>NC_060878.1:2500-1212152 GCF_021901495.1 Neodiprion virginianus
GCTTGCTAGTGACTGCATGAGTTAGTTACTATCCCTTCCTATTTCACTCATGAGTTAACTACTATTAGTATCATATATAAATTAATGGTAATTACCATTATCCCACAGAGCAGTTGAGCAGTTGTTGTTATTTATTGCTTCGGCCGTTCTACCGCACGCACAGTACGTACACACAGTGCGCGACCTACTGCCGGCGCGGAATTTGCTGACGCAAGGGTTTCGCGCCGGCTTGCCCGCACTGTTGTGTCTGCCCGCGCTACCTAGCGCACACATGGTACGCGGCCTACTGCCGGCGCGGAATTTGCTGACGCAAGAGTTCCGCGCCAGCTCGTGTACGCCTGCTCTGTGGTTAACGCCCTGCCGCAGTCGACCGTGACTGTCATGCTATAATAGCGTGACCACCCAGGCCTATTAATAGTGTTAATTGCTACTTACTACTTACAATGTACACTTATTCTAGTGTTAGTATTATTTACTACTTAAATGTAATCTTACCGTCTACTGGCGGTAGCCTGCCGAGTCTTGCTGCTCGCCGGAGTTTGCTGGCTCAGCAAGGTCGCCAGCCCGCGCCCGATTGTTTATAGCTTTAAGTTCGTCGCCAGTCGACGCCGCTCAGCCGTGACCCACTGCCGCCGGTATTTTGCTGACGCAAAGTTTACGGCGGCCTAGTCCCGCGTCACCACACCGTTAATTGCCCGGTGTCTGGTGGCCGCTCATCACTTGGGTTACCTTCTGGCTAGTCTGTACCCTTTTCACTTATTCGCATAAACTAAATCTACACAGTTTCAAGCTGGTTCGCTGGTTGGCTTTGCAAGAATGTCCTGCCAAATCGCTTATTTGTCTGTGTCGGTAGTCCCACTTCACGTCTTACAGCACACTATCACTATCAATGTTTTCTGCAGAGCATATTGCTGGCCGTGCTTACGTGGCCCCAGCCATGCTTCTGCACACTTTCCTGCAACGTCCGCGTCCTTTCCAGTCGCCAGTCTGAGCAGGTGACTCCCTTGTCTACTGTGGACCTATGGTGTGGGAACATCCTCTCATGTTCGGCCCAGCTGATGCACTGGCAATCGGCGGTAAATACCACGCCGTCGAGTACCACGATGTCTAGCCCCGGCGGTTGCATGTTTAACGGGCTGCACGAGTTCGTTAGCATTTGCTGGCCTCCGTACCTGCGTTTCAGGTACAAGATGGCCCGGTTGTTGCCTACGTAATTAACGTCACCGTAGGTCATACGAACCCTTGCACCCTCACTGCCCGGCATTGTCGCACTGACCGCGGGCGGTCCTCTTCCGATCTCCTGGGCGGCATGCTTTGCCGCCAGGCGCACGATCTTGTCCTGTAACACGCAGATGTTCGATGCGTCGCTGGGGGGCTCGGTCGCATCGTCCGTGAGGTAGCCCGCGCTCTTGAAGCAAACGGTGTGCCTGTAGGCCAGGTCGCAGCCGCACGCCATGGCGGGCGTGGGCGTGCCAGGGTTGGGTCCCCTGCCTGGCTGTTCGCCCCTTCTGATCCTTTCAAGCTCCTCCTTGTCGCGGAGCACTCGTTTGATGTATGCAGCCACCGCACTCCACTGCTCCGGCCCTTTCAACATGGCGCACACTACCTCCCGGATGTTCGCGGTCGGTCCGGTCACGCTTCGCAATTCTTCTCTTGGTTCCTTCCATGCCGGGCATACGAACCACGTGTGGTTAGCGTCGTCCGCAGCGGCTTCGCAATGGTGGCACCGTGTCGTCATCTCCTTGCCTATGCGATGGAGGTATGTACCGAAGCACCCGTGTCCCGTTAGTCCTTGGGTTAGGTAGAACTCCATCTGGCCGTGCCTCCTGTCAATCCAGGGTACTACCGAGGGTATCGCCTCCCTCGTCCATGCCCCCTTCTCCGCCTCTCCCCATTCCGCGTCCCATGCCTCGGTGGTCTTCAGCCGCTCTTCGCGTCTTAATCTGGCCCTGGCCGCCTTGCTGCGGACCCTGCTTATCGCCTCCACCTCCGCGATTCTCTTCCGTTCGGCCGCCATCAAGTGCAGCGGGATCAGGCCCGCCAGCACCATAACGGCCGGCGTCGAGACAGTGCGATACGCCGACACTACACGCAGTGCACTGGCCCTTCCCGCCGCCTCCAGTCTACTCCTGTTCCTCGCCACCGAAAGGGCGTCGGCCCATACTGGGGCTCCGTAGAGCGCAACGGAGTAGGTCACACTCGCCAGGAGTTTCCTTTTTACGTGGGCCGGTCCCCCTATGTTAGGCATTAGCCTGCCAATCGCCGCAGCTACGCCCATGGCCTTGTTAGCGGCCTGCCGCACGTGCGCCGCGAAGTTCAACCTGGCGTCGATGGTCACTCCCAGGTACTTCACGCTGTCTGTAGGCTTCACCTCATGGCCCTTGACTTTGATAGGGTTCACCTTCAGCGAGTGTCGCCTGGTTATTACCACTATCTCCGTCTTCCTTTCCGCCAAGTCCAACCCCACACCAGCCAGCCATGCCCAGGCGCTGCTGATCGCTTCGTTGGCCTTGCACTCGAGCAGTTCCGCCGTCCTTGCCGTTACCACTACAGCTACATCGTCGGCAAAGCCGATCGTTGTCACCCCTTCTGGCATTCTCAGCCGTAGCAGGTCGTCATAGGCCATGTTCCACAGGAGTGGGCCGAGGACCGACCCCTGGGGGACCCCTGTCGTCAGCCGGCGCGTTCTCTCACCTTCGCTGGTGCGGTACAAGAGTAGCCTGTTTTCCAGGTAACTCTTGACCATGGCCAGGAGGTACGCCGGCATGTCCCTCCGCTTTTTCATTGCTTCCAGGATAACTTCGTGCCCCACCGCGTTGAAGGCGTTTTTGACATCCAAAAGCGCCAGCAAGCAGGGGGTAGCGAAGCGGCCTTTGCGTTCATTCGCTTTCCTGGCGATGTCGACCACCTCGTCGATAGCTTGGTTGGTAGACCTACCCCTGCGGAAGCCGAACTGGTTGTCCGCCAGTCCGCCCGACGCGTCCAGAGCTGCCTCAAGCCTGGCGTGCAGCAACCTTTCCAGCATCTTGCCGGCGGTATCAATCAGGCTGATGGGCCGGTATTTCGTTGCCTCTCCGCTCTTAGCCTGCCCCTTAGGCAGTAACACCAGCCTTTGCCTTTTCCACCTATCAGGGAAAGCGCCACCGCGGAGGCACTCGTTATAGGCCCTGAGGAGCGCGTCTGGGTAGCGCTCGGCAACCACGGCCAAGGCTTCGTTCGGCACTCCGTCGGGTCCTGGCGCCTTTCCCCTACCGAGCCTCCGTGCCGCGTAGACGAGTTCCGCCTCGGTGAAAGGTTCTATGGGGCCACCGTCGCCGCAGGGCGTGTCGCTTGTTGTACTACCCTGCGTTGGGAACAACTCATCTAGCACCCTCTCGACTGTTACCGGGTCGTCAGGCTGCCCCAGGCCCCCAAGCTTCTTGGTGACCAGCTTGTACGGCAGCCCCCACGGGTCCTCGTCTACCGCCTGCAGCAGCTCCTCCCAGCACTTAGCCTTACTAGCCTTAATCCTGTCTCTCAGGCTTTTTTTGGCGCGCCTATATTCCAGGGCTCTCGCCGCGTTGCCCTCGCCTTCGGCCCGCGCTCTCTGCATGCGCCGCCTGGCTCTGATACAGTCGCGTCGGAGCTGGGCGATCTCACTGGTCCACCAGTGAGCGGCGGTCTTACCACGTGGTGGCCTTTTTTTTGGCATCCCCGCATCGCATGCCCTGGTGATGATGTCCATGAGGGCGGCCACCTCCGACTCGCCGGTCTTGGTTGGGCCAGGCCTGTACTCAGCTTTCTCGGCGTCGAGGCAGGCTGCCATGGCCACCTTGTCGAGATTCCTAACGGCCCATCCCCCGCCAAACCGCTGGCTGGCACTTCTGTCCGTTGCCTGAGCTCCACCGTGCGCCACCCACTTCATGCAGATGTAGCGGTGGTCGCTCAGGCTCTCTTCCTCGAGGACCGTCCATCCCTGTACCTCGGCTATTACTCCGGGGCTGCCGACCGTAATGTCGATGATCGACCTCGCACCAGTGGCTTCCCTGCTCCAGGTTGGGGCGTCTCCCGTGTTTATGGGCCAGAGGTCGAGTCTGGCTAGGAATTCCGACACGATCTCGCCCCTCTCGTCCCATCTATCGGATCCCCACAGCGGCGACTTCGCGTTGAAGTCCCCTGCTATAAGGATCCTACTCCCAGCCGCCCTGACTGCCTCCTCGAGGCCGTCCAGCCGCATTTCCAGGGCTTGCGTCGACGTGTTGGGGGAGAAGTAGCAACTGAAGACACTCGTGCTACCTACCCTCGCCCACACGAAACCTTCGCCTCTACCACCCAGTGTCAGGCTGCAGGTCAGATTACTCGTCCCAAGGATAGCCGCGTCGCCCCTCGTGTCCACCAGCCAGCTACCCTGCTTCCCGGCCCCGCTAGGCTCAGATACCAGCAGTATGCCGGCCCCCATAGACATGGCGGTCTGAGTCAGCAGGTCCTGGGCGGCCCGGCTCCGGTTCAGGTTAACCTGGAGTATTACTACCCCAGGCCTGCCCCCGGGTCCCGTGCTGGTTTTCCTCCTTACTCCTGGCATACTGGAGCGCTGAAATCGAGCCTCCTCCCGAATGATACGCCATGCGTGGTGGGGGAGAGCATTACTGCCGTAACCCCCGCCGTGCCCGTCTCCCGCTTGGCTGGTGCGCTGTTGTGCACCCTCCTAGCGGCCCTTCCTCCCTGCCGGAGTTTGGCTTTCTGCAGTTCCTCCTTGAAGGAACTGCAGCGGCCACTCCCCGAGAAGTGGTCGCCTCTCAGGCCCCGGTTCTGGCAGGTCAGGCACCTCGGGCACCCCTGGCACTCATTCTCCCTGTGCCCCTCCGTGCCACACTTCCTGCAGGCGTTGGAGTTATCGGGCCCGAGGCACTGCGCCGCGTGGTGCCCGTACCCCTGGCACCGGTGGCACCGATCCACCACGACCCTCTCGCGAATCCGGCAAGCGGTCCACCCTATCTTAATCTTGGCTAGGGCCACCAGCTTCCGGGCGGTCCGCTCTGGCATCCTGCACAGCGCGGTCTGTGCTCCCCGGAAGCCCGGCCTCAGCCTTATCAATTCAACCACGGGGGCCTTCAGGGCCTCCGACAGGGCCGCCCTTACCTCCCCCTCCGTGGTTATTTCGTCCAGGTCTCTGACCTCGACGACCATGGACGGCTCCAGGGTCGAGACCTTCGCCTCTCCCCCCAGAACCCCCCTAACCGCCTCGCTCAGGGCCCGGGCACCACTACCGCCTTTCACTTCTAGGAGGACGTCACCCCCCCTAGTCTTCTTAACCGCCGTGATGTTGGCACCAGTCTCGTCCGGGTTCACGCCCCCCTTGATCTTTTTCAGCATGTCGGCGTAGTTGGTGCCGCTGGTTACCTTAACTAGTACAGCATCCGGGCGGACCGGCTTCCTCTTAGCCGCGCCCTTCGGTTGGCCCTTCGGCTGGGCCACCTCTGGCGTCTTCTGCGTTTGCTGAGTTTGCTGTTTTTGCTGTTTTTGCTGTTTTTGCTGCTGGGGGGCAGTAGTGGCGGGTTTGACCGGCCTCTTGGGGCGGCCTCTCCTCACCACCTCGCTCCAGGCTTCCTTACTCCCCTCCACTTTCTCTTTCTCCTCGGGGCGCGGCCGTTTTTCCGCCGCCCCCGTGGATGGGGAAATCTCCTTCCTCTTTGTCGCCACGTTTTGGGCAGTCGCCCGCAGTTGTTGCTGCGACCCTTGCCGAGGATCTCTCTCAGTCTGGGTGGCCTTGTCCTCTGCCACGCGTGGAGCCGTGGCCGCCGCCAGCTCCTCCTCCATTTTCTTCCAGGCCCTTTCGACCCGGCGGACGACAATAGCTGCCTTGGTGGTGTCCTCTTTCAGCGCCACATTAGTGTTTTTGTGCGCGAGGGCGAAGTCCTTCATGCCCTCAAGGAGGACAATCAGGGACTTCAGGCAATCCCTCCCGCTCACCTCAGCGGCGCCGCTGGTGGCGCTGGGGCAACTCATCGTCCTTGCCCCAGCTTTGGACGTGACCTTGGGGATCGCTCCCTTCGGTCCGGACACTACAGCCTTCGCCTCCCTCGTCGGTGCTTCTAGGTCGACGAGGACTAGCGGCGTCTGTATTGGCGCCGGCTCCCTCGTCTGCATCTCCACCCGGTTGGTCCGCATAGGCGGTGGTGGTGACCTGCGGAGGCTGGTCCTTCTCGCGAAGGGGTCAACCTCAAACACCTCGAACTCCATCTCATCGTTACTGTTTCTTGTTTTTGTTTTGTTAAGTTGATCCATATTAAAGTAGTTTAAGTCTTACGACGGTTCGGCCATCATGGCAGCTGCACCGCGGTGCAGCATCTATCCCCGCCGGAAAGAACCCTAACCCCGTACTCGCACGGAAGCTGCTTTCAGCTTGTCGGGTGGTCAGCCCTATCCATGCGATCCCCCCCTCCCCCCTTACCTCTTTAGGGTCTTCCGTCCGGGGGATTCCCCTGTCAGTCAATCCGAGACAGGGTAGGCCCCCATTCGGGTAAGACCTTGCCGGAAATACCCTACCAGCTTCGGGTATGAGGAAATACTGACCAGGTAATCCTCCATACATGCGCCCGAAACCCAAGATTCAACCCTCCGATTGGCTCCAGCCAGCTGCAAATAGCGGTTTTCCCACTTCAAACCTGCGGATTCCTAGAAGCCCACAGGAAAGGTACAGACATTTTTTGCAGCCCTGGTCGGCGGATTACTAGTCCGGCCTTGGCTAGTCTCGGAGGAATATCCTCAGAGGTCTCGACCACATCCGATTCATTCGCTTCCCATTCATTCCTCGCCATTCCCTCACCCAACCTCGAGAGGCTGGGCCGGTTGTGCTTAGTGGTAGTCGCTCATCTAGTCTCGCCTTTGCCCAGGAGCTTTGGGGCCCTGGTCATTAGGTCCTCTAGATTCATTGCGACCGCCAAGCCCCCACACCACGACAAGGTGACAACCGACGTAGGGGAACCTAACCTAACCTAACCTAACCTAACCTAACCTAACCTAACCTAACCTAACCTAACCTAACCTAACCTAACCTAACCTAACCTAACCTAACCTAACCTAACCTAACCTAACCTAACCTAACCTAACCTAACCTAACCTAACCTAACCTAACCTAACCTAACCTAACCCAACCCAACCCAACCCAACCCAACCCAACCCAACCCAACCCAACCCAACCCAACCCAACCCAACCCAACCCAACCCAACCCAACCCAACCCAACCCAACCCAACCCAACCCAACCCAACCCAACCCAACCCAACCCAACCCAACCCAACCCAACCCAACCCAACCCAACCCAACCCAACCCAACCCAACCCATCCCAACCCAACCCAACCCAACCCAACCCAACCCAACCCAACCCAACCCAACCCAACCCAACCCAACCCAACCCAACCCAACCCAACCCAACCCAACCCAACCCATCCCAACCCAACCCAACCCAACCTAACCTAACCTAACCTAACCTAACCTAACCTATCCCCATCCCCATATCCATTCCCATCCCTGTCCCCGTCGCCGTCGCCGTCGCCGTCCCCGTCCCCGTCGCCGTCGCCGTCCCCGTCGCCGTCGCCGTCGCCGTCGCCGTCGCCGTCGCCGTCGCCGTCCCCGTCGCCGTCCCCGTCGCCGTCGCCGTCCCCGTCGCCGTCCCCGTCGCCGTCGCCGTCCCCGTCGCCGTCCCCGTCGCCGTCCCCGTCCCCGTCGCCGTCGCCGTCGCCGTCGCCGTCCCCGTCCCCGTCACCGTCGCCGTCGCCGGCCCCGTCGCCGTCCCCGTCGCCGTCCCCGTCGCCGTCGCCGTCCCCGTCCCCGTCGCCGTCCCAGTCGCCGTCCCCGTCGCCGTCCCCGTCGCCGTCCCCGTCGCCGTCGCCGTCCCCGTCGCCGTCGCCGTCCCCGTCGCCGTCCCCGTCGCCGTCCCTGTCGCCGTCCCCGTCGCCGTCCCCGTCGCCGTCCCCGTCGCCGTCCCCGTCACCGTCGCCGTCCCAGACCAGTCCCAGACCAGACCCAGACCAGTCCCAGACCAGACCCAGACCAGTCCCAGACCAGTCCCAGACCAGTCCCAGACCAGTCCCAGACCAGTCCCAGACCAGCACAGACCAGTCCCAGACCAGCGCCAGACCAGCGCCGGACCAGTCCCAGACCAGTCCCAGACCGGCACAGACCAGTCCCAGACCAGCACAGACCAGCACAGACCAGCACAGACCAGCACAGACCAGCACAGACCAGCACAGACCAGCACAGACCAGCACAGACCAGCACAGACCGGCACAGACCGGCACAGACCGGCACAGACCGGCACAGACCGGCACAGACCGGCACAGACCAGCACAGACCAGCACAGACCAGCACAGACCAGAACAGACCAGCACCGACCAGCACGGACCAGCACAGACCAGCACAGACCAGCACAGACCAGCACAGACCAGCACAGACCAGTCCCAGACCAGTCCCAGACCAGTCCCAGACCAGTCCCAGACCAGACCCAGACCAGTCCCAGACCAGTCCCAGACCAGTCCCAGACCAGTCCCAGACCAGTCCCAGACCAGCACAGACCAGTCCCAGACCAGCGCCAGACCAGCGCCGGACCAGTCCCAGACCAGTCCCAGACCGGCACAGACCAGTCCCAGACCGGCACAGACCGGCACAGACCGGCACAGACCGGCACAGACCAGCACAGACCAGCACAGACCGGCACAGACCGGCACAGACCGGCACAGACCGGCACAGACCGGCACAGACCGGCACAGACCGGCACAGACCGGCACAGACCCGCACAGACCGGCACAGACCAGCACAGACCAGCACAGACCAGCACAGACCAGCACAGACCAGCACAGACCAGCACAGACCAGCACAGACCAGCACAGACCAGAACAGACCAGCACGGACCAGCACGGACCAGCACGGACCAGCACAGACCAGCACAGACCAGCACAGACCAGCACAGACCAGCACAGACCAGCACAGACCAGCACAGACCAGCACAGACCGGCACAGACCGGCACAGACCGGCACAGACCGGCACAGACCGGCACAGACCGGCACAGACCGGCACAGACCGACACAGACCGGCACAGACCGGCACAGACCGGCACAGACCGGCACAGACCAGTCCCAGACCAGCGTCAGACCAGTCCTAGACCAGCACAGACCAGCACAGACCAGCACAGACCAGCACAGACCAGCACAGACCAGCACAGACCAGCACAGACCAGCACAGACCGGCACAGACCGGCACAGACCGGCACAGACCGGCACAGACCGGCACAGACCGGCACAGACCAGTCCCAGACCAGCGCCAGACCAGTCCCAGACCAGCACAGACCAGCACAGACCAGCACAGACCAGCACAGACCACACAGACCAGCACAGACCAGCACAGACCAGCACAGACCAGCACAGACCAGCACAGACCAGCACAGACCAGCACAGACCGGCACAGACCGGCACAGACCGGCACAGTCCGGCACAGACCGGCACAGACCGGCACAGACAGTCCCCGTCGCCGTCCCCGTCGACGTCCCCGTCGCCGTCCCCGTCGCCGTCGCCGTCCCCGTCGCCGTCCCCGTCGCCGTCCCCGTCGCCGTCCCCGTCGCCGTCGCCGTCCCCGTCGCCGTCCCCGTCCCCGTCGCCGTCGCCGTCGCCGTCGCCGTCCCCGTCGCCGTCGCTGTCCCCGTCGCCGTCCCCGTCGCCGTCGCCGTCCCCGTCGCCGTCCCCGTCGCCGTCGCCGTCCCCGTCGCCGTCGCCGTCCCCGTCGCCGTCCCCGTCGCCGTCCCCGTCGCCGTCGCCGTCGCCGTCCCCGTCGCCGTCCCCGTCGCCGTCCCCGTCCCCGTCGCCGTCCCCGTCCCCGTCGCCGTCCCCGTCGACGTCCCCGTCGCCGTCCCTGTCGCCGTCGCCGTCCCCGTCGCCGTCCCCGTCGCCGTTGCCGTCCCCGTCGCCGTCCCCGTCGCCGTCCCCGTCGCCGTCGCCGTCCCAGACCAGTCCCAGACCAGACCCAGACCAGTCCCAGACCAGTCTCAGACCAGACCCAGACCAGTCTCAGACCAGTCCCAGACCAGTCCCAGACCAGTCCCAGACCAGACCCAGACCAGTCCCAGACCAGTCCCAGACCAGTCCCAGACCAGCACAGACCAGCACAGACCAGCACAGACCAGCACAGACCAGCACAGACCAGCACAGACCAGCACAGACCGGCACAGACCGGCACAGACCGGCACAGACCGGCACAGACCGGCACAGACCGGCACAGACCGGCACAGACCGGCACAGACCGGCACAGACCGGCACAGACCGGCACAGACCGGCACAGACCGGCACAGACCGGCACAGACCGGCACAGACCGGCACAGACCGGCACAGACCAGTCCCAGACCAGCGCCAGACCAGTCCCAGACCAGCACAGACCAGCACAGACCAGCACAGACCAGCACAGACCAGCACAGACCAGTATATCGGAGGTTAAGGAGCTAGACTATTCCAAGAATAGTCAATACTTTTTTTTTCATAAAATAAGGTGACAAAATTGTCCAGAGCTTCTCTCGATTCATTACGCGAAAATAATAGATTACAGATTCCTAATGTTTCAGCTTATTTTTATTCACAGAAATTTGATACACCCATTTTAATAAACATAATAATTTAATTAACACTGCACATTAATAACAAAACGTTTTACACATGTAAACATAAACACTGCACGAATTTTGACACATTGAGGTTAGGAAATAAGTAGTAACAGTGTGTCTGATCTAAATATATATATATATATATGTATATGACTACGATCTTTTTGATCACAGCGCCGTCGTGTTAAGCCGGGATTTCGTATACATTTCTATAGCACGCTGTGTCCACTCCTTCACTCTAGTCTCCATGCACACCAACATGAAATACAAAAATCATTTTGATAAGTCTAATATTACTTGAATTTTCAATTTGAGTATTAGGTTCCCTTGATTTTTATTTAATCGAACATCATTGAAAATTTGCGAAATGAACTCTGATAATCATTGGAAAATTTTTAATAGTAGTAGCAATAATTTATTGATCGGAATAAATACGTTAACTATCGACTATTTGTAACTTTTGTTGAACTATTTTCGAGAAAAAAAAGATTCACAATTCTGTTACAGGTAGTGTGATATTTAAATTTCTTGAACGCTCGGTTTAACGTTACATTTTCAAACGTGATAAAATTCAATATTACCGCCTGAAATCACAAGAGAGTGAGAAAGTTGCTTAGTTGCTTGAAAGTGGAGATGATCTTTGTACGTGTGATAAATTGGATAAGCAGATAACAGTAAATATTAGAGATGTAATTATTTTGGCCGTATCACCTGTTGACAGAAAAAAATTTCATTGTTATTGCTAATGTACGAAATAATAAAAGTGATCAAATAAAAGGTTCCCACCTACCTGCTGCGTTTCTTCCAAGCATCCAACATTTAAACAGATTTCTCATTCCAGTCGAATAAAGCCAATTTTCAAAGAGCATTAGCATCAACTTTCCGAGTCACTATCTCGACTGTTTGAGATTCTAACCTCAACAATTCGTATGAACCACATCGCCGCCAGAAACAGAGTTTGACAGCTGAAACTAGGAGTGGTCAGCCTGCCCGAGCAGCCGATAAAACTCGCGCATGCACATTGTATGAATAGTTTCAAGAGTTGTCCCGGGTATAAAACACGTACACGCGGCCTATGGATGGCCTATCACTCTCTCTCGCTCACACATGACTCTTTCTCTCTCTTCTTGTACACGGCCATGCTATGGACGACCATCACACTTTCTCTCTCTTCTTTTATTCCTCCATTCTCTTGTCCGGTTTACGGACACTTTTTATCGTTACCAATGAACGTGCCATTGTCGCATAAGAAGTATTTACTACAAAAAAAGTATATACCATTTTCCTTCGCGACGCTTTTTGTGCGCTATAATTGTTATATTCTAAGAACCACATACGCTAATATAGATGTGAATTTTGTTCGCAGGATTTAAAAAAATTAAATAGCTTTTGGAGTTTACTCCTTAAGAAACGATTTGAGTTATAAAGGCCCGGTACGGAAATTTTATGAGTAAAATCAAGTGTAACACAAAAACTTGAGGCGTTGTAGAAAGAGACAAACATATGTATATCTGTAGGATTGAACGTGCAAAAGAATGAGATGGGATACATTACACAGCGTATTGTACGTATGTATGCACGTGTGTGTTGTGTGCCTGCGTATTACGAAGTTCACATTCATGCATTCACACGTATTGATACGTGTATTTTTATTTACTACACTTTTATCGAAGTAATGTAAATAATCCGAATAATTACAGATATATGTTTGTTTCTCTTATCATTTTGGAAGATGCGTTCATTTACCCTCTTTTTCTATTCGATATATATCATAATTATCGTTCGTAATTTTTCTCAAAGTTGTGCCACAGAGAGGATTGGGGCATGGATCGAATCGATATCTTTAATACCGATACTGTATTTTAAATCGCTACACTCTAGTCTTTGATGATATCCAGTTGAACAAGTAGAACTTGGTTCAACTAGTTATGTATCTACCACAGTGTCTACATGAAGCATGTCCTTAGGATACACATTTGAAAAATTCAAAAGAAAGGATAGTCTCACAGCATGAACAAATTTTATAGCGTTACAAAATATATCAGAAAATGGCAATAGCAGATTATAGAACATGGTGAAGTACTTAAAGAATCGCATAAGGTGTTGCAATATCCTAAACAAGAATAACGTGTTTCATACACGTCGACATTTCACGGAAGCTTATCGTTTTCTTATTCGTTTGCAGCTAGAGCAACCATAGTGAAACGGACTTCATCAGGGTCGCGGGCCATGTATTCACGGCACACGCGGACTGCGTCATCCAAAAATGTATCAGCGGTCGAAGCTCCGTGATTAACCGGGATCGACTGCCTTCCATCTAGAAAAACATGAAAAGAAGATTCTAAAATTCCGATGAGTGGGTACGACAAAGAAAATATATTTCCAAATAAGTTAGCAAGTATCCAAGATTTAAGATGGTTCTGCAACTCGGTACTTTCTTCTTGTAATTTCCTTCGTAGAAACCTGGATCTATGTTATGACTCACATTGACACACTTTTGAACACGAAGATTGGGTAAGTGAGATTCATTAATTAGATAATTTTTATATAGAAATGTATTGACTGTCTAGAACATCTGTAAAATCATCACGAAGTTACGTAGCGAATTTTATCTTTTCGAAGTTTTGATCGATCCAAAATTTTTCTTATATTATCTTATAAAATGTCTTATGTAGAAAATACGAACCTAACTCGTACAATGATCCATCCTTCTCGACAAATGTTATGAAATGATGATTGACTGGGGAATCGTCACCAGGAGCCTGAAATATCAAGAATAAAATTAAATTTAATTTATTGCATTTGTTTTCAAGCGATCTAGAGATACAGCATAAGCAATAGCTTTATTCAAATAATTAACAGAATATATGAGGCATACAATTACCTCCGTCTGTCCTTCCTGAGCTAGTTCTTTGTGGGTATCAATAATAGCCTCTGATTTAGCAAGTAGTTCGCCACGCTCAAGGGGGGAAAGTCCCTTGGTGCTATCCAAGAATGATTTTAGCTGCCCATCTTCCAGTTGAATCCTGTGAATATATAATCTGCTGGTTAGTGTGGTCGTTTATTGACGTGGAAGTTGATTAAGTATCATGATACCTACTTATCACTGTTATTAGCTACTCCATGAATAAGTGCAACGGTGCCACAAGCATTAGAGACACATTGTTTCATGTAATATATGTCCTCAGATATTTTTTGTCCATCCTCTTTCAGCTTGGCCTCCCTATCATTTTTGAACCTATCTGACTGCAAATGTAGATACACCCAGACACTTGTCTTTATTTACTATAACCATATAGGTGTGTGCCTCAAGAATATTTTTACCTTGTCTGTAATCGGATACAGGAGAATAAGAGCAAGGACTGGCCTAGGTATTACAGCCAACAAGTCAGGATCCACTCCATAAACATCAACGATGCCCCAGTTCTTCGGTACTCCAAGTTTATGTAGAAACTAAAATACAAGCAGAGCCAAGAAAGTTAACGCACCATATACCCAATTTCTCAACAGCTGAAGCATAAAAGTAATAAAAAGCACAATGAACGTATTGAAACGGAATATTGTTGGAAGCATCTCTGTGTGACAGTTAACAGTGATCCTTCTTTCGCAATACGAGATTTATAAACAATTGTAGACTGGGGCGAGAAGATCAACATGTCTCTAACGTTTTCGTTAAAAAAATATACGTGCATAAGGAACTGTTTGATAGCTAATGAACTAGTTTAAAATCAACACTTAGCCGATAGTTAAAGGTCAATTCATCACCTTGGTCATGACCTGAAACAAACACAAAAACGCATTAATGGTTTCGTATATACAAAAATAAATGTGGTACGAACAGTGTGGGGTGAAAATACCTCTGGATTCGACTCTAACGGGACCCATGCCATGATTTACGGTAGGAGAAAATTATTTCCAATATACACTAACGAAAATCAAGCTGGCAGATTTCAAGAATTGCGTCTGTTCAGTTTGTCGGAAACTCAATGATATCCTAGGATGATATCCTCCATTGAGTATGCTATATTCCACTGATCCTGAAGAAAGGCAACCTTGGAAAAAATTTCCTGTCGCTCCAACGGGTCAAGTGGGCGAATTGTTTTGTCGGTAATTTACATGCATCGCAGTGTTTGTCGGTAAGTGAATAAGTTGCTGTGGTGTCGGGCCGAGAATGGTAGATTCACCGTCTCTTTCCAACATAATGTAATGGAAAGGAGAAGAACATCCTGGTCGGTATGGCAGCCGTACCAACACTACAGGGCTGAGTTCAGAAACCTTACTCGAGTGACTCCTCAAGTATCGTTGTGTCTTTGTTTAATCTCATGTGTTAGACAAAGACAGTATGATATCCGAGTTCACTCGGGTAAGGCTTCTGAACTCAGCCCAGATCGCGTACTGGTCGGCTATAATTATGGCTAATCGAGCGTATTAGCAATATTTACCTTCGGCACGCGGTCGCGCTGACTTACGACTCATATTGCAAAGATCTTCAATCGACGTTGCAAACTTACGCTCAACGCGAAAAGACCCACTTTGTTTTCTTGAGGCAGAATCTTAATATTCGGAGTGTGAAAGAGCGGACATGGGAATATAATTTCAGAAATATTCTAACTTCTACTTGATATTTCATGCAGAAGGAATGGTACTTTGAATAGTTGATTATGGTGCAGAAAACTGGAGATCCTTGCAATTCCAGTAGAAATTAGCAGTTGATGAATGCGTACTGTCCATGCGATCCATCCTGATTGGCGACTTATGGTGTCTTTATGATGCTGAGCACTAATGATAGGTTGTAACCTGGTAAATGACACCAGTTAAGCTATTACTAGACCGTGGTAATGGTGAAATATTTCACTGATATACATTAGCTTACTAACAAAATTCAATAATCTGATGCAATGAGTTATAAATCAAGCTTTCTCCATCAAGAGTTAAGGTAAAATTCACAAACACACTTGTAACTGGTCATTTGTTCATAACGTGGAAAATCAATAAGGTGGGGGTGATGGATTTTCAATTTATTCAACCAGGACGATTTATTTTTACATTTAATACATTCTACGTCGTTTAAATCACAGACTACACTGTAAAATATCTGCGCCTATGTTACATTTATACAATAGCTATGTAGATGTGGCGGTCGTTAAAGTACCGGGAACATTGTTTAAAATTACGCGCACAGGCATTGGAAAAATAATTGTAATAAGCAATGACAAATTGTTTGGGCTGTGTATAATATATTCTCTCCAAAGACCATGTCAAAGGTTTTAAAACGTATGAACCTGATACTACAGGATCATTTATTCGTTGCTGAACACGAGTGTAACCGATGCAGCCAGCCCACCCTGGTACTCGCGTAAGAGGCTCTCTCATAGCCGAGTCTTGTGTTCAGCGATGAATAAATGACCCTGTAGGTACGCACTAATATATACGCGGATGCGAGAGCCGTGGATTGCAGTTAGTATCACATTAGCCCCATACATCTCCATATTTGTTTGTCTCTTTGTTAGGAATAGGAGGGGGTGAAGACCTTCGTGTCGGTGGCTCTGTACGTGAGTCGTTGGCGATAGAGCTCATCCTAAAAATGAAATACACGATTTATAGAGAAATGAGAATAGAATATATTAAATTGAGATTTTCAAGAATTTGTTGAACGTGATTGCACTTACGGATTGTATTTTTCTTTACTGGCTTTCAAATAATCTTCTCTGTTCCTACCCCTTAGCTCGGCATACGAAACTGCTGGTTTTTGTATGTAATTTTCATCGAGTATATTATCATTCGATGCATCTAATCTCGGACCTGAATATTCGATTTTTTATTTTATTATACAATATTATTCCCATACGGGTGTGCAAATATCAATTAATAAGCAGCCCCAATGAGCTGTTGTAAAATTCAGTAAATATCTACATGCATGCATATGTTTGTATTTTCAACCACGCCTTGGTTCGGTATGTGTGCATTAGGGTGTTTCAAAAAAAGACGGATTTTTTTTTTTTCCTTATGGTGTCCAAAAATTGATAGTATATCTAAAAACAAAAATTTAGGCGACAATATTAGCTCTTAATATCAATAGGAAGGTTTGCCTCTATCCATTTCTTTATTTTCCATTTAAATAACATGGGAAATTTTTTTTTTTCATATTTGAATTTTTATTACTTTGGAACGGTTCATCGTAACAACAATCTGAAAAAAGAGATTTGTAGGAGATTTTACGCTCTACAAAAAACGTCTGAAGATCAAAGTTCCTCAAATCAACCGTTTCTAAGATATCAGCGATCAAAAATAACACTAATCAAAAATTTCAAATATTTTCCAATAAAACTACAAAAAAATATCATATGCCATATTTATATTATTTTTCATACTGGCACCAAAATTTTTGTTTTTAGATATACTATCAAGTTTGGGAATCCATAAGAAAAAAAAAATCCGTCTTTTTTTGAAACACCCTAGTGTGCATATTATACACAAAAATGTAGATAGATTAAATACTAAAAGTTCGAGTAACTATTTTTCCTCTGTCGAACGTTTGGATAACGACTGTCGGTTTCAATGTGAACTTACCATTTAACTCATTACCGGTATAACTGTCCATATTGCTGGGTGAATTGTAAACATCAATGTCGATTGCAGAATTCATTTGTGCATTATTTGATGGTTTAATCGGAGTGACGCCAGTAAAGTTTAGATTTGAATCAGTTATTATTTCTGTTGTTAGACTGGATAGAGAAATCAACAGTTACATATTTCAATAAGAGCATGTGTAATTTTTACTTTTCTCTAGACATGCTCCATCAAAATGTATTCCTTGCATTAATCAAAATTCAGCAATGCTTTATTTCTTACCTTCCCATTGATTTTTGTCGCATAATGGCACCAATCGGACTGTCCGGAAGATTCTTAAATTTTTCTCTGCATGACGGTAGGGCTGTAATTTTTCCTACAAAAAAACCTACCACAGACGCAACTCCAACCTTGGGATAGATACCAAACCTTGGGTGAACATTTAGCCTCAACGATTTGATACTTTGGTAGGCCAACCCTCCGAATGTAATTGCACCAATGGTACCATTAACATTGCTCTTACCACGGCATTCAGCCAATAGTTTCAACTCATCTGGAGTAGGTTGATAATTCTGCAATGAAAATAAAATTTAAAATGATATACGCCACAAATAGCATCGGCCGAGTCTGTAAATGAAAACTATCAGGTTCGATGGCGCAAGTGTGATACAAATCGCATAGACAAACGAGCAGAAATTAAAGTTTGCGGTAACAATAAAAAATATATGAACAGAGTCCAACAACTGATTGACAATTGTGTGCTTCAAGCAATAACAATTTTCATTAGCTATCATCGCGTTCATCACCATTTTTTACCCAACATATCACAGATTATACACGGCTGTATACACAAATTATTTACATGTGGCAGGCAATCCAGAGGTAGTGAAATAGATTTTTCATTTCTACAGACATTATTTTGCAGTAATGCAACACGTCGTTACACCGCACAATTCAATTGCGCAACGTAGTCACCGTTAGGCCGTTGACCAGAGCACAGATAGGCATTTGTGGTAAACTTTATTACAAAGTATTGCAATGATAATACGTAGTAGCATATGGCATCACGTTTATAAAATTTCTGATAATTGGTGGCATCAAATAAGAATACTATAAGTGTCAAAGACAAGTGCCGGCCTACAGATATTGTGAATTTCCACAGTCATAATTGAGGGTTATACAGGTTAACCTGTCATTCGAGTAAAATACCATTCTTTATGACGAATCGAAAACATAAAAACTTATTTACTTTGGGTAACGAATTTACTCGTGAATTTTCATCGACCGGATTATTGTAGACATTTTCCATGACAAATGTAATGTAAATGCGTATCGTTAGTTCCAAATGGTAATATTATGGAAGCTAGAGAAAGGAGACCTAGCTCCGTATGTAACGAACGGTCGCTGTTTAGACGCGCTATACAAATATACCACGGAGACTAGATATAAGGAAAACTATCATAATGCATATGAAACGGCCGAAAATTTGCAGAACGAACTTTCTACACTAGAGGCGCTGGCATTGCTGATGTTATATTGAGAAGTATCGAGATTATGTAAGGAGGAGGAACACCATGTATACAAATAGCTGCCTACAATAAGATGGCACAGGTGTTTCGAATGGACCGAAAAAAATTAATAGAGTGTAAGGCTTTCTAGCAATTACAGTGCAAAATCATTGACCGATCGATATTGGGCATCCCTGCAACCAATGGCACTTTGGTAGAAAAAGCGACGCTAGTGGTGAAAAAAGAAACCTGATGGGTACTATTGTACTATTTTAGGGGGTAGATTCTGTTAATTCTCCCATTTGACCTCCTCCTTCTTATATAGTCTCCACATTTAGAACGGGAATGCCGTGATCATGGAGACTAAAGGTAGTCTCCATGGCCGTGATACAAGCAATAACAAACGGACGCCATCAATTTCATGTTAACGTCATCAGCGCTACGCGCTACCCTGGTGGACATTGTGCGAAAATGATATTTTTCTCCTTATTTCTGGACGTATATAAAGCCAAAACGCCTATGTCGTTCGTCTTCCTTATATCTAAGCTCCATGACGTATACTGTGAAATTCTGATATATCTACCGATATGTAACTCATATTAATACAAACTTATATCAGAGGACGTACCGTCCGACGCGCCTCTCGAAAAGTCGAAGAATATCTGTGAGTATAGACCCGCACAAGTCCGTTGTTGGACCTGCTGCTGCGGCGTGCAATAATCATGCCCAATTCTACCTTAAACTGGTGCTACAGGAAAAGTTCCCCCCCCCCCCCCTCTCTCTCTCTCTCTCTCTCTCTCTCTCTGTGTATACATATACTGTCTAATATTGCCATAGGCATAAATAAAATATCTATCTATCTCTCTCTCGCATTACGGCTTCTGCTCGGTGCACGGCCGCGCACTATCTCTACAAGTCTATGGTCTCGTCACCGACGCCCTACTCAGCCCCCTGACACTCACCACTGCTCGTATACTAAAAAATTGTACGCGTCTTGTCTTCGTTTTTTAGTTCCTCTACGTGGCGCTAGTAGACTTCTGACACGCTCGCTGCCCTCGCTGACCGCGCGCAAGCTCGTCAAGTAACTACTATCATTTATTGAGGTTACTGTTGTCTGGTAACTAGACCGCAGCGACAACTGGTGGTGCCGCTAGAATTGAAATTTGCACTCGCTAAGCGACACGAATAATTGTGGCTCCCAGCATAGGAGTTTCCAGACCTGTATATAAGACTGTGCTTCTACCCCTCTGCTATTTTTTGTCAACTCAGGATCGTACCAGATCGTAGCGCGGTTCATTTGAATGTTGGCCACTAAAATATAAAATGTAAACACAACGTATCTCTACATATTTACAGGGTGGGCCGAAAAAAATGGGACTGATTTGAAACGTGAATGAAGTGCAGACGTGTTGACCGATTTTCAAAAATTTTATTTCCCTCGAAAACCGAAGAATGATTTTTGAAGTTATACTTCTTTAGGCGCGTTATGAAAAACTGATGAGAGTGAAATTTCAAGATGCGCGCGCATCACTGTAACACAAAATTGTAACACAAAATTAACAGGATGAAGTTGCCCACTCAACCGAATTCATTAAGTCTCGATAAAAAGCTAAATATTTATCCACATTGTTTTAGTTTTTACAGTCACAACACGTGTTTTATTTTCATACAAGTGCGAATTATATATGTGGCAATAAAATATATTCAGTAGTGATTTAAATTGAATATTTGGATTAATATTATTTACTATTTGTGAATATTAGTGAAAAAATTGTGCTAAAATACTTTTTCAAGTGCTCCAATATAATTGAGGTTAGTTATCCGTATGTATTATTTATTGATATAAATTAAAATATCATTATTTAATATAATTAATACTAAGTATTATTAAATTATCAATGTTGAATATTTATTATTGGTTTTTTAATATTTACAAAATAAAGAAATAAATTTAATAGAACATTTAATAAAAAGTTCGTGACAAAAATTTAATAGATTATTTAAATATAATGTAAGACATCCGTTATTTGTTTTATTGTTTTTTATTACATACATCTTTTCTTTATCATTGTGTGACAGAAGATTTTGACATGTTGTGTATTTTTTAATGATGCCAAAGAAGTATAACTTCTCACGCGCGTACATAAGTACACGCACCCATTTTTTTTCATTTCGCGTTTGAAAATTTCCAAAATTTTTGTTCGTTGTTGAGGTACACGCTCTTGAAAAACGAGTTTTGAAGAAGTTGCTAGAACACTGAAAAAAATGAATATTAAAGAATGTTCAAATCGATTTTCTTCAGAAATTGTGATTCAAAGATTAATTCTGGCATTTCAGAAGCTCTCCGAAATTTTATTCACACGTCTTAAAACGTTTCTTGTAAAATTGGAATCAAAATGCGCGCTTCAAAGTTAAAATTCGGTTTTCAGGCCATCAACAAGAAAGTTCGCCATCAGAAAAATCGGTGGCAAATGGTGTCGAGAACTTGACCAAAATTGATTCAACCAACGACCGACGACTATAACCACCAGGCAGATATAACGAACATTTTCGAATTTTCGAGATGGCATTACGGCTGGCTTTTTTGATACTGGCGAATTACCTAGAGCATCACATTTTCAGTCGTGAGAGAGAATAATTCGCTGAACCGTGGAAGTTGAAGTCATATAGCCTGTTGTCCTTACTCTTCGGTGCACAAGATATTGCATTCTGGCGAAGGAGAGTTCACTGCTTTAAAAAAATACGAAATAATCGATTCATTTTTACCGATTCAATCAAGTCGTGTTCGATTATTTTTTTGGACGCGCGATTAATCGCCGCATCGATTATTTTTATCTCAGTGGTCATTGCTAAACACAACACACTCATATTTTAGAAATCTTAGTTCGGTAAGCATCATTATACCTAAAATGAAGAAAATTGCGACTTCTTCCCCAATTTTTCGTTACGATAACGTTACTAATTTTAACCTCGTTTGCGGCAGTGTAATACTTAACCGTAAATCGTGGACACATTGAACCTTACAGCTGAATTGTGCTGCACATTTGCTTTTTCGCGTTGATCACATTAACTATTAGAAAACTTTGAGATTAGAGATCAACGAAATGAATGACAAGCACTGTGTCGTAAATTTTTTTGTAATGAATTGAACGAAAGTAAATTAGTCGATGAATCGTAATTTGAGATCGAAATTAAGTTGAAGTCTCTTTAATATTAACTTTTTTTAAGTCTCCCAGCAAATTACAATAGGTATTGTATTGCGTTGTTCTTGGGAGTAAGAAACGAAAAACCGGTTTTCAGGGAAAACGATCGAGTTTGATAAATAATTGATTATACTCGATTAATTAATCGGGAAAAAGTAGTCGATTACTTTGGTCATTCTTATTACGCCAGATATATCTTGAAAATCACATATTTTTTCTCCTTTCGCGGACATCGACTGCTCTACCTGCGGACGAAGCTGCGGACTTTGTTTTATACACGACGAGATCGGGTATACAAGAGAATCGGTTAGGGGCGCGGGTGAGTACATGTATACGGATACGTCCAATACTTTTCGACCGCGGCCTGCGGGCTTGGGTCAGCGATTCGGCTGCTGATTTTTTTCAAGAAAGTAGGTTATAAAAAATGACGATTCTCCAAATTTGAGCTTAATATAAGAAAATCTGGTGGCTATAGAAATTTTTCAAGTTTTTAATAGTTCAATTTCTTAGTTATTTTCACGATTTTTTCACGGGAGCTCTATGGGACTTGAAGACTCGAATCAAACGGCATTCCCCTTCTCTGACCTTGTATTTTTAAGAAAAAAATAGTTTTTTACTCCAAAGCAAAATGCCATGAAATACGAAATATTATGTGGGAAACTTGAACATTTTGAAAATTCACAGCTCGTTAACAGCTTCGACTCCTAGCTGGAAATTTTCAGCGTTGTTTGGGGATAGAATGAAGTATATTCCCTGAAAATTTCAAGCGATTTCGAGTTGATAGAAAAAAGTTACAGCTATCTGAAAACAGCGATTTTTCAGAAATCAGTTGGTTTTGCAAGGCCGTATATAAAAAGGAACGTGGTGATTAATAATAATTCGTGTAGGCAGTGATAAAGTATACCTAGACGGAAAATTTGAGCCGTCGATTGGACGTCTGCTTGGAAAATTCTTGACTTGGCAGCGTTTCAAAGTTATGCGAAATTTTGCTAAAATAGTAGTTCATGAAAAGGTTCCTAATTAAACTGGATTTTGCTTTGGAGTAAAAAACTATTTTTTTCTTAAAAATACAAGGTCAGAGAAGGGGAATGCCGTTTGATTCGAGTCTTCAAGTCCCATAGAGCTCCCGTGAAAAAATTGTGAAAATAACTGAAAACTTGAAAAATTTCTATAGCCACCAGATTTTCTTATATTGAGCTCAAATTTGGAGAATCGTCTTTTTTTATAACCTACTTTCTTGAAAAAAATCAGCAGCCGAATCGCTGACCCAAGCCCTCAGGCCGCGGTCGAAAAGTATTCGACGTATCCGTATACATGTATGTATAATATTCATTATACGAAATATAATTCAATATGGTAATACCTACCTGCAATTGTTCAGCAAATGTTTGCGTAATTATTGCTGCGCTTGTAAGTAATTATGTTAAGTACAGGCTATATGCGACGGCGTTGAAGCTCATAACAGGGCGGTATAATAGTAAAGGAAAGATGTGTGTTGTTATATCCTACGGATGGATGTGCATAGTTCGGAGGAGAATAAGGTATCTAACGGTGCGCGTTCTGGTACAGCTTTCGTCACAAAATGCTCCTCAACATGACGCTATACCTACGAAATATAATCGAGAACTTTATTGTACAATTCCTGCGATGTAACGATACATTTATAAGAAAAATCGATACTTCGTGCAACTTTGGGATTGTCTAAAATGCCGAATAATACACATAATATATTGTATCTGTACTCATATTTCGAAAACTGAAATTCTCCGAAGTCATTTTAAAAATGAAAAGCGATAATTTTGTTTCCGCGAACTTCAACCTTGTTATAATTCAGATAGAGTGTCCGCAACAAGGAAATGATTTGGTAGCAAACGTATAAGATCTGCCGCCTAGGCATAGGGTGCCATGTCGTATTGAGTACTCTTATAAAGTTATATACCCGACCCTCGAGCGCAGCGAGTGAGCCGCTCGCGCGGACTATGCAATGCAGTCGCACTCATTGCCAGTAGTATTCCATAAATGACCCTGTATGATTATTAGGTAGGTAGAAAAAAAAATGAGTATTTTTTCTCTCTCTTAATCCCTCAAACGTTAGTGTTCGATAGAAGAACAATCCTCTCTAAAGATGAACCGTCTAGCTCAGGTCCGACAGATTCTTTTTTGCCCGATCACTTCGCAAGAGAAGTCAGGTTATATCAATTCGTCGCGTACGTTTTTTTTTTTTTTTTGAAGTTATACTTCTTTAGGCGCGTTATGAAAAACTGATGAGAGTGAAATTTCAAGATGCGCGCGCATCACTGTAACACAAAATTAACAGGATGAAGTTGCCCACTCAACCGAATTCATTAAGTCTCGAAAAAAAGCTAAATATTTATCCACATGGTTTTAGTTTTTACAGTCACAACACGTGTTTTATTTTCATACAAGTGCGAATTATATACGTGGCAATAAAATATATTCAGTAGTGATTTAAATTGAATATTTGGATTAATATTATTTAGGTACTATTTGTGAATGTTGGTGAAAAAATTGTGTTAAAATACTTTTTCAAGTGCTCCAATATAATTGAGGTTAGTTATCCGTATGTATTATTTATTGATATAAATTAAAATATCATTATTTAATATAATTAATACTAAATATTATTAAATTATCAATGTTGAATATTTATTATTGGTTTTTTAATATTTACAAAATAAAGAAATAAATTTAATAGAACATTTAATAAAAAGTTCGTGACTAAAATTCAATAGATTATTTAAATATAATGTAAGACATCCGTTATTTGTTTTATTGTTTTTCAAAGATGCCAAAGAAGTATAACTTCTCACGCGCGTACATAAGTACACGCACCCATTTTTTTTTTATTTCGCATTTCGTCCGTTCGCGCATAACTCCTTAACGGATGCACAAATTTGGCTGTATCGTTTTTTATCCGAAAGCGCTTGGTCCGCCGGTGGTCCCATAGAAATTTGAAAATGATACCGGTATTGGTAGGAATTATGATTACTATCATTTTCAATAATTTCACGTCTGGTCGCGCATAACTGCTCAACGGATGCACCGATCCGAATGACTGTTGATTTCTTTTTTATTTTTTTTTTTATTTTATCAAGCGTGCATGAAAAGTGGTGCTTTGCGTAGCAGTTCAGCGGGACGTGAATAGCCAATTTCATCTCAGTGTTACAAAGATAGGTTTGCGCATGCTCGTTTCACAATTACTTCACTTTCATTCCTTGGGAGACCACTCTCGTTCCAGGGGAGAAGAAATTGTCCACTCGCATCTCGCAAAACTTATACCTATATCACGCCAAGGCCCGCCACCTTTCGCTCGCTTGTTAGAAAAACTATCGTATGTGAGTCGGGCCAAATGTTGGCGATTGCAACTCGTACCATTGCCGCCCTCGCTTCGCTCGCAATCAGGCGCAAACTTCACACTCGTCGCAATCGCCAACTTTCGTCCCTAATTGTCACACAATTATATACTGCCATGTTACACGAAAGAGCTTGCTCCGCCAGTGGTCCCGTACATAAAAATTTATAAATTATCAATAGGCCCAAAAGTGGTCGGTTTTAGAGTCGTGGCCCGATTTGGTAAAAATTATTATACGTCTGTTAACGCGTAACTTCTCAACGGATTCACCGAATTCCAGGATCCTATTTAATCTGAAAGCGCATGCTCCGCGAAAATGGCGCGTGGCCGTGTGAAATTAAAGTAATTATACTGGCCCATTAATAGCCAGGTCTGGAAAATCTAAATTTTCATTCCGTCATAGCCGCATCATTCGTTGGCCTGTCCGTATCTGAATACACCTAGGTATATTATATCTATAGATAATGTAGGGGCGGGGCGGGCAAAGTAGACACCCACAGAAATTAACGCTCCAAATAGTGGTTTTAATCAATGGATCTTTAAATTTTTACCGAAAAATGATAACCTAACCGATGCTGACAATGAGTATTGAACGCTCTTGGCTGTAAAATCCGGTATTTGCGGGCGAAATGAACTAAAAATTTTCGAAACTTTCAATATTGAAAAATGTTTTAAATTAATTTTCGCATTTAATTTAGAATATTTTTAACATGATTTTAACATTAATCGAGCTATACCTATAAGAGGCGTGCGGAGAAAAGGCGGGCGAAATATGGGCCCCTTAAAAATCATGCTATACTTTTCTAAAGTTGCTTCAAAGGCATCTAATTACCGATTTGAATTACCGTGCAAATCTGAAAACCATACCTTCACGGTTGCCAAGCGATGTTATCCTTAGCTCAGGTGTCCGTAAAAAAAACGTTTCTCAATTTTCAAAAAATATGAAAAATTGTCGGGAGTGCCAACCTTGCCCGCCCCTCCGCTACATACCTATAGGCAAAGGAATAAAAAAAAAAAAAAAAAAAACTAAAGAGTATAATTTTGTATGAAATTTGTCGGGAACTGCAAAAAGTACAATTTGATTCATCATATCATACTTAAGTAAGAAAAGAATTTCTTTTTCCTTTCGGAGCCATGTTATTTTGCCTCATTGTTCTGAAATCGTTCATATCCCTCTGTCGATAATTATTTTTAATTTTTAATTCCCTTTTCATATGCATGATATACATAACCACCGAAAAAATTCACTTCACGCGCGTTTAAAGTCGAAATACTCGTAAAGCATTCAACATTATTTTCTTTAAATCATGCACAGATCCTTACAGCTGGCTCTTTACGCTTAGGTACCAAACCTCTACGACAAAGCATAGGCAATCATCACCATTTATAGAATACACCTTGCGGTCGTCTGAAAAGTACCGGCGGTAGTGTGGCTCCGTCAGTGCCGGCTATTGACAGCCACGTGGTTGTCGCCTGTGCCAATTACATGCGCGAATTTGACACAAGCCAAGCATGGCTGGCAAACGCTCTCGTATGCAAAAGTTGCGGATACGTTAGCGTAGGCGGTGACCGGCTGCAGGCTTGGATCGCACCGTTTCAAGTCAAATTCACGATACTTGTTTTTGGCCGCGTATCACGGACGGTGAACACGATAGAAGCCTGCACGTGTGCGAGCGGCGACTGCCGGTGCCCGAGGTGGCTAACTGGCGTAGCGCGTTGGCGATGCGGCGCGGGACGGCCGAAGGTTGGCAGTCGGTCCGCCATTGGCTACGACCGTCTACCAATCCACGGTCACTTCCATTCATAAGCAGTTGCGCTTCCGGAGCGACGGCGGGCCGGGCGGACGGTGAAGCAGCCGACCTCCGACCGCACCTCGATCGGCTCGCTACGGCAGTTTCCACGCCGCAATTCTGCGCAATCCAATGCGCGCGTAGCTCATACCTACCGCGTGTAATGCCCGTAGGACATGCCCGCATCGGTGAGTTAATTGCGCGCTCATGTCGGGTGGACAGAATAGATTTCACCGTCGTCTGCGGATTACTATCGCTTATATGTCTTGGGTCTTCGCGGGTTGTTGGGGAAATTAACTGGTGCATATATCGGATAACCAATTGGAAATCATCACGGAAACAAAAATTACTACCGGCTGAGTTTACGCTACTTCGTGGAGATCTGGCGGTCTTTTGTCGTCGGCTTTACCTACTACAATTTTTGTAAATACAGCCTTTCTTCGTCATAAATTGTACCATCGATCTATAGTAAATCAGAGTACCTACCTATTTCTATTATGCGGTAGCGCGAACCGAAAACTCTGTAGGTATGTACGTACCTATAAGTAACTTGAACGGAAAGCTGCGCCTGCAGTCTCTCATTTTGCCAAAGCGGTATAAGTAATATGTAAATGAGACGGTAGTTTTTTTTCCGTGATAGCGCAGCATCATTAGGTATTGCACGTAACGATATTACAATCGATCCTGCAGGTTGAGCTTGATACTGTGAAGATCTTTCTAAATTACCTACACGTATTTCTTATTTTTATTTATTTATTTATTTATTTTTTTTTTTGTTGTTTCGCGTTGCCAGTGCCACAACTCTTGCAGCTGCATGAATCTTATCGTATACTCGGCGAGCATACCTATAGCCTGCAACGCTGCAACGGTGAGAAGATTCGCAATGCAACTGTTCCGACATTCACGTCTCTTATGCTAGCATTAAACTCTCCCGCTTGAATTGCAGTCACTCTATTCTAACATAGGCGTATTATCGTTATGATCCATACGCGTAGGCTGCAATGCCTATAAAAGTTACATACATAGGAAATTATGCAAATACACGGGACTGGATTATCATATGTGCAGATTAATACATGCGCGGGTCGTATGCCTATATCATACGTAGGACACGTATATTGATACCGAGCATCGAATGCGCGTCAGAAGCCGCCGCAGAATCCGTAATATCATAGACGGCAGGTGCAGACTGCAGTGGGTCATGTGAAATATTTGCACTTTGTCGTAATCCAGGTACCCCGTCACAAACATGTGTGTATGTATAACAGTGCACGTCTAGTGCCCGTATGCGTTCACCAATGCATATATATACCTACATATAAATAGATACCACGATGGCCTACGTACACCAATTCGCAATACAGAGTACCGTTTTGCAATGTGTAAAGAGAAAGGGAATTTGCTGGGCATGGGTAGGTAATGGTAGGGGGTTCGAGGTGCCGCTCGAACCATGGGATAGTGCCTACCTGCACACGGCTGACAAGGACTTCTTGCATTGCCGAATATATACCGCCGGTCCGCGAGCGTTTCTTGATTATAGTTATAATATACATATACCTGTAGCGATCAAATCGACGGCTTATTGTTAGCAAAACAACCCCATATAGGTATACCTTATAACGTGACTCAACGACATCGTGTATGCGCTTCGTTTCCTGCGGTACATATTTCATTTGAAAACCCACCCTATCTTAGAATTGGGTTCAACGATATACCTCCAGCGAACATTTCATTTACAAATTTTATTCAACCCGCGCCACTGTGGGTTGCACGATCGTTGTGGAGATGTTTGTACATACTACTACTTAACACGTAAGATTCTATCAAGACAATTAATATTCTTTCCCATAGCACTTGATTCCCGCCCATAATTATTACTAGGGGGCTTTACCACAGCGCGCTTAGCCCGAGTCGAAATTTAGCGTCTACTTTAAAACCCTTCCCTTCGCACTCCTATGTTACAAGGTTTAACGATAGTGCAGTAGCTCCTATTTTACCACAATACCAAATCCTACTTTGACGCAAAAAAATTTCGTAATTTACCGATTTAACAAGTTTATAGGCTCAAAAGTATGGTTTGTTTAGAACCTCGTTTAACCCTCCGGAAGTAGGATTAAACCTGCTTGTTTGTAACGCTCCGTTAACGCTCAAAATCCTACCCCGCTGATAAAGGTCCATCGATTGCGATTGATTATGATTAAAGTGAAAAAAATACGATTATACAGAACGTATGAAATTAAATTAAATTCTCAATAAATGTGAATTGTCTTATACATGCGTTTAATCGAATCTTCTGTATATCCAATCGGTTGAAAGGGCTTTTGCATTCGTAGCAACGTTAGTTAAATACAGTTGAAATGCGATACTTAATTTTAAAATGTTATTGAAACTTATCAAAATCACGTCGATATAGTCCTTGAATTATTCATTGTGAGTACGTACTTGAATGCATCTGTAATCGTATATCTATACAGGATGGGGCATTTAAAGTGCGAGACAGCAATAGTCCTCAAACTATAGACGATACTCAAAAAAGTTTCGGATTAGGTAAAGTTACCATTGTTCGAGAGGGCCGTAATACCGGACCATCTTGTTTCTTTTTCGGTGGAGGCGCTCAAGCTACGTCAAGACCTACGCCACTTTTTTAAATGAAACAATGTATTTTCTTTCTCTGCGACATTATTACTGACTTTGGGGGAAATTCAGTGATCTACAAGGCAAGGTCATTCTGGGCACGCGAAGTATGAAAATAGTCGAAAAATCGTATCGATTCAGAATAATTACTTTTCAAAGGATTTACTAACCTTGGTTTGTGTCTACCTACAGAAGATGCTCGAAGTGACGACCCGCGACTTGTAAACAATTCTTAATTCGCTGATGAAAAGACCGTATAACTTGAGCCAACATTTGTGGTATAATTTCAGCACATGCTCGGTGTAATTCTTTCTTTCATGTCGTCAGGCGTGGTAGGACTGTGAGAGTAGGTACCTAGAAAATGGAAATTGATCAAGTGCAGTCATTGGTCGGAGTTTGAATTACGAGTTAATGGAAAAAGTTTGAAAAGCATCTGATACGACGGCGATCAATATGCTTCGCATTGAGTATAAGGTATTCCATACAAGTCTGACATAGAAAACCTGAGTCACCTCTATTCGGACATCACATAAATTGTCAATAGAATTCATTGGCACAGAATGTTGTGTAAACAATTAGGCCTGTACACAAACAAACATGCAATTGCAGGTACCTACTTGACTTTCAAATATTGTTGACAAAACTGACTATTAAGAGAACAGTTGCATGGGTTAGTACCTATAGTTGGGTCGGTATTCGCTTCCTTCTCGAACACCATGCAATTAACATCGCAAGCGTTAAGGAACGTCGATTTATGTAAGTGTTAAATAATTTAATCTTCCATATTATTTTAAACAATAATATAAATCATTAAAAGTTGGCATTTATGTACATTATGAAATTTAAAAACGCTATAAAATAATTTGACGCAATAGAGACGAATCATTACCTAGCTGTGCAATATTCTTAGCGTGGCAGTTGTTGAACAAGTGTAAGTCATATAACAGTCTGTTGTTATTTATATTAAAGAAACCTGATGATGGCATGGTATGCGGGGCCTGCCGAAACGTCGTACAGAAAATAAAATTGATTGCTTAATGTGCATCGTTCCAACCCTGACCGTCATCCAACGAATATAAAATGTTCGTAATATCTACACGGTCACGAATTTCAACTCATCTATACGTAAAGAGGTATTTTTATTTTGATACCTCGAGCGTAACGTTTAAATATAAGGTATACGTATTATTTAGACCCTGTTCATAGAAAATAGAAGAAAAAAAATGTCAGCAAAAGTATCGGTTCGATACAATGATTTAAATACAAGTAGTTGTAATCACAGAGCCAGCTATGATAAATGTTTGCGCGATGCATGCATAGGCTATCAGTCTGTGCAGTTCCCTTGACGTTATTCTCATTGCGGAAATGAAGTGAAATTGCGTCGGTATTTCGCGTGATCCAATTGCGTTGCGGCCGGTTTCCGAATGATCCTCAAGTAGGTACACGGCATCAGATTTATAGGAAATAAAATTTCACAATACCTGTAAGTATGAAATGTAAGTTACATATTTATAGAGAAGCAATCGATGACCTTGTCACGAACAATGAAACAATCATCTTTGGAACTTTTTCACCCGTTAAGTTTCGCGCAAGAATCTCTGCCAGCCGTCGACGCTGTCAGCTATTTATACATAATGCTCTCACGGCTGATATAACGATTACGTGGAATACACATTTATAATTAAGACGTGTACGCAATGTAACTGTATGTTTCAGACTGATACTCCTAGAATTTAGAAAAATATATTGAATCACCTTGTTTCAGATAACGTTGACCGAATGTAACTGTGAAAATGTGTATTCAGCGTGAATGGATAACTTTTATCGTTTCCATATCCACGCGTATTAGACACATGCAGTGCCATGTATAGAATAGTTTCGACAAACCGTTCAAATCGAAGCCGGCTCTCTTCCATGGACTCTATACTATACCTATAAGTATATATTACACCTTGGACAGTTGGACCTCGGCGCATCTTTTCTCTTGCGAACGTGTGGTTTCGGACATGCTGCGCGACGAATGGAGAGGTGAACAGATGATTTGTAAGCCGATAATATTTCAGCGAGTGACCGGGTATTTTCTGCTTTACAGTATTTTATAAATTCTCCGCTTTGTATTTCACCGTTCATGACTTGATGCGCTTCGGGTTTCTAATTGATTCTTAAATTTGGTCAGCAGATTTGTATGTTTTCGTAGTAAAACTTCTTCCGGCACGTTGGGAGTAACTTTCCAATACCGTGACGAAACTGTGAGACGAAAGCATGAAAGGATGGCTGACCGGAAAATTCGATACAGAAGTAGATACATAAGCGACACATCCGGGTCGAGAGTAACTTTTTGCGACCGTTACAAAAACACTACACCGTGAGACGCTATTTTTTGTTGGACCGATTCCTTCTCGTTAATCGACACTGCGCTTCATGATGATAAGTAGCAGGGAAAACAACGAGAATGAAACTAGCAGCAATAATCAGCAGCCAAACGTACCAATGTTCATTCGAACAAAGTAGCGAATACCGACAATCAATATTTTTTTTAACGACTTTGAACTCCCAATAAATTTATACCTCGTCGTTGTTACGCGGTAGCGAAGGTAGATCATACCTAGGATGCACGGACATAGCTAGATAGGTAGGTATGTACATACATATACCTGTAGGAAAGTATCGCGGATACGCAGGTCCCGGGATCGTTCGGGGGGCGGAGCGGGCGATCAGATAGATACCTCTCGTCGATGGCCGACCGCCGGCGGTTGGCGCGGGGGCCGCGAAGGGGCGAGGGTGGGGCGCGGGGAAGGGGGGGGGGGGGGGGGGGTTGGCAGCCGCGGCCGCGGGGCAACCTCGGCGGCGGACGGGCAGTCGCCGCGGAACCGTTGCCTTGACGACACTTGACGACGCTCCCACGTATGTACGTGCGCGCCGGAGTTAATACACAGTTCGAGCTCCTATCGTATACCGCTCGACGATCAGCCGCGACGAGAGAGGGGGAGAGAGCCCTTGGTGGTCGCGTGTCGTTTCTGCGCGTGCCTAAGCTCCCGCGACGGGAGGCGGGTTTGGCGGTAGCGTGCCGAATGGTGAACAATACTTGCATTAGGTTCCGCAACCGCACGCAACACAATACGCCCTCCTACACGTTATAGCGCACTCGTGGTCGAGCGGTGCTGCCCAAGACCCGGCGACTATTGTACGAATATTGTTACGTCGACCGATTGTCCGAGAATCGCGTAATCCGTAAGCTACGGTTGATCTCGTTTGGTCGGACCGGTCGAGTAGCAGGGCATCGTCCGTATAGTTCCGTATTACTTGGCGGAAAAAGGAGTTTCAACGGAATGTCACGCCGTTGTTGTAGCGCGCAACTGTTGTCCACGATTTCGCGAAACGACTAACGTATGTGCACACGCTGTGAACGCCGAAGTGGAAGTCGCGGGCGCGGTGTTAGAAGCCGCGACTGTGCATAGGACGGGGATGAAATAAGGGTATGATACGCGCGTGATCTGCGCTGTCCCATCCGAAAACTCTCGTGTGGCCAAATACCGGTAAACCGAGGGTGCAGCGCCTTGGCCACGCGTTCTCTCGCCCTATAGAAGTGTCAACAAGTTCGAGAAGTGAATGGGTGTGTGGCCGGTGGATTGATCCGCTCGGTCCGCTCGAGATGCCGTCGATCAGACTTTAATTAAGTCCAGCCGGGTATACGTACCTGTTACCTTGTACGCACTTCCTAGCCCAGCTGCTGCACACCCCTGCAGCGGACATACGAAACCAATACAGGTATCATAGATACCGCCGGTGGCGTACCTGCGGCCGATTGACTACACGTCGCCGCTTGACCGTGCAAGCGAATAAAAATTTCCTCTGGTCTTGTCGATCCGCACCGTTGATACACAGTATAACGCGTGTCGACGCGCACGCTGATTCATGCGTGCGGGACGTGACGCGAGTAACGAGCCGTGCGGACAGGACCGATTGCCCGCCAACCCGTGACTCGACGGCGCGATATCACTCGGTTTATTAGGGGACGCCGACGATGGTTGTCGAGTGTTGGGACGGTACAAGTGTAATAAACGTGCACGTTCGCGGAGACTGAAAACGTGTCGCGGTGGTAAAACCTAATGAACCCGACGTAAGAACGTACGGGTATATTAGTTGGAAACGATCTTTGTTGCCCGGTGTGAATTCGTCGCGATCGCTTAGTTTTCAGCGCAACCGATATCCAAACAAACGTACACGCTGTATCCGGGTCAAGGGTTTCCATCCCCGCGGGCAGAATATACGCGCATATTTCCTCTGGAATCCGCCGGGTGATTCGTCGCGGTGGGCCCATAGCCTCGCGGTATACCTATGATATTGTAATCGCTGAGCGTAGCGCGGCCGCATGCGGGACGACTAGGTAGGCGAGAGCGAACCGACACTCGGAGGGCACCGTTTCCGTGGGTAATCGTGAAAATCTGGCATCAACTACCGCGGGGAGGTGACAAGAATAACAGACCTATAGGATATCGGCGATTAGACGCTCGGTCCGCTTGAAAATATACCGCTGTTTGGTGAGGATTGGATGGTTCGACGGGGGGCCTGGGATCATCCAGAGCCGGAACAGCAGCGGTTCTACGACTCGCCACCGCCCCCCCGGATGGACGCGAGCGTCGTCTGCTGTATTACGCCTGCCGCCGTCGCCGTAGCAGCCCCCTCCGCCCAAGGGCCGGGGTCCCAGCATATAACGCATCCAGCCGTGGGCATACATCCCTCCGGAGGTCTGCAGACGGCGATAATAGAAGGACCGTCGCTTTACCAGCACGCTGACCAGATCGTGCCCGACCGGGGACATCCCGACGACGGTCTGGCGATGGTGCAGGCCGGGGCGACGGATGGATCGTGGTCCCAGATCACGACCCCTGCACCGGTCGCCAGCCTCACCGCCACAGCCACCACCTACATCGATTACTCCTGGCTACAGATGCAGGTATTTTTGAGGATTCTTCGCCACCTTTGTACGCATTGTAACATTTTTCGCACAACCAACCTATCACGGGCCGTTATACATACACCGTTCGCTCCACCCGCGCTACAGTTATTAATTATACCTTGCGCATATTCATATTACAGGCTGCATCGGTATACGCTGCCGCATCTTCGTTATACTTGTGGCGACGACATAACCAATCTACTTATCTTATTATACCTGCAGTAACAGCTGACGACGGTAGTAAACGTGGTTATTCTTCGCTATATGTACGCCTTACACCGTACACTATACAACAGTATCTGTAGTATGTGTACGTTAATGCAGAATATTGTTGTACCTGCTCACGTATGCGGGCATCAGTATCTACAACACGGCGGTCGCCAAGTTTCGGGAAACGTGCAGTGCTTTAGGTATACCTCATATTTAACCTGATCCAAACCGCGGCGTTGTATCACTTTCTAACACTCGCGGGACATTTGCCGCATCTACCTATAATACGGTATATACACGTACAAAAGGTATATACATGTATAAAAGGTTCAACGAACAGAGTGTCTTCCACTGCGAAGCTTGGATGAGAAATTTTATCGTGTATAAAAAATATTTTCCGAGCAAAACAAGAAAACGTAGCTGGTTCAGATTTACCAAAACGTTTATCGACTCGGTGCGATGATTTACCTGGGATATAACGTCAACAATTCGACCCGGCACTGGGAAGGTACTTCCGGCGATACTGACCGAAGCTGCCGCAACAGGCTTTCGAATGAATAATTTTGGTTGAATTCGTTGCAACTATGAAATCGGCATTATTTCGTATGGAAAAGATTTCGTTTTGACTAGGAATGAACTGCAATTCGGTTTCTGCGAATGAATTTCTTCACGTTACCGACCATCAACAGCCGCGATCGTATGGATTCCGCGATTTCACGGCGTCAGGTCTGCAAACCAATATCATTTTCCAAAGATTGCAAAATGGTTCGTCAATTACTGTGAATTTTCAACAGTTAATTATCGTCGCAGTTATGTAATTTTTGCTACATAAACTAAACGCGACATTCCAACTTGCCCTAGATTTTAACCGATAAATGTATTCTTTCGACAATATCGGGGCAAAAATGACAAACAGTAAAAACCTTCTTCGATTGCGAGTGTACGCGTATACGTTTACCCCGTCACGGTCCTATAACATCTACTGGCTCGATCGCGAAACGGCTATTGCGTTATATAATGTACGCTTGCAACATTCCTGACTAACAAATATGTATGGCTCGGAGAATTTCGAAAAATTGATGTATAAACACAGAACGCATCACAGGATTCCGGTGTCAGTATAAACGTACCATAATCTCAAACTGATCGTAACTGATTGTGAGAACCTATTGCCTAAGTACATTCGGTGTTTTCGGCATTTCTCGTCATTTTATAGTAGGTACGTCTTTGAGCCCACATATCGTGCAAAGACAATGGCAACAAATGTCATTTCAGAAAGTTTGAAATAATTTTATTACTCTTATAGGGGGAGGTGAATTGTAAAATACGATCCGCTCACTTCACGATCGCGACGACCTTTCCATAAGAGCATTGGGCTTTGTATTCGGTTTTGACCAACCTAGTGTAAAAAGGTTCACCTTTTCACTGTGTTCAGAACCTACTCTCTAAATATGAATCAGTTACAAGTATACCACTGGAAAAAATCAGTGTACATACTGTGCAAATCCGTGAAATACCGGTGAAGAGACAACGAATTGTCAATGTTTGTGCACTGATTTTTTCCAGTGGTAGGTATACTTATATAACTGGGAATCAGTGATTTGTCACGGGTTTAAATTTAGAGAGTATGCATCACTGACGCCAAAATGCCGCAGACGGCGCAGTTCTACATGCAATGTCGAGCAAAAATATCCGAAAACCTGCTTGTCTGACATGGGCGAATAACTCCGGAAAGTGCATTACGTACGGGACATTCCACGTGCAATCAATCTAGCCAAATCGCTGACCCTTTCAAAGCCGGTGCAAACTTTTTGAAATGTTTTCGCGAGTTGATTAGATCAGGCATGTCCGACCTCTTGTGAAACGTTATTCATATGCGATTAGACGTCGGCAGTTTGTAAGTGACGTGCGAGTACCGACAACGTCCGAGTTTCAGCTAATTGTAAGAGATTGCACCCCCCTAAGTAGGTATAACACGAGAAAATTGTTGATCGTGTAAAATAGAGTTGGTCACCAAAAGTTTCCGTTTTGAGTGAGATTGGAGAGAAAAAATAAAAAAAAATAAAAAAAGAATGCTCATCCAAAATGAGACACGCTAATGTGTGTCCGACTATAAACGACAGTGAGATAGGTCTAAGAAACGAACGTAGGTGTGTGTGTACGTGTAATGTGCAGATGAATTTTGAATTTTCCACGCGTACGCTGACACGCGTATAGACGTAGGTAGTTAGGCAAGTATGTATATTCGGAGGTGTAACATACCTGTAATATACAGTCAGGCAAGCGCGTGGACGCGAACGCGCGTGTGCCGGTCGCCGGCGTATCAAAGGATATTTGCCCTGTAAACAGCGTGGTTCATGCCAGTTATTATATACCGCGTTGCGGTGCAAGGAAAAGCGGTATAATTATCGGGCTTGAGGGACACCGCGGGGACCGGAACACAACCCAGGTAATACAGTTAATGGGGTTCGTTGTAAACATTGCGATGTTGTGCTTCTACCATCGCATAATTCATACACGCGCGTGTATCGGCACACACGGGGGGTAGATGTGAAATATGTATACCGGTAGTGCACGGTTGTCGTCAGTTCAAATTTTGGCGATATATTCACTGAGGATTTTCAACGGTCAAATGCGGAAAAGGAAACAAAACGTGAAACTATGTCAAGTTACACGTTCGTGATGCTGGATATAATTCTCTATGCGGTGCAGGTGTATTATACGGGCACATTGCAGACCAAAGAAGACAGTTTTCGAGATTCTTGAGGATTTTGTTCGGTCAAGCCCACTGATTAATACACGCTAGAATCATATATTGTACCTTCATATACGGGGTCTTCGACATTCCATTTCTACCCGACCGTGACCCTAAGTATTTTCAAATTTATTCTATTCTTAACGCGTTGTATAGGGCTTCTTCGCATACAATGCTATTTTCCAAGTTGTTAATACTCAAAACAACAAGTCTTCTACTAATCGCTCGATTATAGCGAAATCACCGTTTATAACTGCATTAATCAGCACTGTTCGTGCAATTTGCACTATGCTTTTTTTTTTCAATGAGAAAAGCTTTGAATCTAAAGCCAAGGTGGGAGTTTATTTAGTTTGGAATGTGCGAGCAAATCTGTGAATTCGTATTTCAAAGTATCGATCGGACAAGTTTAGAAAAGGCAATAAAGGTCAACGAAATAAGAAAAATCTCAACCGTGGAAATTTTATGGTTCGTGTTCAAATCCCGATGAAGGATCGCCTGCACGTCAATTTCATTTTTCCGTTTGCTGCTTTATTGGAGCTTGTCATTTTAAATTTATTTGCCAGATCTTCCAAACTTATGAACGCACGCCTATCTTCGCTCTCGGCTCGTTATTTTTGTTTTCTCCCAAAGACTACCTATGTGAATCTCATCCGACTTGATTGTGACTAATGGTGATTCTACTAACCGCGCGTTAACATGTATCAGAAAAGTAACGGACTGGCAAACTTGAGATTTTGCAAATCACCTGTATTTTCTTGTAGCCCCTTGCAACATGTAACGAAGGGTGAATAAAATTACTAATTAATCCTCCGCGTGAACACTGGGTCTTTTAGGGAATAGTCGTTTTCCGAATATCAACTTTTCTGAATAACACTTAAAAATTCTTCAGCCTGTCAAATTTTGGATGAAGCTGCTATTCGAACCAAATGTTGCGCATAGATTGGCGTATTTCTAAGACAGTACGACTAACTGTGTGGTAATGATTAGTAAACCTGATTGTTTTTTGTTATTACGGAACGAACTGTGCAACGCTTGATTTTCACATTATTGAACAGTTCGAAACCCATGCTGTATAGGTAACGATTTAATCTAGAAGCGACCTTTCCAAATATGAAATAACATAAAAGAGAATAATGACAGAAAGTAGCGTTTATACGTGAAAAGAGGGGAAGAAAGAAAAAAACGAGTTCATCGTTCGGTTACGCTGGTGGCACACGTAGTAGGGATATTCTTTTCTCATTACAATCATGTTCACATGCTCACTAGCCTTTACATCGGGTACTGGACGGAAATCTACGATTACTATGTCCGGGTTGAAATGGTCCGCGAGAGGGTGCGGGAGAACACCGGACGAAGCATTGATACGGTTGACCTGTCTTATAAGCTGACCCCAGGATTTCCCAGAGTCTTCTGAAACGGAGTTACTGATTATACGTCCTACACATATTTCTTTGTCCAATAATTGTGCCTTGATACGGCTGTACTGTTCAATATCGGCTTCGTTCTAATTCGCAGTTTAGCTTGTACAATGGAAATATGAGCTGATTGTGCGTAGTAAAGTCCGATCCAAGGGCATACCTGTATACCTATGGATGTACGTGTACGAACAATTATCCGAATCCCTGGAACACTTTTGTGCCTCATCCCCGCCAATTTGATTCCAATCCTGGTACGATCAAGGCAGTACCTATACATGTATGTACGATTTGTCGGAAGAAGCATTATCGACGTTCTAGCCTGCAACTGTATGGATATTAAAGCAATACGCCCCATAACCATATCCGTATGCGTATTCTAATAATTATTAAAGCAGTTCTGTAGGAACCAAAATTTCACAGTACTGCGTTGCTAACATTTCGAAACAAGCAGTTGATCTTTTCCTGTATAATCCAGTACATTATTTATTATTGTTTATTTTATATTTTATTTTTCAAATCAAAAGTGCCGCAGCATTCTACATGAATATCACTGACAACGGACACGTTGTACGCTCACCCTGATAATACCTGTACAACGTTGCCACAAGTGTAGGTACATATACGTCCTATAAACTGTTATATTATACCACTCGTAGCGTATCGGTGGCACGGCTTTAGCTATGCTTTGTTGTCAAATAGACCACGGTGAGAGTATCATCGTACGAATATATAGTATAATATATTACGTACGAGGTGTGTTCAAAAAATGACGGGAATTTTGTAATTTTGTCTGTTGTATCAGTCTTTTTCTTTGTCTTTTTTTTTTTTTTTGTTTCACTCTTCTTCGCACGATTTTTTCGTTGTCGCCTTGGTAAACTTGTCTGAAAAGTTGCTGTACTGTGTTAGCCATATTGTATATTCAGTCTATTGTCAGCTGTCAAAAAGGTTACATTTATATTGGTAGGATCGGCAATTGTGAAAACGGATCAGAGAATTTGTAATAAATTTTTCTACAAGAATTTCGTTGCTTGTTCGTGATTTTTTGGCCAAAAACAACACTGCAATGATGCCTTAGCCTCTATATTTGCCAGACATGGCTCTGTATGACTTTTTTCTGTTCCCAAAAATGAAGAGAACCTTAAACGGCCGTCGTTTTGGAAGCATAGATGAGATTAAAAACGCATCGCTGAGAGAGCTAAAAACCTATCCAAAATAAGAACGAGTTCCAGCAGTGTTTCGGGGATTGAAAAAAGCGCTGGCATAAATGTATAACATCTAATGGGAATTATTTTTAAGGGGGTAATATTGTTATAGACGAATGAATAAAATTATTTCGAACAGACAAAATTTCCCATTACTTTTTTAACACACCTCGGATATAGTGTAATATATAACGGGGAAAATTGGACGTGCAGTTCTTGATACAATCGGCAAATTGTCCCACTTTTAATTAAACCATAGCGAACTATATTATATACGTATGTACGTGTCCACAGTATCGATACGGTATGCTAGCGGCTGTGGCAGCCACACGATACCGCTGGATCAATCCTATGATATTCATCCGACTATAGGGGTGTGCTTAACAATAAGTTTCTTTTCATGTCGGAGTCGTCCGTGAAACTCGCTGCTCACAATCAGCGTCAGCAAATAGACAGCCAAAGTTACATTTCATGTTGATACTGCCATTTCGGAAGAGCAAATCTGAGTGAAGCTGACCCGGACTCTGTCGGTCGTACGTACTTAAAGACAACCTTTTAAAAGTGGCGATATAGACAGACCTGACATTTACCTTCGGTTGCCTATCTTCTGGCGCTGAGAGACGAGTCGTTCACAAAAGTTCGGACATAATGCTGCAGGCTTTATACCTATATCGTGTGTCGTAAGCTCTGTGCGCGGTCGTGTGGCCCGTATCAGCTTGAAGCTGCAACTCCATGACCAAAGCACACCAATGCAGGTATGAACCCACCGTGAGTCACTTGGAAGCAGGTTCCGTGGGTGTAGAGCGCGGCCTCGGTACGCTGGAAGGATCGGAGGACTGTAATCGAGGCGACGGTAACGTATTATATCTGCAGAATAGCTCGTGTACTGCAGTGGTATTTGTGCGTGGAATAAAAAAAAAAAAAAACTCCTCGACCAGCAAGTTTTAGTGTTGATATTATAAATGCACTAGGATGCGTCCGCGCGCCAGTGCCAATATCCGAGCCCTAATCGACGAACCAATCAGCGAACGAATACAAACGCCTTACAGGATGTTGAGATTTCGATATTCCGAGATTCCAGAGACCCGCCACTTTTTCACAACGACTTTGGCAGTGTCTGCGTCCGGAAAGACTTAAAGGTCAGCACGGAGATATCACCACGGATGAGAGATCGCACGAAGGTACAATGTGTGCAGGTGTATCGTGCTGGCGATCTTCTTTTATTTCTTGAAAATCTCGTTTTCATGTTCTCCGCCGAAGGTTATAGGTATGTACCTACGACCGCACCGAGTTTTATACACGCATAGGCGCGACAACGAAAACAAAAATTATCGCTACAGGAGACGGAATTACACAAACAAAGTATCGACGCGGTGATAAATTCTTTATACGTATAACGCGATTATCAGCCGCCGCCTAACTTGCGATCGAGAATTATTTGTGGAAAAGTTTGCATACATGCGGACGACGGTACGCATGCTCAATTGCTGCGCTCCTATTTCAATCTGATCGCAGTCATATACCTGTGTGGTTCACATAATCGGTCTTTGCAGGCATATCACTGAAGCACTGAAGCTCGTTTGCGACGTCACGACGCCCCCTCTCCGCCACTCGGATGGTCGGGCCGAATACATGAAACCAATGTTACGGACAATTTAATCTTTAAATTAGTCACAAAACGCTCGACCTATCTGCCCATCAACCGCTTCCTCTTCCTCGAGGATAAATAGACGGACAACCATTAAATGCCGAGAGTGGAAAAGAGTTATTGTAGCCCGCTACGCAGGGAGCTTATTGTTGGCAATATTATCCATCCAAGCGCACGCTTTGTCGACTGTATGTATAGCACTGCCGAGTATAATGCAGCTACGACGAAATTAATGCGCGACAGAGAGGGAATAACAAGACAATATGTAGTTTTTTAAAAACCTGATCCGTATCGATCTGTGTGTATCGCAGTTATCGTATGGAATATGGATAACGCGATATGCCATTCAATGTGTTTGCCGACATCACATCACAAGAAAAATGTCAATATTCGGTTTATATCGCGGAAGTAATCGGCCATGTCTCATTGTTGACGCGATTCTTCCACCACAAAACTGCGAGGGGAAAAATTTTTTGCAACTACTATAATTGTCCACAGCGCCATGAGGAGCATTGATCGAAATTATAGCGCAACATCCAGTGCTTTCTAGGGCGATTTACAGAATACATTCGGGGCATCGATCAACTCTTGTAGGTATAGCTTACCGCTGCACAGTTCATTTAAAATATGTAAATACAGGAGTAATCCCGTTGGTATATGATTCGTATATGTATATGTGTATACTAGGGTGTTGCAGAATTAAATAATTTGCGATCTTTCATCACGGCACCCTCTAAAAAGTTTGCATAGTTTAAATGTAAGATTGCGGCAAAAAGATGAGCGTTCTACGTTATGTGGAAGATCGCGCTCAGTTGATTTTTCACTTTTATAGGTATTTTTTTTTTTTTTTTAATGAATTTGCAAAGTATCCTGAATAAGATTTTTTTTACATTATTGCTCACATCAATCATAATATCAATTTACGCAACAAAGAAGACCCACACTTGTAATATTAAATCTCCAGTTGATGTTTGAGATGTGTATCTAACGACTTTTTCATTATTAGTTCAATCTCATGAAATAGTTATAATTCAATATGAACTTTTAATTTAAGAGTATAAGATTCCCGGTTGATATATCGTTGCGTTATGGATCGTGATCTTTGGGTTGATTATAAATGTCAGAGAAGGAATAATAATTGAAGTGCCACAACGTGTTTCTTCGCAGATTGAAAAAGAAACGTGAAAACAGTGAAAAATCGAATGAGCCCAATCTTTCACGTCAGTTAGAGCGCTCGTCTTTTGACAAAATCTTTTTCTCAACATAAACAAACAAACTTTTAACGGGGTCCCACAATGAAAAATGATGAATTATTTTTTTTTTTCCGAAATACCCTCGTGTATACATTCATACCTGAACGTATTGTACATAAGCCGAGGGTGTACCGTATCATTCTGGACTTGAACAATTATTTGCCGGTATCGTCACGGTGACCGTACGGTAGTGGAGATGAAGAAGGCGTCGCGACGTCGTCGCGGCCGAGGGGAGGAGAACGAGGAACGAGAACCCTGGTAGGCTAGCGGAGAAGGACGCATACTACCTACATGTACGGTGTAAACGTAAGGCAGGAAACGAATATGACGCGGGTCGCCGAGCGTGAAACGTTAGTGGCAAACGAAAGTGCGCACCCACGAGAGCTAAAACGGATAAGCCGTCCATAGGCGACTGGCTGCAATTACCCGTGCGGGTCGAGTGGCCCGAAACGTGGACGCCATTACGCGATATAATCACTTTAATAACGTAATCATCCGCGTGCACAATGACCACTTATACACAGGTATACCATTCTTCAATCCATGCGTATCCATCCCAATTATTATATCTGTACACAATACGTCATACGCGTTGCCGCCGTAATAAAATTTTATACATGCGATGCATACATGTAATACCTATGATACAGCTGGTTACCTATGTATACGCACAAGTCGCACATAGGTATATATCATGTGACGGGACTAGCTCACGCACCGCCGAGAAAACAATTCGTAGATTGGAAAAAAAAAAAATTAATTTTACACAAACCGGACAATGTGTGTGATACATCTTGTAAAGTTGACGACACAATTGCAGCGCGTTGGCGTATATGACATGTTTTATAAGCCAAAGTAGTTCAATAAAAATAAATGTACCAAGAATTAAATAGCAAAACTTTTCAAAGGGTAATTGGTTACTAGCTTTTAGGCTTTACCCTCGCTCGCTAAACGCTCGGGGTCGGATGCCTACTTACTATAGCTGGTTTTTGTGCTCGTGCGCTCGCTGCGCTCGCTTACTCGTTGTCAGTGTTTTACCAGATGATACAAGATTTACCATATACCTCACACCCACGCTGCTTGAGGATCGTTTAATGGGTAATAAATTTCAATCAATACATTATCACAACATATGTGCAAACACACAATTCAAGATGTGCTGATGCGCTCACTACAATCGTTATCTCAGTTTTTTTTTCACTTCCACTTCAACGTACGATCATTAACTCAGTTGAGTAAGCTGCTATAACGTTGGGATGCCTAGTACAGCTGATTTTTTTGCTCGTTCGGATGAAGCCTTACTGTCATTTGTTTAGCGTACATTCGTAGAATGTTAAAACATAACTACTACCTGATAATTCTGCTCGTATATATCGTGATAAACATATACAATAATTTACACAGTGATTCTCTACGTCCAGTTAATAACGTTGTTAGTGGATATTGAACGTACAACAACAATTTCAACAAAACGTAACTACGGAGCGCTAGTCCTGGAGGTCGAAATCCATAAGGTAAAGGACCTGGACAGCCAAAACTGCAGAGCGTGAGTCCTGGAGGTCGAGTTTCATTAGGTAGCTGAGACGGAGCGCAGAAACTACGGAGCGCTTGTCCTGGAAGTCAAGTTTCACCAGGTAGCGGACCTGGAACGCAGGATTCAGGAGGTAAAAAACCTGGTACTCGAAATCTGTGGAGCGCGATTCTCATACGTCCTCTCTACTGCGCGGTTGTTTCCAGACTGAGGAATACGGCTAGCTGATTTTCGTCGTCGACGATTACTATGGATCGATGACGTCAGGAGTTAAAAATTTTTTGTGTGACGTCACTTTCTGAACATCCGAACATCCAAGGTTTCGAACTTTAATACTATGTATGATGATGTATGATGTATAGCGTATCATGATTGACTACGTAAGGGATAACTTTCGTATAAAATTCCATGACACCGTAGTATTCCCGCAACGCTCGTTGTGAGAGAAGTGAAACAGACGTCTTTCCTTGGCATAATCCCCGAATGGCAAGAACCTTCCTGTGTCGTAGGTGATCGGCATTGTTTCTGGAATGAGCGTCAGTTAGAGAACGGAGTCCCTGTATAAGAACGTATTTACCCCAAGTTTTCTGCCAACTTGGAAATTCTGCATCCTGCAACAGGCCAACCTGCACGGGCGCATACCGCGCACCTGATTGCGAGCTGCCCGTGGCACTCCAACTGCATTGCAGCATATATCCTCTCGAAGCGTGATCGTGAGACTCACGCAGGTCGCGTGTGCCTGCAGTGATGGGCCTGCTAGAATAGGTATGCGGAGTGTCCGGGTTCATAGAAAACTCATCACGGTATATATAAATGTAATATCATTTCATTTAAGAGCACAAAGTAATGGCGAAATGTCCGAAGGTATTACACACATGTCAGACTACATAGAAATTTCGTTCATTTTACGCTGTGCCCCCCTCAAAATATCTCACCTCTTATCTCAATCATCATTCCGCATTTCTGCTATAGGTATACTCATTTTTCGAATAACACGCCATTATAGTATGATGCTGCTGGTGTTCGACTTTTATCGTCTTTCTAGCACTATAATGAAAAATGAAAAAGAAACACACTGAGCGCTTTTCGACTAATGAGTTGACATTTTACTCGAACAGGAAATTACTTTTTGCGCCTGTACATAGATACATATATACAAGTGTGTGTGTTCTCAGTATGGATGCGCGGTGTCTAGATATATACCATGCATATACCTGTTACGTACAACAATGTATCGCATCAAGGACGAAGGGGCGTATATTAGGTATACATCATACCTATTACGTACCTACATACGTGGTCATCCATCGAACTTGTTTAATTATTATTTCTCCTAATAATTTTTTATCCTTATGACGACTATGCAGAAGCTATGTGAATACTCCACGGATTGCACATGCAATATAGCTGATTAGTGATCTTCCAACTTCCAGCCAGCTTTTCAGAGTAAAAACTCCGATTTCGTTGTGCAATTTAGTTATTTTATAGTGTACACCGGTTGTAAGATATAAAAATCCTCCAATTTTTAAGCTTCTGGGCCCTACCGCTGCCGTGAAACACGCGGATCAATTCTATTACGTTTTCTCATCGAACCTTCAATTGTCTTCGAGATTTCATCAATTTCTGCTCCCGGGAGAAAAATTTCACGTGATGTGCTTACTGTGTAAAAACGCTGATCTTGCCAAATTTCAAAGCCAATTTAACCCTACACTGGTACTTCGAGGTAACTGGTTACCTCCGCGCTTTCATCGTCAAGAATGCTTTTTTCGACTTTTCAAGCATTTTGACGGCTTTAGTTCTACTTACCACCGCTTCACAGCAATCAAAACTAAAAAAAAAAAACACATCGATCTATTCCTCAATGTCTATGGAACAGATTGGTGAGTCGATAAAGTTTCTACAACAGTTAAAAAACAAATGAGTGAGATACCCCAGCTCACCATTAGTGGGTGCCCCGAGGATGTGTACCAGTGTAGGCTTAAGACACTGCCTGAGGAAATGGCAAAAAACATTTTGGAAAAAATACTTGGTTAAATTTTTTGCGTCAAAAAGTAGACATTTGGGAGAATATCCTGAAATTCTTAGAATGGGACAAGAATAGAATCCTTATGATTTTGATACCAATGTTCGGAAGATCTCGACTTTTCTTTATATGTACGGGAAACGATTGAAAAAAAATCATGATTGCAATCCTTTCCTGCACTGAGAGAAAAAAGTTGTCGAATCAACTAGACGTGCGGTCACAGACGATGAAGTAAATATTTTCCATGCAACACCTGCATGGAAAGTCCATTTTTATGCACGATTTACAAGCACCGAAAGTAGTCTTTTATACACATGTGCGGGAAAAACTTTCGCGCACTGCTAGGGGTGTGAGAAAAAAACCTTCGCACATTGCTAGCGGTGCATATATATATTTCCGCATATATATATTAGGGTGGTCCTTATTTGGGGTGTTGACGAATTCCGATAAGTGCGCCCCCTAGACACGTTTGAAATAAATTAAAAAAAATGTGTGCGAAAACGGAGCGCTGTAGTCCAATTAGAAGACGTGCCCGTAAGCTCGTTTTGTTTTTCATTTGAATAACATGGGATTTTCAGACTACTTCAGTCATTATGTTTTTGAGTTGTCCCCATGAACGCAAAAAATTCTTTTTTCACATAAATCTGTTGTTCATGGATCTCGGAATATCGTAAAATCTTTCCCGATATATATATATATTAGGGTGGTCCTTATTTGGGGTGTTGACGAATTCCGATAAGTGCGCCCCCTAGACACGTTTGAAATAAATTAAAAAAAATGTATATATATAAATATATATATATATATACGTGTGTGTGTGTGTGTTCCGATGCATCATGTGTATATGTATAGCATAATGGAATACCTATATTTAGTCCAGCCCTACGTAGATACACGTCCATGACTCGTGTATACCTTGTATTTTAATTATTCGTATAGGGGTTGCGGTACACCCGTGGGATCAGTACCATAGATATTATACGTACATACGAGCGCATTAACATTGCCGGCCAGCTTCGTTGTCGAATTGTAAAGCGTTGGTACATCTGCTGTAATAACTGTGAAGCGAAGCCGCGCCATCCATATAAATGAGAGACGATTTAATGGTTTCCTTCGTATATGGACGGAAGGTGGTCCGTTTTTAAATTTTGCTCCACGATCCGAGTACGCACGTTGATGAGAATACGCGTGTATATACGCATGTACGTGTGCCATATTGTCAACGATCGGTACACCTACGTGAGAAGCAAGCCAACCGACGTTATATACGTGTGTGTCTGTGTGTGTGTGTGCGTATTTATATGTATATATGTATGTATATATAATGTATTTATAACGTCGTGGCATCGTATACATATACAATACACACACACACACACACACATTTTTTATACTTATACCTATGCAGCTATAATACCTATTTACATACCCATACGTGAGCCGATCAGATCCGAATTATTCAGCGTAAAGGTTCACAACGTACACATGCGGAAATTGATTCTGCGACAGCTAGTTTTTCTCCTTAGTCGATTACGTTGGCAATAGAGAAAAATTAGTTGTCGCTGAATCAATTTCCGCTTGTTTACGTGTAGATTTTAGTACTTGTGTACATGTATGGTGTGGGTATGGTTTCGCAAAATGCAGAGGGCTGGTTGTGGGTGATTTTTAATCACGAGTGGTTGCAGCCGGTCGCTCCTACCGGGCGCATGCGATTGTTCACCGTATTTCGTATACGGATTTTGATTTACTCTGAGATCAATTGCTGACAGGCCGGTTGGGTGATTAAAAATCAGTTTATATCTCTTACCCTTACCTACCTGTGATTATTCCAGTTCGCAGTGTAACAAGCAGTTAAGCATTATCGGAAACGAAATATGTTTTGTTATGCACGAAAGAGATATATAATTTTTATTTTCTTCACGGATTCTAAAAGAGGAAATGTTAAAGCTTATGGGGAAAAAATATGGCGATATAAGTTTTAATCGTTATCAAAATATTTTCTACGTGAAGCAAAAAGATTTGTCGTTTTAAAGAACAAATTTGATACAGTAATACGAGAAAAGCTATCGCGTTCGCAGAATAATAAGATTTGCCCAGTAAAATCATTTTCCAATGATTGCAAATAATTTTACAAATATTGTAATTGAAAAATGCTCGATTCTACATGCAATTTCCGGTGTGTCGATTTACTGCAACATCAAACAACCCCAAAGAAATGTGCCATTGATGACGGTAGGCTCATTTAGTAAATAACTTGGCGTTGAAGTTAACTGCACGCAGAGTAAAAATTGATTTGAATTAAATATATTTTATTTACTGTCAAATAAGTATTTGTTTCCTCGTTGTACGAACCTATAGTACGGTGCATATTTATATTGAAATCTCAATATAAGTTTCAATTAGCAAATTTATTCATTTTGAATGAAGAATGTAATTTGAATTGAATAAATAGCTGTAATAAATCCTGGCATTTATTCAAATCCAGCAAGCAATCTATTTGTCTCTGACGAGCAGTTTCTTGTTTCCAATGTGTAAAGTAACTTATTTGTTGTAAATACCATAACTTATTCAAGAATTATGATTTAATAATTACTTCATTTAAATCGAATAAATAAACATTCATTTCAGTAGAATAAACGTTGAGTCAAAATTTGAACGTGATAATTTCTGCTGTAACTTCACGACCACGTTTTTACTGTACAAATTATACCTATAAACAAATTTTTCTTGGTGCAGTTAAGAATATCAATTACCGGACTTATTCAACAGTACACCATACAATACCGTGTTACTGATCACATTACCGGAGCTAACAAGCGTCCTTTTGTACGCATTTTCATAAATCTGCCATCTTTCTTCTTTTCTCAGATCACTGTACAATCTTTTTGAAAAATCGTATAAATGCGTTTTATACCTGGTCCCGAATCGCCTGTCAACAGCTTGCAATATACGGAGGCCATTGACATTCTGGCTATAGGTAGGTACTTGCGAGTAAAAAAGTTATTAAAAAGAATAAGCGCATGCGCATCTATTTACAAAATATTTCAGATTCAAAATGAACATAAAAGTTTACTAATTGCAAATTTTCACAAGGAAACATTCATCGAAAGAAAGAATAAATGAACTTCATAAACTAAACGCGTCTATTTTTAAGAAATAGACCAATGCGTTTAAACGGAGTGAAATAGTTCTTTGAATGGAAAGAGCATTTATTTCGAAAGAACAAAAATTACTTTCTTTCGAATAAATATCCCTCAAATATGAAAATTCATTGAATTGTGATAAATCTTTTCTCCGCATGTGTATGAATTATTACATTTGCATCTGTCGGAGGACGCTCAATTATTTTGATAATAAACGGGTGCTCAGGTCTTCTGCAAATAAATGAAGTAGGAAACGAATAGAGGCCGGCGCGAAAGAGATGAAACTGAAGTTGGGATGCAAACCTTGATGTCGGGTATTTACTTTCCAGCATGTCAAACCGGATGACAGAAGGGTTGTAGATTGCATGAGTGCAAGCCGGTCACGCGTCAACCATTAGCGTGTGACTTGGTATGTACGAACTGAAAGTTAGGAATGAGTTTGGGCGTGCGTGCGCGCTAGTGTGAGAGTTGTACGACATCACGTTATCGGGAAAGAAGTAGGTATTATTTTACGAAGCTTAGAAAATCTGTATAGAGATTTCGTACGTTGGCACAAGTATATCTTATTCAATCGTGTTTTCTTGTATACCCCACACCAATATACGACTGATTTTGATATTTCCAATAAAACATTGTCTCCGTACGGACAAATTTGGCAACAAAAATAGTTTAAGTGTAAGTGCACGGATCATGGAGTTTGCTTCTAATGTACGGGTTGTATACGTTTAGCAAACAAATGAAGCATTTCCAGGTGTAAGAAATAATTATGGGCGCGTGAATGTACAGGCACCGGGTTCGTATTTGGAATTGTTCAGTATAACCGTGGCCTCGGGCAAGTTTGAGAGGTTTACAATCTTATTAATAGTGGCCATATATATACATATATACACATACAGTGGTCCGCGACGGGCGGGCAGGCTTATAGGATAGGTCCGCAGAGGTCGCGCGGCGCGTGCTCAAGGTTCGCCCCCGGGCTGCGCGCGGTCTAACGGGACTCCGGGACCGAGTAATTTCCGAGATAGAATTGGTGAAGGAGAGAGAGGAGAGGGAGGACGACACAGGGAGAGTGTAAGGACGACAGAGATGGACAGATGGATAGGTGAGCGTGAAAGGGATAGAACGAGAGGAACGAGAGCGACGAGGAAGAGAAGAGAAGCAGGCGGCGGTGGTGTTGGTGACGCGAGAGGGTGGGGGGAAAAGGCACGCGGCAACTTCTGACAAGCTAGCCCTCGAGTTGAAACATCTTTCGCGATCAAGCGGGCGAAATCTGGGAATCTCCGGTGACTCGGATGTGCAAGACTAATCCAACTATCATCGTCATGGTTTCGCCGAGTCCCTATATCAGCAACTCTGACCCAACGGTAAAAATGATAACGCGCCCGCGAAGCTTGATACCCGATATTCCCGCCCGATACACTGGCTCGCGGGTTTTATGAATTTGTTGCGAGGTTTTTTTGCAGACATTGTTAGTAGGTATAGCGTTGATCTGAGGCCGGCCAAATGTCGGCGCAAGGATAGTTAGTATGGAGTAAAATCGAAACCGAAACAATGCTGGTCCAACGTTAGTCCGGTGGTAATGCAGCCTCGAAACGTGGCTAACTGTACATATGTATTGCCGGTATCGCCCAACCGTTGTTTTGCCACAATTCTGCCAACGATACAGCGATGGGCCAGCATAAAATGTCGACGGTGCGGTAGTCGAGCGTTGGCGCAACTATACCTACGCTTGTAACGCTCGGCCGTCATGTCAGTAGGCGGCGGAGCCAGCGGGCCAACGATGGCCCAATTGTACAGCGATTATAGGCACCGCACGCCTGGGCGTTGTGAGTTGGTCTCCACCGTTAATGCGAATGGTTCGATACACTGAGAATCCGCGCGCTATAATGCAATTGTACTTGGTGAATCTCACCTCTCGCTCCGCCGCTCTTCAATTCCGTCCATCCCATTCTCACTACACCTCCGCCGCGCGAACACGTCTACGATCGTTGTCAATGGTATGCATGCATTAACGGTGCACAAATATAAGTCACGCAGATGTTTAAACTAATGGAGGTTCAACAGGCCCGCAGTGACTCTGAAGCGGGTAATTTTTTGGCACGTTGTTGGTTACGTTGGCACCCATTTGAATTTTGGATTGTTGGGGTATGTTTTGTTCACGAATATGCGGTCTGTTTCGCGGTCGGGCAACGGTGCCGCTGTGGGCTGTTTCTCCATTGCGAACGTAACGAACTGGGTCCAGCAGATGAACCATCTCAAAATCACTGCGGGCATGTATACCGTCCAAAGGTTGTTTCGGAATGGTGCTATCGAACCTTGAGAAGCTTGAGGGGTTCCGAGGACAATGAATTTTCGATACGCAGCGCCGCCCCCATTTCCGTGACGCAGGCCTCCAAAGGGGTTGCGAACTGTCGCATGCTGTAAGGCAACTTACATGACATCAGACCACGTGTTATTCGGTCGGTGACGTCTTATACTCGCAAATATAGTGAATTACAATTTCGAGCAGCTCGCCGATATTTATTCGATATAATAAAGGGTATAATATAATTCGAGGATACAAGCTGCGCGTCATTGCTTGCAGAACAATCAAACAAACGAAATTGTGGTGTGAGTAGATGTGCGCGCACGGCAGAATTCGAAGAGAATGTACTGGATCGCGTGGCCGCGGCGCCCATACCTGCCGGTATCTGTTAGCGACAGACTTCTGACGGCCTGTACGGACGAAGAGGGGTCTCTCGCGACCATGGATTGCTTATCAAAAATTCTGTCTCGACATCCCTTAGTGTCGTTCACAGTTTGGTAACGCTGTTTTCAAAGACCCTGCGGTATGTGCAATTGTTCCGTACGTGTGACTGTACACGTGCACGGAAGTAGCGAGTAGGCTTGCGTGGCGATATCCTCTGCGAGTCGGCCTCTGCACCCACTGAAATCATAAACTTATAAGACAGACTGATTGTGAGCGCTCTTACAAGCCGTTTGAAGCCAGCATTTAAAGGCCAGAAATGTGCCGGGAGTACTCCTCTTTCTGTACGACGATATTTGTCGCGGGGATCGAGGCGGTAGAGGAGAATGATGAGAAATCATGCGCCTATATGCGCCCGTGGATGGTTTCACTTCCACTGCTTCCTTGACTCCCACCGTAACGCCGATTGGCAAGAGAGAGGATTTACTCCCGGTATATCTTTTGCCTGTGAATGTTAGCTTCGGTGCCTCTTATGGGTGCGCTCAGTCTATATCTATCCTTTAAGTCTATGACTGTAATATACATATACACTAAACGGAACGTGCAAAAGCCCATCCTGAGCGTGCCGCTTTGGCGTGGCCTTGAGTTATCCCCACTCTCAATCTACAGTCACCTACAAATATAAATCCTTGTCTCAAATTCATGGAATGAAAAGCACGCTAGATCGAAGTACGGCTTAGTAAGCGTTACAGATAACATGGAATACAAGTATTGATTGAACTCCAACTGTATATCATTTCTCCGAAGATTATGGCGTAACTCGTGCGTATATAATATTTGACAAATCATCGAGTATTTGACTAATTTATTGATACTTCTGTACTTTGTTGCGCAGCGAATCAGAAAAATACAAAATCACCATGTGGACCCTAACAGTTGCTGTCTCTCTCGGAACGCTCGCCTCTGCGGTGAAGCATAAGCGGTGCATGTTCCAGGTAGAGTATACCGAGAGTCTCACTTGAGAGTGCCAACTCCGCGCCACGCGTCACCGTCAGCATCGCATACGCTCAAGTTCACGTCGCAGCATTTGTCCGCCACGCTCGGCCAACGTAAAAGTTGGCCGTGTGTCGGCGTTGGCGGTGACGCGTGGCGCGGATTTGGTACTTTCAAGAGAAACTCTCGGTATATCAGAGACTATACCTTGCATGCCACCCTAATACCCCGTGTAAACTTGTGAACCCACGACGGAGAATTGTAGTAAGTGAGAGCTTAGTATCTATTGGCGTTCAATCCTGATTACCCCGGATCTGATCGCTCATGGGTTTTGAAAAAAAAGAAATTTCCTTCGTTGCACTTTTTTTTTTGTCACTGTTCCAAGTTCGAAGTGTACAACACATTGGTTTCGGGGACTTCACGAAGCGACCGATTTCATACCGATCACTCTAAAAATTGGTCAATTGGTGACAATCGTGTCGTCTCGCATACTCGTGCTAAAATTACAGAGCTCATTTCTAACCGTTTTCTCACCCATCCGCACATACAGGGTGAGTCACTTGATGTGTCGAGAATAGGAGGAGCCTAGTTAGTAGTACCCCTTTAGCCAATCGGATAAGTTACGGGTCCCGTCGAAATCAATACCACTCTGACGTGATTACCTCCACTGCCAATACCGTTGATACGTATATGGCGCTATGAATTGTGTGCGTGACTCCGTGTCAGGTAATTTCCTCTCATCCTCAGCACATCAAGTGACTCATATATTGCTCCTGTATATTGCTCCGCGGTACGAATCTATGATCGTATCTCATTTTGAGTAAGAATCAATTCTACGTTATAGGTATGTAGGAAAAGTTGGAAAAACTCGATCCCTGTGTACCCTGTGTGTTTAACGGCATATGGTTATAGGCACCATTGTATAATGACCTCTTTCTTTTTGTAACGGCAAAAGGTCGGATAAGTTTTTCGTTTCTGGTATTTAGGCTGCAAGGACGAAAATTTGTTCAGAAATATTGAAAATAACATGACGTTGATGTTTCTTTTCGAATTTTCGGAAACACTGTGATTTTCAATTTATTCTTCCGTTTCATAGATTTCGATGGCTGTTTGAGAAGAAGAGATTCCTTTTTTTTTAACGCTGGTCACAACCTCTCGCCATACTTTTTCATTTATTCCTTAAATCAAACTTGTTAGTGGAAAAAAATCGTATCCGCCCGACATACGGTCTTGTGGCATTAAGTTTGGAAGTTTTGAAAACATGTTGAACATACTCGTACATGATATAAATATATTGTTTTTGGTACCAACGTAGAGTACCTACATGCAACATGCGCGCGTTATGTATGATAAAGTTGCGCTGACGCAACGCATGCGATGCGGACTAATCCGTGCAAATAAGAAAAACCTCCTCCCTACCACGCTCAGCATCAACTCCACACGGATATAATAAACACTCTAATCTCTAAGAAGTCGAATGCAGGGGACTCGTGCTTCGGCAACGCGCGACTTGTTTACCGCCGTTATATGCCGGGCACTACACCTTATACGAGCTAATATATAATCAAGCGCGCTCGTACACCTGCAAATGCATGCAACACTACATGCGCCTATACATGATATATGTACGCATATAAGCATATGTATACGTATATTGCATATACTTTTATAATGTGTGGGTATAACGATGCGGACACGTACCTACGATGGAAATTGTCAAACACGCTTGTATGCCAATGCGTGATGCATGTACATGTAGACCGATGTGCACCGTGCACGAGTCCTAGCGCGTACAAGCGTACAGGCAGCATCCCGCCTGTCTAAACGTATTTCAGTTTGATAACTCTTTTCGCGCGCAGCGTAGACCTGAAACATTTTTCGTCTTACTGCCGCTGCGGTAGGTACGCGTCTTCAGGTCTACAGGCGTTTTACAGCGCTGGCCATTTGGTTTGCAATTAATAGAGAGACCGTGCATCTCCGGTACTGAAAAATTTCTGCTCATGTAGCCTAGGCCACTTGTATACCTAAATTCAAGTATTTCATCCTTGAATTACCTAGGTAAAATATTTACAGCAAATGGTGCACACTTTTCGCTTTCCCTATACATGTAAGTACCTACAATGCTGCACAATTAGGCTTACATCTTCCTGTCATGTAGGTACCTAACTTGATGCAGGGTATAAGGTTGACAGTGAAACAAGTTCTCATTTTACCAAACTTTTTAACGCAATTGAAAAGAAACAAATGAAATTTTTTTTCACTTTCAACATTACAGTCTCCACCGGCTTCACCCTTATACCTACATCCCTGCCTTCTTACCACAAGTATCAGTAAAACCCAGCAGCATATGGCAACTGGACAACGGCATGTGAAAATGCGTGGAAAAATTCGACGCGAAGGAACGCGGATACCATAATTGTGAGATTCTCGGAAAGTTCGTGCGAATCGTCGGCTTGCGCATTTTCCCCGATTTCGTCCCTAATAGGATTAGAGGAGGTAAACATTACGCGTATCGAAACGCTGTGAACCGACGGTGAGTGCATTACCAGTGAGGAAACGCCCAAGACATCTACGGCGCAAAACGTTGATTTTTTCTGCACGAAGCTCTTTGTTCCCGAAGGTGTAATCGAGTCACGGGACTGCGCGTGGCTGCTGCAGCCACGTTAGAAAGTCAGCCGGCGCAACGGTGCTCCATGCGCAGATACCAATCTCGTTTCCTGACCTATATATAATACACACCTACTTATAGACCGCATTTATGTATTCACGTGGGTACACCGTACTTGTGTCCTTGCGCAATGATCGGGTCTACTCTCATAGATTTCACTACAGCCGACGATGAGTTTTCGAAAATTATATGTTATTCGTGGGTACATCGTAGAAGCGTAGATACAACGTATAACATACAATAGTGGTACAAAATACCCCCTCTAGGCCAAAATAGCCGACGGTTATTCGAAAGATTGGCCCGCTTGATCTGAAGTGCGACATGTATGTCACAAGTACATATATACTATACATTCTCACATCGATAATGAATATCGATCAAAAGGGGGGAGGTAGGGTCACCTCGACTAGCTCGAGTCGCTTGTTCCAAAAAACATTCACTGTAATAATAAGTAATATTTGGCTGGAGAATTAACTATACGATGTATGATCAAATGTATGTTAGCGCTCGGCGAGGAAGAAGGTCAGGTCGATCACGTTGATCACAGATTTATCGTGCAGAACAAAGTCCCAAGGACAGGATACGGGCGTAGTTGTGACGATAATATTGCGGTCTCTCTCGTCGGCAACTCGCCAGTATTTTAAATACTTTATATATGTTCAAAGTCGGCAGATTTATATTTCTTCGAGCTCAGGACGCTGCAAGATTTAGAGGCCTCATAATATATCCCCAATGTGACTGGCTGCCTCGCAGTCAATTCTGGACGTAAGTGTCACAGGGACAAAGTGTCAAATGAAAGTATAATACAAAGTTTAATTAAACGAATATAAAGTTTAATGAAGAAGCTGCTAGTCAAACTCCCATTGATTGGGAACTAAAGGGAACTAAACTAAAGCTTGTGGCTGGAGTCATCGAGTAAACACGCTTTATATCGTAGTAATTAAAAATAACTTGGATTTACATACACATGTATTAGAGCTTTGATTTCATTAAGAAAGGCGCTATCGTGCACAATTAATATATTATTTATTTAGGTTGCGATGATGTCGAAAAGCTTAGTCCTCTTTGATTGTGAGTTTCAAAGCTGTAGGCGAAAGCTTGAACTTGTGCAGCCGTGGGTCGAGCAGCTCGTACACTAATTGTAAGAATTGGCGGGGTGGTAGGTATAATATGGTATACATAGGCTGCTGCAGTGAACCGGAAAGGTATACTAGCTGGAGTCGTGGAAGAAATGTCGCTGTGGCGTAAATAATTTCAAGGACACGCGCTAACCCTGCACTCACTTTGTGACGAAAGTGAGTTGGCATATGATATAAACGCGAAGCATACCTACCGGTGAAAGATATAACGCTTGTGCTCGTTCCTTTTTTTTTTCTTCAATGTCTCCAAAGTCGAGATAGGTACTGTACTACCATAATCACGAACATGTTAGACGGCTACGACGGACGAGGAAATGTTTGGCACCGAGTGCCCGGTTTGTTTGAAAATTTTACTACTGAAAATAGGGGCGACACTTATATTGATTATAAACTATTTGACTATGAACAATATAGGTATGTATATGATCGGGCGATATGCCACTTTACAATCGTTGGCTTGAAAGTAATTTTTGCAGGTTCCTTACACTTTTCGGTTACCGTTAAAAATCATGTGACCTGCACTATTATACATTCAGAAATGATTTTAGTGAATATATATCTGAATGCCATCTATGACATATAATGTAGCTTATAGAAAATATTTTACGCGATTGCTATCTACCGGGAGTTTTTTTTTTTTTTCTTTTTTTTGAGGGTGCCGGTGCTTCGCTAGTAGATCGGCAACCGAAGTTACAGTTCCATTCTGTACCACCATTCGTACGCGGCTTCGACCAGTCAGATAATGATATTATTTTCGTAAATGGCAGTGACAGTGAAAATCTAATTATCTTCGGTTGATTATCCGCTGCTGAAGGGTCAATAACCTACAAGGAATACTCTCAGCATATTTCGCAGATTATTCATATTACACAAATGTGACACGTATAAGTATATTGGTTATGAAGGGTAAGAATTCTCGACCTCGTGGATAATATATTATTGAATCTTGGTGAGCGGTCAATTATATGTATAACGTATTTTTTGTTAACGTTTCGGCCCGGATATGGGCCCTCCTCAGAACGATTAATTTATTTATTTAACTGTCAAGAACAAAATAAATTTTTTATAAGAAAAGTACAATCAGACATTAAATACTATAGATGTAATACTATTAAGGTTTATACTATATTATTAACTAAAAAATATCCCCTTCCTATAAAAAGGTAAATTACTCTCTAAGCCTATCTTTTTTCAATCATAACAAATAATCAATTTATACTCACTAACCTATAATATACAATAGCCTTAATAGTATTACATCTATAGTATTTAATGTCTGATTGTACTTTTCTTATAAAAAATTTATTCTGTTCTTGACAGTTAAATAAATAAATTAATCGTTCTGAGGAGGGCCCATATCCGGGCCGAAACGTTAAAAAAAAATACGTTATACATATAATTGACCGCTCACCAAGATTCAATAATTTAATATAGTATATTGATTATCCATGCGCACAGGTATATCAGTTATCTATGTACAATATATGAGTCTGTGTATTTGCAGTTTATAGTGTACGAAATGCAAATACCGTATACCTTATAAGGCAGAGTAAAGTGTAGAGGTGAGCCAGTCGGTGGCTGCGGTTGAATGTGCAGCGGTGGGAGAATAGAATGCGGAATAGCCTAGAATGCAAGATGTGAGCGGTTCTCCGCACGACTGCCAGTGATTCGCTGTGCGCCTAGATTTTGCGTGCGCTCAAAATCCGCGTTGATTCATTATACATACGTCTATTACTTACAAATAGATATCATTCCTCAGCTGTCAGCAGCTTGGTAGGCGCCAGCTTACTTCAATTCGTGAATCTCGTTTATACATATAGTATATTAAGCACCCACACATAAGGTGGATGTTCAATATCAGTTACTGACAGGTTGATGTAATAATATTTTCTTTATTACTAGGGGGGCTCCGCCCCCATTTTCGAGTTTTGATGGAAGGGTGGAGGGATGGCGGTGAGGGGTCAGATTTTTGTAGGTATAGAGATGAATATTTGTAAAGGGTTGAGTGTTAAATCCCTGGTTCCTAGATGGATGTATAAACAGAAGGTGAAGGGTCAAGTGTTCATAGGTGTTACCGTACATATGTAGGGTAAAGGGTTGAGTCGGTATAGGTATAATGGTATATGTATACTCAGGGTGAAGGGTTCAATCTGCATAGGTATGCGGGTATACAAGTATGGTAAAGGGTTAAATCTTCATAGCCATAAGGGGCATAAACCTAAGGTAAAGGGTTGAATCTGCATAGGTATAAATGTGGTGATAGTGAAGGGAAGGACGGGTGGTGGAAGGAAGGCCTGGATTCCAAACACGGCGCGCGGCGGCGGCGGCGAGATATCTTTATAATATAGAGATACTCTTATATATATACGAGAACTATTGTTTGTCATTTTTACTCCCATTACGAGTATCCATTGGTATGTATAGAGTGTATATTGATCCACTGGATACTCGTAATGGGAGTAAAAATAACAAACACTAATTCATGCTATGAATTTTTTCCACGCGTTTCAAATTGATAGCATTAAGTAACGACATATCTATAGAAAAATCACCATGTTGAAATCAAACAGAATAAGTTTGAAGGAGTTGAGAGCAGACAAGCCACTCCTCGGGGTCCATAGCTTGACATGCTGAATATCAACAGAACAATTGGCAAGCGACAAAAATGATTTGGAGAATAGTTTTGCCGAAGTTATCGGGAATTCGTATCCAAAAAAAAATATTTCGATATACTATTCACGGATTATGTATCCACATTCGAGTTTGCAAAATATATAAATACGCTAATGCTGTATAACAAATTACGGCTTACTGATTTCCGCAAATGATAAATAGTTGCCAAATACAGAATTTTTTTAAAATGCGACGTAACGTAATGTAATAAACTTCAATCTTATTGTATAAGTGTAATACGAAGATGGCGAGTACGGGACTGGCGGCAGTTTGGATGAACTGTGTATTACCTATAGATCTTCGGTGTCGAATATGTAAACATCATGTTCGAAGTTAATTTTTAACAACTATACGCTCCGTTGTCTGCCAGAGTTTCATGCGCATTTGCTAGAATCCGAGAGCCGCTCTCTGTCAGCGCTACCAACTGCCAGAACTTAGAAATTTATACATGACGTTTTGCGGCGTTGTATCTAGCCTCCAAAGTTTTATGATGAATCGAGACACAAAGTGAATCAAGATTAAGCGTTTTCACCCTTTAAATTATTTGTTCCTTAATACACCGTGCTGAATGCGAGTGGCTTTATTTATAATAAATCATTACGGAGAATATCCAACGGTCGAGCCTCGCCCAACTATCAAAAATTTCAAGGTTAGATACATGGCAGCGGGCTGTCATGTATCAATTTCAAATTTCCTTCAGCTGGTCGCCCTGACAAGTAACCTCCTCTGGATTCTAGCGCATGCGCATTCAAGTCTAACAGGCAACCAAGTGTCTAGTCGTTAGGAATTCACTCTGTGTACACATACCTAGGTATATGTGCATACAACCCGTGCATGTTACTAGGGTCGGAAAGGCATGAGTACCTCTATAGGTATATACATGACATATGTATACCTATTCTCTGTGGGACCCCAAAGATACGCGGAGCCTATGTAGGGTTCTCACGGTAGCATTTCGTTTTCTGTTTGTCTGCGTGTTATCGCGGTCAGCCGAAAATTAGTAGCAGTATTTTCCCCGTCTTCTTTAGTTTGGACGTAATTGTATATCAAGGCGTACACAAAATCGCCTGACCATGATGGGACTATATCTTCCGTGCAGTATAAGATACGTATGAGGATGAAATCGTTGTGTATTTCCATGGAAAACGTGGGGTTGGGGGAAAAAGTGAGAAAAAAAAATCAGAAAACAAAAGGGCCGCGATACCGAATTTTCAAAACCACATGAATCCATTTTATAGAATTATAAAATTTCGAAAGGTAAAGTACAGTAAACCGAAACATGAAATCATCAGAATTCTAAAGATCCTGCTTCGGCTTGTTATATACATGTTCTCACTCATTCTGACGATACTATATTTTGCCTTTCTTATGTACTTCGACCTTACCACATTTTGTGTATTTCAAAATTCTATAATTGAATAAATCTTGGCGGTTTTACATAGGTATCGTACATATACAATATACATATACAACATGTATATCTAACGACTTGCCACGTGATTATGCCTGATTCATACGATTATATCGTTATTACCATTTCTTTCTAAGCTGCCTGATAGAAACGGACTTGATATTTGATATGATCGAAACAATCCGTTCATTAGTACGTCAGGTTTCTGATTGCGGGTGTTTGGGCAGAAATCAAACATTCATCGAGACAGTTTTCTATCTCGTTCAAGTTCTGAAGCTGTTTGTTGGCAAAAATAACGCATACAGTTGGGATCCATAAAACGCCGAATCGTCAATTTTAATGTAAAAGGTCATATTAAATTTTACTATATTCGAATCTGCATAAGTATCACGATTTTTAGTAGCAGCACTTCTTTGATATTACGTAATCTGAGCTAGCTCCACGTCGGTTGCTTTATGTTCGCAAAAGCAGACGGATGTCGGACATAATTTTTGAAACGGTCGCACAGACCCAAAACGTATTGTACGTATATTTAGCTGCTTGTACGCCTGCGAAGTATCGGAAACCGTCAAGGATTAACCCCACCCCCCTCCGATAGATAAGTACGTGCACCAGCAAAGGGTTAATTTCGCAATACGCTGTGAATCATAGGTGGATACACGCGCGAAATAATTATGCCGTTATTTGCGTCGCGCTGTAATTCAAAACTGAAGCGCATCGAGGTCCGTAGCTTCGCACGCGAGCGTTCGGAGGCGAAGAACTTGCGCTCATTGCCGAGATTGCCCAAACTCCTAGCGGTCGACGGACGACTTTCGCTCGCAGCCCCGGTGGTCATCAGGCCGGGCCATTTGAGCGTATAAGATATTATTATTTATCACGAGAGTGAACACGGGCCCTCGCCAGGCAGTCAGTGAAGGCGCGCGCGCGCGCGCGCGCGCCCTCCGGGCCGGTTGTGGTTTTAAGAATGGTCGGCTAATGTAGGAGAAGGCGGCGCTGTCACGCCACCAAATTAGTGACCACAAATCAACGACAATATGGCCTCCATTGTGCCCGTGTGCCCTTTTCCCGCTTCAACGTCGTATATGCACTCTACAGAGGCTTACGGGTCTCGCGGTTTCTATACCTGTAATCATTTTACACGCGAGTTGAACACACAGTGAACACCGATCCGTGCGTCTGTAACCAGCTATAACCCACCTATCTACCTACCTCGTATCGGGCATACCGTGTGCATATGCTGCACGTATAGGTATAACAACATATACGTACAATATCAGCGCCATGCCAATTCAAACTACATGGAGATATGAAACCTGCGGTAGTTACGCGACCAAAAATATTTACGTATAGAAATCCATTATAGGTACGTATAAGCTTATGTATAATAAGCACAATGTATTCACGCCATATGAATCTATTGCGCGCGGCTTCATCTCATCCTCCAGTTTATGTATCGCAAGTATTCTACTTAATATAACGCGAGCCAGGTGGTGCAAATCGATAATCGATGCCACCCAACCCTTGTACAAACATTTCTAAGTACATGCAGGGTTTGAGAGATGCGATTGAATTTCACGGTGAAAGTTTTTGAAAAATCGTGTCTCAGGCGTGCGATACCCATGAAAAAATTCTCTTCTCTCAACGTTGCTGTGCATGGCAGATGTAGGTGATCATCGATAAAACATAATATACCTACATATTATAGGTGTGTAGGTATAAAAAAAAAAGTTACGCACTTGAAAAGATTTACAGCGCGAAGGTGTAAATGTATAACCCTGCATGCGTAAAAATACTATACACATAATATACAACCACCGATCGCTGTAGTCTTGATCTTGATGTCCGAGTGAAAGAGTCGGATGGAAGAGAAAAAAAATATCCGCCATAATCCACCGCTACAGGCCTCAAGATTGGGATCTGTAACGACGATGACCGCGGTTTACAAAGTGCGCTGTGTCAATTACGTGTGTATATGTATATCGGCCGATTGCAGGGCGTTCGAACTCGTATATATATATATATATATATATATATATATATATATATATATATATATCATATAAGATACGCGGTCAGATTATGTAGACGCGATCTTAGCCACCATTTTCAAATATAATTTCTTCACCTTTCAATGGCCCGTCCAAATAAATACAATCGTATAATGTGGCTACGGCGAAATTCTTGCAGTAGTCGTAATGCCTGGGTATATCACTGATCTGCATCTCGTATACTCTCATGCAAACGAAGGAAACTATACGGTACTTACGGAAACTTGAAATACCCGGGGCAGCCGTTAATCGAAACCCCGATGATTCGTAATGTCACGTTCTTTGTCACCCTATGGTATTACATAATTGTAATAGATACCGGAAATTTGAAAACTTCCCGCATGTGCGTATACTGCGTGTACTCGTATTATATTAGGTATACTTGTATTATATCTTATCCGAATCTTCTGGTTATGTCGTTTGCGCGATCCGGGGAATTTTTCATCTGCCGCAATGGCGATTCGCTTGCATGTAACCTGCAATCGCACAATACCGTATGCCTACCTAATCCTCCGCCGACGTTTCACCTTATACGATACTCGCAACGCGAACTGCACCGTATATCGACGCCGGTGGTGGCTGCGGCGGCGGTTCCCCGCCCGCCGTCATTATTATTGTCGTCGTTGCGCTGTCGTGACACGGACCAAGTGACTCGTGACAAATAGCCACTGCTGAACCGTCACACGCACCGGCACGGCGCAGTACCTCGTGGCTGATTGGAGCTTAACGGGGTCCCATCATGAGATATTGGTCCCCGTCGGGGTGGCTACCAGCTAATCCGTAATCCGTCTCCTATCTCGCCACCGATCCATCCATATCCCTTGGGCCTCTTGATTGTCTTATTGTATTCCTTCCTGTACCGCGTAGATGCGAAGCGGATACCGATTATACCAAAATACCTGCAAGATCAGGTATACCCACGTATGCATGTACGTTACGTATACGTATACCTACACCTATACGCATATCCCTCTCTGACTGCGTAACCATGTTGTATGGCTGTATTGTAGTGACTGCCGTGAAAGTCTAATATACCTGGACAAGCTTATCCCTTTGGCTTCGTCAACTTTATCTCCGAAAAAACGCAGCAGGTAGTAGCGCTGGATGTATCGGTATTATACCTGATGCACATACCTGTAATGTTATACATATAAGTACCTGCATTCGCTTATACGCTCATTGTCAGCTCGGCTGAATATGCTACCGACAGATGAAATTCCCTATCAATCGCGTGGTATTATATGAACTGAAGAAAACGATTGAGAAACAAAAAAAAAAAAAATTTGGGTTCCAAGATTAGATTTATTTCAATACTCATTGGCAGATACTTCATCGATTCGAACAAATATTCAATTGTTCGAGTGAAAATATAATTCCAATTCAAATAAACTTTTACTGCTATAAGCAAATAATTATTAGAAATGATTGAGTTGTGTCTGCTGGCGACTTATACCTATTGGAATATATATACTCTTGAATTCAGCCATTTTTTTTTTTGCAGTGTATTAAATGCCGTCACTCGACGAAACGATGTTACATTGGGTGTAAATGATTTCGAGAATATCGTACGGTCTCGTGAAAAGTAGCTTTCATAGTTTTCGAACCTATCTTGTAATGTGTGTGTAGAGTTAGCAGCATTATTCCTTCATAGCTTATGATCTTTTTCACTGAACTTGGCACGTGACGCTACCGTGTTACCTAATGAAGCAGAGGATCGCCATTTCACTAATTTTTCTGTTCCTAGCTATGGCTCGAACAATGATACATCTCGATATGAACATCACTCAAATTGTCATTCCGTAATCTCATAACTTACCCATGTCTTAAAACCTTAATATTTCTGACGCATATGACACAGGCCACAGATAAGCTTCAAACATAAGACGCGCGTTTCTCTACTGCAGGCCAATTGGGGCTAATTACATATCTTAATATATATAAATCTCGTGTCACGATGTTTGTCCTCAATGGACTCCTAAACCACTTAACCGATTATAATAAAATACGCACACCATGCGCAGTTCGATCCAACTTGAGAGATAGGATAGTTTAAATCTCAAATTATAGTCGCAATTATAATATATTGCTAATTATTTGTCTGTTATTATTTGACAGTCACAATTATCTGTTAACTCCGAATGATTCTAACAGATGTCGATACCTTTCGACTGGGTTGAGTAAGTAATCAATAGATGGCGCTGCTATGGTAAATCTACGAACGTGTCATATAAGCTACATTTTAACAGCATAACTAGCAACCCATCCCGGCTTCGCACGGGCATATAATAATATAATAAAAGAAAATACACAATGTTTACAGTGAGTTTCTAGAAAAATAACATTTATATTATTACTTAATATTATTATATGCCCGTGCGAAGCCGGGATGGGCTGCTAGTATTATATATAATACAAAAAGTTACGAATTGAGAATGCAGATAAAAAATAAGACCTGCATCACTGTTAATTTATTGTAGTAACGTCCCGTATATGTATACATTGTATACATATGTATACGTCAGGGTGTGCCAGAAATAAAATTTAAGTCAAGTTAAAAAAACCTTAGTTAGTATACCTGTGCGTGGTATTACGGGTTATTCGCCACCAACGATAAGTGTATATAATATACTATGGGTTTACAGACAGGCAGTCTGGCTGCACATAACCTACTATACCTACCTGTCTACAAGCAGTCAATAAATATGTAAACAAGACTCCCCTAACCTCACGAGATAAAATAATAATTTTCATCAGCCCTCCTTCAATGTCCACATACCGAACGAACCCGATCGCCCAACAATGATTTCATTAATTTTCATTTTACCACGAGTATTTAGCTATAACAGTTCACAAAACACCAAATAACGCAAGAAATAATTATACACGCCTATAACAGGACGGTCATATCCTGCGCGTACGCCATAGAACATAAACGTGGATGAGTTTCTTTCCTCTGTTTCTCGACTTTAGCTGTCCGGGGTTAGCCAATCGGAGCCGAGGATGCTGACTGACGGCGCAGAGCCTGCTGACAATGAGTCTCTTGCTGAGGCAATATCCTCTCAACATACTTTACGCTCATAGAAGCTTGCAATGAACATGCATTCATAGAATCCGTTATTGACGACAACCATTTAATTCGTGAAACTACCAGTGGAGCTAATATTATAGTTTGCTTTGCATTAATTTTTTTTCCTGTTAGGTTTTTGAATTGATGGTCCCAAGCTCATTAGCCTGAAATTAATCTGTCAGAATCCTAGATATCAAAGGAATGAAGAAAAATGAATGTTAAAACCACCACTGATCGCCCGACGTTTGCGTCGCGACAAAGATCTTTGCAGGTTTCACCTGGGCTTGCATTTTGTTCTTTTCCATTGCATGTGCTTGGCGTGCAATGCTGCACCGTCACTTGAACAGAAGAAGAAATAAAAATAAAAATGTGTAACTTCATACAGATCTGAACATACGTTATCTTACACGTACGCTGTTAAAATCACACGTTTTCGTGCAACACCGACTATTTCCTTAAGTCAATTTGAGTACCTAGGCATTCGTGCAAAAATTTGAACTACGCGTTCTTGTATCTACATTTAATTGGTGAATAATTGAATTTTAAAAACCATGAAGCTCGTGTGTACATACATCTATGCATACGTAGCGCATGCGTATAAATTTGTGTGTGGGTGTGTATACGTATACCCGCTAACTTTACCAGGTATAATTAGGGAGGGAGAGAAAGGTATTACGTGTTTGCGCGTTGCGTCTGTATTAGTTCTGTGGTACCAAAAGATGAGATGCAAGCTGCAGCTGCTTACACGCACATGTGCGGACAGGCGTATACGAGATGGGTCAAGTATAATAGAGAAATAGCATGGGTTCAAGAGGTCGCTGGCAATTAACGTGCAGCGATTAACATATTCTCGTCGTCTGATTTGCACATTCCTGGCGCCGAGGTAGACCTGAAGCAATCTAGCGGCGTGGCGTCCGTGAATTAACAAAAGCAAACATCGAGCAAGAGAAACGCTGACGTTATATCCATCGAGATGTCTTTGCGTAGGTGGAGCCCTCGGGGGAATTGGGTATCCACACAGGCAATGCATACCAGTATATCTGAGCACGCTCAACATCGGAGTTGAATAGTGGCGAGCAAAGAGGAAGTCTTTACGAAAATTAAAACGATCGTCTATTTGGTGTTATTATTTTTGAAAACGTATATACCTGTGACTGACATAGTTCAAAAAAATTTCTTCCACGCTGTCGTTGTTCGTTACCATTACTTTTCGCGTCAATTTCAACCTTCGGCAATACTCAGGTGAAAGTAAAAACATGTTTGGCTGCCTTCTCCTCTCCCACCCCTGCCTCGTCGAAAAAAAAATGATATCGGAGGCGGATTGTACATACAGTCGAGATAGAGGGAAATTCTCGAAGTTCATGGAGAAAAAAAGTTACGTAGAAAATCATGGCCCTCATCTTGATAATTCCAGTATACGTTTCAAGACCAAGAGATCATACATTAAACCGCGTGCAGGATCACACGTAGATATAATAGAAAATTCCGACGTTCCCGATGCGCCCTGGTTGCGAGGGTGGGAGCGTGTCTCCCGATGGGGCCATCAGCGTGAATTAACATACCTGGTGGACTCACGGAGAACTCGCATAGCACCGTGGTAACATCGATGATTTCAGTATGACTCACCGTGGCAGGTACTCGACTGGTCGCAGTGGCTTGGGTATGCCGAAAACATCCAATCGCGATTAATCGCCATAATTTATTGGCATATTTTTATTCAAAGGCTAAATACCAAATACCTGAATATACATCCACGTTTCTTAATGTGAATCGGCTGAGCATTCGTACGTGCGCCTTGCAGTGTTTATTGGGGATATCTAGAATGATATTAGCCAAGCCGTTACCATCACTTACGTGCCAATTGATTGAAAAAAATGTTTTTAACCCACCCGTGCATTTAGTTTATACATATACCCTCTTCTATGGGTCGAGTTCTACGTAAAAAAAAACTTTGATCATCGCAAGTACCTTCTACAAGTTCTGACCCCACCCATCGACGCAACTTTGACCTTTTCATCTGCTCACCTTGGAAATAGGTGTGTATAAATGAAGAAAAGATATTGTTTTCAAGTAAATCTTTATGATAAGAGATTTCCTGCGTTACAGCCGCGGAAACTGATTTCGTTTTCTGTACGAAAAATATTTTCCTCCGCCAGTCAAGATGGAAATAAATAAATTTAAGAGCCCAACTATGAAACTTGTATAAACTGATAGTTCCGTCAGGTGGAAAAGCCTGGGACCAGAAATTCTTCTATTTTCGATAAGATACGGTATTGTGTACTTGCAAAGTATGACGAACAGACCTCTGTATAATAGGTATACTCGTATATGTATATACTCATGTGTACACCTCTACCTTGTAAACGCCCGATTCATTACGGTCGCGTAGAATTGACTTAAACGAGTCGTAAAACAGGATACTGAGTTTCTCTGAAGTCATTGGAAATCTCCAAACATGAGCGTTCAAACATAGATTAAAGAACCACCACGTCTGTCCATTCGACGTCGATCATTTATACACTTTATACGCTTATAGAAGGCACATGTACGGACGTAGATACGCCATACATCCGCCACGCAACATAGGTATGCTACGTATAGTCGTAGAGAGAGCAAACATAGTATATTATGTATAGACGATAATGATATAGGCGGTCCCAGCATTTCTAACAATGCGCGCTGAATATTTCATAATTGCAGTATCGATACTTGATTTCATACTTGTACGGAGACTGGGGTGTGTTCGCAAGTGCAAGTACTACACCTGTTAAATTGAATACAATCGGTCTAACAAAGAGATAGGTATATGTGGTATGGTATATTTTTTATTTATTTATTTTTTTTTTTCTTCACAATTCACGTTCAAGCTGTAAAGCAACTCAAAAACTGACAGACTACAGCGGGAATTGAAAGCAAGAGGTCTTGAACCCCGTACCGCGCTCGGTATTTTCGGCTACATCATACATGTGTACACACATTATTCCTAAAAGGTCAAATACAGTAAATTAAATGACTGTAAATTCAGCTATCGATAAATCATCAGATGATGCCTACGCGCCGCAGAAGCAAATCAGTAAATGATTATAAAGTGTATCCGAAATAATTTGTCAACATTCTATCTTGCCAATTTTGGATCATTGCGTTATTAAAGGATCGGAACTCAAATACGAATTACCTTGAATTTTCAAGACAGTACAGGTTGTCGCTTGCTTTGATCTACTGCTTGTTAGTTCTAGTATCATGTAAATTAATCTTACAGTTTAGGTCGTCACTAAATCACACCCTGTCCGAAGACAACTTCAACATACTTGTGCGAGTATAGCTCCTACCTATTGTTTTTCAACAAGAGCATAACAAGTTGGTTGAGTACCTCCAGTCAGAGGACATGGCCAATTGTACATACATACGTCTGTCGCGAATAAAAGTGATTTGCTATTATTTTCTCTTATACCTATCGATATCTAATTTTAACTGATGCGGCTTGGTAAACCTTGATAAAGTCGATTATGACCCTCCCTCCCCTGCCCCCTTATTCTAACGGATCAGGATTAAGGTTGGCCGTACTGGGATCTGACTTGCGTCCATTGAATAACACACTGCCCACACTGCGTTAACTCGATGTGCAGCTACCATTGGTTAGAGGCTGTCAGAGCCAACCTCATTTCTGACCCACTAACAATAAGACCAAGGGGGTCAAAATCGATGTTACCCGGGTACAATGGTACAATTCGAAGTTGAATATGCTTGTGACATAGTTTCCAAAATAAACTTTCTTCGAACGTCAATTAAATGCGTGTCTCGCACAGTCCCAATGGCTCCGCGTACAATGATTATAGATGCGAGGGGAGGAACGTTTAAATACAGGCCGGAAATTTGAAAGGAGATCGTAGAATCCCCTCACCCCTGCCGTATCAAGTTCTTTACAAACGATGACTCGGAATGATTAGCTGACGGATTATCACTGCATTATTTCGGATTATGCGCGTAAGTAGAACCGATATAAACAAGGCATTAAGAGCCAGGTACACACAGTATTGCGGGTAAAAGTCAGTCAGAACAAGAGGGAATACATACACGACATTTTTACCTACATTCGAGCGTGTATACACCTAGGCATATGAAAGCGCGCGTGAGTACCCGTGAGGTTGGTAGATACATCGCGTCTTCCTTTCATATTCCCATGAATTCCTATACACGTAGGGTAGATACATAGCTACGGTGGCGTGCCCTACCAACGAGCCTGATTTACGGCAACCATTCATTCTAATCGCCCAGCATCTTACAACCTCGCAAGTCTACCGGACGGCTGTACTTTTCAACTTGCTCGTCTCCACGGAGCCCTAATACCGTAGCTAATTGAATATAAAAATGCAGAGATTTGGTTCAACCCATACAAACTATTTAATTGACTAACCCCCTCCCACTCCTCTGCGCCTTTCCCTCCTTCCCACGACTACACATACATGTGAAATATATATATATATATATATATATATATATATGTATGTATATAAATGCTCATATATAGGTGTAGCGTAGCGAGAATGAGAGGGTGGGAGTGAGAAATATATATACCTATAAAGGGGTGTGAGGGAAGAGGGGGAGGAAGAGAGGGGTTTTCTATGCATGTATGTATAAAAATATGCTTATATCTCTTTGCCAACGGTGGAATTTGTGAACAACTGCCTATTACCTGAATTTGTACGACGATGTACAGTCAACGATGAGTGGGTGGACTTGACATTATTCATTACGTACGACGCTGTGACGCCAATTACCGTTTCGCGGTTCGTTTCTTATCACGCCAGACGTTGCTTTAACGCGAGGCTGCCACGACTATCGCCGACCATTTGCAATACGATTGCTGGTTTTGTCAACGAGCTTAAGGAGATCCGTTTGAAAGTGACGCCGTTAACTTCAATGATGACAAAGTACTCTGTGTGCATTTCATAATCACCGACGGCTTTGACACGTCAAGGCACTGTAGTTTAACGGCATCCACATCCCAAGTATGCGTACCTACCTGGAGGAGAAAAAGGTAAGACTTACAAGCCGGCTCAGTAACTGTATCCGCATGCGCAAAATAATTGAACATTTATGATCAATGAAACTGTATCACGACAATATTTTAGTGTGCAAGACAAGAAAGCCAACTTACTCGAAGTAGGGCGTGAGATGTCAAACTCTTCCGTGTCAAGTCGCGAATTGAAATTATATGGTGTCACAATGTTTGGTAGCTGTCGTTGGTCATCAGCCAGTTAACGATAAAAATTTTCCAAGCCTTTGCACATTTTTACATACATCAACTATTTAAGATGTGGTCAACGAAAAGAAATTTGCATCACTTATATTTACAACTTCCAAAGCTGCGTTTGACAACTGCAGCTTAACGATGTGGCTAGCCTGCACGAAAAACGACGAAGTTCGTGCGTGTGCGGTCCGATGTTCAATCTGCGAAGCTTCCCGATAAAAAATGTTTATTAAGATATTTCACAATGGCACACCATGTACTTGTGCAATGTATGTGTTTCGTGTATAAGCACTGCGATATTCCAAGTATAGGATTTGTTTTTCTTCTAATACACGTTTCGCGATTCAGAGTGACGAATTGTATTTTTTGGTAGGATCGATCCATGGAACGAAAACGAACCATAGTTTGTGCAAAAGAAAAATAAATTCAAATAGAGCACAGTTAGAAAATTTTGGAACCACGAATTATCTTAATTTCTTGAAGTTTCTTCAGTTCTCTGAACATACGGAACGGTGGTGTAAGTTTCAATTTGATTCAAAAAAGGGCAATGCTTGCAGTGGCGAAACATGATGAGATGATTGTTGCAGTTATGCAATGATTGCGTACAGTTTCAGCGCTCGAAGTGTAGTATAAATTTGTTAAATGCAAGACCAGGTGTACGGCGTAAACAAAATCTAGTCGCGTCCTGTCCTGCGACTGATATTCTCTTATATCTAAACATCAAGGCGACTAGGTACCGTCGCTCGAGGCTAGCAACTTCAGGAGCCGGAGCAGCAACGAACACGTTCGTATTCCCTAATAAATGAGGCCTTATAGAGGCTCCGGGAGCATGTCCAGTCCGCGAGTAAGTAAATCAACGTCATCGGCGAGTTTTGTATCCCTAGTCACTTTTTTTTGCTAGCACACACCCATAGGCATCTTATACCTGCGTATCTATCCCGCAGGTTGAATTGTACCCATGCGCGTGTTACAAGTACCTGGACAGAGATAAGTATGGATACTTAATATACAAACATATAACCACCACTTCGCCGGAACCCGCTGTGTCCTTGAAGGGTGGTCTGTCTTTCTTGACGCCCTACCGAGAACGATCTTACGTTCAGTTTCCCCGATGTCCGATATTACACTCCGTACGGCCGACGTCGGCTTTACCCTCGGATCCGACCAATTGTCACATCTTGTAGTCGCAACAGCTGAACTTGCGAGCAGCTTTTGCTCATTACTTTCATTGAGCTTCTTGATTGTTTACATTAAAAACTTTTCTTTCATCAATAGCCGGGCTGTTTTTGTACTGCAGATTGCGTATCTCCGTTTGATCGGATATATTAATAACTCGTACAGTTACCTATTTAAGAACATGTAGCAGTCCTACCTTTACCGACTGAGCAAACTTACCCGTTTTCCTTCTATGTGAAGTTAACAAATGAAAGTAAAAGGTTCAAATCTTGACGGTGCATCGCTCTATCGTATCGGAATTCAGGCAAGTTACTTATATCCCGAAAGTCGTCAAAAAAATGTGCGGTTTCTGACACGTGTTACTAATTTCTCAATTCGGGCATTTCAGGGGCGAAAAGGTGCATAGTTGAGATACTTTGTGCAATTGCGGAAAGAATGAGGAGTAAAATGATCCATCGCGAGACAAGTTTCATGCAATACTGAGCTCGTTAGACGAAAACTCGGAATGACAGTAATTTCGTAAATAGAAGACGATTTTCGGGATACGCGTAACTTTTTTCAATTCCGCTACAAAAGAGTGATTCATCGTCAAAATTTCAACCCTTTGCTTTAATCCGTTAATTTAATATAGGAAGAAAACGGGTGAGTTGCTCGCTCGGTAAAGGCAGGACTGCTGCATGACCTTAATCTTCTTCCGAAAACACGTGTCTGCGACATGCACTTGTATTTAACGTTACATTAGACTCGATAGTGCAGTATTACCTGCCGCGGCTGTAGAGCGTATGGGTACAACTTACCTATATCTTTATTCATTGATAAGAAACCGCAAGAAAATACACGAGTCTCAGCCCGGGTTCTATTGACACTTGCGTGTTTGCTAATGGTAAACCCGTATATCAAGCCCGTCCCAGGTCTCCTTACATTTCCAGGCATTCATATATCTTACATGCTATGGTACCTAATAAAATTTCTTCGAACCGCGATCGCGCTGCGATATTTATGCCCTTGTACCATCGAGCCTCCAAAATCAGCAACGAACCTGATGTACAGGGTCGTTAAAAAGTTTTAGCCGAGTCCATGCCATCCTTGCTTTCGACGATACAGTTGGACCTCGAGCATTACACTTGGAGCTTGAGACAGAATTGTTTCGGGTACTGACAAAATGATCCCACATTTCTCACAGCTAATAATCGACAAGCACCAGGATCGTATCATTTGACATGGCAGTGAGCCCAACGCCGGACGCGCGAGAATTCTCGTTGACATTAGGATTGTGCAGCCAGCACTGGCTAAACGCTAGGGAGTTTTCAACGTCTAGCGCAGCTAAACGTCAGTGCCTGGAGTGTCGGTGGCCGCGGAGGTCCGACTGTAAGTTTTTTAACTCCAGTCCGAATATTGTATACTTTGGACATTCGTTGTTCGATACCTTCAAAGTAGGCATGCGTAGCGGCCAAACGCTGTGCTGATACATATTTGCAATTGCCCACTGCGCTTATATAAGGCTAAGCCACCCAACCCTATACATATATACCAAAGCTATGACGACTCAGCCTCATCGATGCATCATCATTATACTTTTATACCGCGGTAATTACACAATTACAGAATAATACTTGCGGCGATTTCGATCTTATATATACATCTATATACATGTACATATATACATGGTCTGTCATAAACCTATCCTACCATCAGATATATATATATATATATATATATATGTACTGTCTGGCCAGGTTATATATAATATAGGTGCAGAGTTTGAAGATTTTTTTTAGTGAATAAGGATCGAGGGTGAGCGTCCCACAGTTCCGGCGGACGCCAGTGGGGTGTATGTATGAATGTGTCGATGCGTAGACAATATTTACCATATACTTCAGCTGTACGCGTATGCGAGGATCCAAAGGCTGAAGGCGGTGTGTATACGTAGGTAGGTATGGTCGGGCGAGCAGACAAGCAAGCAGGCACGAAAGCAGACAGGCGGACGGCACGCGAGGTCGTACGTGGCCGAGAGAAGAGGCCACGAATGGTTGGACGCTGAGGGAGGCCATTAGTCCATTTAATTAATTAAAAGTGCATTAGTCGAGGCCGTGGTGTACAGGTATACCTTGGGCATACACGTACACATACGCGTAGGCATACCTGCATACGTCGAATTGACGGCGTGCGCTGCACCGGAACTAGATATATCTGGCCTTTACCGCTTATGTATCGCTTATACTACCTATATTGTATACCTTATACCTGTGTATAGTACCAACGCGAGCGTACACACACACACACACGCCCCACAGCCATAACTATACCCCGACGCCTATATCTACCATCGCTGCATGAAGGAGGGTGACTACCGCTCTGCGCAATTACTTTCGTCAACATGAAAAGTTGACGGGTAAAATGTCGACGCAGCGCGCCTGTATGACCACCTCGGACATGCGTTCGGCACATGTGACTCTTCGTCATGCCGAACTGAGTGCAGCTATCTAGCGGAAAGGCGTGAGACGCGTTGGAGGAAAAACAAACGCGTGCCATGTATGTACATATAAATACACAATCGTATCACTTTGAGGTGAAGGTTTTTATTATTTGGTTTCGTCATATATGGTGTCGTCATTACTCGTATATATCCAATGTTTTCGGGGACAACATTGCAAGTATGCGCGATTCAGCGTATAATATATAGGCGTACTGATACTACCAGCTACCTATACCTATGTACGGACATGCCGCCAGAAACACACGCCAGTACATAACGTGAGCTTTGCGCAATTATTTTAGGCGTATGAAAGACGATGCAAGATAAGAGTGAAATTGTTCGCCGTTACAATTTTTCGGAATTGTATACGCACTTCTGTTCAGGAGTACGTGTGACACGTTTGCGGCAGTATATTACGGTGAAATATAATTCTGCTTGAACCAATGAGAACGGCGGTTATTGCCGGGGAAAAGCATATTTTGTCACATCAATTGAATATCGGTTGACAGAGTTGAATATTTTGTTGCATATTCAAGGGGAAAAAGACACATTTAATTATGCCAACTGGTATGTAATTAATGCAACAAAATCTGCGTTTCAATACCCGTAACTGCCGTTCTGAATGGTTCCACCAGAATTTTTTCTCCGCGTCTAGACTACGAATGTTAATTTAACTCTGTACATGTGCATTTGTGCTCTGGGATTGAAAGTGAATGAATGTGTGCAAGATACGTTATGCGAAGAAAATTTTTTTGCTATCGACCTAGACGTTAATCGCGCAGTAAACATGCAATGATTTGTCGCAGATCCGGCTGTCAGGTTCGGCACGGTTTGATTGTTGAAAATCGATATTGATGATCACGGTTTGCTCAGTCAAAGTGGGCTCGATTTTTTGAGGCGAAAATTTCCTGGCTGAAATCTCGGGAAAAAAGTCTGAGTTCGGGATGGGTTTTTTGCGAATCAAGTTTTTTGGCAATCACGAAATAGTAGGGAAACTCGGGATTTTTAGGAAACCCGAAATCTTCGGGAATCCGGACACCTTTGAGAATCTCGAAATTTGGGGTAACTAATTTACCTGATATTTATAATTTTGGGCAAATATTAATTACTAAACGTTAATAGTAAATAGTATAATATCGAAATGTTATTAATATTTTAAGTAAAAATTATATCATCTTTCATCGTATTGATATTACTGCCATTATCTACATAAATTATACGTACATAGTGTGCGATATGTATACCTGAAATAATATTGATGAATCTTACAAACAAAATGTGGAACCAAATTGTTCGGTAAGTATTCTGTAATCTGCTACTTCTTAGCTTATACGTACTTAGTACTCGCACGCAATTATTCCCGTCGACCGTTATTGTCGGTACTGCAGTGGGGGTCCAATAACGAAGCATACGGCACGGGCAATTCTCAAGAATCTCGAAATTTTTGAGAAACCCAAAATTTTCGGGAAACTTCAGAGATCGAGTGAATCTCTGGTGAGATTGAATTTTCGAAACTGCTTCGGTTGACGAAGCTATACTCGGCGGTAATTTTTTCACGATTCTACAATCTTATGAGAGCGTCGCATTTTTATGAAAATCGATGACCATATAATAATCGATAGTTGATAGAAATAGTTTTCAGTAGTCAACTGCTTATAGTATACTTCGAATATACACAAATGTATAACGCGAGGCTGCAATCTAATCACAGTACCAGGTGCTGATGATTACCCACGTAGGTACGAGGATCAAGATGAGCATGGCAGCTGACTCTGTGCCTCGTAATCAGCAATAATACTCAGCTAATGCACTTCCCCTGATCGTACGGGTACTACCCAACACCGGAAGAGTGTCTAATCGTCAGGACCCACAGCTGAGTCTATGGTAGCATGTAAGCACCTACGTTATATACGTTCACGTTATATCTATACGTACACGGAGATACGAGTCACCTTCTTAAATGTTGGATCGGCGGGCCCTTCCAGCTTTCCAGTGACTCACAGGACCTATACTTCGTTAGTAGTTCCCTTTCACTCTCCATTACTTGTATTTTATTAATGAACGCGATACACGAGAACAGATACGCCTCAAGCAGCATGCTCTTCGGAGCATCTGCGATTCGCCAATGACGCCCACGTACAACATACATACATTACATAAGTATACCTTATCTCTGCGCAGCTACGACTGGATTTTTGTAAATCAATTGTCAATTATCTCGTGAATTGAATGTACCCGTAGTATATGACCCTATTTACAATGTTATCATCATTCCATTCCCATCCCAAGGATGAGCATGAGCAGTAGCAGTAGCATGATATCTTGCAAGTTGAACGTCACCATGTCGTACAGTCGCAATGACTCGTACACGTGGTTATAGACTATGATCAGATTCAGCCAGTCGTTCTCTAGTAGATCCTCTCGCTGTAGTATCCTCTCTGTTATCCATCCTTGTCTATAAGCTATTCAAGTTGGGTATTACGCATCGTACAGTGTTACACGTAGTTTTTAAACCAGATGCGCCTATATCACGGGGCGCAGTTTAATCCGATTGAAAATACATGATCTATCGGTGCAGTTTAATTGCATTGCGCATACGTTATAACTACTGGATATGTTAGACTATTTCAGATTGCGACGATGTCTTTCTTTTATCGAAACAATAAAGTTTGTCTATATGTTCGTTTTTGCAGAGTTAAGAATCTTTCCAAAGTATGGTATTTTGGAACCACGTCTAATAGGTGCCCCATTATACTTGCACGTGACCCTTTTCCACTCGAATAACGTGTAAAAGAACGTCTACGCGATGCATTTTCTTTGCGTTCTAGTACGACTTAAAAGTTGAAGTATGTAACAACATATTTGTTGGCGTAGGCCTTCGTGGGTTAGCTTTAGACTGCTATTTTAAGGAAAATGTATCTTTTTACATTAATATAATATCTGATTCCTGGGCGGCTCTGAAGTCCAAAAAGCTATACTGTATTATTATTGAAGACAATTCAACCATCTACATATGCTTATGGCTGTGCGAAAGTCTAGGATGAAACTGTGCTCAGTATATTCCGGGCGCTTGCTTGTAATGATTCTGAGGTGGGAAATTTTTTAGTCACGCTGTTTACGTTGGCAATACAGAATCAGTCTGCAATGCCACTGTCGAGGGGCTGCTGCGGGCTGAATTTGCATGGTCAACGTAACTGAGTTGTCAAAAAAATTCGTATTTTCAGAATCATTGCAGGCATGTGTACATGTTATTGAAGTAGGAAAACGTCAAATACTGCAAGATACCTATTACAATTGGACTTGAGCTGAAAATCCTTTCGGGAGGTTTTTTTTTTTTGTAGGTCGGAAACCAATATTTAGTCCTTGTTCCAGCAGGGTAAAAAAAAAAAAATTTAATAATTTCAAACAGTCTCATACATACATATGCAGTACATTATACATATACTGTATGCGTAGTAGGCGAGTAAATGTAAATACCGCAACACCTCGTCCGTGCCACGGCCGATTATCACCGGCGAGCGTGACCCTATAACTCGATAAACGACGCCACGTGCCGGAATATAGTCAAGGGTAGAGAGGAGGTGACAAAGGGCGGAGGGTAGGAGGCAGCGGGGATAGATGCAGAAGAGACAGCGCTCCTAATATCCTCGCGTGTCCATATTCATTAAGCCGTTTCCCCAACCCTTACAAGTTGCGCCTGGCATATCGCCCGTTTATAATACACGTTGGAAGTTACGACATGAATTACAATATCGAGGGCTAGGGAATATAAGAGCACAATCAGCGATTTTTCGACTATAGGCGAGCTTGCTTCCAGAAGGACCTGTGTCTGTTTTGACCATTGGAGCGCCGTTAAACAAAAAGTTTTTTGTCGATAGAGCGTGAATTGAAGTGCTTTTCAACGTGATACTGCCCAGAGCAGCGCGAGACACAAAAATTGGAAAAAGACACAATAAGCTTTTCTGGGCCCGGTGGCATTCGAGAAATGTATAATGGTCGCACAACAGTCACTGCCTCTGTGGTTGAGGTAAAGTTGAAAGAAGTGGAAAAATGGCAAATACTTATTGTTAATTACGAGAAAGGCGTAACATTGTTTACTTTCAAATAATGCAATTCACGCTCTTTTGGCTACACAAAGCAAACAAAATCATTATTGTTTACGCCTTTCTGCATACACGTGTTTGAATTTATACTTATGAAGCTGCAAAGTTGAAACTCATGCTGATACGTCCTTGTGGCAGCATAATTATTTTTTGAGGTTCATGCACTTCTAATCAACTAACTGTATTCTAGTATGTGTAGCTTGGAATGTTTCTCGGTACACTCTTATACTCTGCACATATTGCAATACAGGGAACGAGTAATGTAAAAGGAATAGCCTGCTTACCTACGCAAGCTGAAAAACCAAGGCGCGTCTTATTGTATACACTATACATACACGCGAGCTCCCTATAATTACACTATATTTTCGTATAGAATATTTGGTGCTACAAGTCTATAGGTCCAGAAAATTACAAACCGATTTTTGGACACTCGCGATAAGTATTCTAACCTTGTTAATTATCATCGTCGAATCTCCAGAGATGATACACCTCTATTACTATCTTTCCTCTTCGAATCTTCTGCAACCTCTACGACCTATAGCTGAGTGGGTATAATCCGTGCCTCGCAGGAGTGAACGCGTTTACAGCGAGAGCAGCTCACGCTCTTGAAAGTGTCTCAAATGTCAGCGTGAGCTATAGTGCCTACCTACGTCTGTTCGTGCCAGCCGTGCCCGCTGCCATCGCTGCACAAATGCCAATTGGTTTACGAAATACCGCGGTATGTATGTGCATCAGTGGAATAAGTTATCGTTCCTCTTGCACTATTCGTCAAATCAACACTCCCAAAGGTTGTTCCCATTTGTAAAATCACATTCAATATACCAAGCCGCATTGCTAACTTTATCGTTTCCCAAACTTTGAACCGACTTTGATAGTCTGAAGAGGAGAAGACTGTAAAATACGATTTTTTAATTGCGTTGGCACTCCGACCTTCCCTTTTTGGAAGTTGTAGAGAGTGGCGGAGAAAATCATTCGTTCCTAATCGTTACTTTGTAAGCAACAGTTCATTGAATCTGTGGCATAGGGTATGGAGCATAAGATCTGGGTTTTACAGAAAACTCATGTAGGTATTATACATATATGTCATCAAAAACACATGTTCACAATTACTACAGCTAGCCATCAAAAATCAAACGCTCTATGGCTAAACTTACAGATTCTACGGTGAATTAAACATACCGGTTCTCGAAATTCGATAGATGTTATTATTTTTTTTAATTACGCTTTCGGTCAATGTTCTTACGCAAACATAAATTCTAATCTATGCCTGAAGAATTGCAGTAGAGATTCCTGTGATGCCGTGAACGCATACGAACTACGTCATAGTATACCTACGTTACTGCATCAGAAGCGAATATCCGCAAAAACAGTAAAATTTTACCTGTGTTTCTCGTGTACGTTTATACGGTGGCCAATCAGAATCGTAACTGGGGCAGGACGTCTGACTTTCATTAAACGTAACTTGAAATTAGGTCAATCGATATAACTTGCGTGCTCACGCAAAAGTGACGTCGTCGCGAATCATCTATGGCATACGAGACGGGATGAGGGTTCATCCTTATACATACTATGTAACGCGGATTGCGGGATGGGAGAAGTAACCGGTCGCCGTTGCTATCTCGTTCCATCGAGGGCGGTGTAATTAGTAGCTTTACGTAACAGTTCAACGCCACTGATATTGTACAAAGCTAATTGTCGTTTTTGACAAAGTGCGCCGTTCGAGAAAATACTATAATCTAACAATCCATTTCTGTAAGAAGATTTGCGACATCATTTGCCGCATGCCAATGCTATTAAAAACCTTGTAGTCTTCGAAGTATATTTTTAGAGTTCAAATCAAGTTACAAAATATTCGAGCCACAAAGAAAAAAGGCCTGGCTGAACCAAGAAGAACGGCGGTTATACGGGTAGGAAAACGCAGATTCAATTGCATTCGCTAATATTTCATTTTAGTTACTAAATCTGCGTTTTCCGACGCGTAACCGGATTTTTTTTTTTTTTTTTTACATATAAAGATGTTATGTATAATATTGTAGATAAATTGCCCAAAAAGGTGGACAAGGCATTGTGTAATTGTGTATGAACTGATTAGAAATTTATGTCTGGTGAGATATACAGGGTGGGGCATTTAAAGTGCGACAGAGCAATAATACTCAAACTATTGGTGATACTCAAGAATGTTTCGGATGAAAGTTACATTGTTCGAGAAGGCTGTTACACCGGACGATCTTATTTCTTTTTCGGTAGAGGCGCTAAAGCTACGTCAAGATTAACGCCACTTTTGTAAATAGAACAACGTATTTTTTTTTTCTACGAGATTATTACTGACTTTGAGGCAAATTCAGTGATCTACAACACAAGGTCATTCTAGGCACGCGAAGTATGAAAATAGTCGCGAAATCGTATCAAATCAAAATAACTATTTTCAACTGATTACTTTTTATGGGGTTTTGTCGGAGAACGCGTAATGGTGGTAGCACCTACCACGCCTGACGACATGAAAGAAAGAATTATACCGAGCATGTGCTGAAATTACACCACAAATATTGGCTCAAGTTATACGGCCTTTCCATCAGCGAATTAAGAATTGTTTACAAGTCGCGGGTCATCACTTTAAGCATCTTCTGTAGGTAGACACAAACCAAGGTTAGTAAATCCTTTGAAAATAATTATTCTGATTTTATTCGATTTTTCGACTATTTTCATAGTTCGCGTGCCTATAATGACCTTGCCTTGTAGATCACTGAATTTCCCTCAAAGTCAGTAATAATTTCGTAGAAAAAGAAAGTACATTGTTCCATTCAAAAAATTGGCGTTGACCTTGACGTAGCTTCAGCGCCTCCACCGAAAAAGAAATATGGTAGTCCGGTATGACAGGCTTCTCGAACAATGTAACTTTCATTTGAATCTCTTTTGAGTATCATCAATAGTTTGAATACTATTGCTCTGTCACTCTTTAAATGCCCCACCGTGTACATAAGATAGACTTATACGGAGAGAGACGATCGAAATAACCAGCATCCGCACGAAGGTCAGTTTTTTGGCTAAAGCCAAAACCGATTGTTGCGCTTTTGCCATATTATTTTACGTGATTGAATTGAATGGTATCATTTAGCAGCAAGAAAAAAATAAATCATAAGATAATAAAATACTCACAGTGCTAATTAGATTATAATATGTCTCATCGATTGGAATTAGTTCGTTTTCGGGGGCTGGATACGAAACTTCGGCTTCGACCAAACCTTCGGCTGGTTTTGGCCGAAGCAGAATATGTGGCCGAAGATGCTTTTTTTTGTGAAAGGTGCCCGAAGCCGAAGCCAAAACCGAAGCTTCGAACGATCTTTAAAAATAACACAATTATAGGTCTGTATAGGTGTGTTTTTCATTGTATTTCGATAACGGTCAAACGTTGTAGGAGCATCAATAGCAATGTTTAGCTGGTAAAACGTAAAAAAGTAACCACCGTCAGTCACTCAAATTGGACAAAAAGTAGGAAATACAAGCGCCGAAGTTCAGTGAGCGGGTAGTGGGAGGAACGAGTACAGGGATGAAAAAGGCTGGAAAGAAGACATACGGTGAAGATCTATTTATCTCGAGAATCTACTACGTTTTATTCATATCTGAGAAATAATTCTGAATAATTTCACCATAAATACGGCATTATAGTGGGCGTAAAATAACGATAATGCAAGTGAATAATGGATGCGGAGTTTCGTTACCCAGGGCGGGTGAACGGTGAGATAGAATCTATGCGTCCGCCCGTGCCCAGAGTGCAGGCCTGCCCATCCATGCGACTCGTCCACGAACGTCGTCCAGGCAGCCTTTGCTTTTTCGTACGAGAGATTATAAGGTCATACATGTACAGCCGCGGACATTCACATGCCTCACACCGAGCATGCACAAACGCGTACGTACAGGTATGTATTGACATTTTTGCCTACGATGCGAGGTTTTCACAGCACCCGTGCAATTATACCTAATCCCCCATGCTTAATCATCAAGGATGCCTCTGACAAAAAAGCGATCTCTTTCTACTTTTGTGGAAGTTACTTTTGTGAAGGGAATTTCCATATTTCAGTTGTGGTGCTTCGATACAAACAACCGGTTTCTTGTTACAATCTGTGCGCAGGATTGCCGCTTGCACGTGACCTGTTATATTGTACATGTGGTAATGAGCATAGTAGGGGTCGCGAAAGGGCCCAAAACCAGTCCTTAATTTTTTTACTTTTCGATTTCACGTTGAAAGGGTCATTCCTTACATTTGTAAATACATACGTAAGTTACACCCCAATATTTGCTTTAGAAATTATAAGCTTTGCAGACTATCATTTGGTAATAATAAGCATGTAATAGCCGAAATGGAAGATAAATTAACACGCTTAATGGCTTCGTGTTTTCTATATCCATTCTAAATACAAACGTCCTAAGAACTTTCTGAATTTCACCTTCACTTCTCATTATCATGACCACGGGAATGAATTCAATTTATTATGGTCACTTCTCACTAGAATGATATTGCAGTACCACGACTATTTTACTACACATTGAAACTCGTACACCTGTATATTGTATAATTAAATGTAAAAATTTGGAAGGAACATTATTTTCAATGATTTTCGTCAAACAAGCCAAGTTCGGCAGCCAGCTTATCATAAATAAAATTAAATCACAAGAAAATGTTTACTACAATTATAAACTTCATATCTCGTAGATTATGAATAAAGAAGAGGGAACAGAGTTACGAACAAACGGCCACTGTAACGACCTTTCAACAGTCGAAAGTTTGGATTGGCAATTCTATTTAACCGATCAGGAATCAGGATCGTCATCTTAGACATGTCGCTCCTGCGTGAAGACGTTTGATTTTTGTTGATATTTTACGTACACCTAGTAGGTATTATATATACGGACCTTGCTAGACCAGTCATACTTTGTTTTATAAACTGTACCAAAGGCGCGAACATTTGTAAAATATTTCCCGATGGGCAATATTCAAGGTAATACTCGATGCTTTTGCTCTCGTCAATGGAAATAGAGAAGTGGGGGAGGAGGATTAAGCATACAAAATTATGAATCAATAACATGCGCAAAGTACACTGCAAGATAGGTCTGAGGCTCAAAGCTTGCCGTGGTTAAATAAAAAATGGTTGGCATAGGATACAGACAAGGGTAAAAGCGAAGCTTCGCGTCAAAGGGTGTGGTCGCAGCATGGATTGATTCTGTTACCTCGCGACTGCGCCTTGCAAAAAGTGAAACTCCGACTACTATGGCCGCCACGATGGCGGAAAAGTTTACATTTCAATTCAGAAAATCGAAGATAGATGCTTAACCACGTCCTAGGATTTGCTGGACATACCCATTGGATACACATCAGAAGTGTTCAAGTCAATTATGCCTTGTATTTGATTCTTGCAACCATCTTTCTCTTGTCTCTCGATTCCTTACTATTTTTCTACTTCTATGATCTGGTTCTTCAGCTAAAATAAAAACATCTCAGTCAGAGCACAGATAGACGTAATTGCACTTGAAGTGCGATATATAGAGCCTGTGGTTCACGAAAACCTCTAAAAGAAACCCATCTTGTGGTTGTCCGAAAAATGCGAATAATTAATACTGTTTGCCCAAGATATTAAACAATATTTAGAGAGCCCTTACTTGGTGAAAAAAAGAGCTCGCCTGAATATTTGAAATGTGGTATTGTACAGTCGTAACTGTCCCTTGCCAAATACAATAATTTTCCGGTAAGCCGTAGACTAATTATCTGCACATTTATATATGTATATGATATCTCAGTATAATATCTCAGTTGTTCATTTCGAACGAGGGTTTGGAACACGTTTCATACGAAAATATCAATATACGCGTATGGTCTGGAACTCACTGTACCTGAACGTATAGGTACCGGTTACAGAACTGGTATGTAGGTACAAGGAGAGAAAATGGTTAAAGTTAGAAGACTGAGCGGATCTTTGGCGTCTTATCACGCAGGTTACCAGATCGGCCATCCCAAGTTTCAGCTGTTAAAAATGGTTAATGGATGTTTAGTAGGTGAAGCGAAATTTTTTAAGCTAAGCCGATCTCAAATAATTGTTCTAGTGATTCGAGGAGGCTTGAAAAACTGACCGATGGTGGGTCAGTGAGTGTTGCGAGTGAGCAAAACTACACAACCTCAATTCGGGACTTGACACGGAAAACTTTGACAGCTGATGCCCCGTTTCGAGTAAGTTGATTCCCCTGGCTTGCAGACGAAATTATTGCCGTGGCGCGATCTAGGCGACCAATAGAGTTCAACTATCTTGCGCATGCGCAGCTGGTCGCTCGACCTGCTAACTTTCACCATTTCCTCTTGGCAGGTTTATTATACGGTGCAGATATACATCCGGCAGGTTCTTGCTATGCATGGCTTTAGTATAAGGGGCGTGGGATCGACCCGAAGGGTCGGTATATTATAAGGCAGGGTAAAAGTATGGAAGACGTGGGTGTCCGCATCCCAAAAGATTCCGAAGGCGTTATTAACACCGATACTCGACCTACGACTATCGTCATCATGATTACACGCATTAGCACTCGCGGGATAAACGACCCTTGATCGTATAGTCCTCGGAGCAGACTAGCACGCAATTAAATAAAACTCTGTGAAAGATGGGACTCTTTGTCGTTTTCTTCGAAAGGCGTTGTTTGTCCAGAATCCAACGTTGTGTTTACGAGTATACCCCTTCATTGTAAGAACTTGCAGGGTATAGATACATACCTATTACATATTGGTAGTGTATCCCACCTACAACTCATGTATAACGTCTACCACGTAATATCTCTACGATATGCACCCCAATTAACACGACTACAGCGTCAAACCATCTACCGGTTTGCGTAAAAGTTGGTTATGCATTGGACACATCGAATTGCCGTCGTAGTTGATTATCGTATGGGTAGAATATCGGGCTATACATAGAGTAGCCTATAACGAATTCTATCGCATAAAGCTATGATGTATACGCATGCGGTTGAATGGCTGGTGTCCACAGATGCATAACCTTGCGCGTACACGTATGCTTCTTGTCTGCGAAAAGTGTTGTAATTGCGCTAGTACGTCGCGTCGTCGTAGTAATCGTAACGATTAGGTATACCTATGCATCCTAGACGATCATGCCTATCCAAATTCGATATAACTGCTTATAGTGGTTTGCTTTCAAGAATACATAGTGTTCTCGCAGCGGTTATATCGTATACATATTAAAGGTGTCTTACAATACTGCGAGCTCGTAATCGGGCGGTGTGTTGTGCCTCCGACCTACAGCACCGGATTGGTGGATAGGTGGATGGATGAATGATGCAGGTACTATGGATTGTGAACATCTCTCAATGCTTGCAAGTGTCGCAATGCCAAAAACGAAGCTGGATGGACGACGTAACCGAATAACAAAAATTCGTCTTGGTGAGATGCATGGCCTCGCGGGTATCGAGGTCTAAAGTGCGGAGGCGTCACGGGTCTCCCACCACGCCCTGCTCAAAGCTTGACTGCGCCGCCGCGCATTTTAATATTCCACCTTTATCTCGTTTATTAGAGGCACTGCTCAGACTACCCCCTCGCGATTTCGCGGGCTGTATGACTGCACTATCATAGATGTAACCTATACAACTGCAGCTGTATTACATTAATTTATATTCTCCTTCTTCTGTATGGTTACATGCACGTACGCCTACGGTGTGTTATGTAAGTTAATTAACGGAGCATTATAGGTATGTACATGATCCGGATTCTTGATCCTAACCACGAAATTCGCATGTATTATAGGTAGGTACACGATTGTTATTCTATGAAGTATACAGTGCTGGGTTTACAAGTTGAGTTGACTTAAGAAGTTGATCGTTCAATTTCTCGTGATTATTAGTGTCTCAGATCGGCCATACCTATGTATAGTATAATGCAAAAAGCTGTTTTTATATCGGAGCGAATCGGGGAGAGTGTTTTTCAAATTTAACAAGTCCGAACAAATTTTTCTATCTCTTATTGTTTCATGACGCAATCTCGTTACCTTGTACAATCTAGAGAATACGTACTCGTTCCAGAATACGCTTATAGAAAATAAGAAACCGCATTTCGTAGATCTCTTATTACCACTGTAGCGATAGGCGCCGTGGCTTTTGCGAGACACTCGATGTACGATGTTGCAATATATGATATTGCGAAATCCCCGAAAATCCAATTCCGGCGAATACACCTGCAGCGCTCAACGTTTGCACCTAATTGTTGCCTCATTTGATGCAAGGGTGGAGTGCGCAGCAGTGGAGACAGCGGTGCACGCCTTATATGCGGCTGGATTATTCGAGTGGCGTCCCATCGACGGTGTAGAGCCTTGCTATAAACGATTTCCATGTAACCACGACTGCGCATGAATAATATTATTGTTTCGCGTAGACGTTAAGGGAAGCATCATCCATCAATAGTCGAGCGTCGAAGGGGCGTTATGTTCCGTGTCTCTGTTCTGTCTTTTCCTCCGTCCTCGCATCTCGACGGCAAGCGGGTCTGGCCTGGGCCATTATAATATTCGAAATATTATGCGTATAACGTTGGCTGCTAGGAGCCTCACTCGTATCTAGCTGCATGCCGGTTATGTCTATAATATACATTATACCTATATGTATACTTTTACCGAAGCTGCGCAGCTTGCACTACCACGAGCGTGTGCCGCGAGCATTCACCAACGACTTGATGCGTAGGTACCGCCTAGCTGCGGTATATGCCTATACCCGTTTCAGAATTGCGCCAAGAGTGACGCTGCATCGTTTGAGCACGACGCAGGCTTTTTTGATTTATTCTTAACCTAAGGATGTATGCATAGTGATGAGAATTTCAATCCAAACTTACATACATGTATAATATTATACAACACTGCGCATCGAGGTGGAAGGATTGCTACTCTGTAAGGTATATGTATATACAGGCTATCTATATGTATTTAACGAATAACAAACGACTCTGTATTGCAAACGCGCAATTAGGTATAGGAATAGAACCGCAGTCATTGTAGATTGTAGTTGAACGCGACGGAATTTCTAAATCGATCTTGATCCCATTGCGTCGAAGGGAGAGGACTGTTTCTACAGAAATCATACCTCCAAGTTCGTTTCTACAGAGATCATTTTTATATACTTTGTTTTTACAGAAAAAATATTTAAATAAGTTTAGAATTATTCGTCCGGAAACTGTGTTCAAGTGATTTGTAACACCTTAGGGATTGAAAGAAGTTAGAGCATATCCCTGCAATCACAAAACACAATCTCCCGTTAAGCACGCAGAAGGTAACTGATCAACCCGAAAACTGGGATGAGTTAGGCTTTGCTTCCTCTCGAAACGAAATCTTTAGAAACAATTTGTATGGAAACGATGCTCTTTCGCGTTGAACAGAAGTGTAATCGCGTGTAGAGGGACAGCAACGCTTTGTCCCTGCAATTGAGTTTGCGAATTCACTTCTGCTCGGATATTCGGATGCAAACTCATGAATCATATGTACAGAATGTGTTTACTTATGTCATATTGTAGAAAAGTGATATACCGCAGGACACCCTGTACGTCGGCCGCTGCGGCAAGTATTGCTTGAAGGGTGGTGGGACTTGCCCGTAGGCGTAAAGTTCTATACATTCGGGCCGTTGTTGCACGTTACATATATTATGGACAAGCGCGCTCTTCACATCATCAGCATACGGCAAGTCACGTATTCGCCTAACCCGCCTCGGACACCCTGCACAGGGAATGAAAAATCAATTGAGTCACCCGAGAATCTCACCGATTCAACCAGATACGAAAACAAAAGGTCAATACGTCCGAAAAAAGATTTATCAGCACTAAACTTGATACGTTGCGTGAAAATTAGTTGTATATTATTACTATTTTTGGTGGTTCACTAAAGATTTCCAGAACGGGGAAGTTTCGTGATAAGGACTCGGTACGGCTCGCAAATAACATACAGCCGACTCATATTTTACGTATTGCCAGCAGGGAATAAAATCACCTAATCGGAGACTGATGAGAAGGGCGTACTCTTCACTGTCAGCCAACAGTTGACTAAATGTCAATCAGCCGGAGAAAACCCCCGATTATGACGTTATGGTATTCCACAATCCGTAAAATGTATGTAGTTCGAAAACATGCATGAAAAGAAAACGGGCCTTACACCGGAAATTTTGACAACCATGCGACTTACACGTTGTACCTACTTGAATTCAACACGGTGAACCGGCTTATTTGACACTATTATTTAATACTACGAAAATACGGTTATCGTTGATACCAACCGTAATTTTTTTTTTTTTTTTTTTACTGTTCATACATAGAACAACGTATCGGACTTGTTCAAAAGCAATGTAATGCATTCTGAACATCTTATATTACACGTACATACGTAACATATTATATACGCACTATATATACGTTTATTATATTATATTCATATTATCCACCTTTCATCTAATACAAGTAGATTGTCATATTTTAAAGAATAGTTAGCCACAATTTGCCACCTGTAGCAGTGTAAAAGGGGTCAACGAGTTGTTGTTCTTTTCTGTGTTCCAGCAGACATCGGATTTGGACACGCTGCTCTGCAGACAGGAGTTGGAGCGATTGCCAAGACTCGACGATGCGGACGACACCGAGTGCAGAGATCCGAGGGACCACTCGGGGCAGATGGATGACTTCTTCGAAGTTGGCGTTGGCGGGAGCTGTAGACCCCAGGCAAGTTTCGTATCGTCGCGAAACCAGCCGTCTAGTAATGACGACGATGTATTCCTGAGGCCTCCATTATGGGAGGATATAACCTCGAGTATACAGAAGCTGGACCCCGAAAACGCTGACATGCTGGCGTCGCAGTCCCACGTAAAGATTGAGTCAGAGGATGCAGCTTTGCCTGCATTGTCCTCGGTTGAAATTAAGACCGAACCATTGGCACCACCTCCGCCAACGTTGCATCTGCTCGAAGGGCCCGTCTCGAATTCTTTGCAGAGCTTCACCACAAGGCCGACGAATTCCACCACGCCAAGCGGTATTGCCGGTGGAGGAGTGGCCCAGACGCTATCGCACAACCGGTCAACGGCATACAAAACATACCACTCGACTAACAATAATACCACATCAAACAATAACAACAATATTAGTAGCGGCACTAACACGATGAACAGTGCTATCAACAACAATAACAACGACAGCACCAGCAGTAGCAGTAACAGCAGCGGCAACAACAACAACAACAGCAATAGCAACAACAACAACAACAACAACAACAACCACAACAACAACAACAACAACACCAACAACAACGCGAACAACAATAACAACGCCACCGTGAATAATAACAACCACCACAATAACAGCAGTGGTAACAATAACATCAACAATAACAATAACAGCAACGGTACAAGTGATAACACCAACGGACATAGCAATGGCGCTGACAATAACGGCTCTCCGACGGGTTTTCACCGTAATCATCACCATCATCATCATCACAGTCATCATCAGCATCACCATCACGGGAATCGCGGAAGCCACGGCAATCCAGCGACCGGAAACTCGGTTAGTTCAACTTTGTACGGGCCAATGACTAGACTGATGTACGTGTCGCCTTTGACGCCACCAATTTCGGATCCTGGCTCACCCCTCGGAGGACCTCCACGAAGGACACCGCCTCCCCCGTACCCCCAGCCAGCAATACTCAATCCAAGGATCCAGCCGCAGCACATTACGAAATTTAATCGGCGGAATAATCCTGAACTTGAGAAGCGGCGAGTTCATCATTGTGATTTCATGGGTAAGTGCTGGAATAATACGTTGCAAATTGTTATATTCCCATTCGATGTTGTCTCATCTTAGAATCGATGTACGATTACATTTTTCCATTTATTATTCCCTAATGACATATGGTATGTGCGCGCTTACTGGTGATTCTAAAAACTGTCAATTTCAAGTTTCACGTCGACTACTACGAAAAGTTTAATACCTAGTGGACTCTTCGCAATTTCTTACCGTCCAGATTACAAAAGCAGAGCTTTTTTTATCGGCTGAACTGATAAATCTTAGAGCACCGCCGAGCGGCGGGTCGTTAATCGCCCCTTACCCCTGCTACCTTGCTACAGCTTTTTGGTGGTGAGATACATTTTTGCGTTTTGTCATGCGTTCGACGAGACGGCGGTCAATGACGTGATAAGATTACCACGTAAGAAATTACCGAGAGTCCGCTGTATGGTGCAGCTTGACGCTTGTATATATAGATACTTGTCAACGGTGACAGTGTTGCAACTGCGATTGAACATGCTAGACAGTATGTACATACCTGCACAGTTATGTGATTCGTTATTTGTTCTGTTCACAGGGTGTACAAAGGTCTACACTAAAAGTTCCCACCTTAAAGCGCATCAGAGAATACATACTGGTGAGTAAAATCGTAGCGACACCTGACTCTGTTTACTCACTTGTACCTAGTCGTATACTTGCTACTTATCGTCGTGGTTCGTTTACCGTGATTAGTTCCTAATTTGCAATTGTTAACCACAGGTGAAACGACATAATTTGTAATTTTGGAACGACACTGGATATAAATCGCGTATTGATGTAGAATCTGACCCTTGGATCGCACTGTGTCGTGAAAATGCCTGTAACAACAAATCTTTGACAAGTACTTGTTGCGGAAAAGGAGGGAGGGAATACGAAAAAGATCTGAACGCCATGCGCCTTCGATGAAGCGGCGAAACTAATTCTTGCCAAGTGCACAAACGGAGAAACTAAAATTCGTGTTTGGAAGTTAAATTCACTGCTTATTTTCAACCGTTTTCCTAATGCTCTGCACGCTACGAATAAAAGCCCTACAACTTCTATAGACAACGGACGGTGTCGATAGGTTCGGCGACAATGAAACGTCGCTATAACATTCATAGACAATTATTGTCCAATTGAGTCATGGTACAAGTTTTCTGCCATGAGATTATATACATAGATGTAGGTACGGTAGGTATGTTAGATACGGGTATGTCGCGGAAGAACTTATCGACACATCTATACTGATATGGTGGCGGCTTTGGAAGGTGAAGGGTGTTTCGACCATGAGTTTAAATGATTGAACTAATAGGCGGTGTTATAGATAACTGTAATTTGTTATCGAGGATGAGGTTAAAGTAATGCAGGTGGGAGTAAAGAGTCGGACCGCGAGGCAGTTAGAAATGGCGCACGCGAAGGATTGTACAGGGAAGCGTCGAGAGTATCGAGATGTGTATGGCTCATTCGACCTGTATATGACCTGACCAAAACTATCACCCTTTCAGAACCTACTCAAACGTTGTGAAATATTTTCGTTAGTTGCCAAAGGTGTGTGTGATTTATCGCAGATTAGCATTTCGACATTAGCAGCCAAGAACATATATATATATTCGAAAATTGGCACAGTCCGAGTTTCAATCCTGCAACATAACTATCGATTGTGAAAACAAAAAAGTTTCAGTTTTGAGAGAATTTTAAAGTCATAATATGCAAAACAATACGGTGTGCCCTGGAAGTCGGTAATAAATGAAAAATAACGCCGCTTTTGAAGGTTTGTCGAAAAACACACTTCTTTTTGGGCTGAAAATTTTAGAGACTACTATTCTGTTATTGCGGAAAAATGTGTATAAATTTTACGAATAGTCGAAATTAGTTTAGAAGATGTGAATTTTTTACTTGTATCATTTTGCAAAAGTTATAGTAATAATAATAATAATAATCATTTGACAGTAAGTGAAGAGCACCTTGCAAACTCACACGAAACGACGTAAGCAATCAAAAATTTTGCTCATTGAATAGTATAATATCTGAAGATTTCGTGTGACGATGCAAAGTCTATCCGAGAAATACAAGTTTGAGCAAATTGTCTCATTTCGGATTCAGACTCTCTATTGACCCATAAAATCCCCAGAAACCATTGAATAAACAAAATTTTGAATCGTGTACTGTGTTTCATTCGAGTCCACAGCGTACGTTTTATGTTTTGAAAAGTGATTTTTTTCTTCTCAAATTACAAATTAATTTAATAAAACAATTAGCTTCTAGACCAAATTCAGCCGCGTAATAAAATTTATACACGTTTCTCTACGCCGACTGGGGGGTATTTTTTAAAACTTTAATGACAAAAAACGTAGAGTTTTTTAGAAAAACCTGAAAAATTAAAGGATTTTTCATATTTCACCAACTTCCAGAGGCCGCTATATTGTGTTGCGTATAATTTCAAAATTCATTCTAAAGAAATAAATCTTTATTTCCAACATTTTATTTGCATGATCAACAATTTTCGAACTATGCCGGATTAGAACTTGGACTGTGTCGATTTTCGAACATATTTTGTCGACTGCTATCGTCTAAACTTCTTCGAATAAAGATCTAAAATAACCCCACATATTACCTCTCATCAACTAACGAAAACATTCCACAAAGTTGGATTCTGTCCTGAGAGAGTGAGCGTTTTGGTCTGTACGACGACACGTGGAATGCCCTGTATATATATATACACACACACACACACAGGTGCCAAGGTTTGCGTCAGGGCGTGGTTCGTCCCAATCTGCACCGCGCTACGTCGCGACGTACCGCACCGTACCAAATGTATGTCGTACGTATTGACCTGCGCGCATCTATAGGTACGCGGGTACTCACGATTAGCTACGTATAACGTAACGCAGGCAGACAGCGTACAATATAAGCGTTGTAGCTGCTGACCCGTAGCCGGGAACCCGCCTCGGCGATCACCTCGTAGGTGAGCATGAGCGGGCGATGAGTTGCGCAGACCACGGTGACCCACATCTTAGGCTATATAGATATACTATAGGTAGGTATACGTATGTATGTACGTATGTACGTAGTACTGAAACGCCGCGACCAAACGGATTCTGCATCCGGGCGGGATCACGCGTGTGCCTGGCGATGAGATCAATGGTACAGCCTTTCCCGGAATAATATGCGGCCCAACATCCGCAGCGTCGTTCCAAACGTCGTGAACCACTTTCGAATTGGTCGCGGTATTCGTTATCTTATTTTCCCCGCATAAACGGTTTCCATATCAACGTCTGGAACGGTGCAAGTAGGCAGACAGATGTACGAATTCTATGCACGTAGGTAAATCCTGCGTGAAAACGGGATGACGATAAAATAAGTTATCACATCCGTCAGGTCCCCCCTTCTACTATATTGCCGGTGGGATTATAATCTGACGATTGTATAGGTATGTGATTAGCGTGCTTTGTGACGGTAAAATTTACAGCAATTCGGGCATTTATATCGCATTATAGATTAAGTAAAATACATACGCATAGCGTGTATTACTTTCAGCATTCGTTTCGTGACCTGTGCAATTCGTTGTGTACGTATTGTGTTCGCTCATCACCGTTAGAACTTTCAATGCTACAAGCACAGCAAATCCATAATATATACATAATATGCGTTGGAGGCTTTGAAATCGGCGATTATCGGAGGTAAAAGGCGAAAGGTAAAATGTCTAATAATTAGCGATCGCGAAGAGTTACAGGCTGACAGGTGACTCTTATTTTTTGCTTACACCGTCGTTGTACTATACGGATATAGTATGTCCTTTTTTTCCACGTCCTTTCGTGCGTTAGGTCGTTCTCAGTCGCAACGTGTCGAATGGAATTTGCGCATCATAGATATACCCAGGGTGTCTCGATATATTTGAATAATAGCCGAACTGTCGTAGGTAGGTACTACGTAATCATACGCATTGGACTGTCGTTCCCAATGCGGGATAACAGATCGTATACGTACAGGCGCAGATGGAATGTCGTGGATGTGCAGAAGCAACGGGAGATTAGCGAGTTGAGAGCCTCGGGCACATGACTGCGGCACGGTGGCCTCCTGAATGAACACTCGACCCGCTCGAGGTCTACACGGTCGCAACGCCCTTACATTATACAGTACGCTCACGTATGTATACATATACGTATAGGTAGGTACATACCGCTACCTCGGCCACGCACGTGAGTCGTGGCGTACACCGGCGACCAGGGGGACGAGGGACCAGGGACCAGGGACCAGGGACCAGTGATCAGAGACTCGAGACCGAAGACCGGCAGTTGGACCGTTGTCGCGGACTCGTACATACGAATGATACCCACACGTGTGCCTGTGCACGCGCTCTTGCACCAACACTCGGTTGCGCGAACAGTCGAACACCGCGCAACGTGTTTATAACGCGAGGCGCGCGCGGGCGCGAGGCTAGCCACATTCCTCTTTGACCCACACTCCGTTCTTTTCGTCGCATCGCGGAGGATCCGCTCTCGCCGCTCGCGGAGTCGTATCATCTACCCGTGCACCATGCGGCTTACGTCGTCCGCACGTATACCTACCTACCTACCCACCCATGCACAGCCGCCGCAGGTATGGGTAGGTGGTATCCCTAGACTGCGATGACTCGTTGCCCGTTATACTCACTCTTACCTGCTACACTCTGTTACAGGCCTGGACCTGTAGATATCTCTATATAACTCATACCTAAATTCCATATACACCTTATATACCCGTCTCGGTGATACGCCACGTTCATTCATTAATCATCCATCCGTTCATTCATTCGTCCGCTTATTCGTTCGTTCATTCATTCGTTCACTCATTCATCATTTCATTCGGCTATTCATTTGCAAGGTTCGGCTCAAACAGTCGTCTCATCTTTATCTTCGTTCCCGTTACTTTTTTCGATCCACAGTAGATCGAAAACGAAGCTCCGTCCATGTGTGGCAATTCCGTACGTCACAGGTACAGCTACCGCGTTATAATCGTATCGTAAGGATAACCGTGAAAAAATGCATTGATTACGCCTCATCGTCAAGTGAGCCGCCATGCAGGTCAGTGTATAAATTTTGTACATTTGGCACACAGAAATATAAAAACGGTTTCATTGTCACCTTCCTTCAGATGACATCAAGAATATCCCTTGGCATTTCGGTCAGCCAAGTTGTTTCAGTTCAAAAGTCAGAGTCAATTGAAAATTATACTGTTGGAAAGAATTTGTTCCAGGCTCTGTGTGCCCTTTATATGGCCCTGGATCGATGTTTTACGTCGATAGACACGGTGCAGAAAATACATTACAATATGCGAAAATCAAAAAATTCCAATCCCTAAACCTGTTGCAATTATTACAAGTAGGTTACATATACGAATATACCTGTCACGAAATCACAAGTTACACGAGCGCGTATCGGTGAAATGGATTATTTAAAGGTGAAAAATTGACTTTGGTACATCGTACATATGGCCTTATCATAGAGGCGATCCGAGGTCCGCTTTGGTTCCCAAGAAAGAGTGAAACGAAAAATTTGGCTGAACGAGCTGGCCGTGGATGAAGGGAGGAGAGGGAAATGCGCAAAGGATGGAAGGCGAGGATTCATACTTCACGGATAATATCAATGATCGGAATTGCGCGGCGCATTGTGTGCCGTAGCTGGATGATAGGTATGCCTTGTAGTTGTACAGCGAAGAAGCCTGTGGTGTAGTGCTACGTCGAGTTGTACGGGTGCATAGAAAGGAGACCGGTTGGCGAAGTCTCTCATCTCCTCTCGGCTTCTCTCTTTTCACTTCGGTTGCGCAGGGCGAGGTGGCTCGGGGGGAATGACCATAGAGAACGTGGGCGTACCGTTCGTTCAGCGAGGCGCCCGGCCGACGACACAGCTCACCCAACTCACGGGCATGCGGTCTTCACGCGCTCTATATGCGATCTATAGCTATCATAGGTGTGTGTGCGTGCGTGTAGGTACCTATATGTTGCCTGCAAACAACGGACACCGAATATTCCCCCCGATTGCGCTCTTTCCGTCTTTTAACCGGGAGAACGTATCATCACAGTGAGTGTTTAATTCACGACGCAAAGATGGAAATACCTATATTCCTGCAAAGGAGAAGAAACATATCGCATTGTTGAAACCGTTGGCATCGATTTATCGTCCAATTAACCATCACAGAAAATATATGACTGCTTGATGAAGAACCTGATAGCGTTAATTGGATGCATGATCTCGCATCAATGATGATTTCAAGTCAAAACATACATGTAACCCCCAAATGCATACCTTTGATGAAAATTATCAAACTTTTACTGTAAAGAAAACTCGCCTTCGGTTCGTGCGGCACTTCACACTCGTCAACAAATCCAAATTTTATACGCATTCTTCACAAAAATAACTATTGTTTCCAACAAGTAGGCTTCGTTTTTCTACCAGCACGATCGCACAGAAAAATCTAGGGCAAATCTGAAATGTCAACTTCTCATATTGATCGTTATTTCCTAGAACGCCCCGAACAAGCATTCTACACAGCATATGAAGTACGCGAGAATATTGAACGTCGTGAGTGATGACGGGTATTCTAATATCACGACATGGTAAGCAATTATTGGTTGGTGAAGGCAGATAAAGTACAAATTACAGGCTTTCATACTGGAGTCAGAAAGAAAAAGAATTTTGACGAAGTTTTAATGAATGAAAATTTTCAGACGCACCGGATATCCTATGTCTATCCGGTATCTGGTTTATCACCTTTGATTTTTACCATCCGGACGGATAGCTGGATAACAATAATATTCGGTAAAACAATCATATCGGTAGAGGTCAGAGTAGCGAACAAACATGAAATTGAGCAGCACAACAAGAAATTGAAATACGTTGTTTCTTGTCCACTTACTTGAAAAGGTTCGTACCTTTCCAACCCAGATTTGTGGAAAATTATTTGTTCAATGCAATTTGAGGTCAGATTAGGGGATTTCTAAAACCATATTCTTTTTTCTCTTCGAGTTAACAATTTTAACCCTTACATGCCACACTTTTGTAGAATCACGTGCCTGCCAGACTGGGGTGCTTCGTACCGCAGCGACAAAAAAAATGTTATAAACACTAAACTTTTGAACATTTTTACTTGAACTTTTTTTTGGAACATATTGAATACTTAGTTCAAAGGATCGTGTAGTTAATATACTTAAAAATTTAATTTAAGTATACTGAAAAAAATGCAATAAAAAAAAAAATGAATAAAAAAATGACTAATTTTACAAAAAAAATTCATAATTTATTTATTTTTCTTTATTATTTTTTTATACTTCTTCATTGAAGTACGTTTTTCGCGTCATATAATTTTTTTAAATTTCATAGAAATTCAAATAAGTTATATGTATAAGGAGGTACTGCTTACAGCACACGAGGATCAAATGTCGTCAATCAGTCAAGTGAGTCAACCTTATCACTCCAGTGAAATGAACTCTATTTGCATTGCTGATTTGAAAGACGTCAAAAAGTTTAGTTCCTTTGTCTCTGGAGAATAATTATTGAAATAAATAATGGATCTCCCGACAACTGTAGATATTGATTCTGATATGAAGAGAAATGGCGAGTGAAACTTTTTTTAAAAAATATTAGACCCTTCTAATAGAACTTGATGAAAACCAGATATTTTCGAGAATTCGGCGATCAAGTGATATTCAAAGATGATTCTAACGCCGTTAGAATCATCGAATTCAGAATGCAGCTAATCGAAATCCAGAAAAGTTAAAACGTAGAAAGGTCAAAGTTTAGAAAGCCTAAATAGAGAATCGTCAGGATCCTGCGATTATATGTATCTTAGCTCGATATGTACTCATTCGTTCTGACGACTCTATAGTCTAACTTTCTATACGTTGATCTTCCTACATTCTGACCTTTAAGTATACCATGTCTTTCCCTGTGTCAAAAATTCTACGAAGTGATTTTTCAACTCTGAAAATTGGCTATTTTTTATATTACGCGGACATTCTACCTTTTCACCCCCACCAAAGTTTTCGTTATTGGAATTCGGGATATCCAGTATCCGGCAATAATCTATCAACGTATATCCGGTATCCAAATATGCCGCAAATTCTCTATCCGGTACATGCCTAGTGAAAATATGAAAAGCCAAAATGTTAGGGATAGGCACTCGATTCGGTTGAGATCGTCTTCTCGAGAAACCAACGCCTACCATGACGTATGGTATGATTCCGACTACAGTAGCATACTTTCCCGTGGCCCTTAAGCTGTCATTCGTATACCTGGGTCACATTACCGGACACTCGACTAAGAACTTTTAGTAGCGAGTTGAATGGTAGTGATTGGTCTTGCCATTTTCAATAATGAAATGCCTTGTGTCATTCATCGGTCAGTCCAATCGTAGGAAGCCCTTGCCTACTCGAGTCTGATGCCAAACTCTCATACGATACTCGAGAGTCTCTGGGTCGCATTCATCGTTCAATCCATATCGGGGACGACAAGTACGTGCTCATCGATCGTTACAATTTATTTCGTGGCTTATAATTAAACCTAAAATTAGACCAGTGTCAGGTGACGTTGAGTCAGGTGACGTCCGTAATATTTATTGCAGATACTCAGACAGTACAGAATGTTGTTGGTTTTCTTGACTTTACATAATCCACTTCCAACTGTATATCATCGATTTGCGAAAGTGCACATCCGTCCTTTCCCTTTCGTCATCGTTGGATAGGCAATAGGTATATAGGGTATATCCGAGGTTCTCAAATAATATTCTTGCGATCTCATCGTTGAAATGTTTCTGAGCATAAAGTGGCAAAGGTGGTGAACGTGTCGTGTATACGGGCCGTGAAGTGGCATTTCTAAGCCTCCAATCCATTGGTAATGTCTTCTCACCAGGTATATCGTAGAGTAAAATACATCATGAACCACCGTTCGAACGCGAGTGGAAAGCATCAAAGCATGCATGTACAGTTAAAGGTCACCGCGCTGTAGTCCCGAAGTGAACAGCTTGCAGCACACGGGTACATTAATATACCGCATTCAACTTTATGTGTATAGAGTATACACACATATACAATTTACTTTTACCATGTGGGTATGCCGCGCTATGTAACTACGCATACCTGTGCTCACCACTATGACAATCGCCGAGAGCAGCGGCATTGTTCGCTAATGGCTTCGTTTAACGAAGTCGACTGATATCGTGCGGCAAACGATAGCTCACATAGCTTTAGCACGGGTATAACGGAGAATCGAAGCTTAAACGCGGATGCAGGTCTCGGTGTATGGTACATACTTCATATGTACTTGGCCATCACAGATTTTCCCCCATTTTCCGCTTTACAAGCTCAATCCGTAGTCGGTTGCCCAATACTTATTCTAGATACCCCCTCATCGTTCTTCGCGGCTCGGCGTTGCAAGGTCCAATTCCCGAATTCCATTGCACGTATCTCTATCGGTAGGTTCATCGTAAGCAAACCATGAGATTAGGAAACGTCATGTGTCTTAGCAAATATAGAGGAAATGTTGAAAGCACACCTTCCAATAAAATTTTATTCATTATCTCCGGGTTATTTCCATGATGTTACGGAATACGAGTACCGGGTTAAGTAAGTAAAGGTTAATAAAAAAAAAAAAAAAATATAATGATTCACATTGACAGACTGATAATAAACTGAATGGCATTCAAAATCTTAGCCATTTATATTCTGAATTTGCCGAATACGTTTGAAAATCACCGCTGACTGAGTATCTGTACTCCAATCAGTTGTCACGTATCAATACCACTGCACGTTACAACGGAATGTCGTTTTTCCTGTAACAATATTGCGTTCACTCCATCACCATGTATATTCCTATTATAACACACCATGTGCGATATGGAGTTTTCATAAATACGTAGGTAAGTTATTGCTATAGAACTAGAAGCTTGTTTCTTTTTCAACCTGTTGAACATATTTCGCAATCTCGCAATTCTTATACTATTGGGATAAGATCTTGTAGTTGCGATGGTAAATATCCTTGCTACCTAGCAACGTAACGTCAAAGCTTGTGCCTACGGCGTACTTTATACATTCAGTTTTGAATAGTTAATCAATTAGTAATGATATATGGAGAATGTGTTTCCTGTAGCCTGAAGATGACCGGCCAAGCCTGGTCGACACGTTGAGCAAAATAAATTGATCATAGACCGTAACTGAAGAACGAATTTTTGAAGTACCTATAATATCAGCCGTCGCGTGAATGCCTTTCATCGTCCGGATTATACATCGTTATATTTACTATCGATTTATTATCTCACCAGTTTCGGAGAAAGGAAACGAAAATAAATATTCTAAAACTTGGAGTAACGCGATCCTCCTAAAAGACGGTCATCACTTTCGAACGTCAAGAGTTCTTCAAACGCGGTCTCATTTCGTATTGTGATAATGATATCTTTAGAGCTGATAATGAGTGAAATCGGAAATTGAATATGAATCCAAAAAGTTTGGAAGGTAGAAATGTGATATATAGCTGCGAATGAAGGATTTCGAATCCTCGTACGCCTTACGGAAAATTACACAAGGTAAAAAGGACTATGAGATAGCTAGAAATACGAGTGGTTTTCTCGTGTGGGATGCTTCTCATTGTTTCCAGAGCCAAAGAATTTCGGTGTCGGAATGCCCCGGTGTCCAAGCTCAACGTACTCGTGTAATGCAGTAAAAATGTATAGAAATATAAAGATATTGTTACTTTGGTTGCAGGTGAAAAGCCGTATCAATGCCAGTGGCCAGAATGCGAGTGGAGATTCGCCCGTAGCGACGAATTGACGCGTCACTACCGAAAGCACACCGGAGCCAAGCCATTCAAATGTGCCGTTTGCGAACGTTCGTTTGCGCGCAGCGATCACCTTGCTCTTCACATGAAACGCCATCTCCCAAAACAGCATGCCAAGTGATAACCGTGGTACAAGAAACGGAACGGTATCATTCATATGTCGCATTACAGAAGTATAAGGAACTTGGAATAAAGTGCCTCCCGTTGCATCGGACAGCAGCGATTAGGCTGTACAACCACGGACGTGGGTTTGGGCTGCAGCGCAGCCGTCGAGTAGCAAATTCTTCGTACCGAAGAACCTTATCCAGTACTACATAGTACATCGTACACACCTGTAATATTATACGCATTGTGCCTTATACAACGGCCACTATCGCCGGCCCATGTGGTTGGGGTATCACTCCTCGTATGGAGACCGTTGGGTGCCAGTATAATTACACAAGCTTCGAAACTCATTATGTGTACATGTACGTAACACGTATACACTCCGATTTTCGGTTTCAATCTGCGAGTGACTCCACTTTCACGCGTTTTCTTGTTGTTAGTGACACCAACTACACACATATATATACATGCATTACAGTAGTCGCTTTAATGTTAGGGTGCCACAGTTAGAAACTGAATCGCCGGCACAATAATATCACGTTTGACGCCGCGCGCAGAATTCCCTTCGGAGGGCTTGGGAATTTGATGATCGATCAAAACCAAGTGGAGAGATTCGTATATCTTATAATGATGTACCTATTGGATATGATATTTTATCGGGTGATACCTATTTCGATAATCAAAAATGGATAGATCAAGAAACAGATTGTAAATTAGGTGTATAATGTTATTAGATCACTTCCCAATTATTATCGATAAGTCATTTTTCATCTCGTGATAATCTGATAAAGGATTCCTTATTTTTAAGATTCATATATTTTTTTTTTTTCCTTATAGAAGAGCATTTAGCTGTTTTTGATCAATGAAAATCCACATGAGAGTAGTTGTTACACCGGTCCTGTTTATTATATGATGTACTACGCTAGTCAAGTTACCAAAGTTTACCAAGCCCCGTCGACCGTAATTCTGTCAAAATTTCCAAGCCCGCGGACAAGACAGGCCGAAAATCAAAATAACTGTCTTTACGACGAATTCTTGCTGGTCAAAGTGACAAGTGTACATGGGTTTATATTATACACACCTACACAAAAATGTGCGAAATATGTAAATATATAGGTATACATATACTCGCGAATTCTTTAAACAACAACGACCTACCGATACTATACCACCAATATCTCGGATATCTCAGTGATCCCGTGATTTTTTTCATCAATTTCTGAAGCAGAAAAATTAACTTTCACGTTAAACGTAACAACTGTATTATTGTATTCACATGAAGAATGAAGGTATAATGTGCAGATTATCCCGAGGTGACCAAGTTTGTCGCGCCCTGATGTACAAGTCAATCAGGAGTTCAAGCAGAGTGCCGTACGTTATGTTGTTATAAGAAATAAATTCAAGAGTATGTGTTCGCATTCGTAGCTGATGGTACGAATTTTTTAACGGTTAGAATGATCACTTTCAGTCAAAGCTGAAAAATCGTAGGTACACTGAGAAAAAAAAGTTATCGAACCGAACAACGAATTTTTCTCACTTCCAGTTTATTTGGTTCCAACAATTTCTCACTCAGAATAACCACTTTTTAGTTGAACGAAAAATATCGATGCATTGATTTAAATGCTATATGCTTTCGAGTTTAGTGTATTTCAAACAAGTACATATTTATTTCATAGTATTAAACTGGAAATTTCGTAACGAATACTTCGCTTCAATCAACAATACCTCATTTAATTCGTGGAAAAATAGTACTTTAACCGGTGAACACATCGGTTCAGAAGTACCGAGAGATTGGAAATAACAATCCCACGCTTGCTGAAATATGAACGTTATTGCCAGATAGTAAACATATTTGGCTCAATGTGATGTATGTCCGATATAATCAATGATAACTATGATCAAAGAAATGTGTAATATGTTGAAACAAGAATTTGTTTCACAAGACAGGTTTTGATATTCATTTAAGAAAATTATTTTGTTCATCAGATTATACCTATAGCTACTTCAAACAAAAAAAAAATTCCATCCAAGTAAATGAGGATATGTTTGAGTGGAACCAAGTAAGAGTTGTTGAGTTGTTATGTGTACCACATTTAATTCAAGTTATTAAATAATACAATGAAATATAAGTTTTCTGAGTTTTAAACAATCATGTGTAGTTGAAAATTGCAAATATACACTTGAAATTGATTTCAAGAACTCTCGACACAATCGCATACGCGCTTGGTATAAATGAATCATTGTTTGTAAGAACTGGACATAATTTCACTGAAACAAAATTTTTGTTGATTCGGTAATCTTCTGATTTTTTGACGTGCATGTTTCACTATTTTCAACCGAAATGATATTTCATTCGTAGTAGTAAAAATTCCGGTCACTAGACGGCAAGCTTTCCTGCTTGAAAAGTAGTATCAAAGATGTTTATATACTCGAATCCTTCACATTACTCTTAATCAGCCAACTATATGCGATGCGATATATTGGGTTATGGTTTTGATCCATCTACGTTTTCTAAAAACTATTTTGAAGTTACGCTACTACACTTGTTTGGTGGCAGTCAATAACAATAGCATATCGTAGTGAAAGAAATTGAAAAAAATATGTAACCAAGCGATACTTACACTATATTTATGGTATATCTAAATTTATATATCCATAATAATCAAATACTAAAGAAATCGTTGAATTATTTAAATACATTTTCAATCCAAATACGAGGTTAGTCGTTGTGATTGGTCCTTGTAAACATTATTTGAGTGGAGGTACAGTTTGTTTGGCATCAAGTATGCAGCGTTTAAATAAAAATATCAAACCAGAAGAGCAACTCAGTGAGTTTTGCCGCTCAGTTTTTATTTAATTCAGTTAAATTATGTTTCATTGGTCCTAAATATGATTTTTTTAAATTGAAAACTACATAATTTGTCGCTGGGAATAAATGTGCTCTCAGGACTATACAAACGCATGGATTATTTGCATCAATTAATATTTATTAAATCTAATAACTTTTTTTTCTCAGTGTAGGAAAAGTTAAGTTGAGGACAAGCGAGTACGCAGTACTCGTAACTAGCCCTATACCGTCCTAAAGTACTCGGTGAAATTATTCACTTGATCGTGGAGCTCTCGTGGACAATTGATTCGAACGAATTCATAAATCTTCAAGAGTTAACAATCAAAAAGTATTAACCACTTGTGTCGAAAAATGTTAATTCAACGTAAGTTCAATTGATGCATTAGAGATACACGAGAAAAAAACGTAACTTACCCTTACAAGTCCAACATATCATGTTGCCTTATCCAAATATTTCTGTGTCCGGGGCAGACAAAAATTTATCTGTGCTCTTTGCATTTTTTATCAGCTCCTACTCAAATGAATAGTTTATCCGGCTGCGTATTACTGAAAAATTCAGGTGAGACCGATGGGAAGTAGCTTTCCACAACCAGAAATATGTATGTATCATAGCACGTATAACTTAACAATGTAACGTATGTATTATATATCGATACGTATATATATATATATATATAGTATATATATATACTGTACTGTATATATATGTATATACTGTGTATATATATATATATATATATATATATATATATATATATATATATATATATATACAGTATGTCGAGACTTGTGCACAAAAATTAATTCGATATGTACATTAATTTATGCTCATGTATAACATGAAATTATATCTTATGTAGTCTTCGCGTCGTGTGTTATTATTTTTTAATGTACTGCAGACACATTTACGTACATAGAAGCTGTGACTATAATAGACAGAGGAGAGCTGGGCAAAATGGGCCCTATACGTTAAATATTATTTTTAGGCCAAAACAAAACAAATTCATCATGTTTTCGTTAAGGGGCCCATTTTGCCCGGCTCTCCCCTACTTACAAGCTGATACTTACACTATAATTAATGGTATTGAGTAACCATATCTTAATAAAAAGAACCAGCCCGAAACTATTTTTCGCGATAGTGTGGAGAGCAAACTAGCCGAAATGCGAGTTGGTATTCTTAGCAATTTGATAACGATCGCAGGTAAAGGCATACGTTGATAAGTGTTTCATCGGCAGCGCTGGGTTTTCTATCTTCGCCTAAAGCGTGAGATGAAGAAATATAAGACATTAATGTTAATCCGTTGGTTGGCCATGTTGACCAGCATTATGAAATGCATACTTATTATCGATTCTTTGAATGGTCGGTTGAACTTACGATTCAATTTTTCTGATACGCCAACTTCCATGTTAAAGCTGGCATCCTTCCGTAGACTGTAGTTACTTAATGACAATAGGTATACATATAATTTCGTCAAACATTTGTTATTCAATCCGCCACGTTTATACCACACTGCAAAAATGGTGACGTTGAAATTGACTAAAATGGGCCGATGTGGACTACTATAGAGAAATTTTTACGGTCAATTTGGTAATTCAACATCGGACAGCGTCAGATCGACATAGGATGGTGTTAGATTGACAGTAAATTTTCGTCTATAGAAGTCAGCGCCGTATTTTTTTTACGGTGCATGCAGTCGAATCTAATTCAAAATGCAACGGAAATCTGCAGATGTCTGCGTCTAGTCTAACACTCGTTAATGTTCCAATACCATTGACGTTCCGTTGACGGATCACTAACAATTGGGTACAAGTATAAGAGTTTTGGCCACGCATACCGAATTCGAGCGATAATGTTTTTTCAGCTTAGTTTTAATCCTACATTTTATACAGGCAGGGTGAGGTATACTGATTTATCGGCGATATCCTTGTGCTATATGTATATGACGAGACGAGTCGGTGTCTCAATCATTGTCATTGAGATTAAATGCTTTCGATTTGGCGGTTTTAATAATACAACTTTGGATATTTAAAACTTCTTTTATAACATACGGTTATGTATTTCTCACTGTCCGGACGGCGCTAATTTGTGCATCAGATGAAGAAACCGATCGGCGTGTATTTTCGCATTTAAACAGCCCTCCGGATATATCCACGAGTCAACTGAGAGAAAAAATTCGTTGATTTCAGTAAATCTATTCATTTATAATGAATTTTCTTATAACAAATTCATATGTACTTGACTGAAATGGATTATATTCATTTAAATGAATGTGAACGTTGAAGGAAAAAAATACTTTTATACAGCGCGGTATATTTTTTATTTGAACAATGATTTTCGAGTTCATAGACAATGCGTATTAGCTTGCAGCAATTGAATTACTACAAACTGTTCTATATAGGAAACACTTACTTGGATAAAGACTACAAAAGTTTGGTAAATGAGTGAAACCTATTTTAATTCAAAAACGTATAACGATCATGTCTATACGTGTTGGAAAGAAATGAATATTCAGACAACAAATTGAATTAACCGATAGTTCAGGAACAAATATTTATTTCGAGAAACAGATTATATTTTTAAAAACAGTTGATTTCAAAAATATTTACTGGAATCTGGTGAGAGAGATTTTCAAAATCGTGCAATGTAACCCCATGAAGATAGTTACTTCGTTCCAGAAATTAGTACTTTATTGTAAGACTCCATATTTCGCGTAAGTGGATCATCCGTTTATGTGAATTAAAAAAATATTTTCACATAAATTGCTTATTTGACGAGAGAACAATTTTACCAATCCAAGTAAGCGGGATAATATAGATCAATATTTAAAAGTAAATATTAATTTTTATACACAGTAGTGCCACTGCGATTGTGACAAGTAAATTCTTATTTGATGCAATAGTTTAATATAATTATGATAGTTCGACAAATGACCGATACGTGGCAGGTTCTCTCATCTTCGAAGTATGGCTTCAATCGTTTATATCACCGGTTTAGCGTTATAATTCTCGATTGATGTGACAGAGTTCGACGGCTGACAATGAAAGCAACAAAACTCCATCTCAGAATTTTATCCAATAACATCGTTTGCCCAAAGTGATCTCCGAAAACGTACGATGTTTTTGAACGAAATGTCGAGATGAGGTTTTGTTCTCCGCCATCGATTTGTACTTTATTCGATGGGGCCGTCGACAGTGGTGTTCACTGATGCAAAAATTTTGCAATTCATACACTTCACGCTGATTAATGACCTCAGATATTTATGCAGTACAAAAAAACAAAAAAAAAACAAACAATAAACGGTTTCCTCAAAATAAAAAAATATTGGATCGAAAAAATATTATTTTATATCAAGGAATAGTTTTTCTAGTTAATGAAAATAATTCGTGACTACAAAAAGACAATTATTTCCATTCAAGCATTTGTTTCAGGAGCGAAACAATGCATTCATGCTTCACTATAATCATCAACTAGATACAAGAATTGGCAAATTTATTCCATACAATTACTGTTTGAACTCTATCAAATGGTCATTATAATTAAGTAGAAATATTTATTTGATTCAATCAAATATATTATCAAATTAAAATATGTTTTTTTGATCTAAGTAAATATGTTAATAGCACCATTTAACGAAATTTATTTGATCCAAGTAAGTTTTTCTTGATTGAAGCAATTTCTTCTCTCAGTGGATCGCTGGAAAAAACTTTGCATATATATATTCTATATTGGTGCGGGGAGGGCGGACTTCCTGGATTCCTGACACGGCGGCGGCGGCAACATATCTTTATAATATATGTGTATATGTATAATAGTCGACGAGAAATACAATTTGTACAAAATCTTCGTTCGTCACACATACAATGCCTCGTAATAATCGTTGCAAGTACCTAGTTGTTAACGAATTTTAAGAATCATATGTACTAACAAATCGATACACCATATTATTGTGTGTATGGAGACGCACAAGTCCGTTGTATTTTAATTATAGCACTTGAATAATCAAAATGGCGTGATATAAATTTATTTTATATGCCAGCATCTGTGTAACATTGCCATATATGCATATATATATGTATGTGTGTGTGTGTGTGTACATAGCATGTAATTGTTAGGCTGCAAAATGGTTTCTATACCGTCAAATTGTTCTACATGGGTGATTTTTGTAAGACCATGCCACTGTTATTGTTGTAATCCATCGTTAAGGTATGATTAAAAACCTACATCACGTGTACGATTCCTGTAAATATCATGAAAATCATCAACGCGCCAGAATAGTGTCAGGATTTTCTCGGCTGCACACGTTTCGAGCACTCCTCTTTTCTGAATCAGTTTTAAGATTGGGAATCTCAAAATCAATAAAACAGACGTAAAGCATTCTCGGAAGAGAGATCAAACATTAAATTGGAACGAGGCAGCTTAGTGACAAGGTATCAGGAATATAAATTCCGAAGTAAAATAATCGAGACTCCAGCCTAAACGATCAATACCTAATGTCGCGGTTAAATGTTCCACGGTTCTCACAGGGAGAAGAGAATCTGAGGTCGACGATATATATATATATTGTATATATATATTTGTTTCATCAATTGGGTTTGATTCTAAGTGATGTTATTAATGCGTAAAATCGAATCTTACGCATACGTAACTCATAACAAATTGAAAATATCGCGATAGAAGCGATCAGAACGACAGGAGGTAGCTAAAATTAGAAACTCACGGTGGTGATACCTCGATATCACACACACACGCGCACACAAATCCTCTTCGCTGGTGTCATGTGGAGGACCGAGAAATGATGCATAAATCACAAAGTGTAATAGCTGAATATGAGGCAGAAATCCGGTAAATTGGAGCTAAAACACAATAAGAAATGAAAAGCTACGCACCTTCCTGGCTGTGCATCCCAGGTTTCAATTGGCTAATCGTGAAAATTATAGTTCCTGCTTCGGGGTGGTGTCAACCTACCTTCTCACGTGATTTTCGCTGGTTCTACCTCATATGCTTTGAAAAGACGGTAATATGAGCGAGTGGGGGACGCGAGGGTCGCGAGGCTACTACGATGACCACTTAACTCCACTCGTGGAAGGGCATTGGACTGGTGACGGAATTATTACCGTGTACTTGGGAGGGTTTCTGAAGGTGGTTTTTGTTCCGAAATTATTGCGAAATTGTGCAACCTCTCGAGTTGTTTGTGACCCCTGAGTGTATATAGGCTACAGGGTTCCTCAAATCGTCCTCCAAAATTCCCATCGGATAATGTGTACCCATCGACCACGCCATCGACACAGGTACAGTATGGAATATGCAATCCCAACATGAAGGCGTTCGAAAAGTGTCCGCTAGATTTAGACAGAGGGAACGAGGTGGAGGTCAACTGCTTTCTCTCTCTATCATATTGCTACGCACCTGAATAGAAAGAGACGGAGGATGACCGCCACCAGTGGCTACCTCTTTCTACCAGCTAGCCGTGTTCTACCGGCCTAAGCGTAGTCCATACTATATGTCAATGTGTGTACCTGATGGTATCTGCGGTGAATTTTCTCTATCGTCATTTCTTTTTCATCTCTCTCTAGTGACCATATCTAACAATAAGATAAACCATCGAGTAACAAAGGAGCTAATCTTGGACAATATTTTCTGCTACTTCAGCGGGTCAAGTGGGCTGAGTGTCGTCGCTAATTTGTATAATTCGTAGTGTTTCCACGGTAAGTGAAGAAGTTATTGCGTCGTTCAGGTGGTAGTAGTAGATTTAATGTCTCTTTGTAACACATTGAAATAAAAAAGGGTGAAACATCTTTATTGGCATGTCAGTCAACCGTACCGGCATTACAGTTTTCATGCCTGTTTGCTGTAATCGTTTAAGTCGGTAAGTTACCACTTAATTTGTGTGACAGACGAATCCCATGAGGGCTAGACCTCTTTAATGGAATATGGCTACTAAATAATTCATGTCGTGGATATCAAGGGATTTTCATACCGATTTCGACAATGTTTGAATCTTATCCCTTTGAATTGATAAACTAATTTCTTAGTACAGTAATGTTCATTGGTGGGTTCCCAGCGGCTCACTATTTATTGGAATCAAAACTGGAATAAGTTTCCTTTCTTAACAAATCTCATATGTCAATGACTAGCGACTATGGGGGATAAGTGTAAAGGAGGACTATGTTCGTGTATGAAAAGTATCAGTAAAGTAGGGTATAAATGAGTTGGCGTTGCTGTAACAAAGCTTAAGAAAGATAAAAAAAGTTCAGTTTTCGAAGTTCCTCAAGACGAAGAATCGCGTCGAAAGTACGTCCTACGCGTATTTCGTCCGTACAGAGAAATATTTGATTTTAATGAGCATTGCACTAATTTTTGATTATATGAAAATATTGTTTATGTTCTATTATTGGGTGTATTCCGAAATATACTTCCAGTACTGCCAATCGTGACGTCACGCAGTCAACTGCGAATTGCGTTCCGCTTTTACTTCGAGTTGCCAGTCGCAGTAAAATCGGAACGTTACACCGAGGACGCGGCCATCTCTCAAGTACTGCAACTGCATCACGTCTCAGACCGCAGTAGTCGCAGTCAACAACGTCACAAATTTCACGACGCCACTGACTGGCGGCAGTAAGCTGTCGCGCGATTTCGGAACGCGGTTGCCAGTACTTGCAGTACTGCGAGTATATTTCGGAATACACCCATTGCATGGCTGTTCAAAGGATGTATTCCGATTGCATGGCTGTTCAAAGGGTGTATTCCGAAATATACTCGCAGTACTGCGAGTACTGGCAACCGCGTTCCGAAATCGCGCAACAGCTTACTACAGCCAGTCAGTGACGTCATGAAATTTGTGACGTTGTTGACTCTGACTACTGCGGTCTGGGACGTGAGGGAGTTGCAGTACTTGAGAGATGGCCGCATCCTCGGTGTAGCGTTCCGATTTTACTGCGACTGGCAACTCGAAGTAAAAACGGAACGCAGTTCGCAGTTGACTGGGTGACGTCACGGTCTGCAGTACTGGAAGTATATTTCGGAATACACCCAAAGCTACCTCTCCCATTCTAACTTGATTGGCTTACCCCAAGGTTGCACTGCTCCAAGTGGCAGAAATGAGCACTACGCTTTTGGCACACTATTTGAATCACTCTCCACCTTACGGGTTTCCAAACCAGTATGTAACTCGGTGAAATACCATATATGTAATATACGTATGTGAAATACTGGCCGTGTTCGACGGCTCTTCATTTTGCACGAATTCCTTTAAAATGATAGGAGCGCACGCGCAGAACGTACTCCCTGCTGCGCGAAACTGGCACATGCGCAAATTATTACAATGAGAGTATAACCTCAAACCCTGGGTAAATTGGTCAAACCACGTGTCAAACACTGTCGGCAATGTTTTTACTGTCGATTTTTCTTTATACCTACAACAAAAGATGTCTCAGAGCAACAAGCTATGGTAAAACACATAACTTGTTGACATATTGCTACTACGCAGCAGAAGTTTCTGGCGCTCAGTCAGATGTCATTGTGAAATCAAATCGAGCCGAGGATTTATATTTTTGGGTGAGTATAGACGAAAAGTGAGGATAACTCAAGAACGCCAAAGCTTGGAGCATATACTTACTACTGGAGGTAGCCTCGGGTATACGGAAAGTATGGCGGAGGAGTGAGATAGAGCACTCATGCCATGTACCTGTCTCGCTCGCTCTACAACCTGGTTGGCCAATACGTTCTCTTTCAGCTTATCAATTGCAGAGTGAGTGAGACAGAGTTTCCGGTGCAGGGGGGGGGATACGGGTATATCTCGCTCTCTCATAACCACGGCCACAGTTTTCGCGAGGTCAACAACATGGGTACCAAAGCGACAGCCTGAGATTCCGCCATCTATATGTCGATAGATTCCGCAGTCACAAAATCATGAAGTTTCGGAACCCAAACAGGTGGGAGAAGGGAAGAAATAGAAATTCGAAGAGTACATTCTTGTTCCCGCCATTTTATTTCCTCTTCTCCGCACAACGCTGAACGACGCATATCATATTCATTGTATCACTATTGATTGGCAACGATGAGTGTTAAGAATTGCGAATTGCCGTATTATGTAGAATATTCTAAAAGTGGGCGTGCTGGATGCAAGACGTGCAAAAATAGCATCGCGCAAGGAAGTTTGAGAATCGCCGCAATGGTGCAGGTGGGTTATTCGTTGATAAAAGACTTCACACTTGCACACACTTTCCCCAGCATATAACCACAGGGTTATTAATACCGGTTGAATACCGGTCACCTAACGCCTATGCGGGCCTCGGATAAAATCTGCTACCCTATTGACACCCGTAGCCGAGTATTCAATGAATGACCCTATATTCCCATAGTTTTAAGATCAGTAAAATACCACTTAGTGCATGCCAAATGCAGCAAGTGCAAGACGTCATCATTTTGAGCCTCTTGGACGACACTTTCAGAGTATTGATACTTTGCAAATTACTGCTCCAAAATTTATAATTGCAAAGATTGAATTGTAAAAGATATTTATTATTTATCAAATTATTGCTAAAATTGTTGAATAAATTTATTTCCAGAGTCCGTTCCACGATGGTAAAATACCTCATTGGTATCACTCTGATTGTTTTTTTCTGAAGCAGCGCCCAAAAACAACAGATGATATTGCTAATTTTGATGGAATCCGATGGGAGGATCAAGAAATTGTTTCAAAGGCGCTTGGTTTGTGTAATTTGTTGTTCTCATTAACTGTAATTCAAAGAAGTTTTGTTTATTGCACACAATGAGCCGATATAGGCTCAATAATTGTAGCACCAAATCTTGTCGATATTATTTTAGAAAATGTTTCAAATACGGCACCTACTAGAGGAAAGAAGCGATCTGACGCCCCATTATCAGGAGCTTTGAAAGACTTCAAAGTTGAGTATGCTAAGTCTAGCCGAGCCATGTGTCGAGGCTGTGAAGAAACTATTATTAAAAATGAGGTCAGAATATCAAAAAAGGATTACGAGAGTGAAAATGCCAGAGCCTACGGAGGTCAAGATAGATGGTATCATATCCAATGCTTTTCAAAGCTCAGAAAAGAGTTGGAATTCTTTGAAACTGGAAAAAAGCTTCCTGGTTTTGATGGACTGAATAAGGAGGATCAAGAGACCCTGAAAAAAACTTTAATGAAGATTAAAGAAGATGCACCACCAACAAAGAAACTTAAGTCTGAGCCTTCTGATCCCGAGGAAGAATTACAGCTGAAGCTACAAAATCAGATGGTTTTCAGTATGAGAGACAAGTTATCGGCACTTCACAAACGTGCTCTTATTTCCTTGTTAGAAGCTAACAAACAAAAAGTTCCCGAAGGAATCTCCGATGTAAGTATCACTATATTGTAACGCAATATTTGCACTTTCAGGCTTCACTAATGATTAAAGGTAATTTGTTGGTAAAAAAAAATAAATTAAAAAATGGAATGAAATTCACAGTTTTGTTGAAAAGTGTCTTTCCATGTACATATCTGTATAATACGTATACAGAGACCCAGGACCATCACCCCATAGGCTACTAATGTATACCATGTGAAAATCTGTGACTGAAACGGTTTTTATTTCTCATAGAAAAATTGCCGTTTGCTAATTACTGCTGTTTAAAATTTTCCAATCCAGTAGCATGTGATGATTCAAAACAAATTGAGAACAGGGCCAGCTATACATCATTTGACCATCATGTGCTCACCAGCTGCCCTAAGACATCAAATGCCACTGAATTAACCAATTTCAAACAGCTGTAATTCGCAAATGATGAATTTCCTATAAAAAGTAAAGAACGTTTGAGTCTCAGATTTTGACAGGCAAATATTGGTATCCTATGGAACGACAGTCCCGGGTCACCTTGTATATAATAGAATTTATATAATTAAAATTGCTCACAGCTTGTTAATCAATCGATATCTACGTTGAATAGATTTGTAAAAACTGTTGAAATATTCGTGTGATATATTCTATTTCCTTTGTTACAGATGTTAGATAGAATCTCAGATGCAATGATTTTCGGAGTTTTAAACCCATGCACAAAATGCCAAGGGCAATTGGTTTACAACTCTGGGCTTGGTTACATATGCACTGGTGATATAACAGAGTGGACAAAATGTGAACATGTGACACAAGATCCAAAACGATCAAAATTCGTAGTGCCTGCTAACCTTAAAGAGGCGCATCTTTTTCTGTGAGTACGCCAATGATTTTCATTGGAATTACCTATTAAATCTCCCACATTTTTTTACTCACAGTCAATTTTTTCTGATTAACACTAAATATGTCAAAGTACTGGACGAATTATGCCAAATATGGAAAAATTAAATACTGATTCCCCTAAATTTGGCTTTGACCTATGGAGGGTAGAGGTAAGGATGACTGTCTCCATGTATATAAAGTGTCTGTAAAGTAGAGGCAAGTTAAAATGGTGATGCTGCAGCAAAAATTCCGCAAAACCCCAATCGGATTCATCCCAATTGAACCCTGATTGCTAAGCACCAATCAGATTGGTACTGTTATTGCTTATGAGCGCCATTCTAGTGACTTGTTGAACCACTATTCGCTGCTTTTGGTGGACACCTTTACAGTTGAAAACCCATATGAGATACTTCTCCTTACCTCTACGCTCCATATTTTGACCGTGATGTTCAAGTCACAATATCCAGAAAGAAAACACGAAAAGTTATTTCCTGATTTATTATCTCATAATTTCAGTAAAGAATACAAATCTAGAGTGATGAGAAGGTTGATTCGTATCACAGCACCTACCACATCTTCTTCTGTTAAAAAAGAAGATGAAATAGACAGCGGTCCAAAAATACAAGCGAAACCAAAACCATTGAAAAATATGGAGTTTTTTGTAATCGGCAAAATTCAGAGAGACAAGGAAGAGCTGAAAAAAGAGATATTGCTCTTGGGGGGCAAACTTGGTACAAAAATTCACAAAAATCTGGCTGCCTGCATTTCTAATCCAACGGAGGTTGAAAAAATGAACAAAAGAATGCAAGAAATTAAAGAGGCCGACATACAAGTAGTTTCAGAAGACTTCATTGACGAAGCCAAAGAATTTGATAAACCAGCCATTATGCTTATTAATAAAAAAAACATATGCACATGGGGCGGAGATCCAAGTTTACGAATTACAGCAGTGATGGAAAAATCAAAGTCCAGGGGTAAAAGTCAGTTTGAAAAGTCTGTGTCTGGAAAGATCAAGATGCGTGTGAAAGGTGGAGGAGCGGTTGATCCCGATAGCGGGCTAGAAGATAGGGCCCACATTTACGAAAATGGTCGAGATAAGTATACGGTAACTCTCGGAATAACTGACATACAATCAAAGAAGAACAGTTATTACAAGTTACAAGTACTGAAAGATGATAAGCAGAAAAAATACTGGTTATTTCGGAGTTGGGGAAGAATCGGCACATCCATTGGAGGCACAAAGATAGAAAACCTTCCACTGGAAAAGTGTATAGAGCAATTTGAATTTTTATATGAGGAGAAATCGGGTAACAAATGGAGTCGTCGTGACAACTTTATTAAAATCCCATCTAAGATGTACCCAATTGATGTAGACTATGGCGGAGATGATGATACAACGAAAAAATTGATGGAATCGGAGATAAAGAGTAACCTGAAAAAACCGCTACAAGATTTGATTAAACTTATTTTCGACGTTGACACAATGAGAAAAGTAATGTTGGAATTCGAAATAGATTTGGCTAAAATGCCACTGGGTAAATTGTCAAAGAAACAAATCGATAAGGCTTACAAAGTGCTAAGCGAATTGCAAGAATTCATCAAATCTGGCGGGGTCGACTATTGTAAATTTGTGGATGCTTCAAATAGGTTTTACACGCTTATACCACATGATTTTGGAGTATCAGATCCGATAATTTTGAAAAACGAGGAGCAAATCAAATCCAAGTCGGAGATGTTGGATTCGTTACTGGAGCTAGAAATTGCCTACAACTTATTAAATGCAAAAACAGATGAATCTAAGAATCCTCTTGATGCCCATTATGAACAGTTGAATACAGACATTGACGTTCTTGATGTAGAAACAAATGAATACAAATTAATTGAACGATATGTAAAGAATACCCACGCATCAACTCATTCTCATTACGAGCTGGAGATAGATCAAGTATTCGTGGTAAAACGTAAAGGCGAGGACAAGCGTTACAAGCCATTTAAGAAGCTGCCAAATAAAAAGCTCTTATGGCATGGATCGAGAACTACAAATTTCGTCGGTATACTGTCCCAGGGTTTGAGAATTGCGCCACCTGAAGCACCTGTCACCGGTTACATGTTTGGTAAAGGTATATACTTTGCTGATATGGTGTCAAAATCAGCCAACTATTGCTGCACTAACCGACAAAATCCGACTGGATTGTTGCTACTGTGCGAGGTAGCTCTGGGCAATACCTATGAGCGACACGCAGCGGATTACGTTGAAAAATTACCAAAAGGTAAACATTCTACAATGGGTCTGGGTCAGACTCAACCAGACCCAGACGATTTTCACATTACAAGTGATGGAGTTCAGGTGCCATACGGAAAGCCAGTACCAGCTAAGCTTTCAAAGTCAACTTCTCTTTTGTACAACGAATATATTGTATATGATGTGGCCCAAGTTCAAGTACAATATTTGGTCAAAACTAATTTCCGGTACAAACTATAAGCTGAAATACTTTCAATGTTACTTGCCAGCTACCCTACCTCAAACAAGTAGTTTGATATTTGCATACCACACAGACCATTTGAGGTCGCCAAACTTCCAAATAAGGCCTACCGATTTGATAATGAATTATGCGTAATAATAAGTTGTATTGTGTTTGTCAAGTCTACTCGTTTTTGTTTTTTATACTTTGAGCATAGGTATAAGCTGAGTACATCAGTCCAATCCTGATGCAAATGTTTTTCTCACTGATTACGCTACCGAGTATCAGTCAAGTTTAGGCCCAAGCTTCAACCAAAAGACTGGGCTACAATAAATTAAATTTCAAATACATCTACGTATACATAGAAGTGCTATTATCATGGGACATTCAACCTTGAAAAATATTACCAAGTTTTTAGTTTGCTATGATAAATAAGTGAAGGGAATCCATTGTCGGCATTCAAATCAGGAACAATATTGAAATGTTATTGAGAGCAAAATAAATTAGGACTTCAGACCAAACCAGTGATATGAAAATTCATATTTGATTCTTGCGCTATATTTCCTTCATCTTTTTACTTTTGGCATATAGTTATACTTGGTATATATGATGGTTTCTACTTCTCATAGGTATGTATCCTTATTTGAGAATAGTGATAAATTCCGAAGTTACCTTCTGTCCAATATTTTTTATACAATAATCATCAGCCATATTTTCTACGAGACGATTTTTACTTTCAATAATAAATCATACTAACATAGATATTAAAACCGTATTTTATGTTGCAATTGTTGCCAATTTCATTTTCCACTTTTCCATTGTATCCTTATTCCTTGAAATTTCACGTAAGTATACAGATATGTGACATGCAAAATTAACGAATTTTAATCTGTCAGTGTATCAGATGCAAGCAAACGAAAAAAAAAAATTCATGCAATATGACAATTTGGTACGTACAGAAAAATTAAGCAACATATCTGACACCGATAACTTGATACAGGCATTTCCTTGGAAACGTCTCACATCCTCCTTCATGGTTTTTATGTTTCCGAAAAATGATTCGAAATATTGAGGAAACATTACGCGGAATAAATGAAGAGCACGTGCTGTGTAAAATTTTTAGATTCGATATATATTAGTACAATGGTAGTACAATTATTGATTAATATTCAAAATGAAAATCGAAGTAAGATTGGTCGAACGTATTGATACGAATATATCCATCTTCTCCGCCTGTAGAATAACTCCGTCCATTAGGATGAAAGGCCAAAGAATTGATAGGGCCAAAATGGCCTTTGAGTCGAGCGAATTCTTCCTCAAATACCAAATGGAAAAATCGTGAATCAAATTTTCCATGACGAGCCGATGTCGTGGTCACGTCCATGGCATCCTGGCCACCACCCAGTACCACCTAAAAATGGATATAGGTACGATCTGTTACATTCGCATTTTACACAACCACGCTACGTACGGATGTAATTTTACATGTCTTGCCGACAATTTCACATAAAAAGAATCAGTCATTTTTCTACAAATTTGCATATTTACAGGGAGTTTGCTTTTTCTGCCAACTCACTAAATACGAATTGTTATAACTTGATCAAGTCATTTGTAATGGATGTTTAATGAGTAGTATATAATAAAAAAATTAACCACGACTCCTAAATTTGGATATTACGTGAACGATTTTTTTTTCAGTTTGTAACCAAAGAGTTGCATTTTGAGTAGAAAATTGTCCAAGCTGCATGGCATCAAATTTCCAATCGTTTAATTTTAATAAAAATTTTATTTCATTCCCAAAATCGCTGACAAGTCAAACGACAAATCAGGAGTATATTCAATTGAACGACATTTAAAATTTGTATCTTACACACTAGTGAAGTCGATTCTGAACCTCCTGGTTTAAGCGGGTCAGAAATAAGGTTGGCTCTGGCAGCTTCTAACTAATTGCTACGGTTCATCCAACAGATACCGCATGTTATTTAATAGGCGTAAGTTGGGCACTAGAGCTGCCAACCTTATATTTGAGCTGTTAAAATTAGGGGGATTCCAAATCGACTTCACTGGGTGTACATAATATGTACATTTTTGCATTTTTTTGTAATATAACATAGGAATACTGTGCATACCTTAGTCCACACATAGAAGTGTACTAAAAGGCAGAATGTTCTGTAGTCAGTGTCAAGTTTTAGTAGGGCCAAAAAAATAAGATCACCAGTTAGTGCTACTTAGACATAAGGTATGCAATTTCTAAGTAGCTACGATCGGGACAACACTTTGCTAAGTATGCTCGTAACTGAAGCAAAAGTACTGCATCGATGCAGAAGGAATCGAGGCATTATCACAATCTCATTTGTAAGTGGCTTGCACCACCTTATTTAATGTCACCTATGTTGTCGATACACTTGTCAACAATGGTAAACTATTCCCCTAAAGTTAGCAGAAAAAAAGGGAGTGACCTTCTCTCAACTGTCAGAATGGTAATATCGTTACTTTTCAGGTATTATAAAAAATGTTTAATCTTGTACAATATTCAAGAAAGTATTAAAATGCTGCTGCACCTGCTCAAGACATTATGTAAAATTGCGTACTCACATGATCCAAAATTGGGGATATTGTTGCAGAATTGACCGGTCTCTCGGTTTTATAAGTTTTCAAGCACACCAGAGATTCGCTATCAAACAATTTGGCCGTATGATCCTTACATGCTGTCACAAACATGGTCCCATCCTTATTGGTTTGCATATCGTTGATCTGACTCTTGTGACTTTTCATAGAATTAAGTTTTTTCCCAGTCTGTGAATATATTACAAATAAAGTAAACTGAGGAATTGTAATTTAATTCAAGATTAATATTTGTGTCATGTGAATCACAACTCACCCTCATATCCCAGAGATTAATCTCACCATCTTCATGCCCAGTGATGATGGTTTCATCAAGAGCACCCCAAAGAATAGCAGAGATTCGGGGGCCGTTGATAGGTATTCGTCGTATGGCATTCTCTTGTGATGATTTGGAAACGACATCTCGTGCATCGATAATGAACATTTCACATTGGTATCCCAAAGCTTTATCGGTTGAATAGACAGCAAGATTCCCGGAATAACTAAAGCTACATGTCCTCACCGAACTATTTGTTTCCAATTGACCAACAACTTTTCCTGAATCGAGAAAAATACGGAGAATCATTGTTGCGTGAAATTCAACCTATCTCAAAATAACATAAGTTTACATGTTTTAGATTAATTAAACCAATTTGCTCGACTTCATGTTGCCGGATTAAGTAGGTAAAACTAAGTCAGACAAAGAAATTGGAAAAATTTCACATTCATGTCCCAAATCATTGTATCAATTCAACGGATTATAAAGGATATTTGATTATATATTATTGATTTGTTCATGATGCTCGCAGTTATCACCTAGGTTCAGTAACATCTTAAATTTGCAAGTGTATTAGTTTTCCAACAGACAGAGACCGACAAAATTATCGCAGCTCCTCTAGGATAAAATTCAAATACTTTCACTGGTTAGAATACTACAAATCCAGCAATGACCAGTTTCACATCACCTTCATCATATAGATATGGTACGAGTCTGTTGGAATAGAACGATAAGAGGTAACTAACCAGTCTGACAATCCCATACACATAAAGTATTGTCACCACTTCCAGATAAGAATCTAGTAGTATCCCAATTAACGTCGATGCACCATACGGAACCATTATGACCGTTGAAAGTTCCAAGGCGTTCTCCATTGAGGGAGTACCAGACATTAGGCTTCTTGTCCTTACTTGCAGAGAACAAGAGGTCACCCTCCCTGTTGTACTTGATTTTGGTAATGGCACGTTCATGCCCATGAAGCATGAGAGGTTTCTAAAACACAATGCAATCGTAAACAATGGAATCCGAAGATTCGAAAAGACACATTCAATATAACCACGTCTGATATGAAACACACATCATTTCACAAGAAGCCTCCTCTAACGTTGACCGAAGATATATAGGTACTTGAATCGACATCTTGCAGTGTCAACTTGAGGTTAGGCACGGGAAGGCAAATTTTCACACGTGTTTATGTGTGTGCACGCGTAGGAGAGGTATGATCTGGCATAATGATAGAACAGATTTATTTTAAGAACAGAAACTTACCATTTTATCTAAACTAATATAGCATCAGCGCTCCAAAATTGCCACAAAATCGACTAGTGCACCAGCTGAACGTCTCACACACGCCCTGGCCGAACGGCAGAAAGAGATGAGTAGAGCCACAAACTGCCACAAACCGTCAACGAAATGACCCAGCATTGACTAGATATTGTAGAAGATGGCCGACCTCATAGGGTAGATGGAAACTCTTTCGTTATAAAAGTCCTCATATTGCTCAACTATTCTTGATGAATGCTGAAACCGTCGCAAAACTTCGTGCAGCTTGTGCCCTTAATTCGAAGCTGTGAACTATCTAATACGTTGACTTTATGGAGGGTAGAGGTAAGCAGAGGTAAGGAGGACTATGGGTGTATTCCGAAATGTACCCGTAGTACTGCAAGTACTGGCAACTCCGTTCTGAAATCGCGCGACAGCTTACTGCCGCCAGTCAGTGACGTCATGAAATTTGTGACGTTGTTGACTGCGACTACTGTGGTCTGGGCACGGTCTTACATACAGGTCTTGCAACGAAGCCAATTTTCTACAGAGCGGCGTGGTTCTCTTGTTGTCCGTGTTTTAAGTGTTCGAAATAACCATGTCGCGGCGCTGTTATCTAGGGATGTACGTGGGGTAGGGATGAAAATGTGCCACGGAAATTATATTTGAAATGAAGCATATAACCTAAAATCAGCGCATGCGTCATATTGTAATGATACTCTTTGCCTCTAGTCTCCATACATATATCATTCATAATAATTATATCACACTAATATTTATATCAACTACTTTCATTCATAACAATTCATTACTTGTAATAACAACAATAATAATATTATTATTAGGTTGGCGCTGCATTGCGCACGCATTGATTATCCATCCCTCGATCACAACGCCGACCTGGCGACCGCAAAGTGAGATAAATCAGCGCCCGTGAAATAAGCCACCCCCACTACCTTCGTTGCAAGATCTGTATTTAAGACCGTGATTTCGGAATACACCCCAGATTGATATCCTGCAAATGGTTTGTCGTCTGCGGATTATTCGGGCTTCAGCATAGCCACAAATATGAGAATGTTTCTTAAAATAAAGTTTATCTTGAGATTTACGTAAGGAGTCGTATAAGCGGATTATCAATCACTTTCTCATTTGTGAAATATTAAAAAAGTCGTCGCACGTGATCAAGTGTCTGTTGTAGTTTTGTCCTTTATGTAATATAAATATATGTATGCCCGTGTTCAATTACAATCCGGGCCCTAACCTATTCTCATGCATTGCATAGCATACTCGTGGTCACAGTGATTGTAAAACTAAATTGAAGAATATGCAGCGCGTTATTAAATGTCCGAAACGATATTTACCTTCGGTGAACGACATTTTTAAGTTGGCGTCAACTGTTGCGGGAAAATACGAGTCGGTACTGAGCAGACCTAATTTCAGACTAGTCCTGAATCGCGCCCTTCGAATCTCACAATGCCTGTCGTTTCAGGTAAGAAAATCATATAATATGCCCGACTTGTATTTTCCTAGTCTCATATCGATAGTTATGAGAAATAAATAGATCAAATTCAGTATTCAGTAATTCTTTTAAGATGCAATATTTGAGGATGTGGGAGAACGATGAAATGACTGTAATTATTTTTTAGGGTCAAATGCGTATGCGAATGCATAAGGAGGTATGCGCCATTTATACCGTGTTACGACGCAGCGGATTCGATAGTGATTCAAAACTACGCTGCTTTTATAATGCCAGATGCTTCTGTACCACAGGTACGAACAATAGCAATAAGGCGGCGAGTGGCGGCCGTGCTGGAGAGCCCTCATCTCAAAGCTCAGGAGATAATCCGAATAAAAATGACAATGAAAGAGTTTCTGGTCTTATTTCCAAGTATTTAATGTGGCTTACATTTTTCTGGCTGATTGTCAGCTTGGTGACCATGCTAACACCGAATAATAGTCAACGGGAGGTGAGTGTATATGCAGATCCCATGGTTCAATTCTTGCCGAAACTACAGGGTGATCCTGGAGTACAGTCCTATAAACTACCAACGTATTTCTCGTAGCAATCTGCAACTGAAACGTCTATTGCATTTCTATAAAAAATTTTATATACGCGAATTACAGCTGTTTGAAATTGACCATTCTGGAAGCTTTTAATGACCTAGAACGGGACTGGCGGATCGTTATTTCATCATTACGCTGCGTAGTATCCCGGTTTATCATCCCTGTGTGTGGTAATCAATTCTGATGCTACCAAGTTGGTTAATCGAATGGCTTTTATTCGAAACCGAAGAATTTCCTCGCGTGTGCAACCCAATTTTTAGTTATTGATTTTAACAAGGAATACATTGTTGCTTGGCAGCCTATGGGACAATAGTCACGAACGACCCTGTATATACAATGACAAGGTTTGTAGCATTAATGTAACAATGCACTCTTATTACAAAAATATAAATTTACGATTTTACATTTGTCTGGAATTTCGTGAAGCATAGTAAAGGAAAAAATACATATTTTGAAAACTCATGTCCTTCAAAGTCAATCTGAAGTTGGAAAACAGCTATTTTGTTCAGAATGTTTTATTATGTTAATGTTACCAGTCTGAACCTTGTCATTATACGAGATATGTAATGTATATGAAAATGCTAAATATGTAAAACCTGAAGCACATAACTTGAATAACTTGTCTAGCAGATTGTGTATGTGTCCTGGAATGATTTTCTCCATCACATGCTCTCCAAAGGTGAAGTGAAAGAGTTGATACTTCGACCTCAAATAGACATGGTAATTATAATCTTACACCCAGACGCTGTAATTAAAGGCCGTAAGATTGGAAACGTTACACACCTAATGACGGTAGGCGACTTAGATCGTTTCGAAGAAAAATTGAGAGCTGCTGAAGACAAACTCAACATAAGACAAGGTACTGTCAAGAATGTGACACCTGATCTACAAACTCGAGTTTTCACATCCCCTTAGGAATTTACAACCAGTTTATCAAAAATGTGTACTTGTATTGCGACAGGTAGAGCATTGGTTACTTGATCGTTTAGGAAATATATTGTGTCAGGATCATAACAGGGTTTGACTGCTTAGAGACTAGATTGAATTATTGTTTGTATCCAAATATGAATCGTGGTGATTAAATGCTGTAGCGATCAGTTGATGTTGAAACTATGAACAGTTTTTCTATTCGGTTCAGTCACACCCTAACATTACATAGAATATAAATTTGCACCTAAAAATATTGGGTTTGTTGCTTTCTCGGGTGTATCAAAAGTCAAGCTTAATTACCATTTACCAACACAATGGATGCAAAATTCTCTGAATTTTGCAGCAAAATTTCGAATTTTGGAATAATTTTAAGTGCTAATCGAATCACTTTTTTTATTTCGTACCATAACACTCGAAATGCTATGGGATTTGCTTATTAGGATTGTCGTGCACTCTGATTCTTGAAAGATTCCTGCCGGTTTATAATTACTTATCATTATCAACTTCTACCGAGTGGATGTCGTATATCTTGATTTTTTGTTCTCACTCATCTTGATTTTAAGACGTTTTCCAAGTTTCATCATTTCGATTTACTACAATTGAACACGTTCGTTTCATGAGTGATGTATTATTCATACATGTACATTTACAAGCAAACAAAGAAATTTATTCAACTTAGCGAAGACATTTTTAGAAACCAGAATATCCAAATAAAGTTACTTTTTGCAATCCTTAATAACCTACAATGAATGCACAGGTTCCAACACAAGATAAACCACCATCATCACATATTATTGTAGATCGTCTCATGAAATCAGATTGTGTTGTAATCAATAATGATCAGTTTAAAATAGTCCACATATTTTTTAACTGAGCTATGGTCTTAGTCTTCTGTCTTGTTCTATTTATCTCTTGAATAATGATATCACACTTTTATGTTTCAGAGGATCGAGTGCCAATTTCCTATGATCGCGGTCATATTACTACAGGCCAAACGATGATGGTTCTTCTTGCAGGTGCTCTACTTGCATTTCTTATCAGTCGCCTTCGTTCTGTAAAACCGTCTATCAATATGGAAGGCTTTCGCCAAATGACTCGTGCGAAATTCACTCTTGTTGATCCATTAACTGGTAGGGGCAAGGGTGTACGCTTTGACGATGTCGCTGGCCTGAAGGAGGCAAAGACCGAAGTGATGGAATTTGTTGATTACTTGAAACATCCAGAGCATTACAAAACTCTAGGGGCGAAGGTACCGAAAGGTGCTTGTAATTTTTCATCAGTATACAAATAATTGGGTACTTTGTATCGACTGTGTGATTATTCGCTATTAACAAGTTTATAAATAGGAATACGCACTATTAAGTATTCGTTTGATCACATTGCATGTAGACATAATAGTCCTACGTCAACACTGTTTGCAGGTGCTATACTTTTGGGTCCTCCTGGTTGCGGAAAAACACTCTTGGCCAAGGCTGTAGCAACAGAGGCAAATGTACCGTTTTTGTCTATGAATGGCTCGGAGTTCATTGAAATGATTGGTGGGTTGGGTGCAGCTAGGGTTAGAGACTTATTTAAGGAAGCAAAATCACGGTAAAAAGGAAACCAAATCATAATAAAATTCATTTGGCTACATTAGTTGAAAGGAGAAATAAAAATTATCTTCATACATTAGTATTGTGGAAACTTCTTGTTATGTTTTTTGTAAATATACATACATAACATGCTTTTATACACAAATTATTTCACATTCAGGGCGCCTTGCATAATATATATCGATGAGATCGATGCAATCGGGAAAAAACGGTCCTCAGGAATGTCAGATAGTGGTTCGTCATCTAGCGAGTCTGATCAGACGTTGAATCAACTGCTGGTAGAAATGGATGGAATGGCTTCTAAAGAAGGTGTCATTATGCTAGCATCGACAAATCGAGCAGATGTGTTAGATAAGGCTCTACTTAGACCTGGCAGATTCGACAGGCATATATTGATCGATTTACCAACAGTTGATGAGCGAGAGCAAATATTCAAGCATCATCTCAAGGGAATAAAGCTGGAACAAGGACCCGAGGTGTATTCCAAGAGGTTGGCTTACCTCACTCCTGGATTCAGCGGTGATTAAGCATTTTTTTTTTCTTCTTTTTTTTATAATGAAATCATGTCACACTTAGGTCATATGACTAACGAGTGTTGAACATTTCCCAACATAACTATTTCACAGGAGCGGATATTGCAAACGTTTGCAATGAAGCAGCGTTGCACGCAGCCAGATTCAAAAAAAAAATCGTGGGCTCTGTAGATCTTGAATACGCAGTCGAACGTATGGTAGGAGGAACAGAAAAGAGACAACATGCGATGTCACCTACAGAAAAACGTACAGTAGCGTATCATGAGGCTGGGCATGCTCTTGTTGGATGGATGCTAGAGCATACCGATGCCCTATTGAAGGTCTCTATCATTCCAAGAACTAATCTTGCCCTGGGATTTGCACAGTATACACCTACCGATCAAAAGCTATATACTACAGAGCAGGTATTTTACATCACTTGGTGTTTGGAATTGTGCGATACATATATGACTAAACATAATCTGATTGAAATTCGGAATGTCAGAAACAACCAAATTTTGGTGTATTTAATGAGTATAAATCTCCAGCTATATTCAGGTTAAATAATTACATATTTGTGTCTGTATAAGGTGAAAGATCGTACAATGCGAGTTGAATGATCTGGATCAGTTCTATAGTAATGGTACCTCGTAAAAAGTATATTTCAGAGCTTAGGTCAGTAATTGACGGTGTCTCTTGATTTTAAAGTAGTACACTGTGTAACGAGGGAATAATGGGGTTTTATTCTTCTGTTACATACAGGACTTTATTTCCGACTCAACTCTGATCGCATTATTGACTTGAAAGTGTTTTTCTTTTATGTGTAAGTACGATCTATCAGTCAGAAAACTATAATATTATTGCAAGTATTGAAATATAATACAGAGAGATGTAGGTCAAAATGAAAAAAAAAAAAAAAAGGAAAACCAGAAAAACTGAAAAACTAAAAGTGCTATTTTTTACGCACAGATGGGGGAAAAACAGTAAAGAAGAAATAATATGCCACTTTCGTTCCGCTTTTGTGGTCAACAAGAACATTATGGTTGAGTCGTGAATAAAGATAATTACTGAATTACGATTCTGAAATTACTGAGATGCTTGTAATTTAAGAACTGAATGTATCTCAGTAGATTGATTATTCATATGAATACAATCTGCAGCTGTTCGACCGAATGTGCATGGCTCTGGGCGGTCGAGTGGCCGAAAGTGTCACATTTAATCGAGTCACAACCGGAGCTCAAAATGATCTGACAAAGGTTACCGAAATGGCTTATGCCCAGGTGCAACAATTTGGCATGAATTCTACAGTGGGTTTGCTATCGTTTGATAAAGAAGTAACCGGTCAGGTAAATATTGTTTTTAAACAATGATTCGATCATGCTTGATTTAAAATCACTCTTGTGCGTCCGTTGTAGTGTCATTCTCAAAGAAAACTCCTTGCATTATATTTACTGTAAGGTACGACATCCCTGTTTCAGAAATCCAAAAAACCCTACAGCAAGAAGCTCGCTAATATGATGGATGTAGAAGCAAGGCGATTGATTAGCCAGGCCTATAAAAGAACCGAACAAGTACTTATTGCTGAAAGAGACAAACTTGTGCTGGTAATTATCGTTGCTACATGCCGTCTCTTTTAACAAAATAATAGATTATAAATATTTGTTAGAAAAGATCAAGCGAAAAGTAAGGCTTTTATCAGAACTATTTTTGAACTAAAGTCACCTGACTTTTAAGCCACGTTTGCTGAAAAATTTTAGACTGGAAAGTCAAGATTCACTATCTTTGAAACAGAGACCAGAAAAAAAGTAAGATAATTTACAGAATTTTTTCTGTAGTTTTGTATAGTTTAAAATATAGAAAATCGTCAGTCAATTTAGAGGTGATGTGGGTCTATTGAAGTTAGGGTGAGTTGACTTGTACGAAATATCAACTGACATGCTAGCATACGAAAGTATGGCTCTTCAAAATACACATACAGTTTATTCTTACAGTTAGCCGAAACACTGTTGGATAAGGAAACATTAAATTACAACGATGTCGTAGCATTGATTGGCCCACCTCCACATGGGCGAAAAAATTTAATTGAACCAGCTGACTTTGAAGCATCCGTCGGTTCACTCCAGGACACCACGCAGCCCTCGTCGACCAAACCTATAGAAACAAACGATTCCGAACCAAGTTCCAGCTAGTAATCTGCAGAAGAAAGATTTACCGGCATATCTTCTCATCGTGTGTTGGTGACGGACAGAGTGGCAATGTTTATTGACTATGGTATTGACTATGACTTCGTTGCATTATGGTTGGACGTCTTCTCTAAGGTTTAAACAACACTTACAGAACTCGGTTCACCTATATAGCTGTTGTCACTGTAATCAATTACAAGAACATGTAAATAGAGCGCAAGAAAAACAGTGCACCTATTCCAACAGCAGATGTTGAATATGGGTTTGCAGTTCTTACTAGAGGGCAGTTGCATTGACTACGCACCATATCTTTAGGGCGAGATGAAAGAAAGCAAATAAATGAATGTATTGATGAAAAATGTTCTAAAATGACCGTCTGATTCATTATCTTATACATTTTGTATTTACACGAGTTTAAGTATTAAGTAGTCAATAATACTGAGTCACTTATATCCAATCAATACCCACGAGCACTTGGTTGACGCAAAGTGTTGAGTGACACTTGTTTTACATCAAGAGAGATATTTACGCCTGAGATGAAAGGAAATATTTGTAATGGCGTTTTTCCCTTCTAATTTCTTGCCGAGTTGTCGGAATTGAGAAATGATGTTGACGAGTTGTTAGGGTGCTATGAGAATTAAAAAAACAACGAAGAAATCACTTGATTTCCGTAAGGGATACTCAGCCTATTTTTAATATTCTGAATATTCGTTAATTGAGTAGAAAAATCAAAGGGTGAAATATTATTGATCAATTACAAACAACTTAAAATAGTTTAGTTGTCGAAAAAAATTACATATAATTTTTTCACACTACGTATAGAACTGTTGAAAAACATGTGGAAATATAAAATCGCAGAATGAAACTTTTGATCAGTGCCATGTTTTAAATACTGTAGTAAATATTTCAAGGTTTGTTGGTTCTGATGTTACGGGAGTGATAGAGTTTTTCAAGAAATAGTTTCACTAATTTTTTACGAATTCCGTTTCCCTATATTGAAGGTATTAAAACGGTGTCAAATACTCATTGATATGCCCATTTCATCTCTCAGTTACATATAAAACCAGTTTCTGTAGCGAAACCGATACTATTAGCGTTGCTTCGATAATATGTCATTGCATGTATAACTTGTAATATTATTCAAGTACAAGAACAAGATTTGAAAAACAAAAATATACGAACAATGTCGAAACAGGACATTCGCCTAATATTTACATCAACAACCAACTAAAAGGGTTGAGAAGCGAGATAGACAGCATTTCACCAATGTTTGATATAATTTATAGATGGACTGTTCTCGGTTTATGCTCATTTCGCACGTACCTGCCGAACTGATTTCACATTCAAATAATACCGATACATCAGATGTTACATAACTGCCTGACCCGAATTGGATTTAGGTTAGTGATAAATTGATAAATAATTTGGAATACATGTATTTATTTGTTTGAGATAAACTTTGTGCCAGAAACGATCTGATTATTGACACCCGATGCCAAAGCAATCCCCGTTCGAAACATTAGTCAGCATGGTCAGTCATAACATGAAACAAAAGCATGAAAAAATCGTGAATTTTTCGCAAAGAATTATCCAGGCGGAAGAATACATTTTTTTAAAGTGTGCAAGATAGATTCCTGAGCATAAGTTAATAGTTGCCGCTCCACGAATCTCAAACAGTAGACAACAATGCGGCAATTCATTACAAATATAAATACAAGGAAATAATATAAATTGCATCTGAGTGAGTCAGATACACTTTTTATAAGCCTTATATGATTTCTCAACTTGAGTTTGATAAATTATTGCCAACGATTGAAGAAATGTTGGTGCATAAGTTTATTTATTAATAACACAATATTTGTTGAATAATCGAGGAACACAATATACACGTGTCGATTGGCCAGGTTGTATTTTCGCCACTAGCGCAAGTGCGATTACAAAATCATTACCAAAAAACATCACGACATATCACAAAAACAGATCTAGATATCTCACGCAATTTCCGGAAAATTACTGCCCGCATGTATGCGATATGTAGGTACTTATTGAATATCATCATGCTTTCTACATCAATGACATTCAATTTGATACATATTCACAACGTGATATTTTATGCTGGTACTGATGCTGTGGTTGTGGAATTACTTAGACAATACAAAGAATAAGTCAAACGTTTGTATGCCTACATATCGGGCGAAAGTGGGCAATCAGAGTGGTAGTAGTGCAGGACACAGATTCACCTTGACTGGCTCGAATGGTCACTTTCATTGAATACTTATTTTCTGTATAACACGCTACATTAATAGTGTGTCAAAAGTACCTGCTCACTGGTACTTGACCTTTCCGCAGGTCGAAGATTTTCGGATTTTTACACTTAAATATTGTCATATTTCTATCAGTGATCATATATGTATACTGTTCTGTTGCATATTAATATAGCTATATTCATTGCCACACAATTATATCTCTCAAAGTACCATTCAGAGTTCGCTCCATGTGTGATCCGTCCCAATATACCTTTCCGCAGCATTCGCAAATATAAAACTGTTCAACGTTTTTCAACACGTTTGGTGGTACTTTATCCAATTGCACTGTAACCCTATGCCTGGTGGCACAGCTGGCAATATCTAGTGTCTCTGTAGTGAGACGCCATGTACGGTTGCAATTGTAAAACGTTCCCCGTTTTTCGTGAATTAACTTTGAATCCTGATTTGATATTAAATTTGTATCGCTGTCTGTGGCAGTAGAAGCAGCGGTTACATTATCGACATCTCTAAATGTACCTTGGTGAAACTTATGGTCATTTCGGTGCCTAATTTTTGTGAAACTGTAACACAGAATTTCGACAGATTATAATCACTTCGCAAACATGATCCAGACATTTGCTTAATTATATTCTGTGATGCCGATCTGCGAGACTCCATTCGTCTCCATATTTATACATATGTACAATACATCACTTACAGATGAATGTACTACGTAACAGATAGTTGAACAAACAGGCGTGAAAAATTTCTTCTGATACTACAATGCGAATTTACCTTTTTTCCAACTCAAAAATAGTATTCCTAGACACTTGTACGAATTCATCATAGTTGCAAATCTGGCATCTGCTAAAAATGTCCTTTGGCATAACCAAGACTCTAAAGTTATTTAAAACTTCTTTCAGTTGATCTTCCGGTTTATCCTCCAGTACTCTGTAGCAATAGCCTTGCCCGATGGAGGGAGCGAACTGAAAATTTTTATATAATAATAGTTTAGCGTACGTTACAATACAGCGGTGAAAGTTTTTGTAGTCCATATCAATTGAACTGTATTGACTGACCAATTAGGAAGAACCAACCTGCTGTACACGTTATATTAGGGTGTTTCTGAGAAGGAAATAGTTTGCAATTTTCCAAAGTGGCATCCTCTAAAAAGTTTGTTCGGGTTAAAAGAAAGATTCGGTAAAAAGACAAGCATTCTACGCCATACGGAAAATTAGCCTCATTTGATTTTTTACTTTTTTTAACATTTTTATTTACATTTACAGATTTTGAATTTATTAATTTAATAATTAATTCGAAATTTTTTTTTTTTTTCCGAAACACCCTAATGTATATGCGTATGCCAACACGTTTAGCTAAGAAACTGAACTGTATCACATACAAATATTATACTCACCCTGTTGTATGCGCTACCTCGCGTTAGGAACACACGTTTTTGTTGCATAGCTATCTTAGCCGACTGGTCTCCTCTTCGGTCAAACTCAACATAAATGCAATCACATCCGCACATACGTAACTGTCTTGCTAAACCACCGAGCATAGAATCACATACAACACGCCATTCATGTGCTGCTTGCATACCTGTCCATGGTTCCATCTTGATATTTTCTGTATTCTTCTGATCAAATTTCTGAACACTGCTCTCTGCTGTGTGGATCGAAATGCTCGAAGTTCCTGAGCCAGCCTATTAAAAAATTTCATATTTCGTCAATGAAGATGCATTTGCTTCTTTGTTATATTTATTAATGTCAAAAAAGGATATTCCATTTCACCAGTGAGTTTTACCTTTGCAGCTTGTTTTTTAAGGTTTTTTTTCGGCAGTTTGGGCGGAATATGTTGGGTCTCTGCGCAAAGTTCGTCAAATGCAACATCCAGACGTGCACACTGAACTCTGAGCACCTCGAATATTTCCAACAAACAGTATGCGTCCAAAGCTTAAATTATAAAGTGAGTTTACACACGCTTAATCTTACGAGTACAGTTAAGCCTACTTTTAGCAAAGGATTTATTCACTGTGCTAGCTTCCTTGTTTATACTAGAAAACTAATTGATAAATGATAAAATTGATAAAATTAGGTGTGATTTAGGAGGCATTAGTGTACTTCGGGATGCATCGAGGGAAAAGTTTCAGCTTCCTAGTGCTTATACAATATTGCAAATAACAAAAAATACGGAGTTTTAGGGCAATAGGTGAACCACTGTGAAGCCTAATATTACAAAAAGAATATTATAATTGCTATGGTTAGAAAGATTTTATCATTGCAGTAGTATACATGTAACAGATTTAATTTGCTTACCAGCGTAAGTCAGTTGACTCTCCCGTAATGGCCTTCGTTCCCAGTTGGAAAATTGATCCGATTTATTTAGTCTATGACCCATACAGAGCTCAACTAACTTGCTCAAGCTTTCGTTCGTAAAAGCTGAATCACCCTTGTAGGGAAACTGAAAGCAATGCTCTTTTGTCAGTTTTCTCCAAAGATGCAGTAGGTCCATATATCCCTGGCCTGTGGCTTTAATACTTGCCAATGCCGGAAGACTCTCTCTAATCATGCCGATATCATGGGCTAGGCCGAATCCTGGGATTGAAAATTTGTACTCAGAAATACAAATAAATGTTAGCATCGGGGATAACTGTTGTTTATACATATAAATCTGATTATAAGCATATAAATCAGAAGACCTTGCAAATTTATTGCAGTCGGATTTTGGCCATGTACGTTATTTACTTAACCCTATGGAAAAAAAAAATTCTCTTAACGTGTTTTGATTCTGTATCTTTCAAACAAGATGTCCGATTGTTTTCAGAATTTTCCTAAACCTATATCATACGGTATACGCACGTCCATTACAGTGGGCACTAGGGTGTGTCAAAAAAAAAAAAATTACGAGACGAGATTACGAGATATTCGCCTGTAAACATTGAGCCCTATGCGAATATCTCGTAATCCATTAGAGTTAAAAAAATTTTATGTAAATACTTCCTTATAGAGCGTGAAATTTCCGATAACAATCTCTATTTAGATAGTTTATAAATCAATTCGTTTACGATAAAAAAAGTTCCAAGTTTATTCCATTTTCTTTACGTGTTATTTAAATGGAAAATGGGAAAAACAAAATAGGCACATCTAAATATCGATATTATGAGCTCATATTTGGATGAGATATACTATTTGAGATACTCTACCGAAATTTTGATGCGCACTTGAAAATTTTTTGTTTTTTTTCTTGGTACAACTTAGTGGACACGAAATATTTTTTTAATTTACAACCTGCATTTATAGGTACCGATCTTAGATATTTTGTTTCATCACATTTGAAACTATTCTGGAAACATAAATGTTTTTTTCCAAACAAAAAATTAATTTTAAATAGCCTATATTGGAACCGAAAATTACATGCATCGGTTTTCTACTACTTTGGCTGCACTTTCTCGACTAGACAACATACTTAAATGAAGGGACAGTCTCCAATATATTTAGTTAGATAATTAGTGGAAATGTTGACAAAATCCATCTCTTAAAATACCGATTTGACAAGTGTAACGTTTTTTTTTAATGCAATTTCAAAGTATAGGTATGTCCACTCGAGTGGACAACCGTTCTTTAAGGGTTAAGAAAAAAGACAATGAGTTAGGAAAAACTCGGGACGTGTTGTATGTCTTGTTATTATTCACTATGAATTCGAGGCTGGGTATACCTACGTACTGTTATATTTCTCAAAATGTACTAGTTAGAAAGCAATTTCAATACGATTATCTATCTGAACTAGTTTCAGTGAGTTACGTGAGTAGACATCAATGCGAATTAGAGCTGATTGAGATGAAAGTTATAATTCTGATGGCACGAATACGATATCAATCGTCTACAAACCAAGTTGGATTTTAACTGATTTGAGGCTGTGCCTGTTGTCTGTGATGTAGGTTACATAGATGGTAACGGATGAGACCGATGGCCTTGGATTGGTTAAAATCCACCTTGGCTTGTGTAGTTTTTCTGGTACAATTTTATATTTACAAATTTACTGCTGTTGGATAAATGTATAATTTGCAAATCAAGGATCCATGATATTCCACCTTGAACTCTGAGAACTGTAGAATGATTTATATGAATTTCTGAACCTTACCAAGCTTCAAAATATTTTTATTGTCAAACAACATTATTCCAATCTTGGCCCATAAATCGGTCAGCTCTTTTCCCGTACTGATAACATCGAGTATATATACGGTGGTCTTGGTGGCTATTTGTATGAGAGCCAAATCACTCTGCTTTGTACCTAAAAACCGGTGACATATTATTTCTCAAGTCCAAGCAAGCTCCATTCAAAGTAATTTTCAGAAAGGTGATATGATAAGTTGGCAAATACCAAATTTGTACTTTTAACACGGATTTGCAAAAAACTGTGCAAGAATCCACAATTGTGATCAACTCCTACATATCGCATCTACATGTCTTAGAATTTGAATTCCAATGGATTCAATTACCAAAACTAGGCTTCCATTCCGAATCTATTCCGACAATCTTCACTTCTTTCAAACCTTTGGTTAGAAACTCCTCAAATGTTCGTGTATCATTTACTATTTTGATGCTTCCTCTAGGTAAATGTAGAGTATGATATCGTATCGGATCTTCTTCTACGTCCCAGTTTTCTTCCGCAGCAACTTCAGGGTTAGTATTCAAATCTTTGATTAGAAAACACAAATATTATCGATTAATTCAAAACCCAATCTTCAAAATATTCATCAGACAACTGGTGTATTTCTCACACAACCCGCATGTGAGAATGCGAATAGATCAGTTGAAATCGCAACCTACCTTCGAGCTCTACCTCTGCACAGTCTACCAGAGCCCATGGCCACTGATCTTTAGGCATTTTATAATCTTTTGCCCACCGCAGAGCTTCTTTGGTGTCATTTGCTTGCGCCAACGATTTGACCAACTCAAACTGCAGCCGAGAGTCTGTTCCGACCGTTTCACGAACCATTTCATTCCAACTTTCTCCACCTAAAGTGATTGGCAAGTGCTTATGTCATATGGTTGATAAAGTTTGAAAAGCATAATCACCGCTTGGCATTTGCTAATAATGAGATTTTCTAGTCTCATAAAACTTACGAATTTTACAGTCGACGTAGCGTTTGTAAATTAAAAATTTCAGTGCCCCTTCGCCTCGTCTCTGATTCAAATTGGGACAATATTCTGGTGGCAAGTTGTACTGTTTTGCCAAACGTCCGACCAACTTATTCATCGGGCGCAGTTGCATTGTCGATATCTTTACCTCTGGTATTTGATTGCGACTGAAATAATAATGAAAGGTTCAAAATTGAAATGGGATGGTCTTGTGTAAGGATAAGAAAAATGTGACGATTGAAGATACAAAACTTACTCCACAAAAGCTTCTAATGCAGCTTCTATATTTTTGCCTGAGGCCAAGAGATCATCCAAGTATGTTATTAGAGCTTTTTGAGCTTCCATACAATTCACTAGAAGATCATCGACTAAAGTCAGTTTATTCTGTAAAATTAGGGGCAGCAGCAACACCTCAGGGTTTAGAAAATATGATTGCAAATGCAAAATACATGCGTATTGAGCAGCATCCTTGTACCTCTTTTCTGTTATCATATTCTGTAACCAAGAAATCGAGAAGTATTATTAAATAAAGGGGCGGCTATTTTTTGAGCCACATATTGTGGTGTTTGCCTTGTATCCGCTTTCTTAAGTAATACCCACCAGGAAGATCAGTAGGGAAGCACATGCTGTGAGAGGCCCTCACGAGTGGTATATCAATCCTTGTCTACTAAGGTGACGTGTGTAATGAAAGCATCGTACTGTCGCTGCAAAATGTTACTTTACGTCACGTAACTTATTCACACACAAGGTACTGTACATAATTTCATGCAACAAAACACTATTTTTTTAAGAATAATACACAGATTGTTTTACTATCCAAAAATTCAAGAAGTAATTCTGCAAAACTGTGAGCACATGTGTGAATATGTCATATGATGACGAGTAGCATTTTGTAACAAGTGTACAATGCTTTTCTTGCGCACACATCGCCCTAGTACAAAAGAACAAAAATCAGACTTGTGATTGTTTTTCTCAGCACGTAACTTCTCTATTACAGCGCATATATGTTTCAGCATTATTATATTTTAATGGTGGTACTGCAACCTTTTTGAATAATGAAAATATATGTATGTAATGTAGTAGGCTTCTTCTGTACATTATTGAGAAGTCATGCAGGAAATTTACATTTAAGCTCTTGATATAACCAAATATTGATCAGTTGCAATAATACACCTGGCGAAGACCAGATTTAACTGTGAGGTAAATGTATACAGTTTTATACACAAATACTTGTGTTATACCTGTAATGCAGGTAAGAATAATTCTTTGTGTTCTGCAAGCTTGTATGTGTCGAACACAATTTTGGTCAGTTGCAGGTTTTTTTGCATAGTCAGCAAGTCGAAAGTGGCAGATTTTATATCAGCTTGCAAAAAGTCCTTGTAAACATCCTTTCTCGATGAAATCCATTTTGAAAAATCCTCTGCAACTGATGGCAGAGCAAGATGATTGAAATAAAGGATCCATATTGAGGATACACAATAGAACCTCATTGGTGTTTACATGGATATGGTCAGAATTCTCTACACTGTTGCTTTCTTTTGTCAGAACTAGTGTCCCTGGTGGAAGCTATGGTGATTTACCAGCCAGCAGCGCAGTGGCTATAAGTTGCCCTCTAGTCAGCAGGGTATATCGCACACAGAAGACTACAGAATGTGCCATACTGTAAGCAGCACCTGAGCTACCCCGATATAGTCAATGCTACCCCCCCCCCCGCCAATCAGTTTACCCTGACGCCTGCCCAACTGACAATGAACATCCCCTGGTAGGAGGTAGGACCCGATAAAACACTATCCCACAGTGATATAGGAACGCAGCAGTCACAAATTCTTACTTGTTCCACGTCTCTCAAGATCAACTACTCTTGAGCCAGAGTATGTAAATATTATACAATATATAGACAAGTGTATAAAATTCTGTGAATTACTTTACACATTTAAATAATGATAACCTGTGAAGCTGAGAGACATCTTAGACTTGATGGACTTGTCCGAGACATTTACCAAAATGCGTAGGACGCTCAGATATGGATTTGGTGCCGTGCTGAAATAATCAGTGAGCATTTTGGTAACGCCGTCACTTTTTTTCCCTTAACACACAAAGATAATGATTAATGTCATTTGGAATTCTAATTTAACGTGAATACCAATATGCTGGATGTAAAAATATCACGTACATAACCCCCAGGTACAATGCAAAGTATTCAGCCATGTCTTCGTGGCATCATCAATTGATGTGTAGTAAGATAAATCATTTTCTTTCTCTTGCAAGAACGGTACATCAATTTGAGTACCCATGTCTTTACCACACCTGTTGAACTGTTGTGCCATACAGTTCTAGAGGGATGTCTATCACAATTGTAATAAATAGCCACTGCATGCAATGGGACGTGGATTGCTGATTTAACTTTTCAAGTTGTTCTGTGATAGCTTTGCCCAGTTTCGTGAGCGTTTGGTTTCTATTCGTCAAGTATTTTCGTTAAAGGATAATAAAAAATGATATTCTAATAAAAATTGTACTTTAATGTCTAATTCCACACTTAACTGTCACAACATGTCTATGAGAAAGCGATAGTATTATACAATTATTGTAAATTCCATGAAACAATCACGGATGATAATATGGGGTGACAAGTTTTTTTGACGTAACGCCGTAACCGATATTTATGGAATTTATTGAAATATAACCTTGTAAACATGGCGTGTCACCACTATTTTGAACCCTCACAATGCCCACACAATACCATTGCACACCAAAGAACACGCAGAACCGTCAGAACCGTGATCAGAACTACCACCGACGGGAGATGGTTGAACTTAAGTTCGCACTCTGTTGGTCATTTTAATGAAAAAGCAGCAGCATGCGCTACGCTTGCGAGAGGCTATGTTTTGAGTTGGTTGGCTTTATAAGTCTATGGGCGTTTCACGACTTTCGATTACAGCATACGTAGGTTATAGTCTTTTATGCTCTAAGATTACAGTTGTCTTCTGCTTCTGCGTTTTTTTATACGGATAACGGCATCCGTCTGGATCGTCCGAACATGGTCCGAACATAGTTCGGAACACGGTCTTACATACAGGTCTTGCGACTCTGAGTTTCGACGTGGGCCTCTTAACGTGTCAAGCCGCTAGCGTCGCTGCGATCGAGGGATGCCCGGTGCGACAAGGATGACGATAGTCGCGCTCGCGCGTCACATGGGCGTGGAATCCTAAGACCGTGGCTTATTCAAACATTGTAGGTTATGTTGATGCATCCCTCGATCGCAGCTCCATCTGGATTTTTCTTCAACAGAGGAGCCACTCTCTACCATTGGAATTCTATTGAGTCGCAAGACCTGTACGTAAGACCGTGGTTCGGAATCACAGTTGTTAATTGTAAGTTCATGTCATTGGCATTGACTAAGGATTGCTAAAGACAGTTAACTAAATGAGGTATTCTGGAGCTCGGTCATTACCTCCCATCATCTCGGTGCAACTAGGCGAATTATGATGTGGGGAGTTTCGGCACTGAAATTTCCTACAGTTACCGACTCAATTAACGTTTCAAAAGTCCCATAACCGATCCGGTAAATGTAGGTTACTGTCATTACCCCCGCGACCGTAGTGTCATTTTGCTTCATTTAAAAGAATACCCATGGCTAGCTACTTCACAATCTTCTGCATAGAGATATTACCAATATTACAGAGTAGGCAACGCATGAGAGTAGGGAGTAATGCCAGTAAGAAGAGAGAAAAAGCAGGAGGAGTGCTCCGTCTTGATTTACTTTAATTTTAATAATCTTATAATAATAATGGTCGCGCATAAACGCTCCATCGCTGATAGTCAAGAGAGACAGCTCCAAGTATAGAAACTTGGTACCAGTTTTGTTATATTCGAAAAGATATTCTCTCCCTTTTTCTCTCTGCACGCTTTGCTACTACACAGCTTCTAGGAGCTCATGATCCTGCAGTTGAGGTATTCATTGCGATCTCAGAAGATTGAACGTAGAATGGACGTTGTTCCCAAAGAATGGGCCAAAGAACGAGTAATGAGGCACGTACATGTCAATATGTCCGTAGCGAAACAAAATTCCTAATTAAAAACCAATTGTACAATCAATACCTCCAACATGATCCACATATACTTTTTCTGTATGTTTGTTGAGATTCAAAATGAGTCGTTGAAATGATTTGGACAATTAGTATATAGGTATGTAGAATTGTTCAGCTATGACTATTTATCAAGTAATTTCACAACACAATAACTTCCTTAATGTTATCATTATATTAGACAAACTTTACATTAATTCAAATAACAGGAATGTACTCCAATCAAGTTTTTTGTTTTTTGCTGGAAGATGGTCCGTCGTCCTCATTTTCAGATTGAAATATAGTGTTAGGCTGGGTTTTTTGGTAGGCAGGAGATATCCAATATGGATTTTCAGCAGCATCCTTTGCATACTTGAGAATGGCTTCTCGTGGATCTTGATCGTCCTCTATACGTTTACTTAGCCCAAGGTTTCTGATTACATATGAACTGAGCGTACCCCCTGATGAGGCAACTCTACCGCCTTGTCCAGACGTAATGGGCAGGTCAGGGCGATGAGACTTTACTGGATCCAGCCTATCCTTTTCCATTTGTTTTCTGACTGATTTTGGTCTATCTTGCCTAAATAAAGGCAGGGCATGTGGCGTAATAATTTGTTGTGTCGACATTATCTCTATGTGCTTCTGCTTATGATGAGACTTGACCACGCACAACTTGGCTCCTCTTAAACTTTTCTTGGGATCGTAATAAGTTTTGACTACACCGTTACCACAGCTAACAAATATTTGATTTAGTTTTGGGTGCCAGAGAGTTTTGATAACATGCGAATTTGTGACACAAATTTGATTCACCAGATCAAATGTTTTGGTATTAAAAAATAATACCCTCCCAGATGTTTGTCCCTTTCGCAGGGATTCACCCGTTATGACCATACTGTCGTCGGGGCTAAACATACAATCGGTCGTGTCATATCGAGAGAACAGATCATTGGCAGTGAATATAGGGCTTTTAAAAGAGCGTAAGTCCCAAAGTTTCAGAGTGTCGTCACAGCCTCTTGAAGCGAGCAAGTTACCGAGGTAGGAGAAGCTCAAACTGGATATTTCAGAACATGGCTTATGGGCACCTCGAAGAAGCAACGATGTGTTGACAAAATTCTTTCTGTGATCCCACATTTGTATGGACCCATCTGCACAGCCACAGGCCACTACACTTCCGTCTCTGCTATATGCGCAAGTCGTTGGTATAGTTTTAACACCATTTTGAGCCCGACATTTGATGAGGTTCTTGTGAGCACGGGGTTTGTACAAAATCCATATACGACAGGTACTGTCTTGAGAGCAGGTCATGTATTCTTCTTTTGTGTAAGGATGCCAACATCCACTGTTCAAAGCAGCCGTGTGACCTTTGGTTCTAGCCATATCAGTGATATATTGATCACCTTTTACAGTTTCACATTTTTCGAAACCATCCCGATCCAATACCTTGGCCTGTGCCGCACCAGAAACAACTAAAATAACATCTCCGGTCATTGAATATTGTAGACACTTTATAGGATGATTTTCACAAGGCTGCAGTGTTCGGAAACTTTTCAAAGACGTATCCATGCCAGCAAAATCCCAGAAGCAAACGTCATAGTCAACCGAACCAGATGCCAAACGAGCTCCTGATGGATCTGCCGCTATAGCAATAACAGCTTTTAATCCATGATGCATTTCTACTTCGTGACTACAGGGAATCTTATTCGAGCTTGTGTTTTGCCGATCTTCTGAGTCATCGCTATTATTGCCATCCTCGTCTTCATCATCATCATCATCACTATTGTTAGCTTGGTCGCATATGCTAGGATTTTGATGCTTTGCGTTAGGGGGTACTACACTTGAAGGTTCAATGTCAATATTAGTCCCATCTGTCTTTTTCTTTTCATCGATTGCACTTAAGGCATTGTCTGATTTATGAATTTGTTCACCTAATATGGGTACCGAATGAACAGGCTTACTCGACCGAACTGTTTTAGTGATATTGTCGAGCATTTCCTGTACATCAAAACATTTGGCTTTTTTCCCGAAACTTGTCATTCCCATAACCTCTTGTAGGCTTCGAGTTTCCTCCTCATCCTCAGGATTAATCTCATTTATATCCGTGAAGTTGTTCTGCGAAATTTGCTTGCTGAATGTTCCAAAGCCCTCGACTGTACTACTTGAACTTGTTGATGCATACTTAGTCAGGTCAGTTTTAATTTTCCCGAAACTAATCACTTTCTTTACATTCATTGTTCATCCAATCTCAACTATACATGAAGCAATATAAGTAGGTATATGGAGGCATGGAGGACCAGCAGCTTACCCCAGTATAGACTGCAATTTGTTGCGGAAATGTGTGACTACGAAACATAGTTTGGGGGGCCGCCACTGGAGTGCGCGACAAGCGGTGTGCTGATACAATGTCCCTAGATCAGCAAAAGCTCTTTAACACCCGTATTCATAGTCCTTCCTCGAGGAATAAGGAGCTTTATTGGCCTCCTTCTTTCAAGGCAGGTCTCGAGCTTCCTTGAGGAAACCTTCGGCACCGCGATTGGCTGTTTCGTTTCATGTAGCCAACGTTTGCGCTTACGCTTGGCGTCACAGTCAGTCTACGGGTAAAAGCTAAGACTCCATGCAACTCCATGTATGCGTTGAGCTCCGGCAAACGCATGCGGAAGGCGACTCCAAGCACACCGCAGACTTTAGCGCCACGCCACGTACGGAAATCGAAGATGCGTCGTAAAAATGTATACAAACGATAGCTACATAACCTAAAAGAAAGGAATACTCTATCGCATAATTCCGGGCGGTTTCTCACGTAATGAATTACAAGTTCATTGACGTCATCACAATTATACTCCATAGTGGAATCTTTTGTTGATGTTATTGATGGTTTGTTTTCATAAACTGTTTTACATGACATAATCTACATCGCGTTGGCTATTATTTGAGCCATGATTTGAGTTTTGCCAGATTCCGAATGGCCCCGAAGGTTCTCGACTTTAGCCGAATGACGTGCGGTACTACGGAAAAATTAAAATATTTTGATCGCAACGCAGTGCGGTGCGGCATGCTGGAGGTTGCCGCTGCCGGACTTGCGCCGGGCTCCTGATTGGTCACCGCAGCATTTGTCGGAGCTCAACGCATACATGGAGTCTTAGCTTAACTTCTTTGATGTCATACACTCTCATCACCGACGCAACTTGACAATGAGAGCCAAGCGGTTTAAGTTAAATTTAAATATAGCCGAGTGGCGCTTCGATCAGCAGTTTCACCACCATAAGCAATCATATATCCCTAAATATGTCTTCGTCTGCAAGGGAGAGCCAAGTTGTGACTGTGTACCGCCCGTATTCGTAGTCTCTCCTTATCTCAAGGACGAAGGACCCCTTAATGAAGGCTTCCTTGAATTTTCTTCATTTTTTGATCGAAAAATGTTTGGTCTCAGATTCGATTCTTATGATTCTTTCCTGACTAATTGGACCACCAGAAACTCAGAAAACGCAGCGAAAACAGCGTCGGATCAACAGGAGAGAAATTACGAATGAAAAAGCACCTGCTGAAAAATGTCGAAAACACAGGTTCTTGTTTTTTGGCTGTAACATTTGATCCGTTGATCGCAGCGTATTGGAACTGCACCCAATCGAATTCTCTCGCAAAATTACGTCGGAATAGTGCGTGAAAGAATTTATTCCGGCACTTTTCAAAATCGCGAAAATTTTCACCAAAAATGCAAAGGGGTTAGCCTTACTTTTTCTTCATTTTTCGAGTCGAAAATTTTTGGTCGCAGATTCGATTCGTATGACGCTTTCCTGACTAATTGGACCACCAGGAATTCAGAAATCGCAGCGAAAACAGCGTCGGATCAACAGGAGAGAAATTACGAATGAAAAAGCACCTGCTGAAAAATGTCGAAAACACAAGTTCTTGTTTTTTGGCTGTAACATTTGATCCGTTGATCGCAGCGTATTGGAACTGCACCCAATCGAATTCTCTCGCAAAATTACGTCGGAATAGTGCGTGAAAGAATTCATTCCGGCACTTTTCAAAATCGCGAAAATTTTCACCAAAAATGCAAAGGGGTTAGCCTTACTTTTTCTTCATTTTTCGAGCCGAAAATTTTTGGTCGCAGATTCGATTCGTATGACTCTTTCCTGACTAATTGGACGACCAGAAACTCAGAAATCGCAGCGAAAACAGCGTCGGATCAACAGGAGAGAAATTACGAATGAAAAAGCACCTGCTGAAAAATGTCGAAAACACAGGTTCTTGTTTTTTGGCTGTCACATTTGATCCGTTGATCGCAGCGTATTGGAACTGCACCCAATCGATTTTTCTCGCAAAATTACGTCGGAATAGTGCGTGAAAGAATTCATTCCGGCACTTTTCAAAATCGCGAAAATTTTCACCAAAAATGCAAAGGGGTTAGCCTTACTTTTTCTTCATTTTTCGAGTCGAAAATTTTTGGTCGCAGATTCGATTCGTATGACGCTTTCCTGACTAATTGGACCACCAGGAATTCAGAAATCGCAGCGAAAACAGCGTCGGATCAACAGGAGAGAAATTACGAATGAAAAAGCACCTGCTGAAAAATGTCGAAAACACAGGTTCTTGTTTTTTGGCTGTAACATTTGATCCGTTGATCGCAGCGTATTGGAACTGCACCCAATCGAATTCTCTCGCAAAATTACGTCGGAATAGTGCGTGAAAGAATTTATTCCGGCACTTTTCAAAATCGCGAAAATTTTCACCAAAAATGCAAAGGGGTTAGCCTTACTTTTTCTTCATTTTTCGAGCCGAAAATTTTTGGTCGCAGATTCGATTCGTATGACTCTTTCCTGACTAATTGGACCACCAGAAACTCAGAAATCGCAGCGAAAACAGCGTCGGATCAACAGGAGAGAAATTACGAATGAAAAAGCACCTGCTGAAAAATGTCGAAAACACAAGTTCTTGTTTTTTGGCTGTAACATTTGATCCGTTGATCGCAGCGTATTGGAACTGCACCCAATCGATTTTTCTCGCAAAATTACGTCGGAACAGTGCGTGAAAGAATTCATTCCGGCACTTTTCAAAATCGTGAAAATTTTCACCAGAAATGCAAAGGGTTAGCCTTACTTTTTCTTCATTTTTGGAGCCGAAAATTTCTGGTTTCAGATTCGATTCGTATGACCCTTTGTAGGCTTATCCGAGCCTCAGGATCGTAAGAAAGACATCGAAGATAGCAAAGGATTATCAGCAATGAAATTACCAAGCATTCCAAGAACGACATTCAAAGTGGCGTTCGACCAACAGCTGACAAAATGCGCTGAGTATTCGGGGAAATTCATGTGTTATTGGTTTTAATACGGGTTTTGTGAATAGCAACATTATAATATGTATATTGAACACTTCAGATATACATTGCACCTGTGTGTAGGACAGACCTTAAAATATACTCTTAAACTATACAAATATCCATCTCATATGACATTTCTCGTAATCTGCCTAAAGTAATGTATTTTGTACTTCTGTATTCTCACATTCTCTTTGTCTTTCACATTAATTAATACCATTCGACCACTTGTAAGTACTGTGCACTGACACTGACACGACACCCGGAACACTTGTACTAGAATTACGGCATATTGAATAAACTATTTCTGAATTGGAACGAAAACTTTGTAGTTATGTCCTTCTCATTTTCCTTCCCCTTCGTTCTAAAGATCCGGCACGATTTGGATATTTTTTGGCAGTAACACTTGATCCATTGCTCACAGCGTATTCGATTTGCGCGCAATCGATTCCTCTTGCAAAATTACGTCGATACGGTGTATTAAAGAATCAGTCGGCGGGTCGGGGAGGAGGGGGTAGTCGGCGGATGGGCAGGGGTGGGAGGTACAAAGTGTCCACTGGTGTCCATCTCATTACATACAACATAACATCCTGTTGAAAAACAATTATAAGAGACTGTGCGCGAAATAAGTCTATGGACTACCGTGTTATGGACTCTACCGGCAGAGCACTATCTGTATATTTGCCAGGATAAAGTGATAGCTCAAACTTGACGTAATAAAACATTCATGAGACCAAAACAGGAAAGTTGAAAATGGCAACTACACAATATTTCACAGTGATCATATCGAAATTTCACCGTTCGTATTTGAAAACTATTTTGTGTTCAAATTTCAGCCATTACAACAACTAACAATCGATGTTGAGGTTACGTCATCCTACCCGTAACGATGCCGTAAGCACACGGCCCGTGGTAAGCATGTACTGTATGGATACTACCGAATCCAAAAACATTAAGCTCTGTCACTTGCATCACCGTTTCATTGGACTTTGTTGTATGACAAGCATAGGCTGATAGAAGTTTGGAATAAGCCCCATTGTATACGTATACGTTGCACTTTAGCGCATACGTACTTATGTCAGTACATGTGAAGCCAAGTTCCAATATGGTTGACATTAGAAGTCAGAATGATGCTGAGCATGACAAGAAATTCGAGCAAGACCCGGGTCATAGATGTGGAACTGGTGCTTCCACTCCATCCTCTCTGTCTGATTATATCACTAGTGACGCCGATGACAGTTCTGACGGTAGATGTGCCGCACCATTTACATTGAGATCCATTGAAACGCAACTCGTTTTGACAAGGGTAAGTCTTTGGTATTATGAATGCTCAAATTTATCAATGCAATAGAAAATGCTTAGAATCATTTACCATTTTATGATGTGATCGATACAATCAATATGTGACAGGATGCCACGCCAACGGATCTGCGGGAAATGGTCAAACGTTGTAAAGAAATGGTGATGGAAAGTGCAGAATGCAGTGAAGAACGCAAATGGCTCGTCAGACGTCTCATTGAATTACGTCTGCGGGCTCAAGAACTAAGAGAAGTATCCGTTGAGAATCTACTAGAAACCTGCGTTATTCTAGGACATCATTTGGCACCGCAAAAAAATCATGCAGTCACATATGGGCCAATTTATTGCGATAATTGCAGTGCTGCTGTGTGGACAATGCTTCAATCCTGGTATATGTGTAATGGTAAGATCGCAGTTATGAATTATAATTAATCATTCGAGCATTGGGGCTTGAAGCGATATATTTGTTTATTTCAGTTGTTTATAATTAGCCATCATTTTTCAATGATCAAACTCGATGTCAAAGTATTATTTTGCCTTCTACAATACTGTATATAAATTTTTGTAAATGTTGATATCAAACCAATAGTGTTACGTTTAAGATTGTGGATTTTGCTGTCATGCGAAGTGTCTAACCGCCACCTGCCGAGTCTGTGCGCATATTGTTGCCAGTGAAGCTGGTGGATATACATTTACGAAGGATATATGTCCCGAGCGTGGTCTCTCAGCACAGTTGTACAGATGCGCCGAATGCAATGCCAGCATAACGTTTAGTAAGCAAGTAAAATCTAATGCATGCACATCTAAGATGATGGTTTGACTTAATAGTAAATTAAAGTTACCTATTGATTAATACATCAGATTGCAATGATGAACTCAAAAGAATCGGATTGACTCCGTTCAGACATTATAGTGCAATAAATTACTTCCGTAGATAAATTGATACATTGTTTTTTTCTGCAAGCTTTCACCAAAGGATTATTTCTGTCGTGTTTTGGAAGTCCCTTCAAATACACAGGTATACGCTAAGGGTTGCATAACTGTTGCATTTAACACGTCAAATTTGAAATGATGTATGCTTGTATCTTGTTAATCCGATATACTTGTTTCAGTTGATTTCACACAGAATTTGACTGTTGATATAATAGTTTGGTATTCTTTTGTTAGAGGCTGCCTGGATAGAACCACGCCTTTGCGACTATACTGGATTGTATTATTGTCAACGCTGCCATTGGAATACTACTGCTCCCATACCTGCCCGCATAATTCGAAATTGGGATATGGAACCTCGAAAGGTGTCTCGAGCAGCTGCTCAGCTGTTGGAAATTCTAGAACAGCGTCCAGTCTTGAATCTAGAGCAGCTAAATCCAAAATTGTTCACATTGGTTCCAGATTTGTCACTGGTCAAGGTATAATTGACGTTTTGTGTAGCATGAAATGAAAATACTTGAAATTGTGATTGTGTGATAAATATCACACAATTGTAGGCGATCCATGTCAACTCGACAAAGTCCTGATTCTCATATTTTTATTTTTCCCGAAATTTTTTGCGGGTGTAGGTTAACCTCAAAAATACTTGAATAGATTTTGTTTCAATTTTTCTGAAAAATCCGTCTTTGGCATTAATTTTTGAAAGTCGTCAAAAAAAGTCTTAAGGAAAAATCTGAAAAAAATACCAGGAATAGCACATTTTATATCGATCACTTTGGCATATTAAGACCCACGATAGTAAACAATTGGTCGACTTGACGTGGAATGCCCTGTACGTATAAGGTTTCCTCATTTTAATTTATACTTTTATTTTAGAAGCTACGTGAAGAATTGCAGATGATTAAACGGTACTTGGTATTTTGCCCAAATGCAGATAACGAAGGATTGCCATGGCGTGCTGGCTTGCGGTCACATATGGTAGAAAATTCCGGCAGCTACGCAATCAAAGATTTGATCGATCTTCAGAATGGAACGCTTATAGAGGAAATTCGAGCTGCGCATGATGCTATGCGTAAACATGTCGCAGAAAACTGTGATTTGTGTAGAGCAAGGTTAGTAAAAATGCATTTGCCAGAGTATTTAACATATTTAATCAATACGTATCCAATTCTCAAAACGTATCTTTCCGATAATATTTAACATCAATTTATTGCACTATGCTGTCATCTTTCATTATTTATTTTACACCACAGGGGGCATTTGTGCGAGTTATGCGGTAATGATGAGGTGATATATCCTTGGGATGCTGGTTCGTTTTCATGTCCTGAGTGTTCGACGGTCTATCACCGTGCTTGTTGGGCAAAGCGCAATCATCATTGTTCAAAATGTTCTCGTATTCAGAAGCGACTTGCTTTAAACCAATGGCAGGGAGACGGTAACTTGCAGGTTTCCACACAAATAGATGAGACGAAAGGTACTTCCGAGTTCACAGTTTCTCAAATGATTATCGACAACCCTAAAATATAAGCAGAAGGTTAGCTAACTTCGCACGAAGCAGGAACCCTAAACTTAATCTACTGTTTAAGGGATAATGCAGTCGGACCAAACATATAGGATGTCCTAGAAGTGAATGCAGAGAATAATAGAGAGTGCCAAGCTGTGTGAATTCACTGAGAAATTTACCTGTAGAACATGTGGTCTCTAAAACAGCATTGGCGAGATACGACTAATTAAACAGTCGCGCCTGGTAGATGAACATCTTCGAGTCAATGCTTCAGTTTCTACTTCATCGAGCTCAACTGTGTATCCAAGTTAGACGACGTAACTTCGAGATCTTCTTCTAACGAGAGGTTTTTTTAATAAAATTTGACACTGAAAATACTTTTGTTTGAAACTGAGAGCGCCTAGCGCGACTTTTTAACCGTTCATATTTTGCAAACGTTGCTCTGTAGATAACATGTTCTCTAGGTTAATTTAGTCATCTACTATTAATCTTTTAAATTTCTGCATTTGTTTTGTTAGTTCTGGAGCACACTGTATACGACCTTTGCTTGTTTAGTGTTATATATATACGCATCATTTTTCTTGAAATGTGTCTTTCCAAGCCATACTGTCATCAGCTGCGCGAATAAATCCACAAATTTTTCCTGAGCCAAGTATAGCAGACAAATGCTCTTGGGTAAATGTGCATGCGTGTACAGGCAGTGACCGTGTGGCTTCGAAAGACACATTTCAAAACAGATTCACCGTATAAAGTTACCTTACTTTGTGTATATAATTATTTCTCGTGGTTCTAAAGCTCTACAATTGTCCCCACTTAGACATTCTGAATCTAAAGTACACATTGTACTGTGCAGAGGGGCCGTCCGTAAACTACATAATCTCAGGGCAGTGTTATGTATGTCTTGTTACAGGAGAGGGGGAGGGCCATTTCAGAGCCTCTATTACATAACTCTACAAATTGAAAAAGTACGAACGAATTATTTTGATATACACTACTCTATGCACGTATAAAAGTAGTGCTTTTTTCTCATGAAACTTTTTAACTATCTGTTATATGAATTTTGTGTAGAGTAATTTGATATAGGCCCAGTCGGTGTAGTATTGGTGCATGCTTATCGCGATTTTAACGTGCTATAATTCATAAGGTCATGGGGTGTTGAAAGAATAAATTATCATAGATTCGATAAACGGACTTCTGGTTTATTGGTTGTTTTAACTCAATGATGTTAATACAGCTGAAAAAATTCTTTTCTCGCAATCAGTCGAACAAAAATTAGTCCAGTAAAAAAGTGCAGTCGTAACGTGTGTTTATCTCGTGGCAGTTTGTTGATAATCCCTGAGTATGTTATAATATGTACAGTGAGTATATACTTTGATCTGGACTTTCATAACATTTTTCAGAGAAGCTTTCGAGGAACTTGAGTAACTAGTCATGTCACCGCCATCGGTTTCATTGAGCAACAGTGTAGCCGAGGTTGAGAAAATCAACTACGCACATCACGGAACGAAATACAGATTTTGACAAGATAATCTGCTAATTTGCCTGGCCCAGCTACATGCCGTAAAGCACCCCCTGCCACAAATATTTAAATCTGGCACATTATGAGTGATTGATTGTATAGATACTAAGAACACAAAGTTCATTGAATTCTGAACAAAACTTCAACTCAGGGATGATGATGGGAAAAAGAAAAACGTGGAATACTATTGTAAAAACTAATTTTATTCATAACATTATATCAAAAAATGCTGAAACATTCCTTTTTTATTAACCTAAACTCTTATACGCACATGTCCTTCATAGAGAAATGTATAGCGTTTATGTACCAATTATGTAATGCGACCTAAATGTTAGAATTGTGGAAGGCCTGAATAATAGAGTTTATACTCTCATAGGTTCCCATGAAAAATCCGAAAATACCTATTACTATAATCAGGATATCCTTGGCAAAGGTACAGATGCTAAGGGTCGAGTCCTGCCAGCCTACTACCATCTCGATGATCGGAGGAAATAGTAACGCCAACGCGGTACTACTTACAGCACCCACCAAAGATATGACTAGGTCGAGTCGGGGGATAGCCGCTGCCAGGGCGACTGCGGCCGAGAGAAACAATGGTTGTTATAAATTATTATAATTGCAGATTCAACTGCCAATAATATTTTTACATTATATGTTGATAATTGCATGATGCGGTCTTTTTTAGTTAATCTGTATTACCTATATTTTAAAAATTCGTCTGTAGGTATTACCGACGCCGCGACGGCGAGGATTCGGTGAACGGGGACGCTAGCTAACTCACCTTGAGTCGACACGATTGTGCCTATCCTGTGGATTTACATCCATCTTCAGTGCGAAAAGTGGCCTGATTTACCGAATCCTCACGGTATACCTCGTCGTATATTATACATGTATAATCATGCGTGTACACGTACAATATATCGCATGCGGGAATTTTTGTCATAATATAATATGCATACATATATCATACGAGGATTTCTCGAAGCGGGCTTTTTAAGCCGCTTGAGGTGACTTCGTGCCGTGTGTATGTTAACCGAGTAGTTCTCATCTACTAGTTGGCTTGAACCGTAAGTGTAGAAGTCCCGCTTCAACAAATCCTCTGCCTACATAAGGAATATACTTGAAAGATTAGCGACAGTTACCGCTATCCATCACTCTACGGACTACCGAACACGCACACGAATAATTCTCCGTACCTGGAGGCATACTTACATGTAAAAATGCAGAGAGCTGACCGAAAGGCAATCTCAGCAACAGCAGGACTTCGAAAAGGCCCAAATTTATTAATTATCAACGGCCACATAATTTCAACAGGCACGTAAAATTGTAGGGCATATGAGAACAGTATTCCTAAGCAGATGGCTATTTTAATGCACTGCGATAATCTGCGGAAAATAAAGAAAACCTTACACGTGGTCTGGTATTACGTACAACGATAGAAATAATTTTGCATCTAATTTTGAACTCACATTTGCTTTTTGTCAAGATTTAGGGTCACGGATCCTTCAACAAGATCACCATACTTGAGATAAGCTAGAAAACCTGTCGAAACAAACATGACTGACACTAGAACCATCCCTACGTTCAATACACCCAGGGGTTTGTCAAAGTTGCGAGGCTTCTTCATCTCATTCTTCAAAGGCAATACCTGCGCGACGCATTAAAATTAAACACGGTATTGAATGAAACACTACTTTCAGACACGCGATGTTAATCGCATATGTGTCTTCTTGTAGAACTCTGGTAAACGAGAGTACTTTGCAATTTGATGGTTTGACTGTCAAATTCGGCGGACAAGTCGTTAAAAATTTTAGTCACAAGGCCCGATATTGTATAAACTATAAACTTCAATTAAATTTTCGCCGCAGTATATCATATATGCAGTACATTATCTACATAAGATTCGCGCTGGAAGCTTCTTACTGTGCACGGGTTGCTCTGCAATCGGGTACGTAAATTCGTATCGCCTTTCGTCTTTACGAACATATCGTAGTAGGTAATATGCCTCACGTTATTCATCATGCGCCATTGGTACACTGATAATTACTCACCAGACTGATACCTTCGAAAGAGTAGATAACCGTGCTAAAGAACAACGGAAGTGTATTCCAAGATGCGATGTATTTACGTTCCCGTGTAATCGATGGCAAGTCGTACGATAAAAGGTAGATCGTGCAAGCGTATCCTCCCACCATAAGGAAATTCGCAACCGAGGATATCGGGATCATGTATTCTAGATTCCGCACCCAAGTAGTGAGAAGTATTGGAATAAGCACCACAGCCATGTGCACATGCACGTCCCATTCTAGTCCGTGTACGTCCATCACCTATCGAACGGATGCCATGCACTCAGATATGTCGAACTTGTAAACGAGGCATAGAAACTAGTGTTTTTAATTCTCGTGTACGGGCTACAGCTTACTCAACGATATTCAAGATATTCCACAATCACCTTTCTTTCGATTTGAATATAAGCAGTTACTGTCGCCGTACTTATTTGCAATTCGAACGCAATCTATTCTTCGAAAGTAGAATATTCCCAAATTTCGCTCAGATAAATATAAGTATTGGGTTGTTCCAACAAATCTGTTCTATTTGCGAACTGTGTTACACAGATACAATGAGGATGTATTGCAACTCCCATACTTGTATACAGTAGGGCTTTTCACGTGAACTGATTCGGCCACCTCTAGACTTCGAAACCTTCGATTTTGTTACATTGTTTGTAAGTGAGAGAACCGTCCTCGATTTTTGTCAAAACCTTTCGGTTTCCTGTACGGAAGTTCTTAAGAGTCGAAATTTGGCGGTGTACCAAATTCGAGAATTTTCGATCTGTGGATTTATTTCGAGCTGAAATATCGTGTGAACGAAAACAAGATTTTGATTGATGAACCGGCTTTCAAACATTATATTTCACTTTGAATAAACTCTTCCCATAAGTGAAAGAATCCGATTTCACGTGCATTCCTGTGTACCGCAAAGAAAAAATATAAATATTTCAAATTATTTTGTGGTAAGTGGAAGTCCAACTTTTTAGTCTTCGGGAAGACTTTATCGAATATGAGAAAAATGCGTAGAATCGGGAAAAAAATTCGTCACTTTCATAAATAATGTGATTTGTGATAAAACGATAAAAAGTGTAATGACATTTCTTGGTAAATGGGAATCAAATTCATCCATTTGGAGGGAGACAAAAAATTTGTGTAATTCCAAAAAAGCATTTCAAAATTTTTCAAAATAACAATACTGAGCAAATTTTGGCTTTTCCTTTGAAAATACAACGATAATTCATAAAATTACGATGCATTATTTCTCAAAACGTTGTATTCAAGACGAAACAGTAATAAAATATTCTCGAATTTCATGAACCGCCAAATTTTGTCTCCTAAGACCTCCGGAACGGAGATACGAACAATTCTGACAAAGACTAAGAATATAGTTACGTCTCGGCTGGTGTAACTAATCCCTAAAATGGCCTAAAAGAAAACAAAATCGAAGGTGACGAGGTCTGAAGGTGGTCCAGTTCCAGTCGTAAGCCCCGTATGTAACGAATACACGGTAATTAGACCATAGTCGTTATACTCGCCTGTTTCACGTTTGAAGAAATGAATACAAAGTAAACGCAACAAAATCCTAGTTGCGTCGTACACAGGAATAAGTTGACCAACTTTCTGGAACAAATAATAATAATAAATGTACGAGCTATGTTATAAATTCGAACGAATAAACGTGCAGACATAAGGCAGATGGTACCACGCGTTTGTTATTCTCGTAGACCGGGTATACTACCTATGGCCCATTTCGCCAATTATCGGCAAACGAGCTGTCGGTTATACGATACATTTACTCAACGACATATCGGAATTGCAGCCAAACCAAAATTTTGGCACCTGCTGATCGATTACCGATAGTTGGCGCGCATGCAGGCCCTGTTACATACATGTATTTATAGAATGATGATCAACTATATTACTAAAGCTTGCATAATACCTGTAACGTACTTCTGAATTGGTACCGACGATTTATAGTTCAGAGAATACCTGCTAGCTATGCAATGTGCAGCGTTGGTATATCAATTACCTCATTGTGGTGGAATATTTCCGCAACTTGAGCGGCCCTGTAGCGAAACATAGTTCCACGGTTCCGGCAAAGCCCGGATTTTGCACAGCATCGTTCCCGAGCCGCCTAGACATTTCTTCGCTGCAACGAAGCTTTGCACGACATTTGTAAAAAATAATATAATCGCGCAGCACGGAAGTAAATTTCAATCAGATCAAAGATTATTGGTGTCGTAGACATATGTATAACATAGGTTTGTACGACTACCTGATCGAGTAGCTTGTCATCCACTCACCAAGATGTGTTGAGCATGGACACATATAACGCCAAGGATTATGGTCAACGGTGGTGCCAGTATCAGACCGGCATTTTTATAGGCATCTCCAAGGGCGAACATTCCAGCACCGACGTTACCTTTGAATAGATGCATCAGCGTCCCTATGTAACTGAAGCCAAATGTATGTACACGCCGTTATGCGTCGTTTTCGATTTCAACTTCTTTTTTCAGGGGCGCGGGGCACAACTTGGTCGGTCTTAAAATCATAACTATTTTTAGAAGTTTTTTTTTTTTTTTTTTAAATGAGTACACTCGGAGAAATTTGAGTTCGAGAGCTTTATTATTTATAGTTTCAAGAAGATTTTAGAATTTTTTCATTGGAATGATAACAACATGGCGGCATTGCGCATGTAAGTAGCGAACGACCTCGCTTTTATTCCGGTGGCGCAGATTCCTCGGTCAATTTTTATCCGATTGACTTGAAATTTTGGTATAATCTGTAAAACTTGTTTAACGATTTGAACTAACGGCAAAATTTTTGTATTTCAATCCCAAAATTTTTTTACACAAATTTTTTCAACGATTTTTCTGTCGAATGTATATTTGGGTTACGAGATCGAATTCGAAAAGTTGTTTTGAAATCAAAAGAATGTTTTCTATCTGTTACAAGTTGGACTGCAGCGATGTCAGGAGATGCGCCACCGCAAAAGCCCTCGAATTCAGAGTCGTTCGCTACGAATATGCGCCATGCCGCCATTTTCTTATTAATTTCAATAACAAAGTTCGAAACTGTTCTTGGAACTATGAACAATAACGCCCCGAAACTCTGGTAGCTTTAGGTGCTTTCGATTTCTTGAAAAAAAAAAAAAAAAAAAAAAAAAAACTCCTATAACTAGGCATGATTCTAGACCCTCCAAGTTGTAGTCCGCCCAAGAAGTGCACCCCCTTAATATGGCAATTGATGACATAATTCACGTTGAATAGGTACTCACGAGGTTGGATGGTCGACCTTGACGCTCTGAGGAATCGCTCCGCCGCCTGAAGCATTATTCCCTTTGTGCGTGGAAACGACCATAATCGGATCCTTCGATTGAAACTCTCCGTACTCATCGTTACTATTATACAGTACACACATAGTTGGATGAGAATATGAGATATACCTTTTGTATATGGGGCATTCCACGCCGACTCGGTAAACGGTTGACCATGACATTTTTAAATTTAACCAAGGATTTTTCCGACGTTAGTACGACTCCTGAAACGCTTCCGAAGAAAATGTTCAATCTTTTTACAATCGCTCGTATTTACCCTATGATTTTTGAAGACCAATATCAAAATCACTCAAATTGATTTTTATGGAACAAGAAAAAAAAACATTCGATTTCCGAAATTAAACATTTTCACGCAAGGTTCGGAGTGGGTCCTACGTTTTTTCATATTTCAAAAAAAAAATTTCTTCCATGTTTTTAATCGATTCTTCTATATTCATATATGTTAAAAATCTACCACATTATATACCGCATCGGCGATTTGATTACTGATATTTTTTTATTGCTTCTCTGGTTCTAAAATTCACTCATAATTTGTTTAAAAATTTTTACAGTCAATTTTTAACATTTTATCAACGACAGCGTACGAGAATTATAACTAACTGCGGGATGATGTGTGAGCTCGATTCTACACATACATTAGGTATACTCATACGTCGAAGGATCTCTGTATAAGTAGGATAATGAAAGATACTTGGTCAGAATTGAATTAATGAATCTCGAGTGGGTCGTTAATTAAGTACAATGACGATGAGAAAATAACCGATTTAACCAATCAGAACGACCGTTACGGATGGAGACGCGCAGATTTTTAGCTCACAATCAACCGTGGGATAGTCGCTAGTTGTACCTGACTGGTTTGGTGGTTTCTTCGAAGGTAGTTTCGTATCCATGGTTGGTGGCTGTTGAGCTTTTCACAGGTGGCATACTCCTCTGATTGCTGCGCAATTCCATTATCTGGAATTTTGAGGTGACAAGTTTGTCATGTCACACATGTTACACAACATGTATCGTTGATGATTCCAATTACACGCTATATCTTTCAAACGAATATTACGCAGGATCTATATCACGAATGTATCGATATATATTTCAATCAGGGTATCTTACAATTGTAACATTTTATGTATAACTACAATTACAATGGGATAATCATTCATTGTTCGCGGTACGATACTACGTGTTTTCTGTGCTGACGTAAGCTATGGTTGGTAATAGAAAAAAAAAAAAAAATTACGATTATTGCGCAATCGCTACGACGAAGATACAAATTGTACAAGATGTCTTACACATTATTCTGACCCGAGTATTTATCCTGCAGCGGTAAACGGTTCATGCGACTTATCCCATATACGAGTTGAAATAAACAACGCATGGCGGTGTTGAAAATTTGAGATTACCAAATCAAATAAATGAGCACAATTTTTCCTCATCCAGAGATAGCATATCACATATGTTTATCTATAAAAGACTTCATCTGAATTAAACTGGTATTTACCTTCACGTTTCTATAGTAATATACATAAAGATATGATATGTATAATAGCCCACAATATCACTATTCTCTATGCTTATCTATTTCACGCCAATCGGAGTACCGCAGTGTCAGAGCTATGTACGCAGTAAAAGACTTAAGAACCAGTTGAAAAACTTAAATTCCGTTACCCTCCAGACTAATTGTCGCAAAGTACGGGAACTTGTAGGCATGAAAATTCACGTTTGATGGGAAAAATTGCTCGTGGGATCAACAACGAAGTTCGATAGCAAATTATTTTTGAAATCGGATCGATCTGAATGACGATTCGTCAGATGCTGAAGGAAGCAATGCGTTTACGAGCAATGCAAGTGGTACTGTATGCCAGATGATTGAAAGTTAATCGGAACGTCTGCATGACCGGTACTTACAATTAGCTTCCCTTCGAACTTCTCTGTCGCACGACACAGAGTTTGCGCAAGTTATTATCATTCCCGTAATGTTTGTTTTCTATCGTTGTCATTTAAAAAAATACTGTTTACTCCGAAATGAAATTATTAAGCTGTAGATCTACTTTTCAATTTCACAACTGATAATGTTGTATATATATATATATATATATATATATATATGTATATGTATATGTATACAGGGCAAACACCACAAAATAACTTAAAAGTGAACGATATGCGTAGGCATGTGTTTGGACGCTTATAAATTATACGTACTTTTTTATGGCGTGTTTAGAAAACAGTAGGTACTACAATCGCTACCGCTAAGAACGATATTAATGGCCCAAGTGATTGACAAGCCCGCGACTGATGAAGATTTTCAATGACGCTTGTCATTTAGAATGCTTTTATACTTTCGTGCACTTTGCGTTGTCTGGTCTAAATTAAGCTCGTATCACGCCAGGAGACATTTGCACCGCGCGTGCGGATCGCGTTCGTATATAAGCGCTATAATAGTGGTTGAAAATCGCAAAATTCAATACATGAAAAGTGTTTCGAAAAAGTACCTGTGTAACAGTTCAAACGAAAGTATCATCTCGCGCTCACTGCCGTCTCATTTCACTCGCTGTTCAAAATCATCTTCAGATATAATATTAAGTATCTAGTCACACTCGCGTGCAATGTTTACCTGTTCGTATTTACATGAAATCAAGGTACTTGCCCGTGTCGCGACTCGAAACAGTTCAGCTCTGTACTTCACGTGTTGTCTACTGTCTCGAAATCATATCCCGTCTGTCATCTATCTACGCATTCCCTCGCCTTTGTAAAACCTCAGTTGTCTCACTGATCTCTTGCGATACGGTTCTTATCGTGCATCTAAACAAACGAAGCATATCGTTTATAGTTTAACAAACATCATCTCTGCCTCGATGATCATCCCGCTTTACTCACTAGCCTGTCCGTTGTCGCTAATTCGCGGATCCTACGTCAATGATCCAGACTTATCGCCATTTGGCCAGACAAATAGGTATACCTACGTGTAAAATTATGTTTCTAGGCGAATAAGTTTCTTCTTACCGTATTGTTCAATAGCACGTATCCGCGTGCGCAGCCAAAGATATATCCGCTGTCAGGGGTAATACGAGCGGACGGCTATCTTACGAATCTCTGCAATATCGTCGGAATTGCAACGATACTATTAAAGATAACCGTATTAAGAGCGGCGAAGCCCGACTTTCAGGTAAAACCAGTTTTACGACGATCCCGCAGGTTTCGGATGAAAGTTGAGGCTACACGTATATGTGTATTGTATACGTATACACACATACATAATATCTATATAGTACGTAGGTATATCAAGGTAATTGTTATTTTCGATGAAAAATTACGTTTTCACCTAGTTTGGTTCAAGAGGCTAAGTTATACGTACACCTACCTCGTATAATATTATCGAGACACGTTCTTCGTGTGTCCGTAAGGTGTGACTTGGAATGCTCTTCGCCTTGCAAACTTACAATTACGAAAGTAAGAATATTTCATCGAACAAGAATTACCATTGTACGTTTAATAACGGTGCGCCGAAAGAATACATTACGTTATTTATTACCTTTATGCCGCGACAGGCCAAGAGCGAATGGGCAAGACTTGTAGTCAGGTATGCGTGTGCTTTCAATTTAACGAATATCAGTCAGTGAGCGACAAGAACAAGGAATTCGAAAGTCTTAATGAAGGACGTACATATACTCGCACGGCTCAGATTCTGCACATTCTTATAACAAATCTTTGAGCTGTTTAACAGAAAAGATTAATTTTCACTTATAAATTATACGAATACCAGCCGCGATCAGCCACTCGGCAAACATTCTAGTCTTCGCTAAACTTACGTTTGAAAGAAAAATTATATTTGCGCTTTACCTCGCGTATTAGATAACACTGGTTTTACAGGTATTTTATTAGCCCGACTGTTGATTTATTATGCTTTGAAATTGACCGGAATGGACGGTGAATCATTCAGAACGCACTGTTTGCACAACTGCAGACGTTTATTTTTAAATCACTCTCCAAGACCGTGGACCCAGATTGGCTGAGCAATAAATCCGACATATCGCGCTTCAGCACTACACTGACCGCAGCCAGAACCAAAACGTTCCTAAAATGATTATGCCCTAGTCGTTATCTATACGTACAATAGAAGTCGCATGCCAGTGATATATGTACACGCTGTACCGTCGCCTACAGGCACAATACTAATTATTAATATACCAGGTATCGTTCCTATACGTGTCTCAGCGTCTGCCTGGCACTTTCATTAACCGCACATTCTTGAATTTATACACCGAATTGTGTCGGTACGATACGACGTATAACGAACTTTTTAAAAGAAAGCTTCGAAGGACAAAAAATTGCTGCCAAGATTTATCGAAATGCTACATTTCCGTTGAACCACAGCGAGAGATACTGACTTGGGAATCGTAGTTGGTCGCGTGGTCGACTTGAACTTAAGAATCAATGACAATAAGAGACGTTGCAGCGACTGACTGAATTTTTGTCGCCCCACCTGCAGAGCATTCACTTTAAAAATACGCGCGGTTGTTGGGTCACGTACTACTGCTTCGGTGTAAACAGACCTATCCATGTATATCCATGTATGAGTGCAGGTGCTGCGTCTTTGTAAGCGCAACAACTTGTGTAGAAAGTGCACTGATCGTGAATATCACGATCAATTGTTGATGATATTGCCGGTTGTAAGATTCCTTTCCGATTACATCGTACAGCTGTTTATGTTGGAGGCGTAAGAACCGCCGAAAGTAGATTGAAAAAATTTGAAGGGGCAGAGAAAAAGGATGTTCAACTCAGAATGGCATCGAAAATGTCACATACCTATATCGCATTAAATAGTTGATGGAAAAGAGGAACTTAAGATGTATCTTAATTCACCTTTTTCGGTGAAATATTTTTTCTACACGGCAGGAATGTCAAGTTCCACGATGCCAATTTTTTTATACGCTCCCAATACGATGCCAAATACAAAAATATTTTATCAAAGGTATAGAAAATAAAATAGCTTTTTATTTTACGATTATGACTAACAACAAAATGATAGAATGTAAAACACTGATCTGCAGGGAGTAAAGGAGTATGGCCACGTAGCTTGCGTAAGACTCTTCTCATTCCATATTCACCTCCGTTATATCAGTTTTTTATTCAATTACAAAGTTAACTAGAATTAGCTAAGATTGTTTTGCATAATATGTCTAAGAACACGTATTAACATGTAAAGTTTTCGTAACAAATTATGAGATAAGAGCTGATAAACTTGTATATTTATAATTTCACAAAAGCCTTTGCTTCACGAAAACAAATATTACATACGGAATTATGAGAAGATGCAAAATATTTTTCGACAGTTTCGTGGAAGTGTTCAGTTTCGTCCCAGGAATAGGTTTCGGTGAAATTTTGTACATTTCGCTAGGATATTTACTTACATATAAAAGGACCTCTGATTAAAAGTACCTTTCTCAAATTTTTCTCGTCACGATAATGTGCGTCTCTAAAAACATGTCAGCGTCGTGCAATCAAAGTGTGCAACGCAAAAGTGTTTGAAAGAACTTTTTTTAAGGACGAATTTCAAATCATTTATTGAAAGGATTTCTTTATTCGACATTCCTTCGCGCGGAAATAAAAATAGAATCGAATATTCAAAACTTCAGGAAAGTTATTCCTTCGGTAATTAAGTAATGGAAGACGATTTGAATATCAGCTGGTAAATTGGGCGGGGCGGGGTAATTCAGAAATCGAATCTATCAAACGTTCCGCGTTAGACCAATCCTGTCTTACTTTTCCCCGCGTGCCTCACGCGAAATATCAGTTCGCAAGGCTACTCAACATAAATGGCGTTAAAAGTTGATGACTTCATCAGTGAATCTGGAAAGCTATCGTTAAAAACAAAGATAAGATGGCGCCGATGATCGTTTATACGCTGCCTGCGATGCAGCTCGTGTGTAATTTAGTCGTTCCGCTAGCCCCCGGCTTCACGAGCAATAATTTCAATTTGAAAAGTCAAAACGTATCTATCGTGTGCCGGTAGAACTTCATATCTAGCCGGTGCTGTATCATTGCCGAAGATCAACGTAAAGAGTCTCCCGGACGGTTACCGAAGCTTCCCCAAAGTCGGAGCAGCCTTCAAGTTGCACAGAGAACTCGTGACGTTTCGAGTGGCTGTTGATAGGTGCATCAAGGAGGGCGGAAACTTGGCGGTGATTTATTCCAGGAGGAAGTTTGGCGTCGTGCACGGACTCCTGCCACCCGTAAAACGGTATTTCGCAGGTATCAGCTGCCGAAGTCGTCTACGGGGCAGGGGCTATCCCCGTTCTCGGAACATTGGGGCCCTGTAACAAGCTGGGCTTTTGCCATCCGGAAATCCTCCATTGCCCGGCGACCTGACCCAGCAGAGAGAGAGAGAGAGCGGTCCTGGCATCACAGCGCACCCATGTTGTACCCTCCAATAGGTTATAAGAGAGCTCTCTTACAATTTGCTGACTTAGTCGAGCGAATGCTCATTCCAACTGCGGTAGATTAAGTTGGAAATTAAGTTTCTGACTTGTGGTGGTTTGTTCTACCTTTCATTTACTCGGATCTTACCTGATTCTGCTCAATGAATAGCTAGAACTACGGAGCGCTAGTCCTGGAGGTTGAGATCCACCAGGTAGAGGACCTAGAGCGCAGGAACTACGGAGCGCTAATTCTGACCGTCGAAATTCAGCAGGCAGAAGACCTAGGGCGCAGTATCCAGGAGGTAATAATAATAACAACAATAATAATAATTCTTTATTTATTACAAATATGTTTGAAAATTTGAGGAAGTAAGGAGCAAGCAGGGGGGGGGGGGGTTTGGCAGTAGTAGTAGAAACACCCGCATTCGCACGAGGGACAAGGGAAACTGCCGAAAACCTTGTCCAGGTGTAGCCGGACCCGAGTCCAAAGCACCGACCAGCAACTCGGCGTCTGAACGGCGTGACCCGTCTTCTTACATTTTTGCAAGTTGCCGTTCAGGACCGAATTGACAGGCAGGGGATTTGAACCCGAGTCCTCCCGCTCCGCAGTCACGAGTGCTAGCACCTGAGTTACTACGGTCGGCGAGAACCTAATGCTCGAAATCTGCGGAGCGCGATGCTCGTATGTTCTCTCTACTGCGCGTTCATTTCCGGTCTGTGGAATTCGGCCGAATGATTTTCGTCGTCGACGATTACGATCGGTGACGTCAAGAGAGAAAAAATGTTGGTGACGTCAAAATTTGATATGATGATAAGATCAGATGTGTGATACGACGATGCATGATGTATGATAATGATATGATGTATGACGTACGATATAATATGATGATATGATATGATGATTCTCTAAAATCCAGCAAAAAAAAATCACCTCTATGTGTTTCTTCCATATATGTGCGGATGATTGCATTCATATCGGTTGAACTGCTAATCTGTAACACTGTAAATCGATTGTACTGTTACAGAACTGATAGATGTGGTCTACATATCATGTAGAGTTGCACAAAAATGCTGTACAGCGATAGATGGTCGTTGTATGGTGGATACAAGAAACAATAACGTTAAAGTTTTCAAGGTATTTTCCTAAAAAGGCCCGCCAAGTACAACTAACCTCAAATTTTTCATTTCGTACTTAATTCTGTAGTTTTAGTATTGATTTCTTATTTTTGCGAAAAAGTTATGTACTTGGTTGTTTAATTTATGTAAGGATTTTGATTTGACTATTTTTTTTTTTTTTTTTATATGAAGTCTATCGTTGCTGGTACTTGTTTTAATGTACATTGTCATTTTGGTGGTTTCTTTAAGGTGGTGGCTCCTAAAATCTATAAATGTATAAAACTTGGGGTAATATTTTCGCCATGGAGTTTAGCGAGCATCTCTTCGCGGCACACGATAGTGCGTCGGCTCGCGCGCGTTCTTGTTTTTTTTTTTTTTTTTTCCTTTAACGAACTTAGCGAGATCGGCGGCAACAGATTTTGGTATTTCCACATGCTCTCATACATTCCCGCAAGGCTTTCGTTCCGTTCGGGAATCGGCCACTTCGCGCACTCTCTACTCTCTAAATGCGAATCAATTACAAGTACACCACTGGAGAAAATAAGTGTATATACATGCAGTGGAAAACAGTGAGGTATCAGTGATAAGTCACTGCAACGTCAGTGTCTATGCACTGTTTTTTTTCCAGTGGTATACTTATAACTGGGAATCACTGCATTTTCACTGATTCAAATTTAGAGAGTACTGTACAAGGAGTCGAACTTGTAATGGAGGTATATTATAAAAATATTAATATTACCATAGAGTGATATTTATTCACATAATATATTCGGAGGTAAGTATATATTACGTATACTATACGTTATGTTTCCTGCGAGGAATGATATGTACGGTATTTAGTCTCGGATATTTCGAGGCATTGGAACATGGTCTTCAATAAATATATATTTATATATAGGTATTACATATATTATATCTCTACACGAGCTTTTCTCCTGCAACTATCATACATTTTCCGGTCTCGTTCAGTCCAATTTTTCCACACCAGTAGTGTATTATACATCACTTACATTTATTATACCTGATTATTTCGCAGAAATCTCACATGGGCAATTTGCTGCAGAGTAAATCCCCCCAAATTTATGCAATTTCAGGATGCATCCTACCGAAATCTGCCTGCGAATTTCGGCAACTGAGAGAACATTTTACTGATAAACTTTTGTGTCGTTGTTGATAAAATTGGCCGACTCCTCACGCTCTACAATCTTGAACGATTTGAAAAGCGTCTATCGGTAATATGTATCCTGTATTGCATAATGCAAGCGGATTCACCGTATGTTAAACATGTCCACGGAACACTTCTACGAAATAACCCGGTACATTATCAATGCATCACTGCACTGCAGTGTTTTATTTACTTTCAACATTTTGTTTCGTTAGAATATAATGCTTATTAGTCGCAATAACGTTTAGAAGCGGGTAGGTACTTGTGCTTATTTCTTCTAACTTATATCGCTCCTGTTGGGTTGTGTTAAGAGTTCCGAAGGGTTCGTTCGAAGTGTCGTGGTTTCTTTCTTTCTTTTTTTATTCACTAGTGTGCATTGAGAACAAGATACACCTCGGTATTCATTCTTAACGCAGCCCAGTCGGTGACGTGGACGTATATGACATACGGTATATGTGTTTTTTCTTAGTTTAAATACTGCTGTTGCGTTGAAACGTTAGTGCACATATTATTCTAACGATAAGATGTAGCACGAATAATTCGTTTTTAATTCATTTAATTTGCGTTTCGTTTGAGAAAGTATAGTGAAGTTATACGATCAGTGCAATATACGTTGTAAACATCCTTCGTTGGAATGATTAGTCGTGAATCCTCTTACCGACGATGGCTTGGAGATCAGATTTCCACACTGAGTCGTTTAATTGTAAAACAATTGAGTATGTGACAGCTAAATATAATTTGACCTAACAGTAGTTGGCGTTTTGCAAAATGAACGGTAGGATTTTGGTGTATATTCAATACCGCCTGTCAAATGTAAGTATAATGGACTATAAAAATAACACTCATCCTCTGCGTAGATTACTATGTTAAGAATTAAGACGAGAGAAAAAAATATATAAATCAACCGACAATAAGTTATTTGCAACTGCTAGCTATATTGAGATGCATAGCCACGTACTTTTTTAAAATGCGCGTCTGTGTACATGGCGTGTTTATGCTTGTGTGGTACCGCAGTAAAATATCAGAATTATTCATTATGCATCTGTATGTTGTACGGAGCTTCGCAAAGCATTTAAATTAAAGCTGAACACTAACTGTATGGTTGTCGCATAAAAATAAATCACACAATACGCAGAGTGGCTTATACGCATATGTGTACGATGGCGTGCGACTGTCTGCAGGTATACATAGGTATATATATATATATTAGAGTGTTTCAAAAAAAATAAAAAAATGCTGGATTTTTCTTAACGCTACCCGATAAAATGCCTGTTTGGGAAAAATCAATTGCGGCAGTTCTCACGCATAAGCTACGTGGCTCACATTTTAAGAGGCTTTTTTTAGGTCCCAAACAGGCATTTTATCGGTTAGCGTTAAGAAAACTCCGAAATTTTTTTTCTTGAAACACTCTAATAAATATATATAATAATATTACTTATATATAATATGGAAAATATGGAAACGAGACCCGTATAAATAATGTGGTATAATACTAATGAAAAGGTGTACATATGCATACGATGATACCCATTTTTGGTCGACACGACTGTTTCGGGACAGGTGAATTTTGTGAACTGACGCGGGAATATAGCCAATCAAGGTGTTGATTTTGAGTAACGGACGATAGCGAAACGCAACCAAGTTTCTTACACTTTTTCAGTTTCACTATATTTAATATACCAGATGTGAACGAACGCAAGAGTGCCATTTATATGCTGTAGCGGGTTCAATTTTTAAATCTGTGGTCGTAGCTGGAAAAGCAGATCCACCACAGCTTCGTCGGCCAAAGTTGATGTGTCGCCAACGTTTTTGTCACCGACAGCTATTTTTCGTAATATACGCCGCATTATTTTTCCCGATCGCGTTTTCGGCAGGCCAGGGGCATGCTGAATAACATCCGGTTGAGCGAAGGGGCCTATCCTTTCTCGTACTGAAACGTAGAAAGAGACAAAATTAAAAACCAGTTGGATGCTCGGGCTACAAGAAAAAATCTGAAAAACGTAGATCATGCATCAAGGAGGCAAATTAGGTCTTTTTACGACAACCGGGCCGAAGGCGAATACACCAGTCTGTTGAAAAATATTTCATTTCGGCTGTATGGAATTTTTTTGGGTAATCGTATGTTTTCCAAAAATTACTTTTATTTCCCTTCATCACGTACAGCGTTCTTGTAAAATGCAAGGTGTTTGCACAAAATAAGCATAACAATAACGAAAAACCCACCACTTCATTACAATGAACTAAACATTGTTTCTTATAAAATTGAACAAACAGTTTCTTCATGAATTGTACTCAACGTTCCACGTTCATTTTTTTTTTTTTCGGCCAATAAACCTTTTCTTCTTCTCTTTGATATATCCCTGAACTCGCTACCGCTTTCCATTTCCTGTTTTCCTGCTTCTATTTATTCTTGAGTTTCGCTCTAATACATATTGAATGCAAGTAAGAAGTCAGGTTCACACAGGATTTTTAAAATTAAGAACGGGATACCAGATTTCGAATTAAACGTGAGTTTCGCACTAAATGAAACTACAAACACGAGTCGAAGAAAAATCTTGACGTGATGGAATTCTTTGAGTATCTATCGCGGCTTCAGTGAGTAAAAATCTATAAGAAACAATATAAAATACCTGTGCAGTTTTGTGGTTGCAGACCTGTGATATCGAAAATACACGAGGCTTAAGTAGACTTTGCTTTAAAGTTTTTCTTCTTTTCGTACTGTTGCAGAAACGATTACTTTTACTGCGGAACACGAAGGCAAAGAACACACGTAAACTGTACTTGCGTTAGATGAAGAATCATAATGATCGAATATCGAATTATTTTTGGGAAAATTCACGTATATCACATCTATACAATTATCCGTAGAGTGACGAGTGAGAATGGTACGCACCTTTGATCTTCAATTCATCCTGCAGCTTTCGGTCAAACGGCGCGTCCTGGTTCGGCGTAATGAAGCAGTAAAGACATTGGCCCTTGACCGGGTGTGGTCTGCTCACCACAGCTGCTTCAGCGACTGCTTCGTGCTCGCTCAAGACACTCTCAACTTCGGCAGTGGACATCAAGTGCCCGGAAACATTCAACATGTCGTCTACGCGGCCTGTCACCCACAAGTAACCATCGGCGTCTCGCTTCGCACCTGTGGGCATATTTCAGGGATCGTCATTTTCAGCATACGCTTTTATCGATATGGAGTAATGTTGGGGGAAGGGCCACGACCGTCTGATAAGTAACCTTCGTTGAAGGCCGAAAACTCTAAGATTCCAAACTTCCTGATTCGTCAATAAAATTTCTTTTACACGGAAATAACACCGGTTAACACGAATTTTGAGTGTGGTTTCTAGATGTCAAATTTTGATCACTTCCATGTAACTAATCTGTGAAAAAATAGTTTCAATAGATAAAGTTTGCTTTTGCAGAAATCAGAACGATATTTCGGATTTTAAGAAAAATTACCTACGTTTTCAAACATTTATTCTAAATAAAACTTAAATAAACTTCAGTTTTGCATTTAAATCACTTTTATTCAATAATAATAATTAATAATAAACTAGAAATGTAAAAGAATTGATAAACAATGTTTAAAAATGATTATGTTTCGTACTTTTTCTATTTTCGTATGGACTTTCTTGTATCAAACCTGAAACTTAATTTCCCATCATGCTCTCGTTATGCCGCCCCTGATAACGTTAATAAGGATAGAGTTCATCACGTCTTGGTGAAAACGTTTTTCTTTCTCTTCTGAGTAGGCACCCATATTAGCTATCAACCAAAAACTTCGACACTTGTTTATCAACGTAAAAAAGGCGAAAACAAACTTTATGCGTAATAACTAAAGGTTGTGGTTATTATTCGCCGGATAGAATCGAAATCTATTTATTTCAAAAGAAATTCAGAAAAAGACAATTGTTTTTTGCCTACCTGCGTAATCATGCGAGATCATTGATCTCTGTTAGGTACATGTATAAGTAGATCAGTGTATACGAGACGCGACGCAATGCGAAACAAAACAGTCCAGCTTCTTCACGAAGCTGTATCTAATATGCCATGAAGAGCATGGGGTGATTATAAAAAAATATGTCCGCGTGACACGTTCAAAATTTCATCGTTTCAACCTTTGGGTAACTTCTTTCCACCATTTAAAGATTTAGACAGTTTGAGGGACAAGCAGACATACTCAATGAATTATTGTAGCTTACGCATGGTCGGTATACGAGGTTAATCCGCGAGAGAGCGATGCCTATCCAGAAATTGAAAGCCCGACAAATATTCGACTCTCGCGGCGACCCAACACTCGAAGTTGATCTCGTGACCGATATTGGACTTCTGCGATCCTCCGTCCCCTGTGTTTTCTCGCCTAACCCAAACGAAGCTACCGAACTACGGGACAACAACGAAGCCTCGTACAATGGGCGATCGGTGTTCAAAGCGGTTGAAATCGTCAACAACATCATAGCTCCGGAGCTTCTTCGGTCGAAGCTTGAAGTTTGTCAGCAGCGCGAAATTGATAATCTTATGACAAGCCTCGACGGAACTGATAACAAGTCAAGGCTCGGAGCAAATGCAATTCTGGCCGTCTCTGTCGCCTGCTGCAAAGGCGGCGCGGCAAAAAGGGGTCTCCCGCTTTACAGATATATTGCCGAATTGTCAGAAAACCCGGAAATAATTATTCCCGTACCAGCATTCAATGTAATCAGCGGCGGAAAATATGCTGGAAATTCTCTTGCCTGTCAAGAATTCATGATCCTACCTACAGGTATACATATACAATTATACGTCGCATGATACATTAAGAGCAGCGACATTAGTAACAAGAATAATAATAATCGTAACGATGATGATGATGACGACGACGACGACGCAGCTAACGAATAAACACACCGCGTATAGAGTACCTACGTATAATGTGTGTGTTCACGTGCAGATATGAATCGGGTAGAACCTAAATTTAATCTTTGCGTTGCACGAGGAATCGAATCGGGACAGTATTTCATTTATCCTTCGTTTCGCAAGGTGCGGAGAGTTTTGCCGATGCGATGAAAATGGGCACCGAAGTATTCCGCGTCATGGAGCGAAAACTTGCCGAACAACAAGATGCGAAACTACCGTTACCGGTAGGCGACGAAGGTAGCTTTACGCCCGAATTAGAAGACGACAAGGAAGCCTTGTCTGTAATAGACGAGGCGATCAAAACGGCGGGCTACGATGGAAAGATCAAAATTGCTCTAGATATGTCAGCCTCAACATTTTGCAAGGATGGTAGGTAGCACTTTGAAAATTTTTCACAACTGTTAGTAACACTGTCTACTGACAAGGAAGGTTTCCCAGGTCGCTCTCTCTGATTTGATTTCTTTTGTATAATCTTATAGTAGAATAAAAATTAAGCGACGCGAATTTTTTTTCAACTGCCATTAAACACTTTGAAGGAGGTGAAACCACTCTTCAAAGTAAGGCATGTCAGGTGTCGATTGGGGTTGTTTTTTTTAAATTTATTCGTAGTTTTTTTATTGAGAAAATTGCATTTTTTATATCCTGTTATTAGAAAACTTTTCCAGCTGGATTCGTTGAAAAATATTGTGTTCCTGTGGGTGAAACTGCCAAATCGCCCCTTGACATGCCTTACTTTGGAGAGTGGTTTCGCCCTGTTAAAGTGTTTAACGGCTGATAAAAAAAAACAAAAAAAAAAAATTACGTGTCGCTTTGTCTTTAGTCTACTATAACATATTACAATAGAAATCAAGTAGGAGATGTCGACCTGGGATACCTTCCTTGTGAGGCCAACGATGAAACCACACTCAAAATACCTTAAGGTAATTCACAGAGTTCATGCTGACGAGTAGACAAATGTTATTGATATCCAATGTGCGATTATTGCGTATGGAATTAATTAGAAAAGTTCTGATTCAAGCGTATGAACTGCCTTAATTGAACAGTGTAGGACGTTCCCTGGGTAATGATAATTCTGTGTAGGATTGAGCGTGGCAAAAAAAGGCTTCTCCAGAAACTAACGGCTTGTTTTTTCCGTTGCCTGCCGGAAGGCGAGTAGTGTGATTCGTTACCATGTCTTCGATATTTGTATACTTCGATTTTTGGATTTTCACAACTTATTAAACGGGAATCGCAGTCAGGATGATGAGAATCATATAACTTCTCGCTGAGTTACTTTCACATTGCTGTAAATAACATATGCACATATGCACATTATATGCATCAGGGCAGTACGATTTATCCTTCAAAAGCGAAGATTCCGACCCGAACGATTATATTGCGGCGGAAGAGCTCCGCGATCAGTATTTGGAATACATGAATGAGTTTCCAGCGATCGTATCGATAGAGGATCCATTTGATTTGGAGGATTGGGACGGGTGGCCGATGCTGAGCGATCAGTCAATTCAAATTGTCGCCGACGATTTAACGGCAATGAACATCGAACGTATAGAGGAAGCGATTGAGAAACAAACCGCGAACTGTCTACTGATCAGGTTACCTCAGATTGGAACTGTTACGGAGGCAATAAATTGTAATCGATTGGCGAGGACCAGTGGCTGGAGTTGTTTGATGTCGGGAGGTTACGGAGAAACTGAAGATACTTTTGTAGCGGATATGGCCGTCGGCATTTCCGCGGGTCAGTTTAAGGCCGGGGCTCCCTGTCGGAGTGACAGAATAGCGAAATACAATCAAATTTTGAGGATTGAAGAAGAGTTGGGGAAAGATGCCAAATATGCCGGCAACAATTTCAGGTATCCGTTCAGCAAATACAAATAGCTATAGATGGAGATGAATCAAAATTGTACGCAACGAATAAACATTGAATTTATGATCATAAGCGATGGTTGTATTGACTTCTAATCCAACAGCTGAATGCTGTTGAATTGTGGTGAAACGAACGGTAGCCAAGTCACCAATCATTCTCCGTTTTTGTATGTATTTTCATCACCAAAGATATCAATGCACGAGTAATCATAATATGTCAAGTAGTATAAATTTTTCCCTCTTACCGTCTCCTGTACAGTAATAGCCATGAAATTTGGAGAAATACGTTGACTGAAATCTTTCGTGATTTCCAAACAATGTCCTCATCATACCCGGCCACGGCTTGCTGAAGACCAGAAAACCTTCACCTTCGCCGTTGATCACGGTACCATCTTCGTCTAGAAGTTCTGGTGAAACGCCAAAGAATGGAAACGTCTGGAAAATGTATATTTTATCCGTAAATAATTTCACACACGGAAGACACATAAGAGGACAAATTTTTTTAGATGCACGTATTGGAAGAATCCAATTCTGCATAATGTTTCCTTTTGCCACTCCTACAGTACAGATAATCGATGGAAGGAAAATTTATTTCTAGTAATTACTTGGGGCATTTTATTTAGAAGAACACGCAGTATGTAAACGAAAACTTGCCAATAGATGGTGTTCGTCGTTATTGTGGTACGTCCATTGGCACCGGTAGAGAGGTGAGGCTCCTTCTAGATACAGATATAGATAGCGACATCTTATCGACATTTTTAAACGCATCACAGCTCAGAAACAAACCCTTTTTGTCGGGTCGGGGTTATCTCCACTCTGGTTAACTTTCTTGATTATTGGAAAAAATCCACAACATTTTTTCCAAGTTGGTGAGGTTAATCAGAGTAGAGATAACCCCCACCCGGAAAAAGGGTTTGTGTCTGAAATGTGAAGCGGTTAAAAATGTCGATAAAATGTCGGTACCGGGATCTACATCTAGAACCAGCCTTACTTCTCTACTGGGACTTGACTCACAAGCAGGTGCTCGTCTAAAATCCCTGCGGCTGATTAAAATGCTGTCATTTCTACGCGTTGACAATGATTGTAGTACGCATAACATAGCAATGGTGATGGTGCAGGAACTTGTGGTGCGCTAATTATCTCATCCGACAATGTATGAGCAAATGATTGTGATTACGTTTAGGCAACTTTTCGCGATTTATTAGGCGTCTCGATGGGCGAAAAAGTATTCAAATTGACGTCTTACTTACTCAATTTCACGTCCGTTACGTACGCGCACTACCACTCGTCCACATAAGGTACAGCTTTTTCTATTTGCGTTACGTTTGCTTACATACCAATTGACACGTCGAATCCCTGAACTAAGTCAATATGGGCATAATTGCAATAGACACCAATTTGCACATCTCTTCCCCTTCCATCGCGGTAATGGGTAAGGGTGGTTGAGTTGGCTTACCGCGGATCCGGGTTTCATGGGTGTCGCCCCTGGGAGTGGCGTGATTACGTGACCGCCAGTTTCGGTCTGGAAGAATGTGTCGGCGATACTGCATTTGCCACGACCGACGACGTTGTAATACCACAGCCATGCTTCGGAGTTAATGGGCTCTCCTACCGATCCGAGGACCTGAATTGTTAATAACTTAGATTCCAACAAAACATTAACTTTTTGGGATTATTCCTAGTCTCGAGATTTTCCCTCTATCGATAGGTATAAAGAATCTACAGTCCATGGTACTCATAAAAAAACGTTTTATCCGAAAAGCAATTATACATTACCTTTAAAGTCGTAAGATCATGTCTCTTTGGCAAATCATCTCCAAACTTCATGAGTGATCTCACGACGGTCGGTGCTGTGTAGAATTGCGTGACCTTATATTTATCCACTATTGACCAGTATCTGTCATTGTCCGGATAAAACGGTGTCCCTTCAAACTGTAATTAGATGCGCAATAAACTATTCTCACTTTTTGACAGTAATAGCGAGCGTACAATGATTATAAAAGTACATTATCGGGATTTCTAATAGCTCGAATTACGGTACTTTTATCTGACACATTTTGCATCCAAGCAACTGTGACCTGGCAAACGCCTGGCAAGATGAGGCTATTGTAGACTCTAGATTATTTTACTTCCAGTGGGTGTTTTGATTTCAGGGACCGAATAAAACACTATCGCTGTACTTGGGTGCAGAAGGTATCAAACCCTGCAACAAGGTTTTCCACGTCCCGGTACGTTTAGGGCAGGAGTTTTCTTGCCGAGTGAACCGTAAAACAATTGACTTCGGATCGATTGTTGAGATTCGGATTACATGTAAAGCACAAGTTTTTATGTTTGTTATACCTTACCAGGACAGAGGTGGCGCCATTCGCTAATGGACCGTAGACAACGTAAGTATGACCTGTGATCCATCCGATGTCAGCTGTACACCAATACACGTCGCCCGGATGATAATCGAAAACATATTTGAACGACGTGGCGGCATAAATGAGATATCCGGCTGTAGTGTGGAGAACTCCTTTTGGTTTCCCCGTCGAGCCGCTGCGGTAAAAGAGACGTTGTTGAAGACAATAATACCCGGGAATTACCGGACATCGGGTACATACGTCCAAGAAATTTATCCGCGCATTTAACGCATTTTAATGACGGTTACCATAGATGAGACATGCGATACGATAAAATCATTTGTACCTAGTGTATAATATAAACAAAGGATCTTCAGCAGCCATCCATACTGGGTAACAGCGAGAGTCAACGTCTTCCATCTCTTCATGCCACCAAAAATCTCGATCCTCTACCCAAGCAACCTCAAAATCGTCGGATCGCGGGTTATTTTTTTGCGTACCATTCGTAGATCCATTTGTACCATTTACGCTGACACCTTCTATTGCCAATGAAAGAAACAAGGAGAAAAACCCGTATATCCCCATCACGTGATTTTCACTCGGAGAGTGTGATAATCTTACCCCTGGATTCTGATTTAGTCATAGTGTTGCTGAGCCTTCGAAGATGAGATACCACTATACAGCTTTCTACCTGGTGTCCGTTATTTTTTGCCTTTTCCAAAGCGTCGTCGCATATACGTTTCAGATTCAGGAGCTTTTCACCACGCCATACGCCGTCCGCAGTTATGAGGACTTTTGATTTTGAATCGAGAATTCGTTCTGCCAGTGAATCCGACGAGTATCCTGCAAACTATTCGCAAGGAAAAATTAGACAGAGCATATACGACATATTTATCAGTTCACTGCTTAGTGTATTACATCATACTTTTTATACAAGTCGATAGCACACGGCGTGCTGCAGGCTAACGATAAACCACAACTTGTAGTTGCGACGTTAACTTGGCTATCAAGTCACCAAACATTTTTGGTACTAACCGCGTCATACGCATACATTTGCAAGATCAAAAATTACACCCGATAAAATTGCAAAAACTTACCACAATGTTGTGAGTGGCGCCTATTCTCGTGCACGCAAGCATGGCTATGGGTAATTCGAGAATCATTGGCATATAAATTGCTACGCAGTCGCCTTTGGCTACACCTTTCGATTTCAAGACATTGGCAAATCTGCAGACCTCTTCAAGCAGTTTTCTGTACGTAAGCCGAGAGTAGTCATCTGGATGATTACCTTCCCTGTACAGATAAACCGGACACATTATTCTTCGTTAGTAACGTTCCGCCCTCGAGTATTTAACGAAAAGTCGACTCTTCGATTGAGACCCTACGACCAATGTTATCTTAAAGTCAGATGTAACAAGCGTGCAACGAGAAATCTGGCCATGCCGTATGCAGAGGTTCTTCTGTAATTCACACCAGATTTAACTATCGTCGTATTACGCGAATTATCATTACCGTATTCGAGGCTTCTTCCGATTGCGATTGCTTAACGTGCCGATACCTGCTATAGTTTCATAGTATAAATGGCATTGGACGAGAAATTCAGATCGTTTATACTTCAGCTATCGCACAGATACGTGCTGCTCCAAATATTTGCCATGGAACGATTTAAACACGTGCAATTTGACATTTGACACGATGCGCGATATGTCATATCGTGTGTTCATTACACGCGGGTGAAGATTAAGTAACGCCTTGTCATTGCGGTTGAGAAGGGGGATAATTGGCGAAAAACGTGAATATCAACGTAAATCAATTCCTGGAAATACCTATATATACATACATGTACGTTGTATGTATATGCAACCGTGAAGACTGTCACTCTTGACGTAAGAGATTCCTCGATTGCATTAATTGGTATGTAAAATTTTCTTTAAACAGGTGTTTACTTACAAGTATGTACGTGAGTTATTTTAATTTCAGGATGACACCTTAATTTTTTTCGAACCACGGTTTGTCGGTCTGTTTCTTACGTATTAGTTGTAGCACATATTAATTATAAACGATTCGAATCCAGTTATTAATAAATGTATAAATAGTATAATTCAATCACCGTTAATGCTGTATAATAATTACAAAAATTGAATTGAATCGCTGACAATGAGTCTCTACAGTATAGGTGACTAGGCATCCTCTATGAGAAATTGTATGTTTTCAGTACTGATAAACATCTGTTTCCACGTAATTTATTACTAACAGTCAAGAGCTGTGTTTGACGGTCAGTTAACTGATGAATATGCAAGGGTTCTAGTTCAATGTAAAACCAACGTTCTGGATGGTGTTTTAAACGCAACTGACCGTATCCTCGCCAAAGTGACTCCGAAAAACTGTAAAGTAAACAGGTGCATCGGCACAATTTGCGACGGGTTAGCCCGGGGACTGTTTCCCGGATTTAAAGTGTCTTAGACCACGTTCTCTCTCTTTGAGTCTAATAAATAGTAAATAATAAAGTCGCTCAAAATTAGTGTACGAGTAGATGCAGGATGATGTAATTCGACAGATGGATACCGTGTCGTGAGGGAATGACCAATAATATAATCAGTTTAATTTGGTGGTGATGGACACGTGGACGTTGGCCAATCGAACTAGCGAATTTTAACCGTTCGACAGCAAAACGAGACAACTAGTTGCGCGAGTTTGGTTAAATATGTACATTGCACAAATTGGTGAATCGACGTAGAGTAATAAATTACAAGTTTCGGCATGAATACGAAATTTCAAGATCATGTTTGTAATCTTAAATGCATGTTATTGATATTCATGATATTCAATCATCGGCAATTTGGCCCAACGTTCATCGTTGTAAAGATTATATGCAGATTGTAACTACATTTCACATGTTTATCATGTGGGTAAAGTTCAACTTTTTTACTCGTAAACGTAACAAGAAATCAATAAACATTTTTGTAGATATTCGGCGTTACGTAATACAAGTTTCAAAAAAATCCGTCACGTGTCTTGCATGCATAGAAGCTACCGATTCGCATAAATTTATAGCGATAAGAATAAAAATAAAAAGAGAATCACTCTCGCATCACGCCATAGGCTATAATATGATATAATACCTTTATTAGAAATATACATACCTATAAGCTAATAACCATTCGAGCCATTTATATTCTTTATTATCGTGCAAACCTTGGGACAATAAGTTGGTCACCTTGTCTACACGTATTTACGGTACACATGTGATCGGACGATACCTTTCTCCCAAGTTTTCAGTTGTTACAGTATTATATCAAAGTCAAAATGTGAAAAATGACAAAGTTGAAAGTCTTCAACTATTGAGATAAATTCGTTACCAGGAAAGTTAATTTTAAAACTATTTAACCAGCCTGTTCGAGGGGTGCTTCCTGATTGGATTAATGAAAAGGTAACAACTCACCAATAAAAGGCAACCTTGTCGCCGTTTCCATTCTTTACGTTTCTGTCGAGAAGGTTGAAACTAATATTGGTGGAGGCACCTTCCATCCATTCGATGAATACGTCTCCTTTACTCACATCGAAATTGTACGAGCAAAATTTTCCCTCTTTTACCGGTGTCTCCCAGTGAAACTGTTTGGCCACCTGACCCCAAAACTTTTCGGGACTTTCAATCGATCTGCGAAACGTGAAATACATCAGATACTTGATAATTTTCTTACTCTTACTTGTTACGTACATGAAAGATGGTCGTTATCGTTAAGTCGCTGAAAAACATTGTTTACGTATTGGATAGGTGCATTCCTATAAATTTTGCGAAGCTAGGCAGAGTGATACATTGCGGTTAAGCGAGGCAATTTATAATAAATGGTAAATAGCACTTCGTGGCGATATGGGTGCAGGAGCGCCGCAAGGGTTCAGAGGTTATCTTTATTGTTACATACAAAACTACATATTATCTTTGCAGCTGATTAACGCGAATTGATTAATAAAGTGGCGATGCAGTGCAAGGAATTCAATACGCGGATTAATGCCATTCACCATCATCATCGAACGATTGTTTCCAATAACATTTACGAAGTAAACTAGTATCTCAAGTTTGAATTCATTTATCAAATAAAACATGATAAGAAAATTAAAAATGCATACCGCGCGATTCATACGTATTACACACGCGTAGGTTTTACCACCTATTTTAATAACCATACAAGTGCAGCACGTACATGCGGTTAATCGCGGTCACGTGCAGCTATTTAATTACGTCGGCTGAATACGAATTTCATGCACATGCACAAAATGGTACTCATTTTACGGACATGTGAAACTCGTCTGTCCATAGTTTCGTTTGGGATGAGTGATATAAAGTGTGATTGTATCGTCAGTTGTTTTCTTGTTTAAGTTGGATTGAATGAAATTATTACAAACATTAATTTTATATAGTGAAAAGAGAAGGCAATTCAAGCTATTCGACGATGTTTTGGGGTCGCTTTATTACGGGCTTACGTTTCCAGAAAATATCCGAGTTTGGCTTGGAAATAAAAAACACACCGTCATTTTTGACGTTGCATGTTCCAGCAGGATGACGGGTACGAGATGAATCTACGCCAAGGTTGTCGATCTCTGTGTAGGTCAGATTGCAATCCGGGAACATGATTCCTTGCTCGTATGCATATACATATATAATATGTAAGTTTGTACATATTCGCGTATTTACAACACCCTCGAAATGTATAGTTTTTCGTCGTTTTCGGACTACCAATTGAATCGATTGACGGTCCTAATACGTCATCGTGAATATCGATCAAGAGAAACACGGTCAGTAAATTTGGCGGAGCTAGTAAAGATGCATGAATTACGTATAACAATACCGAATGCGATTTGGTTAATTTTCATATGACTGTATGGGACAACAACCTATGCCTGTATAATCTTATTACATACGTGTGTAAATTGACGCAGGCTGTATTAGTTCAAACTCACTGTTCGTAAAATTCTTGATACTGTTTGAAGCTGCTGCAGTGCGAATTCGCAGCAACCGCCGCGTTCGGATGGTAAATTCTGTCAGCCATACTTATTTTTTGAATGTTTAGTCGTTCACCCTGACACCCCTGTACTCTCGTTGGACCAGCGAGGGTAGGATCTGCAACTGACACGGACCCTCGGAACACTTGTGTCAGTAGAAGTCACGCATGTACCGAAGAGAAATCGACCGTGTCGATACGTGACAGAGGCGGTTGGAGTACTGACTTCCTCCTCGAACGTTGGTTAACGAAATGCTGGTGCGCAACCCGCACTTGTCCTTCGGCTGGCAGTTAGTTCTCCAGGGCGCAGGTCGTCGGGGATCTGGGCGATGAGGGGCAGGGGCACTGCTATAGCCGGCGGTACCGCGATCGATACACGTGCTTTCCTCTTCGCGGTGGGACCAGGCCGCCGGTGCAACGGAAGGAACTGGGACTCAAACGCCGCTCGTACCTCGAGCGGAGCGACGACGCCGCGACGGTGTCAAGAGGCCGTAGAGCCGATGGCCATACGAGCTGCGACGCTTACTCGATCGTCATCGACTACGCACGACCTCGCCTCGTTGTCAGTTCGATTGCGTCGAATGACACGATATGTAATTCACCTGCTGTACGTATACATATATTAGGGTGGTTCGTTTGTTAAAGTAATTTTTTTTCTAAAGTGCCGGTCGAACGATTTGTGACAAATGATGAAAAAAAAAAATCCTCGTTAAACCTGGAGGATGTACGGCATTTTTGTTTTAGTACACATGTCACAAAAATTTTTCGAGTGGCACTTGAAGAAAAAAAAGTTAGAAAATGAACTACCCCTAGGCGGGATGTATCTGTGTAGAATAATGCAGCGGATCATTACGGAGAATATCATATTTGCCAGTTCCGGTTGAGTGAAGTAAATGCACCAGTGAATAAACGCTTCGAGAAATTCACCCAGCGAACGAACAACCATGGTGAATAATTCACTATATATACGTGTAAACTTTTCTCTGGTTTGTTCATTTATCGGTGCAGGCTGTTTATTCGCTGGTGCAGTTATACCCATATTCTTAGCAAAAATCGCCGGACAACTCTTTTAAGAAGACAAGAAAGAAAGTACGAGTAATTTTTGCTGCTGCCGAAAACTGATACCGATCTTCTCATGATATACTTGTCGGAGGTGATGCACCGACAAGCGAACGCAGTTGACTGAGGAAATGGTGGCCGTCAGAATTGGTTGTTGTGTCTGACCCCTGGTTCATGTGCCTGCCGGATGGAGTTGTATTGGGAAGTGAATTATCCGGTTAATTGTAGGACAAACAGCGAAGGTATAATATTCATAGCGGAACTTGGTACGCGCAATTCTCACGTCCTTCATACCGCTTGCCTTGCGAAATTACGAAAGCATAGTAAAATTGTGAAAATAAAGAAAAGTTGCAGCCGATAAAGCTGGGAAAATGAGACGAATTAAAAACTGCAAGTTTGGAGACGCTTAATTGCATAACGAACAGTTGTGACATTATTCAGAAATTGTACAGGCAAAGCTGCGGTGTGGAACACCAAGTTCTGTCACACATCTCTGCCAGTATTGTATTCGTGAGGATACGGTATAAGGTATATCGGGTGTGTTAATTCAATTTTGGGCTGAGCCTATTTTATTCTATTACGCATTAATCGTCTATAAACCACGTTTCGTTCCATCTTCTGTACTACTCTACAGAGAATTTTCCCGAACAATAACATTTGCTTGCCAAATTTTCTTTCTTTTTTTTTTTACCAATTCTGGATTGATCATTCTCACCTTCATTGCCAGCCTAGAACAAGTATTAGCGTTGGTGTGTCAAATATAAGCATGCTGAACGAATGCCGTGGCGTATATAGTTGTTGGACGAAAATGGAGACGCATTACCTACAGACACAGCGCGTATAATTTATTAGCAGAAGAAAACACGCGCATGAACATTCTAAAACGTCTTGCGTTTGCGTTGAATGCTAAGAGTCTATCTATAATCCGATAGTCTCGCCACTGCCGTTCAAGTGTGAAGCGTTTCGGTTGGCAATTATTATCATTCCATGGCTATATGCAAGGACAAGGTCTATTATAAGGAAAAGTGAATGGTTCTTGCGATCTGTTATTGCGTAGCATTCATCACGGACCCGTCAATGCAAAATAATAAAAGTAGCATGATCCGATGCTCAGGCATGGTATTTTTTCTAGGCCTTTCGCCGGAATAGAATACACCTATCCCCATGCCAATTCGACCGTCTTATCCCTTATCATTGATTGATAAGGTACGATTAATTATGTTGTTGGTAAAAGAACGACAAAGCCAACTTAAATACCGTTTCTGTCGACAAGTTTGCTTCGGTCGATCGTGTGTCTAGGGACATTCCGTCATTACCGACTTTAACATTTAGTGGTTTAGATATGGATAAGGTTTCGCTACGGTATTCGTTAGAATTTCAATTTTACACGTCGAGGATTGCGATAGCTAATATAACAGCAGTTTGTGTAGACATTTGAAAAATCGAGTCCCAATTATAGACCTTTTTGGTTCTACCTGTTTGATCCTTACTTCTGAAATTACCAAAAAATTTATTTTTAGTGTCCAACCCTCTAGCAATTGGATTTAGTCATCGAAAAATTCACAACTTGTTCCGTAAATTTATAATTTTGGCGAATGAAAGGGTCAATAATTGGGTCTAAACGTGTCAATAACTGGTACACTTACCTTAAACGCTTTTGTTTTAGCTCAATAAATTGCAGGCAATTTTGTCTGCACAATCGACGCTCGTATTCTATTAATTGAGCGTTTCCGTATCTGCATGACGAACTCGGAATAATGTTCCAACTGATAATCCTACGGAGGGATGGGTGACATGAAGATGATAACTTCAACAGTACGTATTCAATTACAATATATTCACTTCGGAGTTAGTGCAACACAATTGAATCAAGTAATAACTTGGCAACAGCACCCCCGTGAAAATAAACATTATATGGTTAGTTTGCTCGTGTCAGTAAAGTAAGAGATTCCAGTTACGTACGTATCCATATAGCGGAGGGGCGAATGTGTTCGTTTTAACGACGTGACAGTCCGGTCTAGATAAAAAGTTTGCAACTTCCTGCAACGAAGACAAGGTAGGCACTTGAAACTAATCACCCTTCATAATCCCTCACCGTTTAAATAGCCTTGGTCAAGCCATTTACTTAAGTGGCTTAGGCTTTGTTTCATATAATCGTGATATATTTTACTTGATTTTGCAAATTCCTTCGTTCACCGAACACATTGACAGACAATTAAAAGCATCAAGATTCGGCTGCCATCACGTTTTGCAATAATTTATTTAACTAAGCCACGTTCTATGATATTATTAATGCAACTCTTTGTACGGTCATGGTTGATCGTAGCTTACAGTCTAATAACGAACAAGTCGGCTATGATAATCAACATCTGTATCGCAACCGCCTAATAAGAGCGGAACACCGTCACATTTTTATGAGAATGGAAAAAACGAGGAAGATTTTAGTTTCTGGAGTAAAGTGGAGACTGTCGATAATCATGCGAGTGTGATGGTTTCCTCGAGGAAGCTCGCCGAGTTTCAGGGACTCGTGAATGAACAGCACAGGGATGTCCACGAGTTGATGAATGACTTGCAGAGTGTTATAGATCAAGAGAATCCACACTCTGATACTCTTAAATCCACACTTCAAATCGAAGTTGATACCTTATTAGTTTTTTATGAAAAAAAAAAAAAAAACTGTTATTAGGTATATGTCATACATATAAACTTTTTTCAGGTCAATTGATAGATAAGCACTATGAGTAGTGAGTATTTAAAGCTGATTTCTCCGCTGGTTGGAGATGAAACTGACTGGGGTTGAACTATCCACCGGGTGAAACCGTCCTTCGGATTGAAAAATCCGAAAGTGTTTCCGGCAAGAGGAATTCACGCGGGCAACGGAGCTCCCTGGCAGTGGTCACTGATCGTTTTCAGATCCAACTGATCGCTAACAACGATGTAAATACCAGACAAGCAGCGGAGACTGGTGCATCTTCACCGTCTATAATACCGATGTTTACGTCTGCACACGTAAAAAGGTACAAAAGTTTTCCGTATTTGCGTACAGCGGGCAGTTTGTTCTTCAGAATTAACTGTGTAGGAAAATGCGACAATTGTACCAATGCCATAGCTGACGATGAGCTGATCGTAATCGGAACTGTCAATAGAAAAGTGAGTTTTCAAATTTGTAGGCGTACGTATTGGTCACTTTATAAGCAATAATCAGATCAGCTGTAATATCTGTTATATCTTCCGAAGTGCGGCAAGCATGGTGTTTCATAATGTGGTCAACAACTGTTTGCAGTATACTCGTAAACACAGGAATGAAAGGGATTATACTGCAAGCGGACCACACAAAGGTAAGGTTGTGTGGCTCGCTCTAAATAGGGTTCTTTGAAGAGAATTTTAAAACAATATTGTTCAGCTGTCACATGACGACCTCAAATGGTATAAATCCAGTACAATCAGTAACATTGATTCGATGGCTTGCACGCGGCAGATAAAAATCTTCAACGATAATGTCCATCATGTATGTAATCGCAAAGATTACCAGACTAGATTGATACAAATTTTCATTTCCTAATCAAAAAATCTGACTGTCGTCTTTACTTATCAATACGTGTTTTTATTGTGATGACGCGTGTATTGGCAAATCTCGGCTATAAATATGGAATACGAAGAAGATGAGATCGAGCATTTTCACGGTCGCCAAGTAAACCGACGTAAGTTCAACGATGAACGCTCCATAAAATCTAACCACTCTCAAGTCTGGCAGTATCCACGTGCATGGCATCAATTTTGTTTGTTTCCGTTTCTTTACAGGACGGCTATGCTGCGTCTTTGGATAATCGCAGCCTGTGCGGCCACAGCCGTATTCGCCGGAGTAGACAGATTCGACAACTACAAGGTATTCGCCGTAACTCCCAACACTACGGCTCATTTGAATTTACTCAGGGAACTCGGTGAAACTGAAAACGGCGTAAGTCACCCCTCCACTACCTTTATACTGAAATAACTTGTAAGATTGGCTCGCTTCGAGAAGAAACGCGTGTAGGCCAAAACCAATTTTTACGCAGCACTAACATGTGCAACGATGTTATTTACTTGACACGCAGTTTGATCTATGGAACAATCCAGCTCGCCTCGACGCACCGGTTCACATTATGGTGCCACCGCATCGGCTTTATGAGTTCGAAGAATACATGAACGTAGTGGGCGCGCATTACACTACCTACATCGAAGATGTGCAGAAATTGATAGACGCTGAGAATGGCCCGCTCCAATCACGGGACGGTAGCTTCGGGTGGACGAGCTATCACACTTTGAATGAAATCTACGAATGGCTGGAATCTTTGGCCGTTAAGTATCCGGAAAACGTCGAAGTGGTGGTAGCTGGCTCGACCTACGAAGATCGTGAAATAAAGGGCATTAAAATTTCATTCGGGTCCGACAATCCTGGGATCTTCATCGAAGGTGGTATCCACGCTCGGGAATGGATTTCACCAGCAACCGTGACTTACATCACCAATGAACTTTTGACCAGCACGGATCCCGACGTTAGAGAATTGGCCGATAGACACGACTGGTACATTTTTCCCGTTTTCAATCCGGACGGTTACGCGCACACACATTCCAGCGTAAGTCTCAGTCTTTTCTATAATGTGCAGTTGTGCGGTATTATGTCACAGTCGCGTATTACATCAACGAGAACTTGAAGGAAGTTTGTTTTTCCGAATGATTACCTTCAGCATAGTATTGCTCCAAGTTTTCTTTTTGTTTGCCCGTTTGTTCGAAAAAAAAACAACAAAGTATTGACGAATGCCTCGATTAAATCCTCGAACTGATTATACTCTACTTTTAATTTGACAGAGCCGTTTGTGGCGAAAGACGCGGTCCCGAGTGAGCGCCTTGTGCCGTGGAGCTGACCCAAACAGAAACTGGGGATTCCAGTGGAACAGTAAGACATTTTAAATTGAAACTAATGACGGAAATCGTGAATTCGAGTAAAAGAACAACGGCTTCCCGATATATCCTGAAATTTTCAGCCGGTGGCGCGAGCAGCTTACCCTGCGTGGACACGTACGCCGGTTCGGGACCTTTTTCCGAAATTGAAACCAAATCCGCATCCGAGTACATAGACTCTATCAGCGATAAATTCTACGCGTACATATCATTTCACAGCTATACCCAGTTGTTACTCATACCGTACGGACACACCACGGATCATCTAGACAACTATGACGAATTGGCAAGTATACATGCATACCGTGCTTATCAATATGACAATTTAGAACCAGGCGAGGAATGTAATGCGGGTATTTATTTGTTTCCTGCAGTACGAAATTGGAATCATAACTGCTGAGGCTCTCCAACAGAGATACGGAACAACGTACACGGTCGGAAATATTGCCGAAACTATCTGTAAGTACGAAAATCAGTTTAAATATAGAATTTTCGAAAATTCGTATGTACTGCACAATGTAATGACAAAGTCACTTAATTTGCAAACAGTCAATCTACGGAAAATGTGTAAGTAAATTTTTACGTTCAACTTGATCCAAACAGATGTTGCCACCGGAGCATCCGTAGACTGGGTTAAGGCCACGTACAATACGCCCATTACCTACATTTACGAATTGAGGGATCTTGGCCGATGGGGATTCCTTTTGCCCGCCGCGCAAATTATTCCCACTGGGGAAGAAACTCTGGACTCACTCGTGGCGATGTTCAAGGCTGCCAAGGCACGTGGACACGGCGTATAAACTTGATGGAAGACAGTTAGCAGGTCACTACTGCCACTTTTGCAATGTCAACGTCTCGAGCATACATACTTTCATTTTGAATTTCCAATTGCAACAGGGTTTTTTATATTCACCAGAAGCCAGAAATCCTGTAGTACCTACTGAACTTTGTACATGGCATATTGTTCACTCTGTGTCTATCTTACTTTTCGAACATCACTTTATCTAATGTGAATAAATACGCGTATGTGTAAGAGTATTTGCAAATTAAATGGCATTTGTGATTTACAATTTTACACCTGTATTGTCATTACAAGTAGAATAAATGACCTGCAAGTAAGTCACCTAGCAGTTCTGTTAACCAATGTCCTTCTGACGGACAAGTAAAAATCTCGTATTTTTGACTAATCCGTTAGTCAACAAACAAATGGTAGATAAGGAAGTTGGTTGGCCAAAAATAAAAAATTTCAATAATCTTATTACAGAATGCTTGTACATATTGCATTCATTGAATTGTTATATTCGTAAGCTACGAGAATCTCCTTATAAATACGAACATAGACGATACTGGAATTATTGACAGATGCTTAGATGTCGATGCTTTATTTTAGATTGCGTCAAAATTGTTAGAAGTCTATCAGATTCATTCAATTTCAATTATTCGCCATTTTCTAAAATTCCACTAAAAAAATTCTTGTATTGTGTTGGAATGGTTAAATACTCAACGTCATAACATTGCACCGAAATTAACGACGATTAATAAATGGGCGTTCATTAATCGCCTACCGAAAGAAACAAAATCAGTTTCAGTAACCTTGTATAAAATATTCTTCGGCATAGAGGGAGCCGTTATAGATTAAAATCGAACTAATTTCCCATATTTCAATAATTTTACAAAGATTTGAAATGAAGCATCGATATCCAATTGTAAGATTTCGTTCACAATTCCAGCATTTTTTATTTTTGTGTATTTCGAGAGATCTTCGTAGCTTACAAATATGATAATTCGATAAGTTCTCGGTGTAAGTACGACTGCGCGTTGACGGATGAATTTAAAGTAGGTGACCCCTGGGCAAACTTATGCGACAGGGGACTCATTACAGTTTTTTACTTTTCACATTTCCCACCATCCCAGCATTCTGATTGGTTTGAAAAGTTCAGTCAACCAATTAGAATGCTTGGATGGTGGGAAATGTGAAAAGTGAAATTACATAATCGACCTCCAGAACTCTGCGCGTAAGTGGGGGGGGGGGGGGGGGCTGGGTGGGTCGAGGCCGTAAGAAGACGCCTTACCGACCGGTAGCTTCTTTATCGGTGGGAGCGGTTTAACACGCAATCCCATAAGCAATCCAAAACCCCATTAGGGTAACAGTCTGCAACAGTCTTCAGTTTACGGTCTGTGACAGGCGATAGAATTAATGAAAAGTATTGTTTATTTGTCACCTTATAAGCCTAAGTTTTCTTTTCAAACACTTGACTAACACTGCTAAGGAAAGAGAAAAAATATTCGCCGGTATCAAAATCGCCCACTTGTAATCTTTCATCCCAGAGAAGAAGACGAAGAAAGTCATCGAGACTGTCAATTGTCCGAAGACAATCTCATCCCTAGATCGTCATTTGTTTCATTTTTGTTTGCAAACAGTAAAGCCAGTCAGTCATCTATCTTTTGTAGCGCGTCACTAATACCACAGCTCCTCTAAAGAGTAATAATCTTATTACGCGAATAATTCATCACCGAACTCATCGAACTCCGAACGATCATTTATTCGTTAGACTAGATAGCATCCCGCTGTGATCCAGGTCTTCAAGACCGAATAAGTTACGCAGGAAAGCTTGCAGTGCTCTTTCATCAAGTAGGTTCGACAACAGAAAGGTTTTCACGGTTTTGGGTTTGAGTACCGACATTTTAGGTAACGTATGTCAATCGCTGCTATCTTCCTCCCGACAGATCGATTCGATTATCTGTTAATATCGAACATTTCCTCGGAAATACTGTTAAAAATTGAATTACTATCAGTTTCACGACTCTACGTATACGTGCATTGTATGTACGCATACATATAATAGTATACAAAGGGGGAAATAACTCACCGAATAGACGCGTCAGTAGGCTTATGAATTAATTACAATCAACTGAAATAATGAAAAGTAACTGAATTAATGAAAATTACTAAAAATGAATTGAAATATTGAAAATTGACTGAGATGTAACTGAATTATAGAAAATTAATTCAATTTTTTGAATCAGTTTGGATTCGTGCCAGAATTATCTGTTTACAGAGAAAAAAAATCAAAATGAAATAAGAAGTCAAGTTTAATTAAATAAAAATCGTTTCAACTAACAGGAAATACAAAAAAATTCATCGATATTTTTTTCGAGTGAGAATTCGAGTAAATAAGCGAGAAAAAAATTTTAATTCATGAATTGAAATGAAGTAAGTCGAATCGAAGAAATCTGTTTGAGTTAAAAAAAATTATTTGACAGTAAAAAAGTTAAGTTGAATTGCATGAATTAATTGTAATTAATTCAACTCGAAAAATTATCGCATCAGTCAAATCTTGAGTTATTTCCCCCTCGTGGTATACTCAGGAAGATAAAATAAACTTCACCGAGTGTATGCTTTGCAATTACATAGTTGACAAATAGTTAATCGTTATACGTGTGGCTGTATTAATTACATTAATCTCAAATATTATTGGACGGTGGTTATCTTAAGCGAGTTCTAAACCCAAATGCATCCGAATTCACAACAGTTTGCTAATCGTAAGGATCTTATCTAATCCCGATCCCATTATACAACCGCGTGCTTAATTTACGATCATTATCCTATTACAAGCGCACTGGTAAATATGCGACAATACAATAGCATAGAATTTTAAAATAAGTAACAGTATTATAAAGACAAATATACAGAGTGAATTCCCAACGACTACATTGCACGTTCTGTCGTCTGCTAATTATAAGATTTAATGCACGCGCGCTACAATGCGAGAGCGACACGACTGTTTGTCAGGGCGAATAACCGTCATAGATGACTGGTTGCCACGATGTATGTAACCTCACAAATTTTTACCGTTGTGAACTGTGAGTAATTGTCACTGACAACTGTCAAAAATTTGGGGTTACACACATTGCGACCAACTAGCGTTTAAATTTATGACGCTTGGTCGCCCGCCACTCTCCGATTATAGCGCGTGCGCATTAAATTTCAGCAGACAACGGAACGTACAATCCGTAGGAATTGAATCTGTATATTAGCGAAATGAAAGCTATAGGTTGTATGTATTGTAGGTATGTGTGTATGCATTGAGAGTTTTGTCAAGATCGTTTGGACGCTCTAAAATCACACAGACCTATTGATTTTGTTTTTTTTTTTTTTTTTTCAAGAAAATGACAACACTTGGAGCAATTTGAGATCGAGGGCTTTATTATTCATAGTTTTAAGAATATTTGTCTCTTTACTTCGATGTGCATATAACTATGTTGGCCTGTAAGGCCTTAATCTTCATGTTCTCGATGAAACTGTTCAAGCAACATTTCTGAATGTCGCGACGAAAGAAATCCCAGTGTGTTCTCACGGTTCAATATGGAGTCATTTTTATCCAAATGTATTATCATGCTATCGTTTTTTTTATCGATTTCATTCAAATAATGGGAGTTTGATTTTGCTGCGCGGTAAAAGAAGGCGAACAAATCGAGCTTCTGACGTATAATATTAGACAATGAAAATTACATGGTATTTCAGGGCTGCTAACTGGAAGTTAAACGGCTTTCAAGAATCGAACAGGTTCGAAAATGCCACCGTCGAACGCGATGGAAAATGATAAGAAAAGATTGCGAAATCAATTTACCAAAGACGAGCGAACACGGCTTTTGGCCATTATGGGGGAATACGGACCTCTGCTTGACGATAAAAATATATCAATCCTCAGCCGTAAAGAGATTTGGGAGATCATTGAGAACAAGTTCAATGAGAATGGCCATTCTGGTCGTACTTCGGCACAGCTCAAGAAGTATTGGCAGAATTACAAATACCACAGCAAACGTGCCAAGATTATTCATAAGGTAATCTAGATAATCTGTACATGTAACTCTTACTGCACAATCCACGTTTGCTTACAATCAATTTCGTCGCGATGACAGGGATTAAAAGGGAGATAACTCAATTTGAATGTTTCCAGAAACGCAGTAATAATTGAAATATTAAGTACATACCTCATAGTCTTTATCTGATCGATCCTTTTAAAAACGTTCGTGCTAGCGTGGTAGCGGTGTGATTTTATTTTATTGAAAAATATTTCATTTCTAAAGGACCATTTACGCATGTCGAGTATCAAAGTTTTTATATCTTCGTTAGCGGTAATTTTGGTCAGTCAAGCACTTTGCTGAAACTTTTTATTACAACTTTATCGAGGCTTATTTTCACATTCCACTCCGATTATTATATTCCTGAACTCGGGGATGGAAAATTTACGGAGCGAATCTAGATCTTTAAATCACACATATATAGCACAGATTGTTATCCGAGTGTCTTAGACACGTACAGTCCTCTAGATGTTTTATCATTATCAGAATGTCCTCACGAGTTTATTGTTTATTGCAAACGATAGGAAATCCCAAAGACTATGAGTCCGACGACTCGGCAAATGGTTAAAATGTTGGCAAAGGTGAACCCTGAAGAGTGGGCACAATACGACGTTAAAATTAACGTGGCATCGAGAAAACAACCAGCTGACTCACCAAAGCCGTCTCCTCCATTGGCAAACTATTCTTCGCCGCTGTTTTATAGCGGCTTAAATACAGGGGTATCCGAACGGCGAGAAGAAGACTATTCACCGATTGTCAGAAAACCTAATCTTCCACCTCAAAGACATTTCAAGTCATTCGCTGCTGAACGTGAGCACGATTGCACTTTCACACTACACCCGACGCCTGGCATCATTATATCACGTGTGTAAATTTCTCTGCAATTGTTCCAGCATTTCCGTCCACACATGAACCAACGGTAATGTCCAGAAGCGAAGGTGTTTGCGTTAAGGATAAAAATGAAATTTCTGACAGCGATTTGATTGTCTCGACGACCGACGGTCAGGACCAGGGTAGCAGTGTTACGGTCTCGGTAATATGTCCGGAAATTCCATCGCAAATTCGATCGATTTTTAGGAAAAGGAACATACCTCTGGATAACGACGGCTCGAATTTCGGATCGATTTACGCCAATGAAAAGGAACGCGTAACAGAGGGTAGAAATTCACCCGAGGACTTTCGTCATGTCGGTAGGCCTACACGAGCGAGTAATGGAAACGATTCCGTTGTTGTTAACGAGGGGCATCGACACGGTATCATTGGAATGTTTGAAGCAAGTAAACCTGAACGCTTGGCGGTGAACAGGTCGGATTATTTCGAAAGGAGGTGCGGAGGATACGATCAGCCACCGGCAGCGGGTGAACCGTTAGATCGATACGCGGCTGTATCTCGTCAAATAGCGAGTGAAAAACAAATGCTCACAAATACAATAGAGGCGACAACGAATGGAGAAAGTAAATATGATTTTGTTAGAAATTTGCCGACCGATTGCGAGATCGTTGACGATACGCGAACCGCGAAGGGTGATCTTTCAAAGGGTTGTCGTTCAGTGGATAAATTTTGTACGCCTTCTGCGATAAATGGAGGAAATGAAACGAGGATGGTTCAAATGGCCGGAAATGCTGATACTGTGTCGACTGGAAGTGGTGTTAAAAAATCACCAGGCAGACAAGTTGTTAGAAACATTAACAACGACACGGAAGACATTGATTACTCGGAGTTGAACGAAATACTGAAACAGCTTGCCGACGTCCGGAGCTTCAAGCGTACGGAGATTCTCGACGATGTTACAGAGATGACGGAGTCGTTCGGATTAGAGGGAAGTGTTCATTCCGGAGGAGATTCACGCGAGGCTTTAATCCCGTTCATTAGTGAAAAAAGCGAACCGGACGAGACGAAGAATATGCCGAATTGTAAGGATCTAGCGGCGCGGGATTTCTTACGATTGAAACTGTATCTGAGGCTACTTCGCAATGTTGGTCAACCTGGAAGTAGGTGGTATCTCGACATGCTGCGAAAGTTCCAGCCCCTTCTTTCTACCGCGAATGGTACAATTGATAAGCGCAACACGGACAAGGACCAAAACAACGATGGCGATCGGGGAAGAAAATTGGACGCCCCAAACATAGCGGGCAATTTGAGAGTTAGAAGGGTGTCGTCCATGACGCTCGGAGCTGTCGATGATAATGAAGTTCAACGTGAGATTAAAGTGGAATCATCGGAGGAGGAACAGGAAACACCACCCGTTACTTCTAGTTTACTTAACGGTAGCCATAAAAGCATTTAATTTCAAATTATAGGTATAATCAAACGGATTGAATATCGCACGTATGAAATTTTGGTAATTTTACCTATTTCTTCAACTTCAAGCCAACAACGCCGAGGACAGTCGAGTCGTAAATTCCATCAGTTATCTGGTAAAAGCGAAGCTGCAGTGTGCAAAATTGGAATTGGATCATCAGCTGAAACTACAAGAGTTAGAGGTATGATTAAATCATCATCTCGAAGGAGTTGTTATTTTCACGAAACAAAAATATTTATCGTTATGAAACGTATTGTGTTTGGGAAAAAGATGGAGGAGAAGGCGTTGAAGGTGAAAATAGCCGAGATGACGGTTCACGAAACTAAACTACGAATCCAAGCTCTGATCGAGGAAAGGCTCCGTGGTAGAGAACTTGACGAATTACGCCTGGCTCAGATGAATGCCGAAAAAGTGAGTATGTTATATGTTCACGTATACGAGGATGATCGTGTGGGAAAACTGTTCGAATATTTGTGCAATTTCTTCAGATTCGACATTCTGTTGAAAGCTCATATCGGTCCGTTTTTTCTAGGCCATTACGGGTGTGCGGTCACGTATAAGTTGCCCCAGAAATACCTATAATATTATTTCCATTCTTAATCGAGTCTTGTCTGGGGTATTAATAATTTCTCGCTTAACGAACGCTCGAATATTTAAACTGCTCAGTGTCTGATCAATTCTAATTCAGGCAACGATATAGGTCAATGGCCAGGTAACATCCCGACGATGTGATAGATTAGCCATAGCCGTGGAATAGCGGTGACAATGATTGGCCGACGCAAGATGAAATCCTTGACTCTCCGGTTACTCTGTGATTGCATAAGCTGTACGTACTTTACCGTCCGAAATGATTGGACCAATTGACATTGAAATTTGTCTATTCAGAATGAATCGCGATAGTCCGGTGGTTGAGTTTACTTACTTTGTTCGAGTGACTCGCGGAATCGTAGATAAAAACTGATAAGAGAAACGCAACCAGGATGTACTCTAGTTTAACCAATGACAATGTCAACGGCTGGTGCTCGACTCGCCTACTTGTTTGATTCATTCGAAAATTATCTATACCCGCTATTATTCAGAAGTTAAGAGCACGTTTGCAAGTGTTGATCTATTTTCAGACTCGGTCAGAGGTGGAACACGTAGCCCGACTCGCCGCCCTGGGTGCCACCACGTCACAGGATCCCGCTTCTAACGGCAGCGACTTAGGGGATGGGAAGTGTTCCAGACATCTTTATAAAAGTAACTGCAACGGCGTCAGGTACAGACAGCATCAGCATCAGTAGAGAGCAGTTTCTTCATTGCAAGACACCAACGGCGATACGAGTATGAATTTTTCTGACCCCGAGTGAAAATAATGAAAATTGAATTGTCAATTATTCTCAACTGCGGAGAATGACATTTAGACCTTCGGTATCTGTTTGGGAGTAATGTACCAAGTTTTGTGTATCCATACATTTCTATCAGCCGACGACAATATTTTTTGCTCAATCTTTTGAACAGGATAGTCATTTTCCACGTAGATTGCACTTACTATTGCTAATTATAATTAAGGATGCAGACAAACCTGAGCGCTTACCTTTATGGTATCCCATGATAAATTGGTTTGTGCCGGCCGTGTGTAAGCCTGGAAAGGTTGAAAAAGGTTTAAACAGCCTCGACACGTTTGAGAAAGGTTCTTTTTCATTTATTTAATGTTCAATTGGGCATATAATCTCGATATCGTATCGTTTAAAAAACAGATTACCGATCATACAAAATAACAATATATTATGCGTTTATTAATTTCTTTGAGAACGGACAACGTCAACATAGGTATACATTATAAGGCGTAACATTCAACAGATCAGCTTTTATTACGATACAAACTATAATAATTATTATTAATTCTAGCAAGACACGGCAAAATTTTTCTCTTCTTTCTTTTCATATTTTAGTTTCCGTTTTTTTTTTTTTTTCTTAAGTTCTTTTTATATTATATTTTCCAATTATATTATTATTATTTAATTTACTTCATGATTTCTTATTGCGTTTCACTCATTTTTCTTGTAATATTGATTGTTAATAATTATCACAGAAAGTTCATGAAACAAAACGTTGTTAATAAAACGACGAGGATGATGATAAAAGAAAAATTAATGTTATACTTAGGAATAATAATAAAAACAACAACGACAACAACAACGATCTTTCGATACAGATAAAAATACACAGTACGATAAATCAAACTATTTCACGCTGGACCGTTAATTATTATAACCGTCATGTACGCATAGTGTATAATTATGAATGTGCTCCACCTATCTCGTAAGCATGTGTAAGGTGGAAGTACGTGTGAGGATCATACCCAAAATTGAAAATGTCAAGTACTCGAGTCCTTGTCGACTCTGATTCTGCTTTGAACCGCAGCCTAGAAGTGTGTCGGGAGAACTCGGTGACACTCTCAAGTGTTACCAGCACTGGGCATTACAATTTCGAACACCGCTTACGGCTCAGCAACGAAGAGTAAGAATTACGTATAATAACACTTTCAAGAGCATATGCGATTACGCTTGTATTTTTGGGCATAACTGCGAAACCTTACTCATCCCATTCTTAGCTATTAACGAGTTAACATAGCCAACTGGAAACCCCGCTTAAGTATTTTAGTTGCTTAACCATCGCCGTCGAGCCCCGCCAAATCCACTTTGCGGTTTGCGGTTTGCGCGACGTGTTAGAGGCAATTAAATTCCCGCGGTATTGGGGCGCGGCGTGGCGGAGGGTGATGGCGGCGACAGTTTTCTGAATAAGTAAGGATTTATATTATCAACAATACCGATGACAGATAAATGTATCCGAAATGCAACCGAGTGGTAAATATTTTGAATGCTGCCGAGTTTTTAATTTAATAATAATAATTCCCGTTGCTGCTTCCGTATGAGAATAAGGCATCAGGCTCGCAAGACAGTTTTCCAAGTCTTGAATATCCGACGAGTACGGTATATATGTAGGCGCGCTGCATTAATGTATATACTTATACGTATAAAGATTCAGCGGGGTAAGGATATAATATCGGTTTTGTTCAACATCTCACGCAAGCGATTATTCTGTGATATTTTTACGACTCCGATCCCGATGGTACGGTGTATAGGTGAAATTTGGCAGACCTTTAAGCTATAAATATCGAGTATTGGAAAAATGGAAACCGATTTATTTTCGAAGTGATTTCATTTTCGGCGAGTAATTCATCGGAGAAACTCTACTTTCCATTTACATCACGTAGCGAATCGAGAACCCGCCACGCCTGCATTGATTTCTCGTTGAGTAAACGAAGTCGTCCTTGCAAGAGAAAAAATGAGTTTCGAAAACTCCCGACAACTTCTACTTTCAATTGTTTGTTTGCGGACAATTGTTTAGAATCATAAATGAGATTGCGAAAAATATCTACACGGATCGATCGATTCTTCCCTGTGAAAGGTTCCGTGATGCGTGTGCACGCGTGAAACAAAAAAAATGATGTCCGTGCCAACGAATATCGGCAACGAAATGTAATTTAGTCATGAAACGTTACTCAAGTAACGGCAGGAAAGTAGAGAGTTCTCAAATTTCTCCTTGAGAGCGTCACTGGATCGCCTTTTAAAGCGGATAGGTATATATGTAGTATAGGTCGAAAGCACGGAGGGCTGGAGAAGCGGAAAGTGAGTAGGAGAGCGGTGATAAAAACGATGAGAAAAAAAGGGATCGTAAAATTCTTGATAGGAACTACGTAACATTTTATTTGCATTTGAAAGCACCCGAAGCTGTCACGCGGCTGTTCCTCGAATTTTTCTTAGGAAGCGCCGCCATTTCGCCGTTCCTGCGAGTCCGATACCATCGCTCACTCGTTTACATGTGATAAAATAGGTATATACGTAAAAGACAGTACACGTGTCGTGGATGCGAGGAAGGAGGTGAAAAAAACTGAAAGGATCTTACTCGATGACGGAAGGAGAGGAGAGAAGTAAGAGAAAAACAGGAAAAGTATAAGATAAGCGAGATCGGCGCCGTACATACGTATGGATATGTACGGAAAGGTTGGCCGAGCTTTACTTTATCGACATGCTAGTCGGAATCGTTTATTCATTCCTTTATTCCGTTCGATAAACACAATGAATCGAGGGACGACGCGACGAAAGAAGCCGCTCTAAGATCACGAGGGTGGAATTGTGTCTGATTCTGAGGTGCGTTTGCATAAAGCCACGATTGAAAAAGGAGCAACGGATCGAGCAAAGCACAGACGTTCACGTCAAATTTCGTTCGTTATCGAATACGTCGTACTATCGTATGAATTGCATCTTATACTAATTGTAATTATAATATTTTATATCAGTTATACGCGTACAACATAATATACTATATGTCCTCAATTATTTACTTCCTATATTATTGCGTAATCGTCAATCGTTATTCATTATAATTATCATTATAATTATCATTATCGTTATCATTATCATCAATAATATAACACTGTGATCATCAAATACATGTATTTGAATACGTCTTATTAAAATTAGGATTATTGTCACAGACGCGGTTTTTCGACATCGTTTAACATTCTGCGGTGAGGTGCCGACGGTATCAACATATTTATTCTTATTATTGCTATTAAATACGGTGATTAAGAATTAATTTCATTTGTAAAACAATCATTGTCGTTGTTGTTGTTGCTGTTGTTGTTGTTGTTATGTCGTTATCATTATCATTATTATTATCACTATAGTAGGTGTACAAGTATAGTATTTATAACTGTTTTCTACGTTTAATAGACATGAATTACATACCCCTACTGCGTATATAGCGCTCCGTGAAAATATACCCAATAGGCGACGCGGCGTAAGTACAATGAAACAGCGGCGTTGTATTTCCCAAAATTGTCTCGTAAATTACAGTCAGACCTCACGTAAAAGCTGATTACTAGAGAATCACCGAGGAATGAATCACTACTGCTTACCATAGATGCCGTTGCTGCTGCTGCTACCCGAAACGTAAAATTAACCATTGAGATTGCGAGTTGCGATCGATTCGTGCGAGACTAATCGGACTACGATTAGAATCTTCGCAGGGTAATTAAAACTTCTGAATTTTAAATTCGGGAAATATTCGACCGTTGGAGAAAGTTGAAAAACGCGTCGACTATTTTTACGTACACGGTAGATCTCGGAGGCTTGCACGGATTTGGAGGCGGCAGTTTTTGGAGATATGTGTAAATTAATGTAGGTGGAGCTATTCGAGAAAAGGCCTGTCGTAACATGCTCATTTTGTATGGTATGCGAAGACAATTGCATACAAAAAACAAAAATTTTCTTGCCGTCAAAAATTTTACAGCCAGACTGACAATCAGTGATTGTTATATAAGTGAATACCGCGCGTGTGATAAACGTTAGAAGATTTAGAAGTGCTTCATGATAATCTTAATGTAAAACTCGATAAAATTGAATTAATTTCTACGAAAGTTCTTAACACTATATTATGCATAGAGGCATTTTTTTTTTTTCCAATAATTATTCAGTAAGTACTATCGAATTAAACTCCCCCTAATTTATTAACCGCGAAGAACCAGCCGGCCACACTATGCCACAAGAATTAAGCAGCTATAAATCTTGTTACGCGGTATATTAGTTAGTTTTATAGAAAATAGTCCAAGTTATGTCATTCCTTCCCGCCTGTTTCAACTTATCGTACTAGCTCTTCATAGGAGGTATAAGCTAGTATCATATCTACAATAAATATAGGTAGCTACGAGTAGTAATACAATATTTACGTAAGGAGTAATAATTACGTGTCACCATTGTATGTACTCGTATGCCTCTTAATTCACTCGCCGATAATACAGCCAAAGTTTTTGCCACAGAGAATATATCGTGCGCTATTTCTAGGGGATTTCTCATCTCATAGCTCTTTTCTGATCAAAAAGGGTCAATCAATCGCCTATAAGTCACAAGTGTAGATGCAGTTTGAACAATAATTTAACCAGCCATGAATTTATAGATTGATTGGACTGATGAGAATTGTCCAAAAAAATATGGTGAATTTAAACAACTTCAAAATCTTTGTCAGTATCAACCTCGTTCTTATAGCGAAATGCAGATTTTCAATTTTAACCACGTCGTAGCTTTAAGGTATCATTGGGCGGATATTCTCAAACAAAAGTGAGTCTCGGTGAGAATATTGATTACTTTGCGATAAGATAAAAATCTCAACAAAATCGATCATAATCGAGTTGATAAGTTGCAAGTTGAATTATTCAAAATCCTCGAAAATTTCAAAAAAATTCATAGGTATTCAGAAAAATCAATGAAATCATTTTATGTAAAATATAAAAAATTTCACTAGAGATTTGCGAGACAAATTTTTATTGCAACCATTCATCAACAACTTTTTGGAATTATCATTATTCTAAGCGAATTGTCTTATCAACTTGGTTGTTGATTTTTTCCAGATTTCCATCTCACCGCAAAGTGTTCAATATTCTCACCGAGACTCAGTTTTGGTTGGTAATATACATCCAATAATACCTTAATATGGAAAATAATAAATGTTGTCTAGAATTATTTGGCAAGCCAGTTTAGAAATTACCGTTCCGCGTAGAGTTTGCATCTTGAGTATTAATCCTTAATGACGTGTTATATTGATCCAGGTCCACTGGATCTGACCGACGACTTCTATTTCAATCTAAGGAACGAGACATACTACTTCGTATCGAATTCACCTTCCGACCAACGATCTACGCTCAACGTTAGCCTAACTAATCTACTTTCAGATAAATTTTACGCTCAATTCTCTACTTGAATAACAATTTTTCCACTCCTAATGTTAACTAACGTCAAAAAGGTGTTGCAGGCGGGGGTTTGATCACGACGGTTTGTCCGAAACATCTTACGTACCTATTAAAAAGTGAAAACTTACTTACTATATACTACTAGACTTTTTTTTCATTCACTTTACTTTTACTCCGGATCATTTTATCATTTATGAAATCACACATCGTAAGTCTTAGACATGCAACTATTCAACAATTGTACCAATAGCATATTATTACGTAGACTTTGCAAATACTTAATTAAGTTGCAGTGCCAGCTTGATTCTTGCGTGTGGCGTTAAATTGTTTCTTATTCTTAGCTTATCAATTTTAATTCAATTATTGCTACCGACATTATTATTATTATTATTATTATTATTGTTGTTGTTATTATTGTTATTATTGTTAGGTTAAAAGTTATATTTCAAATAGGTAAAATATCGTAACAACCAGGACTTGATATAGAAAAATCACGCACATCGGGAAAGGTGCGCTGAAGGCTTTAACCCGGTAACGTCGCGATGCTCGGTAGGCCAATTTTGAATGTCTTCGAAAGTTTTTTTTTAAGCGACAGGATTAGGCCGTACGCTATGTTGACCTGATGGACCGATGAATTGACCAGCCGGATTCCTTGCGGAAACAATCCTCAAAAATTCATAACCCCATTGCTACCGACGATAAACTAACGGAATATTTTACCTATGGTATATTGCAATAATTGTCAGAGTTCTTTGCCAAATGACGTTTTTCGCCTCAGCAGTTGGTAAAATTATTATACGAACAAGAGGGAATTCATTCGAAAATCTGTCTCGTCCAATTTCTGCGGGGTGATATTTCTAACAAATAACAATTTGCATATTGCATGTATTTAATGTGTATACACTGTTGGAAAAATTTAATTAGACGTAATGTCCCAGCAGGTCTACTTTATATTTGTGTAATTTTTCACATTTCTGTTAATGAATACAATACACAGTTTTGTAAATTTTACGTTTAAACTGTCGTATCAACGTTTAAGCTGTAATTTTTAATTTTTTCTTCACTTAGCCATACACTAAAAAATGGTCAAGTCAACCCAAGAATTTTAGTCGACTTGCTAGAACATGTTTTTTCTAACCGTGCTTGCTTACATTACCACTCACGGGTCTTCTGTCTCATACTACAAGGAATCCCAAACCTAGATATACAAATACTGATAGAACACGTTTAGAGACTTGCTTCAGAGGTTAAAATTCAGACACTCGTCGGTTAGAGTTGGAGAAATTCTATCTCGGTACTTTTTTATGGAGCGTGAAATTTTCTATCAGAATCTATATTCAGATAGTTTATAAGTCAAACCGTTTACGAGAGAAAAATATTGGAAAGTTTTTTAGTTTTTTTTTGCGAGCTATTTAAATCGAAAATGGCAAAAATCAAGAAATCATATTTGACTGAGATGATTTGTTTGTGATGCAGTACCGAAATTTTGATGCGCGTGTGAAAAAAAAATTCAACACCCTAATAACTCCCCTGTTGGCTAAACCCGTGGGGTACCCTCTTTTTCATCGGGGTAACAACAAAGTATCATGTTTTCTATATTTTTTTCACTGTTGTCCGAATAAAGTAAGTACAACTAAAGCTATTGATGGTATTTTTTGATAAACTTTAGGTATTGAAAGAAAAAAAAAAATGCTTTCAATAGTCATGTACGAAATTGTTGATAAAATGAAAAACTAGAGCCAATATCTAAAAAGTACGCATACTTCTAGGGTCGTCGACATCAATTCTTTCACAGACCACTAAAAAATATCAAGGGCAAGAAAACCACTGTTGACCAGTGACAATCAGAGCGACGGCTAGGTGAACATAATCCGACAGCGAATACCGATATGTACAGACTGCGAAAGTCTTTTCCTGCGTAGTTGAAGTTAAACAGCGCTGCGCCCCCTTCAAACTCCGTTGATTCGAGTAATTCGAGTAACACTGGCAACTCGGTCTTAACTTCCAGTCCCGAGGGGAACTTGGATGGCGTAGCAGTGCCACGGCTGCGATGTGCCACTCTGGTTCAGGGGTGAGGTGAATGTTACCGGCTTCTCCCTCGAATTACTTTCACCATTTGGGAAAGTATTCTTCCGAGCATACTTTATACCGCCGTCGACTTTGCCGATGTTAGCTCAGGCATGGCTTATCGTAAGGCTGCTGTAGATCATTAGTTGGCGCAAGGTTGGATGATAGTATATACGAGGGCTCTTCTTTTTGATTTCTTCTTAATTTTCAAGAGTATTTCAATAGCAAGAATTTATCCACATTTTGTTCGTTCTGAACTGGAGATTAAAAAAGAATGAAGAATTTGCGTGGAAGAATTTCATCACACGCGCAAAGGAAGTGGAAAATTTTATTCAAAATAACAATTTTGCTCCGCGTCTCCCACTCAATACGTATTAGGCACAGGTATAATTTGAGGTCGTGGCGAAACAATTTTTCTGACGAATACTTGAAGACTCAATGGTTTCATTCAGTTAAACATTCTTTGCGACCGGCATTCCCGGCATTAATTATACTGTACTTTCTTCAAATAGCCAGGTAAGCCGTAATTTAGGAACAACGTGCGTAGGTAGAAAAAAGGTTATATCATTTTTAAGTATCTTTTATAGCCTGTGTAATATGCGAAACGACGGTTATACTCCGGAGTCCCATCTCTTCTCCTGCTCCGACCTGCCTTTGTTCTCCCCCCAGTTTGCTCTTTGCTGCAGAAATTCGTACTTTTCTCATTGTCGATGTACCGGTTAGTTCCTCATTGTTCGTCGACAAAGCGGGAAAGAAGGATACTTGAAGACCGATCTCTTCGAAGAGGAGTTCCTAACCTGCCCGCTTGTGACCTTCGTATTTGATGACCGTAACTCCTTTCCGAAAGCTTCGAATCGTGCGCGTAGGTGAATGAATACATGGGTTATTTGATATCGTTTTAACCGAAATAAATAATGAAGTAACACCTGTTTTTGCAATAGAATTGACTAACGAGTGAAAGGTAAAAGTTTCCGCATTCAAATCGAGGTGCCGGATGAAATATTTTCTCACTGCAGGCTTATCGATACTCGGGATCTCCTTCCAATTTATCGTTATTCACGCTCCCAACCACGCTGAAATGCGTAAGCACAACGCACTTGAGCATTAGCGGGTACGAACGTGCACTTAGGAGTGAAAAAAGCCCACGCCCCAACGATACTGTACTGCCAACCGTGGCTCCGTGTCAGCTCAAAGAGTCAAAGACGGAAAAACCGGGGCGGAGAAACCCCTCGAAATTTATCTGCCCGAGGTTACCTACAATCGAAAGGGGAGCTCCCTGGTACGTGGGCGTGTGATCCAAGCCATGGACGCAGCATAATACGATATCGATATCATCCCTTCACCGGCGAACCTCTCGCGATGAAAATAAATCTACTCAAACGCATCGAAAAACGATTTTTCAATTACCCGACGAAAATTTATCACTCCATGCCCTATGCATCTATGTTGCAGCGTTTATATCTTCATCTGCGATTTCCGACATCGCGAAAAAGCTAATGGCCAATATCCTCTCTCCGTCTGCCCAACACTCCGGAGGACAAGTTTTCCATCGCTTATTACTAATCCGTGAAAATCGCGTCACGTTGGTTGCCATCGACGTTTCTGACAGGGCTTACATCGCTTGTCGTGTGTTAACGGGCGCGGTTGAAGGTTTGACCGTTGTCATGACTGTGGCTGTCACCGCTCTCAATCGCAGACACAATCCTGTTTACAGGTTTGGAAACTCTGCGCCTAATTTGTAAAATGGGATTTCTAGTCTGGGTGGAGCCTGAGGCGAACCTTCGGAGTGGGTGTTGAAAAATTCTCTGCCTCTTCAACGATCCTCACGAGGTTCATCGATCCCTTAAAGGTCACAGTGATATCCTGAACGTTGGGTTCGAGGTTGATTCATCTGGTGCTTAAGCCAGCGGTCTTTCAACGGATTTCGTTTTTTGATGTCAAGCAGTTTCGAGGAGTTAGTTGGCCACTCGTGACTGTTAATCAATTTATGCACAACCGCGATAATATGAACGTCGATCGAGAGGATAAACAAAAAATTATCTACGAGGACTCGGAGTGAACTATATACCTTCGATTCGCTTCTCTGGCCTTATAAGAGTTGCAAGGTGGCTGGTATAATCCTCCGGTAATTATTCGTCCACTCTCCGAATCTCGTCGATGCGAATAACTGTCCAATTTTGTTCTTACTCTTCTTCTTGTCTTTTCTCTTTTCTCCAACTTGTAACTTCGTTGGGTGTACGCGAGGGGCTGAGTGACGACGGCCAAATGTTATCAAAGATACGGGAATCGTCTCGTTGAATATTTCTATTTGACTCGGGCCATCGATTGATAATGAATACCTGAGAATACCGAAGTGTAGAGGTTCGGAAGATTCGGCAGGCTTGTGAAATCTTGAACACCTTCCTCTAAGGGCCTAGGGATTCGCCGCCCAAGGACAAGGCCTGGACGATTCTTGGGTCGGCTTTGCTTCCTTCTCGGAATTCTTCGAGTGTCAGTTTGTCGTCGTGATTTTTATCCATTTGATCGAAAATCTTGTCCACTCTTTTCTGAGGTGTATTTTCATCCTCGGCCTGAGGTTGTTGCCCCTGAAATAAACAAAATTCGAACTTCACTCATCGACGGAACTTCGACGCAAATGAAGTTGATGTAATTTAAATTGCGTACGATAACGGCACAGGGATATTATGGGATACGGATTCAGTCTCGCCCTCAAACGCTACTCGTTATTCCGACAATTTACTTTACAATTACAGTAACTGCCAGATAAATATTTCAGCCTTCGCTTTTCCCTCTACATGGTGGTAAATAGTCTACTAATGTACACCTCGCCTTAGGAGACTATGCCAGTGTAACGGGTCGAGAAGTAACTACTGATTTTCGCGATTTTTTATACGTTAAATTAAACCACTCGCGAAGAATAGACAATACATTTTTCAACATTTATCTTATAAGGTGAAAATGACTTCGAAAAAAAGGAGTCCTCACGGTGTACACGCGATTCTGGCTGTAAATATTACCTAAAACAATATTTGTAAAAAGATTATCAATCAGTGTGAAAGCCGCTATCTTGCTGTCAAATTTTGGCAGCGGCTTAAACAAAAGGTATCGAATTCAGCCTAGTTTTTCGTTGAAAAATATATGAAGATTTCGGCGAATAAATTAAAAAATTAAAGTTCCGTAGCAAGATGAAGAATGGATAGATAGCTTGAAAGCTCCTCCTTTGAGAGTGTGCACTGTTTTGAAAGATCGAGTTTCCAGAAAACTGTTGAAAAAAAAAAAACTGTAAAAAAATAAAAATAAGTGTTCAAAAATTGACTTTGATTTGATATAAAAAAATCAGACTGATTAGCGTATTTGAATCATCGAAAAAAAATAGCGCAAACCAGCTATTTTTCGACCCGTTACACTAGCATGGTCCCTTAACTACAGCAATCGACGTATTATGGCATATTATGGCACCAAGCCACGTCCCCGTGTCAGATGTTGAGTGATTCATAGGTACCGTGTGTAGTTAAATTTTCAAGCCACAGACTGTGGGAAGTGCAAAACGGTGTTGTTCAATAATTTAATACTTGCACGCTCTATTTTATAAATGCGGTCGGAGTTGTTTAAACTTATTGTTAGTCGATACCGAGTCCATTGAACTCTTTTAACCTGCGTATGCATATCATTTATGCATATCGTGCATTTTGTTATGTCTGTCATGAGTTTCCCTCGAGTATGCCATCGACAAGCTGTAATGCATTCTTCGTGAAAGTCTGTGACTGAAACGTTTTTTATTTCTCATGGGAAAATTGTCGCTTGCGAATTACAGCAGTTTTCAAATTGAAGAGTTTGAAATGGAAGATGGCTCGAGGATCGTCCTTTCTATAATTATAATCAAACCACGGTAACTCAAACCTTGCGTCCTTAATATACTGTATTGTCTTCGAATTCAATAAAATTACGGACCTTGTTAAATTCACAGTCATTTTGAAATCACACCGCCAGAACACAAAGGTGATGCAGAGAAACGTAATTTCTGCCACACGTTCATGCCATAACAAACACTTATATGCATAGCTATCAATCATCGTTAGGTACGATGCGTCGAGAAATCTGACGGAATCTCTCTATGAAACTCGGTGAGTGATTATACTCTACTTTAAAGAATGCCTAATTTTATCATTCCCAGACGGATATTGAAAATCGAACCTGCCTGTGTTTCAAGCATAGTATTCGGCACGGCTCGCTGTATAACCGCATCTACTTTTGTCTGGGACACGGCATATAAATATAGATGCCGCTAATACATCCGACACGTTTCGCTCTACGAGCCTTTCTACTTTAAATGCAATCAAGAGTACCACGTACGATTTCAAATAAATGTTAATGATTTCCATCGCCGATCGTCGAATGGCGTAACGATGTTTTCGTATATTATGCAACGCGGTATACGTATAACATATTCGTAGATAAACTATTTCTGTTTCAACTATAACGTTCGATTACTCGCTTCTGGCTCGTCGAATTAAATAGTTATAGGTATTCTATGTATTGAATAGCGTGTTGCGACTAATTGTGAGTCTACTTACCACCATCTGATATATCGCATCGACAATGTTGTACATTTCGTCCCTCGTGATGAACCCGTCGTTGTCGACGTCGTACAGACGGAATGCCCCTAGAATTTTAAATATTTTTGCTTGCTAGTTGAAACAAGAAAATAGTGCACGACAGCAAGTGGAATAAGGTTGTAGAAGAACTGTAAACGGACGATGGGAAATGATTGGGTATAAAATATGTAGTATGACTTTACAGGTGTAAAGGTTTCAACTCACAGTGTAATTTTTCATCAAGATTTCCTCTAGACGTCACGGAAAGCGCTCTTATAAACTCTTCGAACTCGATGGTGCCATCCTGTAACAGAAAAACGTTGGAGGCGATGTTTCGAACTACCAAACGATTCAAATTCAAGGTAGTTCGGTAGCGACAATAGCGTCATCCGACGGACAATCGTGAGCACTGTATTTCTCAAATAATCGGAAAATGAATCTGGCAACGCCGCGTGATGTGCTTGCGTTGCAGCCTGCTCGAACCTTCGGTCTTTACCTCGCTGTAACCTTTAGTTTTTTGAATAAAAATGTCAGATCAGTTACGATTTAAGGGGAAAATCGCAAAAAATAAAAATAAAGCGTTTTAACAATGCCATATCTAAACGGCAGAAAACAAACAATTCGAATATCGCGCGTAATGTGCATACTTGCGACGTTGCCAGACGTACAACCCAACCAAAATTAAAGTCGGATTTTTTTTTTTTAGATCATGTTATTCATTATTAAATGACGGACAAAATTGACAAAAATTTGATACAATATTCCTATATAAATATACGTTTCGCCTTACTCAATATTTTCTTCCATCCGATACATTTCATTCTTCTTCAATATTTAAACGACCAATTCGAAAGTAACGGTTTTTATCCCAGTCTCTGTCTACACAATACAAAATAGCTCCACTTTTTAAATCCAAAAACTCGGTAACTAAACGGTAAATCATTTTCAAACTTGACAGGATTGTTTGAAATCACTCGAAAAATTATGTAATCCAAACACATGTGAATTAAAAATTCTCGAAATTACCGCCCAACTACCTTCAGCGACGGCGGCATGGAGTACAATAGCAATGTTAGGAAGGGAAAGCCGCGTTCGTCTGGCCATCTACACGTATACCTCACTTCACGGATCGTCGCGTCTAGTCTCCGCAACTTGGCCGGATTACTACTTAAAATTAGTGTCGGAATAGCCAGTAGTGAGTGGAGCGTAGCCGTCAGGCACGTTGCGAGTCTCATTACGTCTTGGGGCCGGGCGTAAAGATGTGGAAGAATGAAAAAATTGCAGGACCACAATATCGAATTTTTAAAGAAGCGAATACTTTATTCGTAGAAAATACAAGTATCGAAAGTAGAAGTATGGAGAAGTAAAATAATAGAAAGGTCAGAACATAGAATGCCGAACTGTTGAATCTTCAGAATTCTTCTTAGTAATATAGAATCGCATACAAATTCTCGATTTTGCCGTTCTACGTTTTGATCCTTCAAAATTTTTTCATTATGTATTTTGACTTTCTCTATTTACAATTTTGCATACTCGGACTTGCCACATTTTCAAATTTCATTAATCAGATTTTACGCATATATAAAAATTCGATATTCTGGTCCTTCTATTAATCGACATTTTTAGTTTTTTACCTCCACCCCGTCTTGGATCAGATGTAACAGCTTTTTTTATCACCGATTCACGCATCAAGACGGATTTGGTTCATTTCAATATCCAGAATTATAACATAGCATAGTGTAAATAATACTGACGTGACCCAATCGAGATAAAATTACCACGAGCAGAGAATTTCTATTTACGTGTTTTGAACTACGATCACCGAGAAGCTAATTATTCATCACTGATCGCAGATCGAAACAACGATCTGTAACGGATACGAGCCGAACACCCATTTGTAAATTTCGTCCATTTTAATCTATCTCTCTCTTTCTATAGGTTGAAATAATATTTGTAACTCGGCCCTTTTTTAACGGTGAAATTCCGTCGGGTAGTCGAGTCTCTATTAGAACTTATCAAATTCGGTGCCATTTTCGCTTCGACACTGACAAGCAAAAGTTTACTGAAAATATTGGAGATGTACCTATTATCACGATCTTCACAGAGGTCGGCGTGGCGCCTTATCAGAATAATGATTTGATCTGATGCGGATGTACTTACACTGTTTTCGTCGAAGACTCTGAAGACGAGAGAAGCAAATTTGGACGGATCGCCTTGCGGAAAAAATTGTTTGTAGATTTTGATGAAACCCTGGAATGTCGAATAAAGATGTGTTAAACGATGGATTGTTTTTGTTTAGCTTGCACCGTTTAACACGTTGGTACTTCGACGTGTTTCTGATGCATCGGTTTTTTTTTTTTTTTTTTTTTTCAAGTAGAGTGATATGACTGACTGACTGATTGTGCAGCGTCATAGCAGAAGGTGCACACATTCGTATCACAGGTCTGCAATCAAAGCACTTCCCAGGTGTTACTAATAGATTTTTATTCATTGAAACTGGGAAAATACTTAAAAAGTTCCATCACGTCGAATTTTTTCTTCAACTCGTGTTTGTAGTTTAATTTAGAGCGAAACTCCCGTTTAATTCGAAATCTGGTATCCTAATCTTGATTATAAAAATCCCTTGCAAAATTGATTTCTTACTTCCATTTGATAAGCATTACAGCGAGACTCAAGAATAAATACAAATAGGAAAACAGAAAATGGAAAGCTGAAGCGTCTTCGGAGAAGTATCAAAAAAGGAAAAAAATGTTTCGTAGGCAAAAAAAAAAAAAAAAATTAACAAGAAATTAAGTAAATTTCATGAAGAAATAGTTTGTTTAATTTTCTAAGAAATATTGTTCAGTACATTGTAATGAAATCGTGGTGTTTTTCATTATTGTTTGCTTTTTTTTATGCAAACACCTTGTATTTTGCAAGAATACTGTACGTGATGGAGAGAAATGGAAGTCATTTCTGGATTCAGCACACTAAAAAACATAAAGTTTACTAAAAACATCCCATGCGGCTGAAATTTTTTTTTTCCGAAGACCTGTGTATTCGAACGATTGCTCAGACAATGCTATATCCTTGAACTTAAACGATATTTAAACAACCTGTACAATACTTTAAACTTGGAATCTGTATTCACCTGCTCTGTGAGGAGACCGTTTGGGCAATCTTTGAGGAATCCTTTGTGCCTGAAAGGTAAACGGGAGAATGATGATGTCAATTTCATAAGAGCTACGAGTATGCGATCACCGCTTGCAAACGAGTGGAATTGCACAAATCTCCACAACTCATTGGAACTTGTGCGAAACGAACTTGTGCTGTAATTAATTTTGTGTACTTACCACTGCCTGATCTCCTTTTCCGTAACTAAAACAGACAAAAATAACAAATAGTAAAATAAACAGTTGAATACCCAAAAAACGTAGTTTGTGTACGAAGAAGTAAACCAATTGGGAGAATAATAAAAATTATTTGTTTTAATTCGCATCGACTCTCATACAATTTTGTTCACTACAGATACTTTATTTAACCTGTAGTTAATAAAAACAATGTATCGCGCTTGGTATTATCACAATCATCATCAATCATGGGAACTTGTAATGCAATAAGCAGAGCAAAGAATCCACCGTATGGATACGGTCAGGGAAGGTAAGCATGGCCATGTCTGGACCACAAAGAATCGAAATTTCAAGAAATCCGATTTTTCATTTCTTAGATATTCTGTTTCTACAAACTTTTGCAAACACTATGGCGTAAGTCCAACGTAAAAAGATCTCAAAATTGAGCTCATGAACGCCAAAAATTTTATGCCGTATACAGCAGGAACGCTTTTGGGCTCGGGAAGAAAATCTCAGGCATTAACAAAAGAAGCTTACAGAGTGGAAAAGTGTCGACGTTCTCCGATTGCTACCGCAGCTGCGGAGGGTAACTTGAAAAAGTTATTTCACAGCCCGAGCAATTTTTGAGGTTCGCTTGAAGTTATGAAATATCGATGTTCTAATAGGTATCAAAAATTTTATTACATTCTAGAAGATTTTCCTGAATTTATTCAGATTTTAGAAAAGTGAGTTTCTTTGTCGAGTTTCTAAATCATACTTCAGATAAGCTGGGTCCAAAAGTTCTCAAAAAAATTTCGATTGCGTTTTTCGTCATGTACTTTCGTACGAAAAATTATAGAGCCAATCTAACAACGAGACATCGACGTATAATCTTGATCGGGATGTGACGGAATGCCCCATCTGTACGTAAAAGCTAGCACGACTTGTACATCAATTCGAGATGTCCCGATCTTATTTCCTAAATTAATTTAACTTATTTCCACAATTAGCAACCTTTGCCGGGAGTTTTATGCAAAGAAATTACCTGCACCACTTCTCAATTTGAATTATTACGAACCGTGAGCTTGCGGTTACTGAAATACAAAGTCCATAATTACTCGCGCAAATTATCGGCTGCATAATTAATAGCTACAACGGGGTGGAAAATATAATTACACCATCCGTTCCGGCAGAAGAAACAGTTTGTTCTTGTCAGAAATACGCCGACAGCCTTCGTCGTTTCATCCAGCGTTCACTTCGCACTCGAAGATCATTCCTGCCTCTTTGCCTGTAATATTTATCTCCCACTCTGCAGTTCTCTCGCATCGCCTGTACTGATATTTTCGTCGTTTATCTCCTTTTTTAGTTGTTTTTTTCTACATAATATTCCGCGGCAAACGCAAGCAGAATCAAATATATTTTCCAATATCCAGCAAAACCTTTCGCGAGACGGACAATCGTGTTTTTCCCCAGCTACATTCCTCGATGCCTGTATGTAAATAGAGCTGTAACGTTATACCCTCCTTGTGTATTATATTCGTATGGTAATTCCCTCGGAGAATCGCGTACCTCAGTTTATGGGTATATGTATACGATGCCTTGCAGCGGCGAAGTCGGATGAAAACGAGATGAAAACGAGATGGAAACTCGATTCACTCGATTCCGAGGAAGAATTGGGCGAGAGTGTCGAACGAAATTATCTCTCATTGTCGGTAGCTCGATTCGACCTCATCGTAACGCAGCCCGGATCTATAACTTGAGGCTGCGTATAATAATAACGCCGAATACGGGGCCGGGGTCACGCCATGGCACGGCGTGAATTACGGGGCCCGGTGTCGGTGATATTGAGACGGGTGAAAACGAGGTGACACAATTTATCTCATTTCCGGAGTAAAGCGAATCTTCGTTTCGGGATTCGAGGAGAACCATGAGAGGGAATTGCGCCAAGGGCATCGCGCGATCCATCCCTGCACGGTTTATATCGTAGTTCGCGCTAAAATCTTACATTGCGAGCCGTTCCACGTAGGTTTATCTGCGTGCCGGATCGTGCAACGTATACCAGCTTCTCATGTTATCGCAGCGTCGTCGTCCGTGACCCGGTCACATTCTCCGCACGTCCTCGCAAATTTCTTAATGGGGTATACCTAGTCGGGATTTTTCAAAGATCGATTTTCCTTTAAATCATTTTATTTTCGTAACGACCGTACATTCGAGTATAAGCACAGAAGATTTCATGTCGATTCGACAAATGTTGCCGAAGTTACGCGCACGTTTGCGAAGATGCCCCGGATCGTTTAAAAGTGCTTGTGAAACTTTGAACGTATTTTTCTCAAAACTGTGTTTACAAAGTCGGCGGGGAAAATTTCTCGGAAACGGCTCAGCCGACAAGTCTCAAATTTTTACACGAGCTTTATGAATATATTGTTCAGTCCTTGATCGAAGGTTTTTTCTCGCCGGTAAATATTTTACATTTTGTAATCAAATTAAGGCGAAAATTTTTATGGAAAATCGCAATAGTGTTTTCTGCAGCCTCCGTTTTGTTAAAAATTAATATTTTGCTTATTCCTTCCATCGTAAACCAGATAATACCTTACATTAACTAAATCTGTTTGTTTTTTTATTCCGACTGATCCAGTCCAGAGATATATCCCTCACCGCAAGACGTCGTTTTTTTAGAGGTGCACCCGGAGATCGGCCTCAACAGCTTTAAAAATCATTATTTCTGCAACTAAAAAATATCAGAACGAAGTTCAATGCTACAGCAATATGTGTATAAATTTTTATATTACCACTGAAATGTCTCTTTATGAAAAATCCTTGAAAAATCGTTTGTTTTCGGCCGCCCAATTGGTTATAACCCCAAGTCTCACGGAAAGCTCTTGCGCTCTTGTAAGACAAGGCGGCGGAGTGGGTAGATCACCTTTTTCTCACAGTTGACGAACCACCCTAGTAATCAAGTACATAATCGCTTCTACCGGAGCGAAAGAGCCTGCAAACGCTTCACGGTTACACGTGTAACACGTCGAAGGCTCGAGTATCGAGGCGTGGCAAAAGCTGCTCGTTTTCCAAGCAGTTTTACCATCCGATTCGACGGAAGCAAGTCACGAATTTGCATACACATAGGTATAACCTTTTTACGGCTGCGGCAAGTGGAACTGTAAGTAAAGTAGGCCGAGGACATGCGATCGCAGGCGGGCGACAACGTACAGGGTACTTATATACTTGTATGTATATATTGTATATCTACCGACAGCAAAATCTGATAGAAAACGAAAGTATAGCTAGCCAGAGAATGGAACTCCTCACCTTCAATCTCAGCTCGCCGCGGTATAAAACAGGCCGCATTTACAAACAACGTATATACGTGTACAAGCAAATGTCACGCCCCGAGACAATTCGCACCCTAGGACTGAAGTTGGCCTCCTTGTCCCGTTTTGTCTCTATTTCCTGACTCGTTCGAAATAAAAGTTAATCAAAGACGAGAAAATCTGTACTTATCCGCCTACTTGGTTAGAATTTCGTTAGGTGGGTGCACGACTAGATTTTATCCATCGCCTCAACATTCCGTACCATTGTCTCGTTTAGCCGAGAGAGGAAGAAGTCGGATAAATTCCACGATTTCTTCTCCCGTTCGCTGTAAAGTGGAAATTATTCCCCCTGCCTTGTGAAATGGACCTACCATAACTTTCACAATCTTTATCATTTATAATCAGCTTTGCGTTACTTCGTTCACGGAAATCTTTTTCTCTCGTCTTTTTCTTTTTTGTTCGTTAAGAAGACGCATCTGTAGAAAAGCGTACCGAAGAGAAAGAAATGAAATGAAATGAAAGTTCAATTTTCGAGGAAACCTACCATAAGCTCCCAGCGTTAGTTTTTCCCACGTTCTCGATATTCTGATTAGCAGTATCCCAATCTAGCCAATCTAGAAGGATGAAAATCCTGAATGGATGTTACGCTTGGTGCTGAAATATGCGAGGGACACTTCTTAACCCTTTTAGCCACAGAAGCCACTATAGTCGCATCCTTTTTCTTTTTCTTTTCTTTGTCATTTCTTTTATATTCCATGAAAAATCCTGACTTTTTTGCATTATACAGGTAATGAAATACTTCAACTCTGGAATGATTAGGATTTTCTGTGAATCCATAATTTTTTATAATTGTTACAAGTAAACGAATGTAAAAAAGATAAAACGTGTTTACGTGAATATAAGTCGTTAGCGGAGAAATTTGATGATAAATTTACACTAAAAACACTTGGAATTCATTCGTTGACAAAGAGAGATCTCAGAATGACCACGAGATTTACAAAATTCAATGCATAGGGGTAGTTTTCACCCTCCTTAGGGGTGCGCACAGATAGTAATGGGGATTGCACATATTCTCGGCCTGAAATTGTACTGTCTCAAAATAAATATTCATGTAAATCTCATTCAAGAACACTGTCTAAAACAGGCTTGATAATTCATCCTGTTTTCACCCCATTTTAGGGGTTGTTTTTAGTTTTATTAAATTTTTGACATCAGTTTCGCATTCAGTGTCGAAAAATACATAGGAAACGTATAATTGCGCTTGCGTGCCTACAAAAATTGAAATGCGTGACTGAAAGAATTAAGTGTCACGATTTATATTTTTATATGAAATGAACGTTGAAACGTACATTAACGTACATGTATGTTCAGTACGATATCCCCAGAGGTTTGCACAAATTATCTAATGAGTTATTATTCTGTCCGTCACTGCGGTATCTACTTCCCTTTGTTTGCCTACGGCTGGAACTGCAACTACAAACCACTGAAAATCTGTGTGATTACACCTCAAAGGAAAATGTAAGCATCTTTGACGAACGGGTGTGTTAGGGAAAGATTTCGCTCATGGGGAGTCTTATTACAGCTGTTTATTCATCTTTTGATGTGTGACGAGAATTTTGTATCCTTGCTGACCGGGTTAGTAAAATAAAATTCAGTTTCGTCTCACCGGTGGTTTAAAAACGTCAATATCTCAAAACGTTTTGGGGGCGTGAAAGAAGTCAGCTGATCAGTAGTGAAACGATCGTTTCGATCGATGGCCAAGGGGACTGATATACCGAAAAAATTGATTTCGGTTTCGACTTTACATGTCCATGACATAACCCTCGGACTTGGAACGGAAAAATTCGACGCGCATCTTTTCACCACGGCTGGATCTCATCTTTTTTCAATCTGCGTATGTTCTCCTCTTGTCAACAGCAATAATTACCTACGTCCAATTTCCGTGTAACACAAGCCTCTTTGCCTTTTAAATTTATTTGTCGAGATGAAACGTTAGCGAAATATTAACGTTCTTGAGTAAGTTTTAAATTGGAAACGCTTATCGGCGTGTTGACTGCTGGTTTTTTTTTTTTTTTTTTCTACGCAACTCCCGAATTAATTTATGTCTCCTCAAATCTAGGTTCCGTAGGTAGGTATAATGTTTAAATAACGATAAAGTTATGTCTGTTATATTGAAATTTACGGCGACACAAGTTCATTTAACTAACGTAAACTAAATTGCAGACAGGTGGCGATTAACGCTGCACCTTCAAATCTACACGCTTACTCAAGTTCCGATTGCTTACGAGCCAAGTTTGGAAGTTCCGTTCGAGTCCCAAGTTCGTCCGTCGCCGATAGCTCGTATCAATCGACTGAGCTGAATCCTATTACAGAATTTAATACCGTTATAAGCTGGCTGCAATTGGTGCGCGCTCGATGTGATTTCTTCATTTTCCAATGAACAAGAAAAACGAAATTCTACGGTAAATGCATTTTGTGCGTACAGCATACTCATGTATCGGTTCAGCGAGTTAAAATCGCTATAACGTTGATCGCGAGCTGGAAAATAGTAGGTTCCACAGCTATGAAAGAACATGATTGAACCGAATCGTAGGGGATCCCACGACCAAAACCATGATCCGTAGCATCCCGGCTAAAACGGTATAAAATCGAAAGATTAGACAACCCTTGACCCGACTAGGCGGTTAGTAACGGTCGGAAACACAGCAGCTTCGTAAGGGGTCCACTTCTGCTATGTTGAAATAAAAAAAAAAAAAATAGGTGGACGGGATGTATAACGTCATCTCATCCGATATACAAAATTTGAATAGATTTTATTATTTTATTATTTACTAAAATTTTTTGTCGTCAGACATTTTACGCGCAGCGTTTGGCCCGGACGAATCTTCAAAAATGCCGAAAAATTTAGCCGACCTGTTCCATAGCGTCCCGATTGAGTTTTTTTTTTAATCATTTCTATGGCTGCTGTCCCGGACACTACCGGGACACGACGGCCAATGACTACGAACCAACTCAGGGTTCGTAGTACAGAGAGCCGTGGTTACATTCACAGATACCTTTCAATCTTATCCAAATACTCTTTTATTCGGAAGTTCGTAATTATTTACAATCCAGCGTACGTCACGTGTAACGCACAATCGTCATAATACACCGAAATGCATCGCAATGCTTTGATTCTGGATCAAGGAGCCAAAAATTCGAAATTTAGCGCATGTACATGCGTACTGCGCCTCACGCCGGAGTCCCAACGCGGTCGCATGGACATTTTTAAGTCCACGCCGCCGCCACTGACTGATCCGTTTAATACGTATCCGCACATACTCGTATTCAACTTCAAATTGACGGACTCCCACCTCGTACCGCTGTTGCTTGTAAACCGATATCTACTTAACTGTCTCGAGCATTTCTGGTCGTCACCATGTCTAGAGCTCGACTGAAAATCCTGAAAACCAGCGCGCTACCCCAGCTCGCCTTATTTCTGCCCGATTGTGGCGCCCGATTCCTGCGGCTAATCCAAGAAACTTTCGACTTGACAATAAAGGGTCCGTTACTTTTACACATCTCCCACGTAATTCAACTCAAATCTCTATCTACAGGTACCGCAACGGAACTATTTTTTTATAACCAAACATTTCTTCCCCTGTATTAACGTTAACGTGAACATACTTTTTTTTTTACTGTCTTAAATAAGAATTTACTTTAATTAGTTGGTAACAGCTGCCAACATTACGAAAATACTGCCTTCGGACATTTTCAATACCGCCTATACACTCCAATAAAATCACGTGCTGGACTCAAATATGTCTGATATCAATGTTTACTACATCTGAGCAACTTATTTTATCATGACCAACCGTTTTCAGATGAGATGCTACGGAACAGGTTGGCTAAATTTGTTGACATTTTTGAGAATGCTCTCAGGTCATACGCTGCGCGCAAAATGTCTGAAATTCGTATTTTGAGTTCAGGGTCGTATAATCCATCGATTTTATACGGGATGCTACGGCTTTGGCCGGGATGCTACGAGTCAAAAATCTTGGTCGTGAGCGGCCGTCCTAGAATAACTTAGGCACAGGCAAGTGATCTGCACACCGAAGGTGGGATCCATCGCCTCTACATAACGGGACCCTTCAACGAAAATGCTTGAAAGCGTATTATTGAACAGAATATTGGTGTCGCTTAGGGTAGGCAGCGTTGAGAGGGATCGGAGGGGGGGGGGGGGGGGGATATCGATTATCAATCTTGGATTGGATTCCGTGCGAAGCGTGGGTATTACGGATGAAACTGGGATGATGTAGCCAGGGAAATGAACCGAGACGACCGTGAGGTCAGCGGTGTTGAGATTCGCGCGAGAGGAGCTTAGGGCTTGAGCTAGGCTCTGCAGCCAGAGGTTCAAGCATCGAAGTAATAACAGCTCTAGCCGAGGTGAACTTGAAAGTTTTTGGACGCCCGACCTCACGGCGCCTGACGCCGCGCCCCTGCAACCTCTGCCAACCCCCAAAAATCCTCTCGGCCGTCGCGATACCGTCGAAAACCGCAGAGTCCTAGTCCCACCTCCCTACAACTCCCTTCACTCTGTGGGCTATAAGCTCTGCTCACGACAAACTTTACGATTTTACCCGTATTTTATATTACCCTGGCGCTTAGTTTTACCCTACGGCTACTCGAGGGTGGCTCATTTTTTAACTTCGTCTTTTTTTCTAAATTGCCACTTTGAAAAATTACGCGACGTACTGAAAGAAATTTTCGTAAAACCTGGAGGAAGTAGGAAAATATTTAGAGGTCGCTACCAATTATTGTAATATTTTTCATTTATGTGTACACCTTACGGACTTATACATATATATATATGCATGTATATATATATATATATATATACATATTATATATATACATATTTACATGTTAGTTTATTTCTTTCCTATCGTGGTCCAATTAATCGTTCATCAATGAACAGAAAACTGTGCCTAACTAGTCGGCAGTTGGCTGTTCTCGTCTTTTATCCGATGGATTAATCGTCTCGCAGAAATTTGGTTAACAGTTTTTGCTACCGGAAGAGCAGTATCGCACCACCTTGATGTCCCTATTTCGTTTTCGGTAACTGATCTTCATGAACAATGACTAATTGGACCACGATGCGAAAAAAATAAAATAATGTGTATACATAAGAGCGTAAATTAGTCGTTAATTTTTCAACTCACCTGAAAATTTTCGAAATTGTACTCTTTCTAACAAGAGCGTAAAGTTTACACATAAATATAAATAAAAAATATTACAACAACAGGTGGCGACTTCTGAATAATTTTTTACCTTCTCCAGGTTTTAAAAAAGTTAAAAAATGAGTCACCCTGTACTACTCCAGTCTTGGTTTTCCTTATGTCGTGAATAGCACAAGGGGAACAAAGAAACAATACGTGTCGTTTACCGACAGGAATCAAGTTTCCAGAATATTCAACGATGGCCTACGTATACACTTTCTGCATAATTTATCACTTTTTTGTGTCTCAGTTCTCTGATACGCGCATGTCAGCCTACAATTTTCCGTACTTGAGGATATCTTTTACAACTGAGAATAACGATGCGTACGTACGTGTAATGCACTGTTACAAATTACACAGGACTTGTGTACCATTGATCGTTCGGATCAACTAAACGATTGTAAAGTAATTTCTATTTTCAATGCTTTTCAGGAATAAAAGAAAAATAAATAAATGTATTTTTTGCGCATCCGATCTAAATCGTAATGAACGTTCAAATTGTACAACACGTCAGTCTTTACCTCTGCTCGATATTTTTCGATGATATTTGCGAATCAATGATTGATTACGTGCTTATCTTATACCGCGCAATCATATTATTCCCATGACGAGTATTCGTGCCTGCCTACGTGTAGCTGGGTCATCGGAACGGAGGGAAGTCTATCACACGCGACAAATCGTAATTTGCCGGTAATCTGGATTGTGATACGGCATACTTGTGAATGAACTTTCGACAGAACTTGTGACACCCCGCTCGCGATCAGGTTGCGAATGAAAACTAATCGCGATACTCGTAAGGATTCAGAGGTTACGGTAATATTATAATATTGTTACGGAAGAAATGCAGAAAAGTGGTTATAATGACAAAGCATGTGACTCTTGTATAAGCGTAGGTAACTCGATCCTGCCCTTATGATGTGTATAATATTTATAACTGTTTCAACCCTGAATGTGAAAACTTCTGGTGTTCAAAGTACCTTTGACCTCTACACGTGCAGATTTGCTAATCAAATGTTACCGTTGAGAGTTGAGATTGGTACTAAAATAAATGAGAAGATCGTCACGAAATCCGCGTACGATAGATTAACTTGTTTTACAAAGCACTTTTGCATTCGGAAATATTGTGTAACAGAAAAATAACAGAAGAACCTCCGTGAAGATGTTCATACGGTGGAAATACGTCCGAGAATTGGTCGAGTTCTGTGTTTCAACTTGTAGACCAATTGTCGACTTGAGAACATCGCGTTACATCGGTCTCAGGCTGATTAAACTTTCTCTATACCTGTCTGCCGGAATGAAAAGTTTGCGCATTTATCATCACGACCTTCCAGTATGTTTCATTAAACTTTCAAATGGCAATATCTGCTGTGGCAAACTGAAATATCGTATTACGCCAAGGAAGTAACACATCGCGACGTATGCTCTTACTTCTCACACGGTGCTAACTTCTACTAGACTTTTTTGTTTCTAATTGCCATTACGCGTTCACACCCAATACAGTTTCAACTTTACACAGTTTTACAGAAATATATAATCCATTTGCTGTCGGTGCACAGTACTTTGTGCAAATCGCCAGTTGAGAAACGAGTAGGCCCTTCCGAACCTCGGAACACCTTCTGGCAGAAACTTGCAAGCATTCAGGTATAGCCAAGCCGATGCCAAGTAGGGTTGGGAGGCTTTCAAGATCTTGGTTGCTTAATTAAGCTAAACCCCCCCACCCCCCGAAAAAAGGGTTTGTGTCTGAGCTTTGAAGCGGCTAAGATGTCGGTAAAATGCCAGTATCGGGGTCTGTACGCAAAACTCTCCTTGCTATCCTGCTACTCAATACTTACTATCTCTTCAGCGTTCATCGACCAGGATGAGCTTTTTCTCTTATAACGCTGACTACAAACGTACTTGACGATGTTATTCAGCAATTGAATTACTACCAAGACGCTACTTTTTCGTTCTTCGGCTACTCCGTGTTTCTTCTTTCTATTTCATGTAGGCCAAGGAACACCACGTATCCTGAAAATTTGGTGGGATTTCGTTTTTTCTGTGAAGACAACTATGTGGGATTGATGAAGGAAAAGAAAATCGAAAAACCAAATAAACCAATTGTGAGAAAATAAGAAAAAGATGGGGGGAAAACGAAAAGCGATAAAACATTACCAGATCTTCACTCTTAGGCTCACTCCCAGCTACTGCTTTGCAGGCTACACTAAATTAGCGAGTATGGTTAGCTCGATGAAAAAAAAAACTGTTCAACCCAACATCGCAATCAAGCCCCATCCTTGTAAAATGCAAACCATCCCTTGACACATAATGTATCACCTCTGAACTTTTCTTCTCCTAGTTGTTCTACGGACGAGCAATCGAGGCGACACGCCTACCAATACATCACCAGAAACTGACACTTTAATAGTTATATCCTTCCGGATATCGCGGAATGGCAATCACCTACTGGCTAGAGACACGGCGCCACACGGTAGTCGCTCGTGAATACGATACCTACATCGACGGCTCGATATATTTATGAGGAACGAATCGTTCTAACGGCACCCCTAGGCTGGCATTACAGACTGAGAAGTATAAGGGTAGACTTTAGACGGCGTGAGTCCGCGTGTCGCACAGTATCCGCAACTCCACCTTCCTACGATGTTGAAGTTGGTGACGTTACTTTAACGATGCACGTTTAGGGAAATCGCTACTTCGCAGCCTCAGGATTGTCTGAAATTCAGCTAGTTAATCATGAGAACGGAAAAATGTGCACATATTGAAAAGCCAACTCGTTGATGATCGCTCTAAAATTGTACAACAACGATTTATTCCATGATGTTTCGTTACGTTAACGTTACTAACTTGAACACGGTATCTTCCGTAAGTGTGAATCGTTTTCTCCTTGCCTCCGTGTTATGTGTGACTCTATTGTTTTCCTAGATAACAACCTCACCACCTCAGCCTGCCCGCAGTTCTCAATGTTGAAACAGTTTCTCAACCCCTATACCATGTACTCGTCAAAATCAGCTCACCGACCACTCTCTTAACGTTCTCCTTTCTTATTGCGACAACATGTGACTGCGATGACAAGTAGCCATAAATCGATTGAAATGACAACGGTTCAGTAAAACTTGCATCGCAGATAGATTTCCCAAATGGTTAACACGGCCAGTGACGGTAATCGCATGGTGGTGTACATGTGCGTAGTATCGTGGGTGCATACTCGTACATCGAAAGAAAAGAAGGAACAATGGTAAGATTACGTCAAGTTGAGATTTTCTTTTCAGAGTAAAATATTTTTATGGCACGAAGACCGAGTCAAGATTAGTTTTCAAGAATTTAGTTACATTGACTCACAATATGTGTCCGTTGTCAGCCGGTCGATGGTGTCCTGTTTCAGCTTACTATTCTTCTTCCCCATTTTTCTCTCCTTGTTTCTTCGTTGTTTACGGTTTTAATACAATTCTTCTCTCCTCGGTTTCAGCTTCGTACGTTTTTCTAGTAATTTATCAAAGTGCGTTCTTCCACAACTCCAATTCTCTTCGGTTGTACGAACGTATATATTCACTGACCACAGTTAGAGGGGAAATATTTCGAGTTTGACGTCAGAATTTTATCCCTACCGTAGTCTGTACTGTCAATTCTGTAAATAATAACTTATTTATTTATCCTCCTCTGCTTACACTTTCTGACTCGCGAGACTTTTCCCCCTGTCACTTTACGCATCTATTGTATACGTTTATTGATCTATTTGCCGCTGCATTCTGTCGAGAGAACGGAGCTATCCAGGTGAGGTATGTCAGAGTCTAAAAAGGATCTCATTTTATGATACGATACATATTTCTTTCGTTTCCGCTAACTTGACACGGCTGCAAAAGGCGTCAGATTAAAAATTCCGTATGGTAAATTTGACGAGGCTGAAGCAATTGTAGACAAAATGGAGGGAAATAAAATTACGCACTATGAAAATGCAAGTAAGTTGTTAAAGATATGAATTAAGAAATTTGGAAATATACAATAAAATTTGTAACTGTAAGGTACTTGTATTTCAATGAGATGAGTTGACCCGACCAGATTCAAGATATTGTGACAAAGCACTATAAGAATTGGCAAGAGATGAATGAACAAATGATTATTAATCACAACGCTTAATAATTTTGCATTGCAAGATATTATTCGTACTGGTAAACGTTCGTACGAACAATTTTAGAGTGCTCACCGGCAAGCTCTTCGTTAATCACATTGGTTGTACGGCAAAAAATTACCCTGACGAATAGATGGACAGACAGGTAACTAGATATACAGATAGATGGATAGATACATAGATAGATAGATAGATGAGTGGATATTACACTCTTCTGCCAGTCGATAAAATGAAAAGGTTTGAAGCCTTAGCCTAACGTAAGGTATGGTTTATCGCCTCCGACAGGCTATTTACTGTTTTAAAGCTGGATCTAATCGTAAGCTACCTGACATTCTTTACTGACACGCTGCCTACCCCTTTGGCATGACGTAGGGTCAGAAGCACAAACGTTAGTGCCCGTCTAAGATGTCACGAGGGGCTTTAGCGACAGAGCAGTTTTTCTTTTTTTTTTTCTAGATACACAATGTCGCACAAAATCTACTTGACCGAGAATGAGTTGCATTTGTCAGAAGTGGAGTTTAGTCTCATAAATTTTCAATCAAGTGAACGGTCAGAAATGTCAACTCGGAGAGATTAAATTGATTTTCTTCGTGGCCGTTAGACTGTTGTAAAAGAATTGATTAGAGCTTGGTATTCAATCGTCCTGCGCTTTCGTTTAAAAAACTTTACATCACTAGAGTATGCTCGGGGAAATTAAATTATCTTCTTAGAATTACTCAGATCATCTTAGATCGTCTTAGACTGCTTTACGAAATGGAATTGATACAAACTGCTGCGTGGAGACTTTTCCTCAAACGGATTTCGTAGTGTATTATGACGATGAGATTGACGTATGAAACTTAACAGGTATTAGCTCGAAACAAGATAAGCAATGGAACCGGACGAGTGGCTGAAATTCGTAAGAAATGAATCACACTTCTATCACAAAATTATTCGGCTGAATTTCATTGCAAATAAATTAATCGGTTCTGAGAGCAGTCAGGCACTTTGCCGTTCGTCGTTACGACACAAACTGCACGTAAACGCGAACAATTAACGTCAACGCGTCGCCACGCTCGACGTCTGACTGCTTTGTGGCTAACATTGTTGGAGCGTTGAAGCGCCGTTCAACCCCTTTTTCAACCCCGCGCATGCGCGACTATCCTCGGTGGCTAACCGTGGTGTACCTCATAGGGATTTAGGTAAATATGTACGCGTTATGTGTACACATATTTTACGTATTACAGAGTCTCGGATCTCCTTCGAAGAGACCGATGACTGCCATCGGCAGGACCTGCTTCGACCCTAATCAATGGCTGGATGGGAGGGTCGCTGTTTTAACGGTTTTTGCATCGTCGGTTCAGTCGGAAGACAGGCGAGGCTCAATATTTCAGCCGAAATTCGACGCATTGGTCCTGCGATATCAGAAATCTTTGAGAATTCGCATCTCACGTCATGTCAATGTTGTTGTTACCGGCAACACAATTGCATAATACAATATTCTTTTTCACTGCTACACTTACCACGATTATATTGGTACTAGAAACTTTTTTTGCCATTTAGGATTGGCTTCCATCGTCCGTGTTCGATTTCTTCGACGTGTTGCCGGAGTTGAAGTCGTATCGGACATTTATAGCTTGAAAATTGAAAGGCTCAATTTCTAACTGAAGCTTATTGAAGAACTTACTTTGTAAAGGCCCGCTGCCCGAATCCCAAGTATTGACTCTCGCTAAACGCAAATACTTGTAGAACGGTTCTACTACTATCTTTTGCCCCTTGCCTACTTACCTGTATTGATTTGTCCAACATTTGATTTCTTCGGCCGCAGCATCGCTGAAATTATCTTGATTCGGGAATATTCCAGAAAAACTGGACTAGCTGACTCATGTTTTAAGAATAACGCGTTGAAAAATTTCACCGCAAGTATATAACATAAGCTGGCTTGGGTGTGCGTATTTTATATCTGAATCTCGATTTAATTTTACCAGTTTCAACATATAGTTGGAAAACACGCGTCAAGCTTAAGGTTCGCATTTTCTTCGTTCGCATAAATATTGCGAGCTTAGACAAAATCTACAGCAGCCTGACTCGTACTTTTTTTTCCCCTGTAGACGACGATGGCGCGAAGGGTCGTTGTTTCGCGCTTGTGTCCTTCTCTCGCTTATATGCGAGTGATATGACCATTGTTCGGAGCGGACGGCTCTCCCATCCACCAATCGAGAGTGAATTGCCGATAATTGACTCGGTATCAGAACTATTGGCGAGCAGGAATCAACCGATAGTAGGCTTCAGCCCAGCCGAAAAACACTCTCCTTAATATGCCCGAGACCTGGCAAACGGCCGTGAAGTAAGAGATTCGCGAATACCGAGGGTGGTATAAGCTGTCATGCGAGGCTAAACGATGCAGATTATATTGCTTCCCCGAATATTCGACCCGGGATCGTTCCCGGGATCGCCAATTAACTCGGCGGCCGTTCGCTCGATTAATGGCAGGAAGTCGCAACCCTCCGAAGATGCAGGAAATCAGACGACCACGCATTCATGCGGAAGCATGCCAGAACGAGATGAGGCCGCAAATGTGGAGAGAGCTTGGTATTCTACAACGCGTACTGGACAATAACACAGTTCTGAAAAAAAATATTTTATCTCAACCGCATGGGATGTTTTTTGTGAATATTACGTTTTCGAGTGAACTGAATCCAAAAATGACTTTTATTTCTCTCAATCACGTACGGTATCCTTGCAAAATACAAGGTGTTTACATGAAAAAAAAAAAACGTTACAATAATGAAAAAACCACCATTTTATCACAATGAACTACACGGTATTTCTTGTAAAATTAAATGAACAATATCTTCACGAAATGAACATTACGCGTTCATTCTTTTTGCCTACGAAACTTCTTCTTGTTCTGTTTTATATTTCTCCGAAGCCGCTTCCGCTTTCCATTTTCTGTTTTCCTGTTTTTATTTATTCTTGAGTCTCACCCTAATACATATTAAATGGAAGTAAGAAATCACTTTTGCATAGGATTTTTGAAATCACGAATGAGATACCAGATTTCGAAGTGAACGGGAGTTTCACTCTAAATGAAACTACAAATACGAGTCGAAGAAATCTTGATGTTGTGGAATTCTTTGAGTATTTTTCCCGATTTCAGTGAGTAAAGAAACAGTATAAAAAATCTATGCAGTTTTTTGGTTGCAGACCTGCGTAACACTGGGAAACAAATTTGCGACCAATATACATTTTTTAACCCTGGCAATACATACGACCGCCTTTACAGTAAGAATGACCGAAAACAATCGATGATTTTTTCCCGAATGAATCGATTAATTTTTACCGATTTAATCGAGTCATGTTCGATTATTTTCTTATACCCGATCAATCGCTGCATCGATTATTTTTAACTTGGTGGCCATCGCCACTCCACAGGATCGAATACGTGACGAGCCTTACAGTGTCGGCGAGCAGTTTTTACATAAAACGAGCGAGAATTTTGGAAATTCCGTTGACCTTGGACGAACGACTTAGCCACTTCCCGAACCCCTCGGCGCCATTGGTGAGTTATTCTTTCGGAGGAGGGTTGACTTGGGGGCGGGGGTTCTCAGCCTCCCCTATATTCGCGGACCTAGTCCGTGCAGCCTCGTTCGCGAAAACAAAATCAGCGTCGCGACGCCAATCCGGTCCATTTATTTTTAGACCTACCCTTTATATCTCTGCGATCGTTTTTCCCCGGCATCCGTCCATCCCCCTCCTTCCTCTGTACCTCCGTAGGCAACTTTATATTATCTTCCTGGCGTATCTCATTTCTAGTCCAAAGTTATATTATTACATCGGCTGGGTTTGGTAATTTTCAGCTTCGTTTTTTCCGTACCGTTTTAGAATCTGCCACATGTGCAAATCATAAGTTTTGCAACCATTTTTACAATTTGTTTATGTTATGTCTGCGTTAAAATCTTTTATCACCGCACGGAGAGAAGAAAAATAGCAGATTTTACTGAAAACTGCACGAAAAGAGGGACACTACGAGGTTTTTTTTTTTTTTTAAGTACCCTGCTCAGCTATATTTCTTTACTACAAATATTGCAGATTTTCTCGTAACTGATGATAATGCACATCCGCATATCATTTATTAGACGGATTTGACCGTCTTGCGTGGCTTCCCATCAGAAGCGTAAGATTCCAACATGTAAACATTCATCTACATACATTCTTACATCGGGTGCTCAAGAGACGAAAACTTTCCGTTCTTTCACACATACCAGGCACAAGAAAACAAATTTGAACTCACCGGTGATGAGAGGAATTAACGACAATAGAGTCAGGGCGGCTAGGTGGTCTAGTGGAGCAAGGCTCCGGTCAAGCATCTCTAGATACCAGGTTCGATTCCTGGCTCCGTCGTTAATTTTTCGAATTCACCAGTTTATCAAATTTATATCTCCATTGCAGATTTTCCTTTGCACACAGTGGTTTTCTCACTGTTTCTGGAGTAAATTTCCGCATTCTACGAAGTACATTTTACGAAAAAAAAAACCCGATGTATCTCACTTTCCCTACAGTTTTGAGTAAAATCTGCTCTTTAATTCTCCCCGTATACACAATTGTACCAACAAGTTTCAAGAGTAATAAACAGCTACAAGCTTTCGTAATTAAATTTTCATATACACGAGCGTATATTTTGCGCTCTGATAATTTATGAAAAGCCTCATCACACGTGTGCATTAGTATACCCATATTCCGTAAGGATACGCACTTATCGAACGTTTTTATGTACTACATAGGTCGGCATCGTAGTTTTGACGCGTTATAATAGTAAATTTGGTGTCGAGTGCTCGCAATATCGATCTTTTCTGTAAATTCTGCGAAAAGTGGCTAAAATTGAGGTGCTCGCAAGTGCGCATACGCGACAGTGCGGAAAATGTACATATCCGCAAGGCTCAAAAATTGATCACTTTACGCACGCTTAACATGCGTCAGAAACCTGTAAGGTTTCCGTGCAGGTGTTGGAAAAAAATTCTGCTCTCACGGTGGGCGATACTTTTTCTGCCGTAAAATATAGGCCAATCTCTAAGTTATATTCGTCTATTCATCTTTCCTTACATAATGCGATAGAAGTGTTATACGGCTGCCTGTTCGCCCATGCCGAACATTTGTCACCCTGCAACCCGCAGATCGAACAACAAAGGGGTAAAGAATCTTAGCGAATCCGGGAGAGCCGTGGAACTTGTAGGTACTTATTAGTCTTGATAAATTTCTCTGATACATATTATCTCTGCAAGTCTGCCACTTCCTCCCGCGAAACCGGATCACGAACCAGAAGAGTATTATGCGAGCTAAGGAATGTTATTAAGAATTGCGATATATTATTGCCGCTCCGTTTGCAGTAGTGATTAATTATTATGGGGGATCCGCGTTTCCATATCTCGTTCGCCCGGTGCAGCTTGAAATCTGTCTGTTTTGATGAATACGTACTCGTATGTATAAGAATACATAGAATTTCCCAATTTCATCCTCATACAAATCCCGCCAGCCGAAATGAAAGTTTTTTCCCCGAGAAAAACAACGTGATATGAGAAGCGTAGGCGTGCCTACGCGCAGGCGTAGCGTACTGGAATAGAAATTTCATTTCTTTTCCTGATTTCATCCCGTTTATAGATAGTCTGCAAGTAAATCCCCACAACCCGGTTCGGAACTGCAATAGAAACAACTAATCTGATCCTGAATGTCGAATAGTCAAACGTATAGCAACATGCTATCTGACGTAAAAAAAAGTAGCACGTGATTACCATCCTCCAAATTTTCATTATACTTGTTATACTTGTTCGAACGGCGGTGGCTACAGTTAAAAAAGTTACCCGAGTTTACGCGCCGTGCGGATACCTGCGCTAAATTATAAATTACTCAAAAGTATAAGTCGCTTCGTCTTTTTACAACGCATGCCGAAGCTGTAGAGCCTCGACGATTGATGATCACTTTTCTTAAAACGTTTCTGAGTTTATAACCAGCAGCTTTTATCGCTGACCAAGTTATACGCGACGGGAAACTTGACGTACCTACTCTTTTATACGCGCATAGTATAGGTAGGTATTGAAGGCACAGTACGTACCTATACAGGGTACTTGGGCTGTTGCTTCGGCGTGATAGAGTGAGACGACGAGAGAGAAAAGTGAAAGAGGCGGCGAGAGGATGGGCGGGAAAGAAGCATCAAGGTACGAAGTTACGAACCCTTCAAATTTCTCCACGAAGAACTGTAAACATTGGGACGTCTGGATTTTTTCCTGCAATTTAAATTGAACTTGGAACAACGAGGCACTTTATGACGCTCTGCAAACGATAAATAATTCCATTTCCGGCGGTCCTTCATTCATGTAACCACATGAGGAGTAGGTACACGCTACTGCTCGACATGGGTGTTAACGCATAGACTTGCAGCTCCCGGACCGTTTCTGAATCCTGACGCGGGAAGTCTGATCCTTACGATTATCAAAAAAGTTCGATGGTCTTACGGGAAAGTGGCGAACCAGCTTCCGGAGGAATATATTTTTGCTGTACTGAAAAAACATTCGGCTGTCCGAGTGTTTTTTGTTTTGTTTTTCTGTCATTCAACCAGTTTAGAGATGGTGTGTGGTATATCACAAACAGCCGTCACAACTCAGATGACATTCGTATCCGGAAAACCTAATCACGTATAAAGGATACGCTGGAACGAAATCATCGTTCGGATATAATTTGATCGATACGGCCCTGAAATACTATATCAATTAACTAGACGACCTTGCACCTACCTAGGCAAGGAGAATCGTTGCCCGAAAATGTATATTTCGAATTTTCTCTCAAAGGCTTCTTCCGTTTGTAAACTAAAGCGATTTCTCGTTGGCGTTCGCCCACGTTACGTTACCCCATCTTGTTATTTTTAATTAACACCAGAGTAGACGTAGAATAGATAGAGCGAGGGAGGAACGAGGTTCTCTCAGAATGAGGGAAATGCTCGGTTGACACACCGAGGGCGTAGGCATCGATCTGTTTGTTGCACTCGACCGCCTTGCGCTTCGGTGTAATTGGGGAAAGTCCCAGACAGGCTGTCCTACCCTTGAACGCAAACGCCAACGCCAACGCCAACGCCAAAGCTACCCTGTATCGACCCACCCCGAACCCTTCGCTGCGGCCACTATATACCGCCGTGCGGTGATCAGGGTGGCAAAGCCCGAGGGGAGCCAACCAGGAACTTCATCTTCATCTAATTGTAAGAATATCATCGCTCAGCTTAATACACACTTGAGATCAAACTGATGAACGCTGGAAGCGTGGCCGAGTGTTTAATCCACTCTCCGAAGGTGCCGATCCTTTTTCATTCCATCACCACCAACCGCTCTCTATTATATGTATTGTACAAATAGGCATACCGCAAGTACGCAGGGTGATCGTTGCAGGCCAATTTGATCATTACTCTTACATTATATTCAAACAGCTCAGGTACAGTTGCACTCGTTCGCGGACACGCTCAGCTGTTGCACTCTCGCTCAGCGAAAGCATTCCATATCTGATTGCTCTGAAACTTTATCGAATGCTCGTTTGGATTGCGTTATCATGCCTCGGCTCGTGCGCGCGTTCCAGGAAATAGCAAACTAACTACTTGGATACTCGATACCATAAACTTACCCATTGATGGGTGATTTTGCTCGCATTCTGGGTACGGAAAACGACGTTGGTCTGCTTAACTCTTGGGTTGACCTGATGAGGATATTCGAACTGTCGCGAACGGCACTACGCGTGGATTGGTTTCGCGTATGCTAAACCACCTACCGTATACATTATACCTATACATATTACGTATACGGCTCCTTCCGCACGCAACCCTTATCTGTGGAATATTTTAAAATAAGTTAATCGATACTCTCCGCAGTTCGGGAATTCGGCACTACACGCGTCTTACGTACCGGTAATTGCTCGTGCATTGAAAGATTAAGCAGTATTTATTATTATGACACCCGATACAGCTCCTCCAGAAGTCGTACTACCTTGCTCTCTGATCAAATGTATATTGATTCAGCCGAATCGTAACCACGTGAACCAGTTGCAAATTTGCAACTTGACGAAGACCGCACAACGGTGATGCAGGCATGCCTGTAATTAAAATTTGCATTTAACCTGCACCCATGTTCCGATTTGGTATTACAGCGAGGCTCATGTCCATCCATCCACTCGACAATTAATGTGCGAGAGTACAATCATTTTGCCTCGCTTAACGCCGATGGAGTATAGGTAAACACATTATCCGTTATACGTATAGGTACCACTTACCGAAGGACCGTCAATATAATTTATTCAATGCGTTTCAATCAAATATAGTTATAGGTATAGTGTAGTTATAATTTAGATACATTTACAAACAAAAATATACCGTTTGACAAGAAACAATTAATTACAGTCGAATTGCAATTTAGTCGAGAATACGTATTGCATTTGAGAAAATTTTTTTTTTTTTACAACACCTCGATTTGAAAGTTCGATTTCCAAAGTCTGTGAAGGGTGTGTAAATTATCCCATTTCTGAACAGTGCGGTAAAATAACGTTGGCGTATGCGCACAATTGAAATCCTATATTTTACACACTGGCGGGTTTTCTTTGAATTAAGCGCACTTTTGAATATGTAACTAAATTTTACGGACTGTGTCGTTGAGCGTAAGTTACTTGACCCCAATTTTACGCGTAATCAGTGGCACCTTCGTTACTTCTCAAATTAAACTTTCCTTCACAGGTGTCGCAAAAAATAGCGTGTGTCGCATGGGATGAGTAACAGCGGTGGAGTCGGAAAATAATGATAATGCCGTAGCCTCAATGGTACGTACCAACGGTAACAAAGCAGTATAGATACACGTACTGATAACGATAGGCTTATATAAATCAAGTCACTGTTTCCAACGATGTTTTTCGACACTTAGTAAGAACTAATTGTCAGCCGAAGAATATGTTACATATAATAAATATCCATATTAATACGAGCATATTTTTGAGTTTGGAGAAGCATCGTCTTACTATAACTAATTACATTATACATACAGAGTCATTTGTTGTTTGTGGGTGTAGCTTGGAGTATAATTAAGAGTATAATTAATCATCACGGATTATCAGTTGCCACATTTACATGTTCAAACGACGTTCAAACAAACTTCGGGTGATTTCGGTAATTGGTATATGGAGGACAAACGCGGTTTATTTGTGCTTTCCAGCTGTGTGTGAAAGTCGCAAAATTGTTTGCCTCATACAGCAATGTATTGTTTTATAGTTAGGTACTCCAGGTAATTGTACGATTAATCCAGATTAAAATACAAAGGTCACAATTTACGGATAGCTTATCGTAAGTGAAAACATGTGGCAGTAATAATTCAATACGGAGATTTGAAACCATTGAATAATTAGTAATTCGCGTACGACGAAACTTCATGAGATCGTTAATTTGATACCGTTTTATTCGTCTTTTTATTTTCATTCGTTCTTTTTTTTCCGAAACATGAAGTAGGTGGGGTTAATTGTTATTTAGCATTCTTTTATTTAAAATTTTGTTAACATGCTCGCACACTTTTGGTACATGTATCACGTATACAGATGCTTGTCGGAGTTTCGCGCACGGAAAAACGTGTTAAAGATACGTACGACTGTACGCTGTATCATGTTTACAATACAGATGTATTTGATTGGCATACATACATTATATATATATGTATATTATTGTATACGGCGTGAATAGAAAATTAACGTTTTTCACCTAAAATCATTAATTGTAAGTATCGTTCATAAATATAGGTAAAATTTCAATAAAAAATCTACATCGTACATATGATCACAGATACCTTTCAAAATAAGCATTTCTCTAGTTTTATTTTCTTTTTTTTTTTCTTTCCATGTGGCTTCATTTTCCTTCGTCATGCATTGCCATAAAAGCTTTACTTAGACGAATACTTACATATTGTTCATGTCAGTCAGTCTGATATCCGAGGCAATGGAATTTCTTTGCCGTAATCAGCGCAATGTAATAACTTGCGATAAAATCTGTACTTTGCTGCATGTAATTTTCATTTAAACACTCTCATAATTTAGGTATATATTTGTTCGATTCAAACTCTACTTCGAGTGTCATTTTGAGTAGATTTAAATTGCGACTCCGATTTTCCGTCAATTAGCCATTACTCGGTCACGACTTTTAATCAGTCTAACGTCTATTGCGTGTAGTTCAAGTAAAATTTTTTGAAAAATTTTCTTCAGTACACGTCAGCCGAAGAATTTATATTCAGGCAGCCCAAAGACCTGAATACGTACCTCTGCTCCGGTAGGGGAAAAAAAATTCCGACGACCACTGCATAATGCCCAAAGAAATGAAATACGGTGAAAGGATAAATCTTACGTGTTCAGGTTTCAGAACTTTAGACACTGGCCCGTGCCACGTGACCCGGGGTTGCGACCGCTGTCGTCGGTGGCGTCGTTGTGGTCGTGGGCCTTGGCAGGGGGGAATGCTTCATCGGGACACCCCGTGCGTGTCTTCCCGCAGGGCCCCAAGGCCATTGCAGAGTTCGTATCAGTGTGTTTCGAAAGTCCTCGGAAAACAGGCAGTAGATGTAAAAGGTGATGGAATAATTTATCACCTCGAGGAGATTGGCCAGTGCTCGAAAAACCTGAGACAACATGTACCAAAATATATGATTGATCATGCGCCTTGGATACGGACTTGGATGGGAACTGCGGTAAATCATATTTGACAGAAATTGTTTCTCGTCTCATCGTCACCTCCAGCACTAATTGCTGTTAACGAATGGGTATAACCCATGACAGGACGGGTGTAGGTACTTGTAATCTTTTCCAGACGTTGTACTCACCTGGTAAGGGTAGAGGATCAAGTTGCTCTCACTCAGCGTTACGTTTAGTATAACCATGGGAGTGACGCATACGAGGAAAAGTATACTTGTGCTTCCCAAAAGTAAGACGAGCCGTCTCTCCTCGGCGAAAGTTCTCGGGTCTTCGTCGCTGCTGACGGTTCTGGACAACGTCATTCGTCTACGCCGCTCGCACGATTTTCTGTATACTATCATGATCCGAAGATTGAGCCCAGCTAGTAGAATTGTCGGGGCGACTTTGAATACCACCTCAAGAACCACCTTGTAAATCTAGGACATAGGGGGATCAATTTGAGGATACCTACCGAGCAGTGGTATCGGGGTGGTAAAAATCCGGCGTCGATATCTCACCTGATAAAAAACGGGATTGAGGAAGAGCAAATTGTCTCGTTTTTGGTAAATCAGCGGACCAGCAGGTGCCACCTGACACTTTAATATTTCCCCGCGGAAGACACTCGGCAGGTATACGACGAATGTGACTAGCGGTATTAAAACAACCGTCAGATGAGGCGGACCGCAGAGGGGCCTTGTGTGCTGCCCGGGATGACAAACGCTCACGTATCTTTCGACCGTCAACGCCAACAGCATCATAACTCCAACCCCTGTAAAGGGACGTGGTGGTATAATTAAATAATAAATGAGCATTAGCGCCGGGCGAACGCGGTGGTGGGTAACCATTGTTATACAGTTTTCAAAGAATACTGACCGAGGCATGCGTTTCCCAAGAACAGTTCGAGATGAACGTGGTAGAACGCTTGATGCCAGTTACTCCATCGACCGTTTTCCTTGTGGATCAGAACCCTCAGAGCGAATGGGATGCAGAATACTATGGCCAGCAGAGCAGCGGCGGAATATCCTGAAAGGCGAATGAAAAAAACCGTGTCAAGGGTTGATTTATACACTCGCTGATTTCACACCATCGGTGTGCCCGCCGATGTGGTATAGTACCTCACCACCGTACATTCGTTACACAGGCTTGCGATGGTTTCCCCCATACAAGACTGAATAGTAATTTCGGTAGGTGTTGGGTAAGAATCTATGAAAAAAATATTAAAAAATTCTATCGCGTAAATTTTCTGAGACATTTTTTTCTGTTTTCTCAGTACTACTGGAGTTAACTTCCAATTTCTTTGTTAAATATAAGTATATATTAATGGCAGTGTTGATATTCAAATATTCATCTACCCTCGCTATTTGTTGTTTATGGCGATTTTAAGCATATTTGGTGCTACGTAAGTACAAGAGAAACGAATTGAACGCCAGTTTTGAAGAAAGTAGAAAACGATCTCATAAGTCTGTTCGATTTATCTAGTCTCTTGAGCCTTGTTCAAAACTAATGCTGTTGATTTTATACCCGAACATTCAGTTTTATATTGAGTATATGTTTATTTTTTTCCACAATATTTGTTAAAAAATCTGTAAATATGCGTATCTTGCATAAAAATAAATCTCAATGTGCTATAAAAAAACTAGCGCTATATTTCAATTCAACATATCTAAATACCTAAAAAAAAGCATTATTAGTTAAGGGGGAAATTACAAGTTTACATTTGGCAGGCTTGTGTTATCGTAGAGACATACGACTGCGCCGACTTGCCGGGTAAGCATATTAAAGCTACTGTCTACAATTTCAATTTGTTCGAGATGGATGCCCATGGGTGTATACGGAGCTACCGGTAAATGTGTGTCAATTTTCCGAGGTATCGTGGTCATTTGTCTCTTCTCTAACGCAAGAGGTTTGCGGCACGGTGGACGGTAAGATTTATAGTCTCCAGAGCGAAGATACATTCCACCGGATTACCTATATATTATATCCATCCGAATTCCGTATTCAAAAACATCGGGGCGAAATCTCGGACGGAATCATCCACAAATCTGCAAACGCGGCAAACTTAACATTAAATTCATCGACTACGATAAAAAAAATTCATCAAATAACGTTCTACCACTGATCCGTCGCGTCGCTACAAATCTATGAAACAAACTTGTTCGAAAAAGTCTACGGATTTAGCCAAAGTCTATGAATATTAACACCTAATGGGAGCTAGGAAGTCTTATCGTTATTTCAGCTGCAGTATAAAATTTAATGAAATTGAATTTTCGCGTAAGTTTCGCACTCAGGATAGACCAGTTCCACATGTACCACTATTTATTTTACGTAAGTAACCTAGTCCTAGTCAACGTACCTATTGGAACTCGGATAAATTTGAATACGCAATGGTCGAGGTTTGAATGAATTCCATTGGATGGGTTGTTGGGTTCGGTTAGTCTATCCTAACTGTGACGCGGGTTCCGTTCAATAAAACTGTAGATTCATATGCTAAACACGAAATCCAGAGTGCCTCGTCAGCAATGGATAAGAACGAAAATATTTACCATACGTCGATAATCAGAGTGTGTCGCTACATTCTCGGCAAGGGGTCGAAACTTCGCTTCAGGGTCGGTAACGTGAGAAGCTTAGACGCTGAAGATAAGCGGAAAATATACGTTGCAAGCTGCGTTACCACCGTAGAGAGCTTTCGAACTTGACAAAATCAAGTATGAAGAAAGTCCGACCGAGTAAAGGTTCTCAGAGTAAATAGCGCTTGACAGTAGAGACTAAACAATTCTTTACCGACCCCCCTTAAAAGAACCACTTTTCAAGCCTTCGCGAAAGGCAAACTTCGAAATGGACTAGGAGCAAAAAAATTATGTTCATGACGGGCGGAAAGTGATTACATCTGTGATTACCACCCTCGCTTCCACTTACCGCCCTTGATACCACAATTTATTTAAATCCTACCGTCGTTTGGCAAACCGCTGGACAAGTCTTAGAAAAACGGGCCTCGACCGTTAACATCACGCATCAAGGTCGAATGTACGCAAAGCTTTCAATTATTCTGACTGAATGGGTTAAAGCCACTCAAAAAAATGTTCATTCCGCGTCACGTGACAGGATCAGAAAACAAATTTAAATCAAATCCATTATACGCCGAATGCTGGAACAGGATTTTAAAAATACTGTAGGCAAATCCACGGAGGACATGTATGAAACAAGTGAAACTCGCAGTTGATGGGCCTTTATGGCCTTTATTAATCTTTGTCGCACGTGTTCCAGCAAATTGGATGTGAGATGTCATACACATTTCCCACGGGCACGGGAACGGTTGTTGGCACCTAACATACATCACGTTTGTAATTCAAGAAAAAACTAGAATATTTTTTGTCTCAGCAGTCGCCTTATGTAAAGTCCAAATGAAACAACCCTATTTTTCTCACTTCACAGGCTGCGTATAATCTCATTAATTTATCTTTCCTTCTCCCGTCGACAAAGTGAGATAATTCCGTAACAGTTTTCTTGTTATTTCATTCACGTGTTAACTCGGTAGTACGGCATCTCGCGTGTGTGCCCAGGTATAATATAATCGTTAATTAAGAAGCTTGTTAACAAGCCTTAGAATTAATCCGACTTAGACAACTGCAAATTTTCCCTCAAGATTAACGAGCTAAAAGTTATCCCGGTCCAATTAAAGCCAGTCCGACGCAGCGTAGCGTCAAATTCATTTCCGGCTGCATACAAGTCCAGAGACATCGAACTTTCTTTATTTCTCAATTGTTTTTTCATTTCTACGGGTTTTTATGCGAAAGTGATAATATTTACTCTAGCTGATATCATGGCTGCCGATTGCTGCCTCTCTGTTTTAATCTCAAGGTTTATCAGCTCACGGTCAGTTATACATATGGCTGTCCACGTTCCAGACGAAAGCGCAATATTTGCCCAATTCAAATACAATTATAATCGTTATATTCGATAATCGAAGAGACGCATATTAACTCGCACGATATTTATTCAGTCGAACGGAAAATGGGAATAACCACCGCGTGTGAATTTTATATTAGACGCCGTGTTACACAGGCACATCGTGTCAGCTTCGTCAAATTTTACGAACTTCCAATTGTCACGATTGCACCGCTAAGATTTTGTAGACCTTGTATTATTGCGCCTTTACCGACATTTTATTGATCGTAATTATTCGGTACAAGTCGTCATCTAGAAAAAAAATTTGCTATCCTTGTTTTGAATAGGCAATCTATATTTTCACACCCGGATCGTAAAACACGAATAGCGTTATAGGTAAGACAAACCATAAGAACGCCAAAAACGGTGGTTGCGCGACATCGGAAGCGTAGGAGGACGTCGTTATTAGAAACATCGGGGAAATGGCTTCACGAAAGTCGTAAAAATATCGTCAACTTTCCGTCCCTATGTATACGTATACGCGTATATGTGTGTATTTATGGTCAAAATATACATTAGCGCTTAAGCACATTGAGCTGAAGCTCTTATCTGTCTCATTGATGGAAAGAACTGACCGAAAAACAACACCACACCCAAACAAAATGAGAATTCTCAAGGACTGAATTTAATCCAAACGGTCTCGTGACACTTAACGGTTTTCGTATTCGATAATATTTATCGATTTCGTAAATTGGGAAAAGCTCTAAAATTTTTGCAATAGATACATTTCGAAATGCAATCAACTGAAGAGAATTGGATGGGTTACGTAACGATGATTGGTCGACGCTCGATAAGAAAACGAAGAAAGAGTGTAAAATAACGCAAGCCCAGGTAGCACACTATTGGCTGTTAGTTGACTTAATAGCGACAGAAATTCTCAGTCAACTATTTCAAGTCAACTGGGAATAGGCATATTATGAGCCTATCGTTGACCGTACACTGACCAAAAGTGCGCGAATGTCCTTTGAAATATCGTGGTAAAGGCAGCACCCTACGTCAACTATTATTAGGTTTTCAGTTAATTGTGAACAGTCAAGACAGAAAGACGATGATTTGCAAGTTGGTTAATTACGTGGACTAATAGTCGGCTGGCGTCAAGTATGAGATAGCGATTAGTCAGTCTAACTGCCGCCAGACGTTGACGTTCATTCGGCACATGAATGCGCTCACACAAACAATTATTTGTCTGAAAAACATCAGAAACTTTCACTTGACTTTTCAGTGGTAAGTGGAATAAGGTGACAACGAGTTTTCTATTCGAATCACCTTATACTTGGCATTTCAGAGGACATTCGTAAACATAAATTGTACCGCATGTCAACTTTACGTCCAGTTTTTCTCACGATCTATAGCCATTTAAAAATAGCCAACGTTTTTTAATTTGACAACGGCGTCGAATTTTTCGTAGTCGAATAATAATCGGCCTCTGGATAAGTGTACTACCTGGGATGTCCTTATACACTCAAATAACTAAAGCTTCTCTCAATGATATTTCACGCCCCTGCATTATTAGAACTTGAAAGAAATCCGCTAAGGGTGTGGTGGAGAAATCGATTAGTTATGCACCCCCACAGGCGACATAAGCTACGCGTGGAGTCTTGAATCGTATCGTATCACGTTTGAGTTTGCGGTTGTATTTGTATTTGGATGAGGTGCAACCAGGTGACTGCCGTGTATAAATAATTCAAGAGCCTAGATCTTAAGTTTTGCCCAAGAGATTCGAGCCGGGAGCAACCATCGTAGGTATGGTATGGTATACGAGCGTAGATAGAACGAAACAAGCGTCACGGTAGAGAGTATCCTACATTATGAACCTAGATACAGGTATGCTTCCTAGGCGAATCTCTGTCATCTAACCGCTAGTGGGTATACTGACTGGTTGATTAAATCGGTACGTAATAGGAAAACTACATTACTTGTGCTTGTAATACGCTTCAAATTCTGTAACTGGATTGTAGTCACCATAAATTTGATTTGTAGTAGCTGTGATATCACGGCTGCATCCAACGTGATGTAAAAATGAACGAATGCATGCAAAACTGATGGATAGCTTCCTCAAACTGTATTATCATTGTACCGGGAGGTTGCAGGTCTGATTGAGAACAGTTAGTATCGGGATCACCGTTTCTCCTTCGAATGAGTAGATAGTACCTATCTTTGAATTGTAGTCGCCGGCGTTTTGCTTGTTTAATCTAGTGTAGAAAAACAAGACAATGAGAAATGAATCATTGATAATTTATACTTGAAGATGAATGTGGTCAAAGAGGAGATTAATTCGAAACTGTATGCCGACGCAGACTCAATTTTACAGCTAGGCTTGTGAATACCCCTGTATTACAGAAACAGAAACACGAGTTTTGGTTGATTCGCTACAGCTTCTTTGATGTTTACCGCTTTGAAATGGAAATAAAAATTTTTATGGCCTCGTGTCAAAGGCACCCATCCCTTGACGAAATTTTAAGGGGGTGCCCTAGTCAATTTCGACGTTGTCGTATATATCTCGAAATATCAAATTCCACGTACTTCAAACGCGATAAAGGGCTTAACAGACCCATTCTATACACAATTATGAACAAAAACACTAAAACACATTTTCACTTGACGCAGAAATTAAGAAAAGGCACGGATTCTGCGAAATCGCAATAGTAACTTGCGATAGAATGGGATTGTTAAGCCCTTTATCGCATTTGAGATACGCGGGCTTCGAAGCTTGGAAATATATACGTTAACGTCGAAACCGACCACAGCACCCCCTTAAGATTGACATAAAATTCTTCTCATCAGTTCCACCGAAGACGTCGTATGCTTTCGCAATCAACAGATAATTGTACCTTCATATGAACCGGGAGGAAAACGTGACTACTAAAAACGCATCTTTCCACGTAACCCGGAAAATATAATCGACAGTAGTCGACTTTCATGAAGATATTGTTACTGTCCCAAGCTTTGTTGCAGATCACACCAAAGCTGCAACGCAATGATGAGTCGTCAACCATTATCTAATGAAAATAAAAAAATATCGTTCTGCTAAATCATGTGTAGACATTGAATTGCTCATTATGACACATAAATTGAATAGTACATAATTCAAGCTTTAAATCTTAACCGTGGGTAGTAGAGTCAAATTGAGACTATTCCTCTTTGGGATGGAACAGTTTTGGCGTAGCTACCTATAAATACCGGATTTATGCTGAATTTCGTGTGAATGCATCGGGCATTAAAATTATACATTATATGTATCTGAAATTCGATCAAATTTTGAATAAACAGGTAGACGATAGTAAGTGGCAGCAATAAGCGGGACGCGGAATTTCTTTTAACTCAAAAATTCTCATCTGAATGTCTATAAAGGTTTACCTTGTCTGAAATCCCGGAATAAACGTGCAGCTGGATACTTACGAAAATCGTAGAATTCTATAAACGCTCTGCCTCTTCCCCCTAGATGCGAAATTTACATCACCTTTTATGCGGACAGTAGAACATTGATAACTTTCTACCGTATATTTTCAATTCTGGTCCCGCATTTGCAGACGTCGTCGTAACGAAAGCGGAACCAATTCCTACAGCTATTTGTCAACTTCTTGTATGTTCCAGGAACTTTCGGAGAATTCCAAGAAAGGAGTGGCGATCTATCGAGCTTCAAGTATGTGTGTTGCGAAGGATTTGATCAACCGATATTTTGAGATAGAATCTGGTCGTCCTGAGCCACGCAATGAATCTGTGGGTGTGGCTCTCCACGTCTAATTTTCGCTCTAGATTCAGCGCAATCCGCTGTCACCCCTGTCGTATCTTATTCCTCCGAGTGTCTCCTCTACATTTGTCGAGGCGCCACCGGCGATTCACGGAAATTGCTAGACCACATAATTTCAAATGTAATGAATCCATATCGTTCCGAGAGGTGCGAAATTTGATTAAATCACAGCATGCCTACAGACACTGCGTACCTAAACGAGAGAGGAGGATCGAGTCAGTTTCTTCCGTCTCTTTACCGCCATTTTGTCAGACCTTGAAAAAGTATAGCCGCCATGTTTTGGAACAGTATTCTCAGCTTTGGGGCGCGCAATTTGAAATATTATGAACCTGAACATCTAGGAACAGTGTAATAACCTAATTGCATGACAGAATAATACATTGCCGACGGTTATAAAACAAGATGTTAATGTTCAAATTATGTGCGGGCAAAAAATAATCATTTTCGAATCATGTGTGCAGTTTTTTACTCGTATTACAGGCATTCTGTGGTGCAGATGAGTAAACCCAGGAACTTTGCGGCGCCGTTGTTAATCATATCCGCCAATTGAGCTGCTGAGTTAACTTCTGTCGATCCGGTCTACTGTGATGGAAGACCATGTCTAATGTCCGAAAAATGGCGACACCGGTAATGCGCAAATAAAAATTGACAACAGTGAATTATGAAGTATAGCTATTTCACGTGGGTAAGTCAGAAGTGACCCCATATCATCTATATTCAAGATCAATATCCAAGAGCTGATACAGCTGGTGATTACGAAACTTATACGATTGCCATGTCGGTCGTTAAAATCAGCGAAAACCGAATGCCTTGGCCGAGAGATCGTTGCAGCTACCTCTACTACTCCTTTAATACTAATAAACTTTATGCCATTCCTTCATACCAGACCCGATATGGTTTTGACGGCAGGTTGACAGTCAGACAAAACGAAAGCTCACCGTGTACCTATGTAGGTATAAAATTCTTTGACTAACAGAATATCGTTTTAAGTTTCGAGCGAAAATTGATAGGAAGGCATTAAGAGGTGACATTGCGTTGCGAGGGTTGAATAAAATTTATAAGAGTGAATTTTCCGAAAGTTCCAAACCCATGTAACTTCTTAATCGCATCTTCCACATTAGGCACTAGTCGTGCTCTACTATACCCCAACACTCGACGAACTATCGATTCGCAAGATGATACAGCTCGTTAAGATCTCGTCTCACCAGGAGATTACCAATGCTTTCCACTTGGTCGTCTCCGTGTGGATTACGGTACGTGCGGCGAACATGTTGGTAGCTTCTAATGCCGGGGTATCGAAGCGTCCATTCACCCTCGCTAATGTGGATTTTTCCGTCTTCCCCTACGCCAGACTTGAATGATAAAAACAATTTCAAGCAGCCTTAAGGCAAGCTTATGTCGGAATCAAACCGTCGCAGGGTGTAGTCGAGGAGTTGGAGAAAAAAAATTAGGTTCGTAATGCGAACTTCTACAGAAAAAAGTACCCAGTTCTTCGACTAGTAGGCGAGGACCCCGTGCAGGTGAAAAACGTGAAAGAAACGAAGGAAAGCGAAAACGTGTGAGGTTTAAGAAATGAGTTAGTCTTGAAGAAACTGAGCAGAAGACTTTGTAACGGTTTTATATACTAGACTTAGATTCGCCAAACTTTTGGTGTCGATGATAACACGATTTTCGTAACTGTAACTGTTGTAAATCCAACAGCAATTTTTTCTTGGTGCCGAACAACGGTAAAGACCGAATAATAGATTGCCGCTTGCCTATTGTAAGCGGTGAAAGTTTTATCGCTGGTGCGTAAATAGACGTAGGCAGTGTTCTCCTTGTTCGTTTTTCCATTCCCGATAACTGCAATTGAACAGTCGAGGTCAATGGAGCGATCACGCAATCAGTAGAAGTATATGAGCGAGAACGTTCACGGCATGAAAATTCGCGTTCAATCCTAATGCATTATTGTAAAAAAGTGATGGAAAGAGACGAAACTCATCGTCTGACTGGTAAATTCGTACCCAATTATTACGTCGTACTTCTTCTTGCGTTTCAAGTACCTGCCGTCGGGAGCTGTTAAAAGCTACATTAATTGTACAAATGAAAGGTAATAAAGCAGCGACAACGCGTAGGCGCCAACCTATTCCAAGGTGTTTGCTTTATGTTTTCCGGAGACGGGGTGCGAACGTCACTTTGAAATATAACTAACCTGTATTCTTTTATTTTCGTCTTTTTTGTAGGCGTGTAGTAGGTATGTAGGTATGTAACATACGTATCCTGTGACAAGTTTCATAATTTTCGTTGCGGTGCCCACTGGATAGAATAGAATAAAACAATTTTTTATGATACCAGGACGTTAAGGCCAAAGGTATTAAGAATCATACTCAAGAATAGAGCAACTGAAATTTAAAAATTAACTCAAGTATAACGATCAGATACAGGAATACGTACGGAAAATGAGGTCGGGGTCAAACAACTCGAATCCGATACAGCCATAAGTAGCTGTTATTTGATATTTTGGCGACTGAAGAACATGATCTCTGGTTTTGATCGAGGAGATGAACACCCGGAAGAAGCCATACACCTACTCCTACTAGCCCCAACGAGAGGTGGGAGGAGGGGGTTGAAGAGGGAACAACGAGCACAACAACTCGAATTCGATACTGGCGAAAGCAGCTGTTATTTGAAATTTTGAGAACTGCGCAATGGTGGAGGAAGGACAACAATATTATCTCTGGTTTTCATCTCGGAAGTGAGATTCCGTCACCACTCACAAGTATATAGCTGCTGTTTCAAAACTGTTGCGTGTGCATCTTCGGCTTACTTGGATTCTTTCCAAATTGCCGTTAATGTGAGTTACGCGTGAAAATTATCAACAGTAAACTGACCTGTCAAATCCGACAACCCTAGATTTCCCGGGTCTAAAACAAGGTTGGCAGCGCTGGCGCCTAATGCAGTACGCCCATTGAATAACACACGCCCAATGGCATGGGTGAAAAGCAGACGGTGCCAACCTTATTTCTGACCCACTTAAATGGGACGGATCGGGTTCTACTTTCCTCAGGCGTACACTGCTGGAGGTATATGAAAGAAAAAAATTGACCGAAGTATTGTTAGTTGCAGTGAATATAAGAAAATGCAATTTTTTGTCAGTCTTAATTGAATCTATTTTTAGGAAACTACAATTCACCAATTAAGTCTAAGTAAAAGATGCAAAATTCTAGAATTCCTTACTACAATATTTAAAGTATTCAATGTTTCAAGTCCGAAGTAATTGTACCGTTTATTTCCTCCATCTTAGGGCCTCTTATCGTGATTAATCGTAAGTCCGCTTTCTTCACATTCGTTAACGACCGTGGTGCGTTGTATACATTTAACGCTTACGACCGAAACGCTTTTCCCCTTGTTTGGAAACCAGGTACATAAGATATAAATGAAAGAGACGGCGAATTAGTGAATTGCCAAATTATTCGATTACCAGAGTACCCGTAAAAATTTATGCAAAGACTCCGGTCCACGAAATGGTGCGTTTTGAAGCGAGTGATTCACGATTGAGGAATGTGAAAGATTCGTTCCCAAGATAAATGGTGTTACCTCACAGATGTGAAGTTCGTTTACATCCTGACATGAATTCCAAGTCCTCTCACCGCAGCTTTTTCTTCCTATGGCTCGGAAAATCTTTAGGGGGGAGGGACCTTCTCTCCGAATTCCAGGTCAGTAAGGAATTTACGAACGTCAAAAAGAGGGCCAGTCGTTCCGTGACTAGATCGCGTGTCACGCTGCAACCTCAACCAAATCGTGTGAAATGAAAAATAAATCACTACCCTTTGGAGATAATTGAACTTGATGTACCACCAGAATATTTTCGATCAAGTCGCGTGAGTCTCCAATTTGGGGACGAGGAAAGGTAGGGTACGTTTACGCAACGAGTCACGCTTCCCTCACTCCTCATCCCATATCGCCTATTTTGAATATCTAATATACCGAACGCGTGTAATTCTACCGCATTCCACATAAGAAACCGCCCCGTTTATAAAGTCAGCAATCCTCAGTCACGTTTCGGTAGATTCATTCTAATTAATCTTGATGCTCGAGCCCTGTCAGTAGAAGAACGAGTTTGGAAAAAACATTGAGTAAGTTACCTGGTAAGGTGTATGAATAAATTCAGCAAAGGTAATAGGTGGCAAATTCTCACCAACTAGCGGTAAAACGACTACATTAATCTCTAAGTAATAAAGAAATTCGCCAACCGAGGCGAATGTATACGAGAACACATCACCATCGAATGAAATTTCAAAGGGTTGATTAAACGTGACCGGAATTTCCCCCATTTACCGATCAACTTAATATCTCCGTATTTGACGGTGGCGCCGGAACTTCTGTGATCTTATTGCTGAAATTTTGATTATTACCATCGGCTTCAAGTAGCAAAAGTAGAAGAATATCGTGTCCATTTACCACAAGCGTCAAACTGTTGTAAATTGAATTTATGAAAATAAACAAAAAAGGAAATTCAAAATTCGACGGTTTACTAGAAGCTACCGGCTTATGGATCTAGATCATGTCGATAACTTTCGAGCAGGTGACCAGAGTGGAAAAGTTGTCGATTCAGTCAATTCCTCGGTGAACAGACGATTCGTTTCGTGTTTTGCGGTATTTCAATTCTCCTTTTCGTAGTTGACCACTTGTAGGTAGTCGTACTTCTTGTTTGCTGATTTTTGAAATCGAGATTTTTGATTTCTAGATTCGGGTAGTAGATCTGTACATTTTTTTGCAATAGCTACGTTTAGCTCTACATCACCGGCTTATGTGCCAATATCTTTAAATGATTTAATTTATACTTTTCCTATTTATTGCACGTGATGTAATCTTCATCTTCATGCGACTAAAGTGTTAGGTGTAGGTATAAAAATGTGTCAACTTAACTTTCCGGGTCTGTCTTGTGCATTGACGAGACAATACCGTATTGATAAACAAATTTAATCCTTTTAGTCACGCAATTCAGTTTTTTTTTTTTTCGACACGGAAGTGAAATTATACGATTTCTAGATATTTTTCGACGCTGAATGCGAATCTGATGCAAAAAATGTATTCAAACTGAAAACTACCTCTAAAATGTGGTGAGAACGGGGTGAATAATCAATACTGTTTTAGACAGTGTTCTTGAATGAGATTTATATGAATATTTATTTCGAGACAGCGCGATTTTAGGTCGAGAATACATGCCACCCCCAATACTATCTACACGCACCTAAAGCGGGTGAAAACTACCCCTATGCATTGAATTTTATAAATCTTACGGCCATTCTGAGATCTCTGTTTGTCAACCAATGAATTTCAAGCGTTTCTAGTATATGTAATCATCAAATTTCTTCGCTAACGAATTACATTCACGAAAATACCTTTTTTTTTTGCATGTGTTCACTTATGACAATTAGAAACAATTACGGATTCACAGAAAATCCTAATCATTTCAGAGTTCAAATATTTTTTTTACCTGAGCAATGGAAAAAAGTCGGGATTTTGCGTGGAATATATAAAAGAAATGACAAAGAAAAAGAGTGCCGCTATAGTGGATTCTGTGGCCGAAAGGGTTAAGTGAAGTGTGGGCTCTCTTTTGCCTCTTTCTAAACTGAAAAATCAATAAAATACCGTTAATAACACGAGCTCGAAAAAAAAAAAAAAAATTTATTCTAGTCAACAGTTGTTACGGATTGCCCCAATGCAGGTAGATCGTACTCTCGTAAATTTCTCACGTACTTTTCACACGAAATATGTCGTGATAAAATATAGGCAAGATGAGAAAATTTTACCACAAGCAGATTCCATGGTCATACCTAAATTCAGCCGTAGCCATCTCGTCAATTGTAGGTATCGACGATCTCACCAGATTTAATTTACGAGATGGTGGTAGCGGGGGAGGCGAATTTACGATTCATGTGTACATAAGAAGCGAAAGTCAATGCATTAGCATTTTTATTGACCGCGGATGTGGTTCCATACGTCCGCTCGGTGAACCGTCAGCAAAACTGATCATCCGCAGCCTCGAACCTAACCGTAAGCCAGCCTTTCTTCCAAGCACGATCGTGTCGTCCTAGTTACCACCCATCTTCTATGTAATTATACGAGCTAAATAACTAATTACCAAGGCAACCCCTGAATCCTCTGCTCATGATCGCACGTCAAGCGACGTGCCACAATAGCAACCTAATTCCGTCACTTTTTTTCTCTCTACAAATGCCCCGTGCAGAAGCTCTCTCAATGATTACACAGCCCCTGCGAAATATAACTTTTAATTTCCCCCTTAACTTATGGTAATACTTTTTTTTTACGTATTCAGGTATGTTGAATTGAAATATAGCGCTAGTTTACAGATTTACGCATATTTACAGATTTTTGAACAAATATTGTGAAAACAAAAAATATGTAATGAATATAAAACTGAATGTTTGGATATAAAATGAACAGCATTAGGTTTTAAATCAAAAAGACTTGTCACATCTTCTTCTACTTTCTTCAAAACTGATGTTCAATCCTTTTTCTTTTGTACTTACGTAGCACGAAATACGCTTAAAATCACCATAAACAACAACTAGTGAGGGTAGATGAATATTTAAATATCAACATTGCCGTTAGTACATACATTTGATTCAAAAATCGGAAGTTAACTCTAGTAGTACTAAGTAAACAGAAAAAAAATTCTCAAAATACGTGATAGAATTTTTTAAATAATGATTTCATAGATTCGTACCTGATACCTACTGAAATGACTACTCATTGACAGTTTTATGGGCGATTGGCGAATGTAAAAGTTGGTTGGAAGTGGTGATGCATTATAAAGTTGGAACTCTTTTGAAAGTTTCATCGGTACCTTGGACCTATTGACAGTATAACGAACCCAATGCTTTGACACGCCGACTATACGATAGCCGGGGCCAATTGGGTTTTGTCAGGATAAAAGTTACTTCCATCGGCTGTGATTGGTAGTCGTGGAAGGCATTCGGAGTAATTCGAGTTTCTCAACGCGTAGTTGCACACTCTTAACATCCTCCTGTACCTACTAAACTTTTGGATAGGTGGTGTGTGGCCGTATCGAGAGCACCCCCCATACATAGTAAAGGCGCTCGACGGTTTGAGGCAACTGAACGATGGCCGCAATCTTTTCCGTAGATTGTACAAAGTTTGCGATAAAGTTTCATTAACTCGGAAATGTTTCCATTAACTTTCCAATCAGTGCTCTGCATCGTTTTCTGGGATTTCATGCCGGTTTATAGCCTTACCGATGCAGCTGCATCCTTCCTTACCATAAAACGTACGGGAAGACTTATTTTGCTCTGCAGCCGTGATTGAGATTCAAAATCAGCGATGAAATAAATTAGCATTGATCTAGTATTTTGGGCGATACTGATTTCGCTCCATTCGCCGTCACATATTGAACTGAAAAGAACAAAATGGCAGGAAAAAATGGTTGAATGAAAATATCCTTTGTCGAAAATAAAGTGTCAGTGGGTGTATCGCCCTTTGTTATGGTTTACTGAATTTCAAACAATTCTAAAGTTTTACAATAGAACAACTTTACCCAAAAGTCCATCGCCGCGTCAGCAGCGCGAAGTTCGACCTCCTTAAAAAATCGGCCCTCCGGTTTCAATGAATCTCTCTAGCACGCTGCAGATGTAGCATGATTTGTGGCTTTTAAGATGACTCGTGTCACCTCCGCCATTCGTTAGGCTGTCTTTGATTAAGGGAGGGGTGAACGGTTTGGTCGGTCTAAAATCGTACCTATTTGTAGGTGTTTTTTTTTTTTTTTTTTTTTTTTTTTTAAAGAAAATACAAACACCGACCCTCCCCACCCCTCAACGTGAAGCTTTCATTTCCAAGCTAATCGGTCACGGGCACATACATCCTTGGAATATTCCGCTCGAACAACTCTTATCAGACTCGTTCAAGTCATTTTCACTTATAACTGAATTTCCTCAACCTAGAGTGTACATGTATTGTGTGTATAGTGATTTTCGGTGTAGATATTCAGACGACGATAAGCATCGTTGTAATATGATTCCCTTGAAGAGGGATGAGTCTCGACTTGAGCTAGTCTGTGAATAAGGCATTGCAAAGTTTCTGTAAAAAATGATACACCGATAAATTGTGAGGAAATATCGCCAAATTGTTCTCTTTTTACTCAGATATGGCTATCGCTTTTATGTTTTTCACGTCAAAACAGGAGAAATACTTTCCAATATTTCACAAAGTGAACGCGGTTGATCTTTCACCTAACTTCATGCACGGTCAAATCGGTAACGATAAACCGCGAAAAGTTGACTGTTATCGAGGAAAACAATTTGACACAGGTTTTCATTCGCGTGAGCGTCGTTACAAAAAATCAAATCGTCTTTAATCTGTAGGCAACTTGTACATAGATATTTGAGAGGAAGGACTAATGAAGAATGTAGGATGGAAGTGACGAAGAAACAGACCAAACAGTCGCGACAAGCTATGACTTGGCAGTTCAAAGCGATGCATTTCATTGTCAGCCTCTAACGGTGGGCACAGTCTTAATTCGAACAATTGTCTGCATCACCGGAAATAATGCAGAGCCGTCCGACTTTTGCTAAAAAGCGGAATACTAAGCGGTAAGTTCAGAGTGTCGCAAGGCGAGCTTCGAGGGCTCGCCTACGCGACATACATAGGGGTCATTCCATACCATTTCGACCGGGGTCTGACCCTTGACCTCTCGGATCGGGCCCGCGATTTTTTATATGATTGCTCTCACTTTGAAAGGCGCTCGGGTTTTGTTACAAATTTTTTTGACACGATTCGAAATTTCTTGAATTTTTTAAAACGATTCTATTGATCGACACGGTTTAAAAATCTGGAAAAAGTTGCAGAAATTCGATGCGACATATGAAAATGTTCCCGCGTCTAATTTTTTATACGTTTCTTTTTTTTTTTTTTTGGTAAAAGCTTGAAAACAGTAAGAAGGAAAAATCTCCCCACTCTGGCTCTGAGCATAATAATTTTTATATCTGACGCACGATTTTTTGAGAATTTTTTCAGATTTTTAAATGATGTCGATCAATAAGATCGTTTTAAAAAATTGTAGAAAATTCAAATCGAGTCAAAAATAAATCTGAAAAAAAAGAGTGTGTCTTTCCAAGCGAGAACGATCATGTAAAAAATCGCCGGTCCAATCCGAGAGGTGAAGTGTCAGACCAGGTCGTAGTGGTATGGAATGCCCTATAGGCTTGAGGGGAAAGGCGGAGGAAAGAACGAAATTAGTAGGGCAAAGAAGAAAAGCAAGCAAGATTTCATGGAAATGAAAAATAAAGTTATACAGCGAATGAAAGGAATGGAAAAAAATCGTGATCCCTGGGGAGGGTCGACAAACGAGTTCGAAGAATCAAAAGGTCGTCAGACTCTCGCTGTATACCAAGTTTCGAGTCCGGATCTGGCAGTTTTTGCTTCGAAAGGTTTACGAGTCATGGGTTTCACTCCCCGACGCTAATATCATTAGCGTCATCCTTGTAAGTAACGTCGCATCGATATCGCAACTGTGTACAGCAGAGCCTCAATATTATCCGAACTAATTGGTACCGAGTCTAGTTCGGATAGTCAAAATTACACAAATTTAAGTCTGCAAACAGTCGGTATTAAACATCCAAATACACATTGAACATCTTCCAAACACCGAACGATTATTTTATTACTTTGGCTTCGTACACGACATTTTTCATCGGGCAACGATGTATATTTCGCACGAAAAATGTATTTTTTGAGCCGACGTTCGGATTATCGAGGTTCTAATGTACTCGTTACTGAAATATCTCGACAATCCTTCTGCGGCTTATATAATCCAACGTCGGCTCGTCCCGAAATCTTTTCTTACACTCTACCTACTACCTACACCTACTACACCCTGCCTATCCGTAGGTCTGGATTTATTCAGGCATATACCATCGGACGACAAAGTGAGTGCAAATTGCTTGCAAATCGCTAGAAAACCAAGTCACGTGTGTAACACCGCTTTACGGCGTCAAGTTGTGCCACGAATTATTCAGCAGCTCTACCAACACCATCGTGTAAGGCCAGGAAAGGTGCACCACAATGAATATGCGATACCATTATTATATTACGTGTTATACTCGTCACGATCCGACTAAAATCCCCGTTTTCCGAAGTTTCAGGCACGCCAGAAACGAGATTCAAATAGACCTCGATAAATTCAAAAGTTTCGAGGAGCACTCGCGGTCTGAGAACAGGTCACAACAAGTACCGATACACTTGGCCAAAAATATATATGTCAGAGAAACTCTTCGTTACCTATACCGAGGCCATAATCGTGTCATTTTAATTGACCTTACGATTAGCTGCAATTGGTGAATTGAACAACTCAGGTCTGCAGCACAAAAACCGCACAGGTTTTTTATACTCTTGTTTACAGATTTTCACTCACTGAAGCCCGGAAAAATACTCAAAATGTTCCATCACGTCAGATTTTTTCTTCAACTCGTGGTTTGTAGTTTCGTTGAGAGTTAAACTCCCGATTAATTCAAAATCTGGTATCCTATTCTTGATACTAAGAATCCTATGCACAAGTGATCTCTTACTTACATTTAATACGTATTAGAGCGAGACGCGAGAATAAATACAAACAGGGAAACGGAAAATGGAAAGTGAAAGCTTCTTCGGAGGCGTATCAAAGAGAAGAAGATAAGGTTTCATAAGCGAAAGGAACGTGCATGGAATGTTAAGTGCATTTTATGAAGAAATTGTTTGCTCAACTTTATAAGATATATATTTTTTAGTTCATTGTAATGAAATGGTGGTGTTTATCAATATTGTTATCCTTTTTTTATGCAAACACCTTGTATTTTTCAAAAACACTCTGCGTCATGGAGGGAAATGAAAGTCATTTTTGGATTCAGCGTACTTGAAAACGTGATATTTGCCAAAAACATCCCATACGGAATCATAAAATAAGGAAACGCGCATAAACAGTACATGTACCGATTTGTTATTTCCTCCGACTATAGCTTAGACGTCGAAGGCAAACATTTGCGCCTTCCATTATTAGAAGTTTTCACACTAATTGGATTGCTGCTTTTCATTCAGCTTCCACTTCCGATACCCGAACCTTTCAATATCCGACTGACGCGATACTAATTGTACTTTCAATCTACCTTTCTACCATAATATAATGGTAATAATATAGTAATATTATTTGAGGGAGTTTCGAGGAAATCTTGTTAAGCGACGTCCGTTCCAGACGAGCCTATGGCGATTACTCATACCTACTATAGGCCTGAGTTTTCAGACCCTACGATAGTGATTCCATGATATAGGACCGACAAAAGGAGTTTATAAAGTGATTAGTTTATTTACATTAGCGCCTCGACATTAATTGCGCTAATTACCACACGATACCGAGGAAATTAGACCATTGTTTTCTGCATTTCGCTCATATTTGATACCCGAAATTCAAGGGAAAACGGTAAGTTCTACATCGTTAATCACAAATTCAGATTTGTGATTAGCGATTTGAAAGCTCTTGGATACCGTATTGCATGCAAAATATGACGATTTTTTTTTTATTTTGAACCACTGTAATGAATACACCATTACAAATTTTGGAAGTCGAACCTTGGGTTCGTTGCCGATAAACCGAAAAACCTCCGCCTACCAATTTATACCAAAATCGGAATATTTAAAAAAAAATTTCCCACCGTATTGGATCGCCATTTTGGATTTCGCAATCTGACTTCAGATTGGTGATCAGCCACCCGACAAATCGACGAGTACCAATTCCATCAAAATTCAAATGTTTTTAGTTTTTTTTTCTTCAGCTTAGTGAATACGCCAAATTTAAATTTCGCAAATCGGAACTTAGGTTCGGGATAAGCGACCCGACAAAACCTCACGGTGCCAATTTTCATTGGAATCAATTCATCCATACTCAAGATATCAAAATTTTTATGTGAACTTTTGGTATTTTGTTATTTAAATAATTACCTCATTCGTACACACATACACACAGATGTCCGTCCAAAAATGGTTGGGGGTGATTCTCGAGACATTGAAACGTCGAGGTCTAGTGAAAACTCAACTTTTTATTTTCGGGGCGATTGCGAAGACTTCCTTTTTCCTCTGATTGTGAAACCAGAGAAACTCGAGGTTCAAAATATAGCTACGATCAATCCGTCTCAGCTCTACTCATCCTTTCGTCGGATCCGTCGGAAAAAACGACGCTTATAGTTTGCTATCGATCTTATCAGGGATCGTATCATCAGAATCCAAATACGGTATCGCATTTCCTACTCATGCACACACGACAAGGAATAGAAATCAGGTGAAAAATAACAAGGTGAAAAATACCACCAGCGATTGATTCTAGCGAAAAGGTAATACGCAATAACCTTTACTTACTGCCTTGTATTAATTTTGATGCTAATAGATTTTTCCGATGATATTCAACAGATGAATTATAAATTTAAACATCAAGAATTTTATTTCAACAAGATAATAATTTTTTAAATTTGTCAAACATTTCAAATCGGTTACATTTCCTAAATATAAAAGCAGAAAATTCATTTTCCAAATCAAAAAAGCAGCAGCTTTCAAACTGTACTGCTTTTTTACTATTCATTACCATTATTCATTACGATTATATTTTTATCTGCATTGACGAGAGGAAAAAAGCACCAGTGGTAATTCACCTCTTTCTCATTTTGGATCGTTGATATATCATATTAAAACGGTTGTCGTGACCGTGGTGCATTTTTTTCACGTTTGTCCAGAAAATTATATCAGAGGTGAGTGTATGTTTGCTCGAGTAATTGAAATAAATTACTTCGAATTTGAAAAGAGCGGTAATTCTGTTTCACAGAGTAGAAAGGCGGTGAATCGAATGTTACTGGTTTTCGATTTACAAAAATAAAAGGCAGTACGTCACTTGTTTCAGGCACTTCGACTAATTGTAATCTAAAATTACACCTAAATGACTTTTCATGAAGTCATGTGACATATTGTTACTCGCTCGATAATTATCACGAAAAAATAATATTATTAATTCGGTTTAAAAATGTGAAAAACTTTGATTCCAGTTTTCTCTGTTTTCAATTTTTACACTTTACTGCCTTTTACCCAAGCACGGCAGTGTACCAACCTATAACCTACGACCTCGTTCGGAACAGAAATTCGACAACATCTGTTACCCTGTTGAGTTTTTTCAACTGCCCGAGGGCCAGACTTTCGCCCGACTAACTTTTAGCGCTAATTCTTTTCCATTGATATATACAAACCGTTGTCTGGATACAGGTATATCTGTAATATCATGTGTGAGTTTGATGTATAGTTGTTTTTTCTTTTTCGTTTCACATTCATTTATTTTTTGTTACTACAGGATTTTTCCTCTTTCCACGCAACAACTTATAACAAATTAGAAACAGTTAGGGATTATACGGCTGGCCAGTAACGAAAGGAGTGTTGTTTTTATTTATTTTATTTGTTTTCGTAACGAAATGCGATTAATCCTGCTAAGAACAATGGCATGTGATACGAGGCTACTCGTCAATCGGATTATTAAAACAAAGTACATTTTGTCTCTCGAACAAATTTTGGTCGTAAAATTTTGAACAAAATATCATCGGGGAGAGAACGATAAAATAATAAAAATTTACTATATTATTGGATATACCTCCCAACTTACGTTTATTATACGTCGCTTAATTGCAAGGGCATGAAAAATTTCTAAAAAGACTGGCTTTCGGAGGTAATCTTCTTCTACGCTATTTTTTGCTACCGTTAGGAGGAAAGAACGGTCGTCCTGAATTCCGTCTGCGAGCTGCACGCGGAAGATAAAGGGAAATAGCAGAGACTAAAAATGAGATTCGCCAACGTACAGTATATAATTTATACCTATAAGATTCCGTGACATGTGTAATCCGGAAGGGTTTATCTCAAATTGCAACCGGTAGACCTTCCATGGATTACGCTGAGTGTTATGAACGCATTTCGAGAAACTTTGTACGTACGATTATACGCTTATCGACGAAATTGCAATCGTTGAAAGTAAATTGTTTGCTTCCTCGATTATGAAAACTTTTCTTCAAACTCAGATCTGGTCGGTGAAAAGTTTTCATCAAGCGTGAACAGCCCGAAAGATTGAATGACAAAAGGAAGCAGTAAAATTAATGGTTTCCACGTGGCTAAAAAATAAATGCCGCAACAGATTATAAACTTTTACAATAAATATTTTTTACGTTTACATATCCATGAACATTTAACTGTCTATGCAGACGATAAATTAGCCAGTAATTAGGGTAGCTAATAATAATTTATTTCACCATTCTTGTTTGTTCGCATTAAGAAGTCGGTAAAATAACATTGAGCACCAAAATACATGATGTTTGTGCAGCCACGAGGATTATCGAATATATTTCAGCTCAATTTCACATGAGCTACGGTTTGTGAATTGAATTTCTTCTTGTCGTCAAGCGATGAAAATAGAAAAGCGAGGTAGGAATAGAAAATATGGAACCCGTACGAAAACAAGACACACTTCAGTGCCTTGTATCAAATGCCCGAACAAATACTCGAGACGTAATAAGGCTCTCTACTGAAATTCGCTTTTTCTTCTTCCCAGAACCGCCATTGGCGGCACCTTCAAGTATCACGTACATATATCATTACGCGGTATCTTCCATGTAAAATTCAACCACCACATTCGTTCGCTACTTATATGCGCCATGACGCCGTTTTGTCGTGAAAACCAATGAAAGAATTCTAAAATGTTCTTGAAACTAAAAGTAATAAAGCCTTTAACCTAAGTATAAAGACGATCAGATACACTGCATAAACTACCGTGAATGCTTGAGCTGGTTCAGTTTAGGATAGTGATAGCAATTATAACTCCTAACTGTTACAGCTGCACAATTATAATATTTTTTAATTATAATTAACCAAGAATCATCCGAATAGCGATTCCGAACGTAGAGCATTGAAGGCTAGCAACAAGTGAAGAGATTCTTGCACCAAGGCTTTGAAGAGCTCCGAGTCTCACTCGGTAGGTAAATATCCACAAAGCTAAAACCATCGAACGTCAAATGTGGAGATGGTCTCTCGAAAGTTGTATCCGAGTGATGGTCAAAATCAGGGGTGATATTTGATATACGTAGGTCCGAGATATAATGCAGACTGTAACGAAGAATGGCGCACTGTCCGAAATCAGTAAACTTATGGAACGTAAACCGATAAGCGAGATCAAAGAATCCGCACCAGCGGTGCAAGTTACAGATCAAAGTATATCGATCTTGCACAGAGTGTCAGAAGCAAAGTGGCGGAAAAGTTGCGAAAAACAAACATCGTGGAAAATAATTACAAACCTAATGAACAAGCGGAATATAACCCTGGCACAAAACTGATCTTTTATCTTTGAAAGGACTCAAGTCGTCTTGCAGTCTCGAATATCAGAGGAAATTTCCTGCGCCTTAATCCTTTATCGCGCGGGAAATTTAATACATCAGCATTCTTGGAATTCATTCGCTAATCTGTAGGTATTTGAACAGGTATGAGTTTCGAATTGCTGCCCCTATTCAGCGCCTATCTTTAATTGTCAAGTGTCACAAACGATGATTGACTAACCGTTATTATCTCGCGTGCTCTGGTATCTATGGGTAGAGTCGAAGAAATCCAAATCAAAAGTATTACGTATATGTAGTTAGAAAGTAACGAAGTTTGAGAAAACGAGGTCCGCAATCGGTATATCAGCACATCTCTACTGCATGTATTATATATATGTATATGTGCCGATTCTTGATAAGCTGAGATTGATTTTATTACGTCTGACGATCTTAAAGTTTGTTCGATTCGATTCACCTTGAAAAGAGCCTAAATACCCGACACTCGCGGGACGATAATTGTAATCGTTAACCCTAGAGCCTGATTCAGGGGGCATTTAAAGGAATCTCAGAAGATTCCTCGGTGTTTCAGTTAATTTTTTTCTCGTGCAGAAAAAGTGAACACCGACATTACCGCAAAAGTTTGTCGGACCGGGGACTCGAAACTGCAAAAATTGGAAAATCAGAAATGATTTTATTAAATTCAGAAAAATTACAAGTTTTTGTAATTTTTATTTTCGGCTATGTTTTCACGTGAAATCGACGGTAAGTTAAGGTGAGCATTTTTTTAGGTGTTATTTCAATGTAAAAACGAAAACTCGAAAGCGGGACTCCTAAATCTTATCCGATAGAGCTCAAAGCAGGGGATTTGTCTTTCGTCATAAGCAGCAGTTTTACGAGGAAACAGCACTGAACTATAAAAAAATTTTTCGCTTAAGCCACCCTCTTATATATATTTATATGTGTACAGCTGCTTGGTGACGGTGATAAATTTTACATTTTTTTCTACCAATTCGTCGATAGTTTTTCCCCAAGTTCTGTCAGCTCACTTCCCCAACTTGAAAAAAGTTCTATGAGCGAAAAAACTCGAGGTTACTAAAGTCGCAAACAACACAAGGTTTCGGTGAAGACAGAACCGCGGTATTGTCGTGATTTCTTTGGTCGTTGGTAGTGATCGATAAACTCAAGGAAAAGTTTCTAGTTCTCCGTTTACAAGAAGAAAAATACACTCGCAATCAATATATATATATATAAAGCTAATAATATGTCCTATGCCTTCTGAAGTCCACATTACCCAAAAAATACGATACAATTGTTTCTCGGTATTTATCAAGCTCTGCAGAGAAAAAATTTTGCATTTTCGATTTTGCATGTTGTTCTATCACTTGGATTGCTGGAAGTCTGGATCCAACGAGAATGACTTTTAGCCACAGGATTTAAGAACGTGGCCCTAAATTTAATTGAAAATTATACGTCTGGATCAAAAACTCATTATTTCTAATTTGTTTTTACCGTTCACCCGCAAAGGCTCATCGTGTCATGCGACTTATTTATTTCGTGTGAACCTGTATGATGATTGTTTCTCAACTTAGAGTAATTTAACCTACTGTGATGTAAGCCATGAGCAAAATTATCATGGAAGATTGTTAACGAGTTTTAACAGGAATGTACATAATTTTATTAATAAGCCCGAAAGAACCAAACCCTGTCGGAATCCCCCTGGATAAAAAATTATACCAATCTATACTACCAGGAAACTTGGGATTCAAATATGGTGTGAGAGTTTCCTGCCTTTCGATGGAATTACTTTGTCTGTACAATATCCGGTGTGTCCATTATACGACCGTACAAACGGCCCCGGGCTACCGGATTATTCATGATTATATACTTTTTAGTAAGATTTTTCAATGTCAAACTATAATATATTTATTCAATTCTGTAAGGAATCAACGAACCTAGGATTAATGCGATATAATAACTGACTTATTCGATAATTCTCGCGTTAAGAGCGATATAATAATGAAAATAGGCACTAAATGTTGAAGGAAAAATATTTTGGAAATACTGGTCGTGTGTCGAGTTTCGTATCGTTTGTTCCCAATTAGCATCTTAAAAATATTTCACTCTAAAATCTCAGCAATATACTGATTCTGTATATTATTTTACCTATACTTGCACACTTGCTATTGAAAAACCCGACGACGCGTATATTAGGGTGGTTCTTATTAGTCCGATGTTCGAATTTTAACTGCGCGACCCTCTCATTTGTCTTTAAATAAAAAAACAAAAATTTTGAGCACAATATTAATGTCCTAACTTGATTTTTACTATCCGCTGTAATGACGCGAAGTTTTCCATTCAAAATACACGTGATTTTTATCTTCTGATGTCGTTATTTTACTGAAACATCTAATCTTTGACGAAAGAAAATTCACGTTAAATGGAATTGACGGGGATCGATAGTACTTTGAAAAGGAAAAAAAAAATATTTTCACCATTCTAAGACATTTTTACACTGCTTGTTTGAATATTTATCTTTGTTTTAATTGAAAATTATGGAATGAATACAAGATATCAGTTGTATCTGACGTTTATTACGTATTCGGGATATCTGGAAATATAATTGAAGAATTCTAGGTTCTAACGAAGTCATCAAAGAGACATTTAGGTAACGATCATCCGCTTTAAATTTAAAAAATAGAATAATATTCAATAGACCACCCTAACGTAGTACATACAATGCACGTAATGTGAGTTGAGGCTCACTCGTACCATCTATGGCAAGGCGAACTGGCGTATTGGTGGTAATCAATCGCAAAACGACCAAAACAGTCCTCGACTGAAGTTTGACTTATTATTTATCTGTCTTTTCGTCTGGAAAATTGTGCTACGCTGCACCGCAGATATTACCAATATGCCAGCATTGGATCTTCACTGTCGCATATACAGGGCTCAATGGCACGAAAGCATATAAATTTAGCGAAAAACAGGCCAGATGAATTTTCTGTAATCCTGTTACGTCAATTTTGAGCGAAAACTCTGTTTACAATTTGTTTCAAACAGTATCGCGGAGCAGAATAAAATAGAGTTGACATTGCTTGCTTAATCCTGTTTCAAAGAAGTTTCACATCGAATTTAAATCACAGGTGATTGCAATTTGGGGTTGCCGGTATTTATCGCCGGTCCGCAATAACGTATGCCGGATACGCGACCGTTTAAACTTCATCCGGAAACGCCTAGGGCTGGAACTTAAGCTACGCTGGGGACAAGCACGGTTCAACCTCGCTTAACATCAAATAACCTCCCGAGCAGGGACAATAGCTGGGACCCTGGACTAAATTGCACCCGTTCCCGTGAGGGGGCATCGGTTCTACGAGTGAAAAATTCCACAACTTAATTTACGGATTCGTCTCTATATCTCCGACTGCTCTACAAGTTTGTTTGTACAAATTGATCCTTTCTACATTAATACGGTAATTGTTTCACAATCTCAGCATCCTCATATTAGAGTTTTATGAAATTTGGGTCTTCCGATTCCGCTGCAAATACCAGTGTCAGCTGCTGATTTATCGGCCAAAGTAGTCATTTATCTGCTGTTGGTGGACACACGGTTACGGTATTAGAAATTACCCGGCATGGACGCGTCTCTTTGAAATTGTCGAATGGTAGACTCGAATATACGGATTCCGCTTACTTACGTCAGCAAAAAGGCAGACGTGACAGGGTTAGATTATATTAGTCCGAAGTGAACGCGAAGACAGAATCGAGTCAACGAGCCATTTCCTTCTAATGCAGGCCTCTGTTGGTTCTCGACACTGGCGTGGAATCCACTTACTGGGCGTTCAAAGAACTACAAAAACATACACTTACGACGGACTTCTTTGAGTATTTTTCCCGGTTTCAGTCAGTGAAAATGTGCAGTTTTTTGGTTGCAGACCTGTGTCATTTTCGATTCATTTCGTCTCGAGATCCTCGGTAGGACATCGAGACTACCGTCCACTGGTCGAAACCTTGAACATCCATCAACTACATACTCGCGATCAGCCCTCTATCGATAGTGGAGGAATGAAGGCCGTAGTCACAGCATGATCTCGTCTTAACTTCGCACCTTCTCCCTTATCAAGTTCGGAGCTAGGAGGCAGCCTCATATGCTGGGTGGATAGCTAACGTGAAATGCATAACGGCGCTCTTCCCTCGAATTTATTCAAATCGCGAAAATTGAATTTTTCCATCCTATTCCGTTGCCTGGGAAAAATAGTTGCGAGACGAAAAGGTAACACCTTGTTACACTGTTCACGTAACTATTTGTACGAAACAAGATTCCAAAATTTCTACACATATATCCGACCTCGATCCCTCGGGTGACGGGTTGCGGGTATAAGAATAAGGGTGAGCGTAAGCCAAAGTATAATGAGATGTTCGTAGGTACCTACGCGAATGAAAGCAAAGAGGATGGAAAGATATTCTGGTTAGACTCGCGGCTTCCACTTTACTGCCGTTTTTCTCCCGCAGCTCTTTCGCGCAAGGACCTTTCGGCGAGGACTCGCGGGGGCGGCAACCTCCACGATCCAAGTCCACCTGTTGGCCATATACAACTTCGCAGTGACAATTATAAGCTTCCACCACCAACGCTACTCGAGTCTCCTCTGATATTCGCTATTCTCCGACTTGAAACGCGTACCGATGGAGTCGTTGCGCAAACGGCTACCAATTAGGTGGGATTTCAGATTGCATTTCCTAGGGGATTTTACTGCCGCTATTACGAAATCTCGTTACTGTGACCATTTATTTATTTCTTTTTTTTTTCTTCTTCTTTCTCTCTCTCTCTGCACGTCTCTATCATTATCCGTGGTAATTCCTAGGCACCCAAGACGATCTATCCGCTATCGTGGTGTGTGTACGTGTGTGTATATTACACGTGTACACATGTATGCGTGTATGTATAGCGAGTCACTTGCTCCTCCGGCTTTCTGCAATTACCAAAGCTGGTAAAGCATGATGCCCCGCAGGGAAAACTTCCCTCGTAAAAGTTTCACGTGGTAGTACAGCAGCAATCGGTTTTCGACACGTATACCCCAGGCAGCGGACGATATGTTGGGGGCTCGGCATACCGTGTGCAACGCGATCAAGATGTATTACGCTCAAGTTCGCCGTACCATTAATTCTCCGTGTATCATCTTCGATTATGTCGTTAAATTTGCAACAGGCACGACGATGGTTTCTTTTCAATCGAGCAAAAATTTTCATCGCAATGGTTTATGCGTAAAACATTCGAACGGCAATGAAAGAATAATCAGGAATGAAAACGATGTTCATTTGCATTCCTTTCAAATGCCGCATCACCTACAGTCACAATTATACAATCGTTTAAGTCTTTGAGGGTCTCAGTTTTTTTTTCACATTTTCAATATATTTTTACACTCTTCATATTCGCGTGAACACTTTTCAGACTCTTGGGTGCTTAATTCAATAAAATTTCATGTAAAATTACAACAATTTCCTTATTTATATGTTCGCTACAAACAATGAGCGTGAACGTTTTTTTTCGTAACGGAGACAGCTGAGAGTCTGAAATATTTTTTACGTACTCTCCACGCACAGTTTTATATTATATCTTTTTTTCAAAATTTTCCGTACGTTGGTTGAAAACAACAATGGTAATTTCAGAAAATTTCGGCAATTTTGAATTTCGTAATTCTTATTTTAGAATCGTAATCAGCGACCCCGAAAACTTATGGATCGCCGATGGTTTTATAAATTTGTTCGATAGAAAGTGCACCCCTCAAGGGGGTCAAGGGTGAATATTAAACTCAAAACGAGAATGCTTACCCCTCATGTAGATGTAGGCAGTTCCTCGCATGTTTCTCCTCGTGAGAACCACCAAGTTGAGGATATTCCCGATGATCCCCAAACAGCAAATTGCTGGTAGGATGATACCATAACTGATGCGCCTCAGGGATGCGGTTCGTGGATCTTCTTGCATCGATCCGTTCGCCGCCAGTGAGCACAACCGTGTAACCGATTCAGTCGCGTTGACGTCATCGGTCATTTTGTTGAGATTACGTTTGCAACATTTTTAGAAAGAAATTTAGTGAATATCGTTTGAAACTATTTGTCTCGGACTGCACGGTATCCTTTAATCGTTTCTACGATCCTTTCGTAATATCGTTTCTCCAAAGTTCGTCACTCAATTTATGTAATCGATACACAGCCATACACAACTGTAAATGTCACCCGATATGGATTAATTTCTTTATCAAATGAAGTTTTGTTTTCTCAGCTGCAAGTGTTTACACCTCGGCGTTGTGCCTCTTGAGTCCCGTCTGGATTACCTGAAGCAAGAAAGCCCTCTTTGTTATTAATAATGCAGCACACAATTCACTAATTGAAACTCAACTTTCAATACTTTCGAGTTGGAAATTATATGCCCGAAGTTCTGAACATTCATTTGAATCAGCAGAGATACAGGCTTGTGTGACAGGCACGTTTTTATGCTAAAAAAAAAACCAAAAATTCCCACGGCAAGGATCTCGAAGTGCGAGAGATCGCAATCAGTTGCTTCAATCAGGTTGAAATTGATTTACAATTTTCTTATACATCAAATTAATTTCGAAATGTGTGTCCTCAACTTCAGACATATTCGAAATTACTACCGAATGTTTACCAACACTAAAGTTTTCTTTCATTGTGGAGGCGTTGCCAGAGTGCCGACGAAGAGAACTGATCCCAGTATTTCATACTTTTTTCTTACTAGAGTGATGAAAATGTTTCAAATTACGAAAAACGATAATGCTTTTGCTATGCTGCTTGCATGTATGATAATTGTGAAAGGTTCAAAAAATTTATACAACAAATGAGGATTTTGTTACTCTAGAGAAAAAAAAGACCTTAAAATACGATCAGCTCACGTTGTCGACACTTCGACCCCTCCCCCCAAGTTCAAGTATATGTACCGATCGGTTTCAGCTCTCGTGTTTTTCAAATACTTGAACTGCTTCGCTCATATTATACAAAATCCAAGCTTCAATTACCGTTTATTAAACGAAACCCCTGTACTTCCCGAACATGCACAATATATATTATATATATACTTGTAAAGCAGCATATAGGCGTATATTACATACGATAATGAAACCTGTGTAATATATACGCATTCAATTCTTGGATGCTGCATATCAACAAAAGCAAGGCAAATACGGTAGAAAATAAACTTCTGATACGGGAAGAAAGCACGGTGTAGGTGGCAAACGTATGTTGCGCGTATTGCGTGGGCATGTGTGTAATTTATATCTAAGCATCGAGCACACCGAACCCCTAACTTTGTGAAAAAAAAAAAAAAATTTGCCAAATATTGATTATGAGAGCGATCCGCGAACTTCGACGGGAATTCAATCCTTAATAAAACGATAGGATGCATCTGAAAAGAATGAGTGACGTTTTCCATCGAGATCCTTCGAGTAATCAATCAAGCTCACGCATTCGGTGCCTTCCTTGCCGTTCAAAGATTGCTACAATGTGCATTTACAGAATAAACTCGATTAATTCAGTATTTAAACGTGTGTTATGGTTCCACTTCGGCGATGACAAATTGAACCTAAAAATCTGGGATGCTTTGTTGGGTGAGCGCCCGTGACTCGGCTGGTTTATATAATACAGATTAATGGATGTATCAACAAAAATTAGAAGCCACCGATAAGTATGCCTGCGAGGTAAAACCCTTTTAGGGTTATCAGCGAAGAGGCACATCAGATTGACGTATGATGGAGGAGTTTAAGTACCTATAGGGTTCCAATCGACCACATCACGTCGAATCTGCCGTTTATTCGCATTTTACAATTTCCCTCCACTTTCTAGAGAGATTTGAAATATCATGTGACCATTGAATATCTCAATTTACACTAGATCCGCGGAGAAACCTTACCAGCCAGATACGGAGCCTGGGAATACAGCGCGATGCTAATGCCGCCAACGGACCGCTCTATCTCTCTCTCTCTCTCTCTCTCTCTCCCTTACCTCGATCTCTCTATCCATCTATGGATATCGCTCTCGACGACCCTCTCTGTCCATCCGCGTCTATCTCTTCCTCGTTTCCAGTGTCGACACGTGGGTAGAATGGCTATATCCAAAGTGTAAGTCCATATACCTCTGCAAGCAGATTTCCTCAAGCGTGCAGGTTATGTAAACCGTGAGGGCACCAACGAAATTCATGATTCTATGCAATCAAAGTTCATCCTGCATAGGTAAGCCGTAGGTATACCTATACACCGGAATACGATCAATCCGAACAGGTCATGAGCATACCATCCTCCGCAAAAAGTTTCTTCTATCCATCGCTTGTCGTCCCTATCCATATTTTTCCTGCTTTGCGATCTTAGCCTCTTTCATCCATCGGTTCGTCCCCCTATTGCCTGCGCTCTTTATGCACTTCCATCAATACACTACGATCTTACTGGACCTGGCTTCTCCTTTCCTTCGACACACTTCCGTTTGTTACGTATCGGACATTTCTCAGTGTGCTCGGCTAGCGCGTGACCTATTTACCGAATACTTATACCATCTAGTTCGATCCCAGTTCCCGCGCAACATCCCGACGCACCAGCTCGACTTCCTGTGACCGGGACGAGTCACCGGGTGGAACACGCTGGATCCAGGTCGCGTACGCAACTATTTGTCACCGGTATTTTATCTCGAAAGAAAGCAAATATATTATACAGGACAGCACAAGCAGACCGCCACAATGCAATTCATCGGGTAGCTATAACTCTTGCTTGTTCGACCGATGATAAGAAAAAGAATTGAATTGCAGTAGAACAGGATGTTTCATCACTAAAATAGATACCCCCCGCCGAACAATTTATAAAAGGGTTTCTGTCTTGGCTAAGTGTCGGTAAGATCTCGGGATAGGAATCTGTGTCCAGAACCGGATTTCCTACTCTACTAATTGCACGGACGGGCCGACACCCGGTGATTGACGGGAGACGCGGTTGAAAGATATTCCCATCGCGATCCCCGCCCTGATCTCCTACGTTGTATAATTATACCTTTATACGGCAAAGTTTGTCATTCGCCAAGTTTTCCCGCGTATAGGTGAGTATAACATTCCAGAGGCATAGAGACACCGGCACTGGAACGTTCGCGTATTCTCACATGTTTACAACTGTAGAGACGACCACCCGTAATATTCCATAGCTATATGAACTACATATAATATTACGTACGTAGGTGTACGGAGAGAGAAATACATCCCGATCACGTATGGCGTACGTGCATTCGTCATCTGGTGATATTACTCTCTATCCTGCCAGCAGCCTTACAGCGGAAAGAGCGTTGCATGCCGTACAATTTTCCAGCACGCGGAGTCTCTCTGGTATTCAGTGATGCTGCTTTATTATCTCCAGGTGTCCTAAGAATCCTGCTCTCATACATTTGAGCCTCGGAAGCGAAGCTGAAGATTAATCGTTCGCACGGCGGTTATTTGTTGAAAATATCCAAAATACTTCAATCTCCAATTAATGTACACGGCTGGGATGAAAGTGCCGAAAAACAGGGCGAACTACACCCATGCCAATATATTCGTATGCGAAGTACGCGAAATAGAATACATATCTATGTATATGTAGCTATAATTGAAGAGAACAGAAGAGTTTTTACCTTGCCTTCCCACTTTTTTGCACGTATAATATCGAACGTGACCAGATGGTAATTTTACGCGGTTTATACCCTCAACGTTGAAATCTGTCACCCAACGTGCATACACACGGTGGTGTTCCCTCCTGCCAGCCATTTTCGAGGATTGATTTATTGAGTCAGGAATCGACGATGTTTTAAAATCCAAAATAAAACCTGCCTACTTATAAGAAGATTATTCCTCCATCTCGAACCCTCCACATTTTCGCTGTGTCCGCAATCATTTTTAAATGCATGTGAACGACAAGCGCAACGGATTGACACAACAAATCATAGCAATGTACGAATTTCGAGAATTTCGAGCCTTGATTCTCTAGACTTGACTGCGACGTATTTCACTAACGATACACCCTACAAATCAGTGTAAAAACAACCGCGTTATATCAGGGTATAGCCGGTGGGATTCGGATATGGGATTGGAAAATTGCTTTCGCCAACAAAATTACTGCCGATGTAAAAACGAAGAACAATGAGAACGGAACCGAATTGATCAACATTGTATAACGACGCACTTCGATTCCACTTTACCTAAATCGTGAAGCTTAATATGTACTTTGTCCGGGACCCATTTCGATCTACTCTTTTGAACTGTTCCCCTTCCGTCCGTATGCCTTGACTGGAACAGTTCTCTCCGTCTACACTAATTAAACTGACATGGCAAATGAAAGAAATTTTCAACTGACCAGTAACAATAAAAGTATTCCGTTCATGTTAGGAAAATTCCTTTAAGAAATGATAATAATTTTGTAATTTATTCGACAACAGAGATACAATACCGTTTTGCTATTCGGCAGACGTCAGCCTTGCGGGCGAGTGCCGCAATACAATAAATAAATAATCTCGGATATCACGTTCTCAGACATGGACGGTTAAACTCAAAAAATTATGGATGTACATCCCCCTATCACCCCTTTCTGTTTTCGTTGTGCCTTGTTCTTGCGATCTCTTTTTCCTTGCAGCGATGTACAAAAGCATGGAATATATCATTCCCGAATTTATTCCGTCAGAATTTCACCGAACCACTGAATATCATGAAGAGTGAGCTGTTTTTCCCGCTGGAAGTAGAGGGACCAATCTCCGCGGTCTTTACCGTAGAGTTTGAGCGGGAAACGATTCTCATTTCCACACGCGATACCGGAGAGGAGAATGACCATGGCTGACTGGCCTTTAGGCGTTGAAAAAATCGAGCGCAGCCTTGAATGCGGTACGATAACATTTTAGAACAATAAGCAACAAAGTTTACGCTCAACCGAAATTGTATGAGCTGCATGACCGCTGAGAACTAGAATAACGGGCCGAGGTATGCGACCCACTTTGAAGCTGGAACGCTGACATGGTCATGCAGTCGCTATCATCAATCTGTCACGTGTAGCTATAACAATGTCAAGTATAACACGTGCCATTGGAACCTGTCACCCCTTCGGCAAGTAATTCTACTCGCAGCCGTCTCGATATATTATATTGTATGCCTGCACGAATGTGCAGTGCAGGTAAAGCGGAGGAGATTTTACTTAGGTGGGGCTATCAAATCTTCCATTTTCCCACCATCATTTTCTTATCAATTTTAATGAAAAAATTCCAAAACGTTCTTGAAACTATTAGTAACGAATTGCTCGAAGTGTTTGCATTTTCTTTGAAAAAAAAGAAAAACTCCTAAAAATAGATATTATTTGAGACCGTCCAAGGTATACCCCCCCCCCCCTCCCCCCCCCGAAGTGTTGTTAAATAAACTCCATTTATACTGCACGACGATGACTCTACAGTTCTGATCCGAAGCATTCCAGGCATTTAATAAAAGTCTCGTATATCTATATGATTGGGGTATTGAAACAACAAGTGGTCCAATCAGCCGTGCCCACGGGTATAGAGCCAAAATAATAGACAATAGTTGAAGCTAGACGTTATAGTTACGTGGTATCGGTCGGCGATTGGATGAGGAGGAGGTGCTCGACCGTGACTGGGATCGCACGCGTGTTACAAGTATAACCCAGTATTCTTACAATTAGCGAGTGTGAGTGCGATTGATTCTTTGCATCTATTATAAGACATCTTTGTTGAATCGGTTAATCAAATTTACATTCAATTTTTTTAGACGTAATTTTTTTTTATATAATTGGATTTCTAATATGTATCGATTGACGTTCTATGAGCGATTCCGCGAATATAGTGAGCGCTATAAATAAACACAGTGTTGATAATGCCTGTTCTTACAGAATAAATGTAATTGGGCAAAGGTTATAGGAATTTGGCAAAGTCGCGTGATATTGTTGCGTTGTAGTCTGCGTGAGCCTTCGGTGTTTACCTCGCTAAAACCTTTATTTTCGTGAATCAAAATGACAGATCAGTTACGATTTAAGGGGAGATTCGCAAAAAAATTTTAATACAAGTAAAGTGTTTTAGCAATACCATATTTAAGCAGCAGAAAATAGATAATTTATGTATCGCGCGTAATGGTCCATATTTGCGACGTTGCCAAATGTACAACCTAACCAAAATTAAAATCAGATTTGTTTTTTTTTTTGATTATGTCTTTAATTATAAAATGACGGACATCATTCACAAAAATTCGATACATTATTCCGAAATATCTATTTTATTCAATATTTCTATTCCGTTCGAAACGTTTATTCATTTCAATATTAAAACAACCAACTCGAAACTAACAATTTTTGTCCCACTCCGTATCTACACAATATAAAATAGGTCAACTTTGAAATGAAAAAATTCAGTAACTAAACGGTAAATAATTTTCAAACGTTAGAGCATTGTTTAAAATTAGCCAAAAAAATTATGAAATTCATACCGACGTGAATGAAACATTTCCGAAATGACTGCCCCGTGAACTGTGGTCCGTGTTACCTTAAAAGAACCGAGATATGCACGACGCCGCGACGCGGTAATCCAGCTCTGATACTACGGGCCACCCAATCGGGTCAAGCACTAACTCGTTGCTCTAGGCGCGAGTTTCGCCGCCCGTTACGGTGGCTGACGCAACGCGGATACAGACTACTTGCGGGGTGATTCGTTTCGCCCCATAATGGTGCCGGGCACACCCAAATTTTAATCCTCGTGATGCGGCAGCGCCGTTGGAGTGAAAAAGGTTACTGCCTGCGAATTGGTATAACTACAGTCTTCGAAAAATCGTAACAGACGAATCATTTTACAGGCGAGTGTTTTTGTTTGCTTTTCATAAATTGCGGACTATTAAAATTGAAAAGCAAACATGGAAATTACCGAATTGATTATCGTTTTCGATTGCTTGTACTGTTTATTCAAGTGATATGAACAAGTAAAAATTTCAATCGAATTGACCAATTTTCAACATTCTATTCGATATCTTGAAAATGGCAATTTTGACGATTGAAACAACGTCTCGTTGCTTCTGCGAGAGTAGAATTTTTCAAGAGCAAAAAAACAATCATTGCAATTTGTCAAATTCTTCAAATTGACTTGGTTGAATTACACGTAAAAAGTTGATTATCGTTAAAGGAAAGATTTTTCACGACCTTGCGCCGTGTCGGCGCATATATATTACAGGTCAAAAGTTGGGTGTGCTTTCCGTTTCAGACGTCCGAAGTATGTGAAAAGTTGTTTTATTTTGAACCAGCCGACACTGGAAACATGACACGTCCCTTTAGGAGTATTCGTATGAGAAAGAAATACTCCGGCCTGTCGTCGTTGCAGAGTAGGTATACTGGTGGTCCATGTTACAGCCTAAAAGCTCGGCCGAAAATGGCCCATGCGTCGAGGCAATTTTATTTTCACGAACGGGATGGAAAATCGGTGCGTAGAAAAATTGTCGAATTTTTTCTATTTCTAACTTATTCGATTTTCATTTTCTCCTCGCAAGCGAGAGACGACGTAGAAGATTTATAAATCGTCATATCCTTCCACCTTTCTAATAATTTATTAGTGCCGGGTACATCGTCGGTACGATGCAGGATTTTGCGATATCGCTAGCGAGTTTTCCCTGATCCAGGATTTAAGCATAAATCAACATAAATATGAGGTGAAACGAGACAGTCGCCTTTCTCTAGCTTGTACAGCGGAGAGAAAAGTTGTTGCAGTGGAAAGTGGCTGGGGGGAAGAAGCAGTATAGGCAAATAGGGAAAAATGGAAAAAGCAAGTCGGAGAGAAAAGGAAAAGGAAAATCAGGCTTCCATAAATATTACAACCAGGAAGCGATAACGAGGCAGAATTTATATCCTGGGCATTGCCTTCAGATCCGTGAAACGTATATCTGATGACGACCCTTATACATAGTTATAAAATTTACGAAAACACAGACTCGGCGCTCAATTTTCCTTCTCCGAATTACGAATCTACACTCCAAGATATCCGTTTTGTTATTCTTCCAGAAATCGTACACGCCAAATTTCCACAAACCTTGAATTGTCGGCGGAAATTAAAATTTTACTTTCATTTAGTTGCCCGCAGTCGTCGTTGCTCTATGGCGTTAGTTTATGGCCACGTTCTTCTTTCAAGGGAGCGGGGGTACAGCTAGGACGGTCGAAAATCGTACCTATTTTTAGCATTTTTTTTATTTAAACAAAATGAAGATACTTGGAGCAAGTTCAGTTTCAGGGCATTATTATTTATGGTTTCAAGAATGTTTTAGAATTTTTTCAGTTAAATTAATAACAAAATGACGACGTGGCGCGTAAAAGTAACAAACGACCTCGAACTCGAGGGTGTTTTCGGTGATGCATCTCCTGACATTACTGTCCAACTTGTAACAGATGGAAAAAATTTTTTAGTTGAAAACACCTTTTCGGGTTCGAGTTCGTAGCCCGTTTGTTCGTAAAGTTTTGTTTCAAATACATACGATTATGGACAAAAAAAATTATTTTCCTACCATACAATTGGTGAAAAAAATGTATAAAAAAAAATTTTGGCATTCAAATTCAAAAATCTAGCCCCAAGGTCGAATCGACAAACAAATTTTACTGATTGTGTTAAAATTTCAATTCGATTGGATAAAAATTGACCGAGGAATCCGCGCCAACGGATTGAAAACGTGGTAATTTGCTACTTATATGCGCCATGCCGCCATTTTCTTCTTAACTTCAATGAATAAATTCTGAAATGTTCTTGAAACTATGAATAATAAAGTCCTGAAATCAAATTGCTCCAAGTGTTTTCATTTTCTTTAAAAATAGCACCTACAAATAGGTATGATTTTAGACTGTACCCCCCTAAACGGATAATAATCGATAATTGAATTTTTTCACTGTTCCAATTTAGCAAATATTGAGGACAAAGTGTTACCTTACTTTCCTTGTACCATATACCTAAATATAGCGATTGCAATACCTACTTAGAATACCCAAGCTGCGAGACTCCCTGGAGTCGTCTAACAGTTACGCGTACAGATTACACGCTGTTCTGTCGAGTAGCAAAATTAACAGCGAAATCACGGTTACAATTAAATTCACGAGTCTGAGATTGATCAAGTGCCATCGCGATTACGATTGTAATATGCAAAATTAGAAGAAGAGCCCAATAACAATTAGTCTTGGAATTAGCAATTGAGATGGAATTGAAACGATTCATGATCGAACTCATCGAACGGTGTGTAATAACGCGTATAATTACACCCATATCAACTTGATTTCCTCCGGGAAGTCCAGCTGTTTCCAGTTTCACAATTGGCCCAAATGATACGCACGTGGAAACCTACAGCCACGCTGACACATATTTATAACACTCGCTGCTCCCGGTGTAGGATTATCCTTCATCCAGGTCATACTTACACGGATACATCGTATACATTTTTATTCCTCGTACCATCTCGTGCGAATGAATGCATGAAATTTTCCCAGTTTCGAATCGATCGTCTTGTTGATATTGAACAGAGCTTGCAATTGGTTAGCAATTGCAAGCAAGCTATCATCGTAGACTGCAGGTAAATTGATTAGACTATTGATTTTTCGCAAAGTTCGGTAAGTTTCAGGCCTAAAATACAGGGTGCGAAACTATACTTAAGTTTCGAACTGTTTTTACGTATAAATCACTTCCGTTCGAAAGTTTGAATCTGCAATCGACCGATATGAGATTGGTTGTAAAAGCTGATGGATCACGGGATAAATTCCTTACTGTACGCAAACGTATAACATACGCAAAACCTTGTTCTCGATAGTACTTTCGAAAATAAAAATACAAAGTCGGTAGGCCTTCTTCTTGCCTCGCCACGGTAAATTATTTGCACAAAATTAAATCACCCTTGCGGTAAACCTTCCTCAGCAGAAATTATACTTTCCTAATTATCATATGTATATATGCATACGACAACTGTATCTGATTGTCAGTATTACACGACACGAGATACTCGACAATTGTAACGAGCTCCGTAAAAAGTGTAAAAAATTTTTATGAAAACACACAAGAGCATTATAATAATCGAATTTGTTGGCTATCGTTACCTTATCTCCGCAGGAAAACCCTCCGCAATTATTCTTCAAGTGATTCCAGCGATTTAATAATTCAATTCGTGAGCGCGAACGGCGAAAGCTAGTCTCGATTTAAAATTCACACTTTTTAGAACGGCTCACACGATGCCATTAGATATCGGCGCTCTCGTATGTGAGAGGATAAAAGTTTGGACACGGTGTGCAAGAGTTGACTTGTAAAATGGGGTTGAGCGAGACGGTCGAATATTCGTTACCGCGAATCTGGCTATTTTATAGTACGACTGGGACGGCGCGTGGAAATTTCACAATTGATGCAACGAGGCGCGAATATTCGTTGACGAAAGGGTAAAAAGGTAAAAAAAAAATCTAGGCGAGCCTTTATCCGAGTTGGTCGGTTACCTCTCCTCCAGTTTTAACCGCAATAAGCTTTATATAACAGAGGCTCTAAAATTTAACGAGCAATATTATAGTCTCAGGAGCGCCAGCTGGATTCCGCTTTCTTGCCGTCGTACAGAAATGCCGAAAGTTTCTCTAGTCTGGTGGAGGCAAGCTGTTTTTCGTTATTTGCAACAGCGAGGGCTGAAAAGCTCGTCATAGCGCGATGCGATTTAATTTATATTTATCGTTAGAGGTCGACCAACGACCCTCCTGCTTTTTACAACTTCGCCTTATCGTGAACGGGGATCAAGACGACGGAGTACGCCTGTCGAGGACGTTGCGTCGCGTCGCGTCGCGGCGCTAACTGAGCCACCGTGGTTCAATCCTCCAGGTTGAACTTGATTCTCCACGGGGGACGCATGCGTTCCCCGAACGGCGCGATAGTTGTACTACCCCCTTGTACACTCGTGCATACCTATACCACCGCGACTACGAGGCGATTTCTCATCAAATTCCGAAATTTAACTACCGAGTTATTACAGTGCTGAGTCGCGTGCATTTGTTATCGATGTAACATTTTTATTTACGTCCAAGCCATTGACGCTAAGATTGATAAAAGCAAAAACCTAGATGCAGTCGAGGAGAAAAAAACTTGGTGAATTTAATGCTCTAAACATCAGTCCCTCACCTTGTCCCTCAGTCCGAGAAGAATAATAGAAAAAAGTTTTTCATCGTAAATGTAACAACATTCTTATGGATCAAATATTGCTAATATACGAGTTACGAGTATTCGATTTATGATCGCATCGAATGACATTTTTGAACGCAACCTTAAATTTTTAAAACCTGGCAACACTCCTAATATGTCAACATGGTAACGATTGTATGAGGGAATGATTTATGCAATCTTATATCTTAATAACTTTGTATGAAATTGTCGTTTGGACTGCCTCATTGTTTTTCTTCATCTTATATAGCATGTTTTTTTAATTTTTAACAAATGTATAGCGAAAAAATGACAAGACAAAAAAAGTTTTTCCTCATTTTATAATTATTTTAAGCTCATGTTTCTATACGTTATAAACAAAAATATGGAGGACCGTTACTTTTAAATACACCTTATTTAGTAAAAACTCCGATTTTCTGCGATAAAAAATGTTTTTCACAAGGACAAAAAATTTCATCAAAACCCTAACTGTAATTTCGGAATTTGATAAGAAATATCCGTGAAAAATTTCGAACAAACGATAAGATCCTGAGACTCTTAGCTGTCTCCGTATTGATACCAGCCGAATTAATAGTTGAGGAATTCGGGAGAAATTTTATACGCCTACATCGTGATAGAATATTGATATCCTAACGGCGCGAAAAACGTATCAATCTCCATCTATCACCGCTAACCACAATGGCGAACTATAGGACGGTTTACAATGTCCGTGACCGTAAACCGTAACCGTTAAACCGCTTCAGTAGGAAGTTGGAGGATAGGGAATCTGTACTTACATGGTTTACAACGGCAGCTGGTGACGCTTTCGTAGAATCCGTTTGACTAAAGTCTAGCAAAATTTTAAGACTCGTACCGACGCGTTTCTACGGACAGCAATCAGATTGTAGACATTTACCGCATGTCCGGGTATTCGTTGTAGATTAGCCTACAATTTGTAGGAAAACTTGGCCGTTTGCCGAATACCTATCATAAGATATTAAAAAAATTACAATAGCAACTCTAATGTCCATATTCATGGGAAAAAATTTTGTTAAACTAAGAAATAATTTTTTTTCACCCTCCGAGAAAAATTTTTTAATTCCTTACAAAAATCTCCAAACATTTTTCCCCCCTAAGAAAGATCCCGCCGCAATTGTTTTCCCAATAAATTTACGGGTAAAACCCCTACGTTGGCGACACTGACCACCGATGTCGTCTGTTGCCATCTGTTTATCTGCATAGCGGATGACACGGGCGGCTTTGAATCTGTCAGAATCCATCTCGCTTTGTCTATGTACACTTGGGGTCAGTGATTCTGAAACGGGCGAAACGACTAAATCTTGGACAACGCGGTTACGTTGGCAATGGAGCATCAACCCGCAGCGCCACCGCGGGCGACCCGTGAAACATGCCCAATATTTACGAATGCGATATAACCTATAACCGTCGAAACCGTAATCCAACAATACGAAATTTTCACCTTGTGCGTTGTTTGCAACGTTCCCGTATCCCCGGTACGTGTGGATACAACGTAAAATATTCAATTTCCTTAGATTAATTTATGCCCCACGCGCGTACAAGATACAGCCTAGCACAGAAGCCGGGCTGAAATTGAAGTATTACGATGTTTCGCCCATTATATTCTGCGAGGACAACCGGCTTGAATAAAGTAATCGATATCCAAGAAATTTATTTTCTCGTTAAATGAAGATAATACTACGAGGCGAAATGTTCGCCAATTTAGTGGGGGGGAAAAAAGGTGCGCAGTATTTCCGATTCTAATTGTAAATTATACATTTGCACGTAATTTTTTTTTCCTTTCCTTTCTTTTCAGCCTATAGTATAACAATCAGAAGGATTCGCCATAGAACAACCAATAGTATGTATACAGCTGTAAAATGTGTAATACACGAGTCGTTCAATCGCTCGCTTCGCCGCAAGTTTAAGACCGTTGATCACGGTTAGGTAGTCAAGGATAAAATATCTCGAATAAACCTTCGATGAAGGTGTACGTAGGCACAGAATAAAGTCGTTTGCAAGGTTCCCCGATCCCCGGTATGTACACATACAAGGTAAGATTATTAAATTTTGATAAATTAATTTATGCTCTGCGCGAGGTAAGCGTAGGCACCTGCAAGATAGAGCCTACCGAAGAACCCGGGCAGGGATTAAAGTATTACAATGTTCTGATGATTGTTTTATGCGGCGTGGATACAACCGGTTTAAGTAAAGTACCTAATCATCATCGGAAAAATTTGTTTTTTCGTTGAATAAAAATAATATTGTGAGACGAGATGTTCTCCAAATTGTGAAGGAGAAAAAGTTGTGCAGTACGTATATCGGATTGTAATTGTGAATTACACAATCGCAAGATGCCTTTTTTTATTTAATTTTCCTTACTCGCTTTCGTTTTCGCCTGAATGCGAATCGTGCGGTTTCGCCATCGAATAACCGATAATGCGGCTATACAATGTGTAATACACGAGCCATTCAGTAACAATTTGGTCGGGCTGAATCCGATCGACGACCGTACATTCTTGCCTGACAAAAGCGATACTTTTTCACTTATTCAACACCCACTCGATGATTTATATAGGTTTTCCTCACCGTTCGGGGTAAACAAAGAACGTGGCTAAAAAATTCAGACCTTGGAGTGAATCGTGGCGATACGTATAACAATGACGGTAAATATACCTATATGTATACACATTAGGGTGGTCCTTATTTAGGGTGTTGATGAATTTTTTCCGCCTCATCCCCCAAATCAACGTCAAATAATTAAAAAACAATTCCCTAATTTTTTCAGATTTTTACCTCATCTTCTAAGATAGTCGAAGTTCCTTGTGCAAATAACACGGGTTAAACTTTTTTTCTCAGTATAATGTTCCAAAAAATCTGTAACTGAGAAGTTTCAGTCATCATGAGTGCTGCTAGGAGACGAAAAACAATTTCGCAGCAAATTATTAGGTATTGGGACTGTCACTTTGCAATGAGTGATGTGCTGGAAAAAAATGAAAATAATGCAACCATTGCAGGCTGACAGCTGACCGTTGACGGTAATTTTTCGCGTGCGGGTGGTAGAACAGGTATATTATTGATTACTTTTCATTAACTTACGTGACACAAGTAATTTGCAACCCCAAGAATTACGATTTCCTCCATTAAAATGAAAAACTTAGGTTATGAGGCGATAAAACAGCGCCGACAACCAGGTTCTGACATCGTGAGGACATTTTCCAATACCACTCACCTTCTACGTTACTGAAGATATATTTCAACACTAAATATCAACTCGTTATTGTAGCGTGTAACATAAGACTGAACATTCCTACTCGTGATCAACAATTTATACGAAGAAGTCACGCCATTGCTGCGCCACAGGTAGCTGCATTGTTTATACTTGTAACGATTCAACTACACCCGTTTGAAATCAAAACAATGACTAAACGTAATTTGACTCATAAGGTCAATCACGAGGTATATATATATCTTCGGCCAATTCAACCTGTCTTCTCGAAGACAGTCTCTCTCTCTCTCTCTCTCTGGAAAATTCTGTTTAATCAATCATTTTACGAGTGTCGATGCAAAATAAAAATACCAGGTCGCATGATTGTAGGAAATTTGCAAACATCACTACGTCGGCACAACATACCGTAGAAAAGGACGCGGTTGAAATATGTTTTCGAATAAGACATAATCTCGAGAAAGGGATAAATGTTTATGTCGTAGTCGAATAAATGACACGAGGTAGAGATAGATTTCTCGTCGTTATATAACTTGATTACTTTTTTAAAAGGATTCACCGAGTTGTTATTTCTTGCTGCTCGATAATACACTAAATACGAGTTTTACGTACACACCTGCACTTTTCGCAGCGATGAAGTTTTTTGTGAATTTTATTTTTAATGGTAATTGATTACAGAGCAATAGATATTTTTTTCTGAATGCTTTTCCAACCTACCGAGATACGCGGTAGACAATGTTGCAAAAGAATTTTACGGGGATGGTAAACAGGCAAATTTAATTCGTCGGCTTAACTTTGCATTTCACTCCCTTGATTACCGCAGACAAAAACAAGAAAGAAACTAAATGTCGAGACGGATTTTTCAATTGCTTGGAATAATATTATTAGCACGCGCGTGAATAATAATTTGCCGACCACCCCCCAAGATAAAGTTTGACCGACTCAAGGCCACTGGTGTCGTCTGCTACCATCCATTTGACCTGCACAGCAGACGACAAATACAGATAATCGTGCTGCAATCGGAAAAGCTTGATTACGAATATCGAAAAACACGTATTAATAGGTATACATGGACTTTTGGACAAAGTTTTATTCGATGATCGATTAATTTTAACGGCGCTTTCTCCAATTTCGATTTGTCCCACCTACGAATTGATTATTTTTTAATCCCCACTTCCGCAGCTAACAGTGACTCCTTTTACCGGCCGCATTAACCCACTGTGTAAAGACAATTTGATAGTGGCTGAAAGCCGTTGAGCCTACATTCCTCGTGAGATACATGTCCGCAGAACCGGAATTCCCCGTTCCCGGGAAATCCCCATTATGGCCGGCTTTCGGATGGTTTCTCCCGCTCTGTTAGTTGTCTCGCCTCGAAAGCAATTTGCCTCATTAAATTGCCAACTCGGATGTGCCAGGTAAGCCAATTCCATGATCTGTCTTACCCAATATAATTGACTTGCCATCAAGTCCTAGGGCCATCAATAAAAATGACGTTAACCATCCCGTAACATGTTTCTCGATTATCATTCGAAAATACGGCAGGGGTGGAGGTTATATCTTTTTATGGAGAAATCTAACCATAGGTCTTTGGGTAAAACGTTTGTTAGTTGGGTGAAGTAAATTAGTTCGATGATATTTGAAGTCACCTACCTACTGCTTGTTGTTACTTGTGGTATGTTAGTACGTATTTACTCTCCTTCGTTGTAAAATTGTCAGAAGCTATAAAAGCACTTTGTACAAGTAGACACGCATTAAAAAGGGAAAAATTAATACAGTTCATGCGTTGTGTCAATTTATATCAAATGGAGTCAATTTTATAAGCCGAAGAGAGGAAAACAGCAAAAAAGTAGAAAAGGTACCGAAGCTGAACAGAAAATAAGTAATCTTCATCATATTGTTATTAATGGTAGAAATTACACTTTTTCTAATTGTAATATTATTGTCAGCGATTGAAATCACTATTAGTTATACCCTTTTTACATGTCACTATTTTTAGTATTTCGAGGTAAATTCATTTCAACCTGCTAATCTATTATTATTTTTCGAAACATTATCTACTCGTATTATTTCGTAATGAAGTGTATAATCTCGTATTATTTTTTTGCAACATCGGTCTTAAGATTTCGAAATATACTACTGTGTTTAATAAACGATCATTTCCATAAATTTTATTTTTTATTTTCAAACATTTCTTATAGTTGTATCAACTTGCACCGGGAAGGAGTTGCGAACCGATCCTTGCAGCATTGAGATGAAATTGGCTACTTTCGTTCCGGTGAATTGTTTATACGCAAAGCCCCACTATTCAGACAAGTGTATTAAAAAATACATATATCACTTCATTGAGCAATGCGAATTGATCACGGACTTTCAGTAAGGGAAAAAAGGCAAAATCTGTTCATGTGTTACAAAAAAATGGTGTATACCAAAAGCGAGGGGTCATTTGCCGCCCTTGGTACGTAATATACTATCTTTAACTGAGTTCAGATGGTTATAATCAGTCAATTTTCGACAGCTGCGGTCACATTTCAAGCCGCGGCTTCAGCTCTTAGCATATATCTTGCCAATTGTCGCAGTTTTTCACGTCGGATCTTCCCAGCCGGCGATTTCGGCATGTGTTCAAGGAACGAGACGCCTCCACGAAGTTGTTTGTAATCTGAAAGTTCGGCGGCCACGAGGTCAACTAATTCCGCTCTAATGACCTGAAATATGTCAATTAAATTGTAATTATTCGACCTGATGCACGGTTATAGATCGATCGGTAGGTTCAAGCTACGGCGGCGATACGTGTATTTGAGAATCCTCAGAATTAGGTACACAATCACTCACCTCGTTGCTGATATTGTAGGAGTTCACTGTCGTGACCACAAAAGCCATAAGACGATCGTCGGCACCAGGACGAGGTTGGCCGACGACGGCGACTTCCTTGACTCTGGGATGAGTAAGCAGTAAGCTCTCGATTTCGGATGGATATATGTGATGATCATGATACTTGATCAACTCCTTCATTCTGTCGATGACAAAAATATTCCCATTTTCGTCGTAGTATCCGAGATCCCCGGAGTGGATCCATCCTTGATTACAGAATAATACCAATATTTCGACATTAAACGACTGTACGAAGTATAATATTGCGAAAGAGGTTTGCAGTCCGACCAACCTTCCTTGTCAATGATCTTAGCTGTAGCTTCAGGATTTTTGTAATAAGAATTTATCATGAAGGCAGTCCTCAGCAATAATTCACCCTTTTCTCCGGTCCCTAATATGCGCCCTGAATCCGGATCGATCACCTTCACCTGGGCATTCTCAAGAATTTTGCCGCATGAGCCCTGGTCAGGCCTTGAGTTAGTCGGCTGAATTGCCAAGTAACCACCGAGCTCCGTCATTCCGTAAGCTCCGGTGATCTGGGCCTTAGGCAAGTGCTTGACTAGGGCTTCGTAAGACGTTGCGGATAACGGTGCCCCGGCATACATAAATCGATTCAGGGATGAAAGATCGTGTGTTTCCAACGCGTTGGATTTCACTAATTTGTTGATCATACTCGGAGACATGAAAACCCAGTTTACCTGGAAATAATAATATGCTATGTTCCAAGCGCGTAAAGAGGGCGACACGCATTATTTAAAGCGCTAGTGTGTGAAATTGAAAATCCTAGAGCTCATGCGCGAGCCTCGCTTGTCGCGCTGCTGTTCAGAAACGAGGCGCTTTACGCATACTCGACAGGCTTCGCAAATCTAACTTTCCAAGCGTATGTTGGAAAAAGTTGTTATGCCGCTGACTCCGCTGTCGGAGATGCAAAAAATACTTAAACTACCAAGGTTCATGATTTACTTTGTACTTTTCCATCAAGGCGCATGCTGACTGCTCTTCGAAGGCCTTTACTATCAGTCTAGGAATTCCCAAGCATAGACTCATGAATGTAAAGTGTATCGCAGTGATCCAATCAAATATTCCAAAGTGCAGGCAAATTTTTCCGGCCATACCGAACTGTTCTGATGTTGCGCACGCTTGCATCAGGAGAGATGCGTGGCTTATCTCGGCAGCTTTTGACAAACCAGTTGTACCGGCGGAAAACATTATCGAAGCAGTTTCTCTCGAGGACTCGATCGGGGTACACTCAAAATTTCTGACTTGGTCGGCACTTGGTTCTGCAATTGCGCTCTCGAAGTCGAGAAAACCAGAAGATTGGCCAAAAACAATTATTTTTGGATCAATTTTTGCTGCTTTAACGGCCGCGGTAACAGCTGCGACTGCATTCTCACTGACAAATATCATTTTCGGTCCGAGGATGGTAAACCGGTGGTGAAAGTCCGCTGCAATAATAGTTCCATCTCTTGAATAGAAATTATACCCTGAGTTTTCGTGGAGCCGGGTAGACCACCAAACACTCACATATTTCACGCAATCAGCCAGGCTGACAATACAATTATTGTCAACCAACGTCACACAACAGGCAGCCAGACTGACTGCGTAACACATGTGTGTGTTGGCGCATGCGTATCAGCCCACCCGGCTCCACGAAAACTCGCAGCATATTCATTATGGTTTTTGGAATCGTTGATTACGAACCTGATGTTAGATTTTTTAAATTCAAGATGGCGCATTCAATATCACTGACGAAAATTTCAAACTTGATCGAATCCGGTCATAACACTCTATGCAGGGGGTTTCAGGGTCGCTAATTATGAATTTGAAAGCCAATTTTCAATGTTCAAGATTGTGAATCCAATATGGTGGACAAAAATTTCAAATTCGATCGAAAATGGTCAAAAAAAATGTATGCAGAGGTCTTCGAGGTCGCTGATTGGATCCGCCACCTTGATTTTTTTCAATCCGCTTTCAGATTCGTAATCAGTGAGCCCAATAACTTAAAATTTATGTAAAACATGTGTACGTTTAAAGGGATAATTGTCTCGGATGTGAATTACTCTTCGAATTAAAAATTTTTTTTTCAATCAATTTGTTTCTAACAATTACAATTTAAATTATATCGCAATAATTACTCTCGAATATTGAAAAGCTACTAGTATACTATCAGAAATAGCAAAAAATCGCCAAGAAATATGTTAAAAGGTTCTCTAAATTCAAAAAAAATGTATACAAAATAGGTGAAAAGAATACTTGCCACTACGACAAAGGGTTGAAGGAATCGATCTAATGATAAACCATCAACACCATTATAATAATCATGTGTAAATCAATCACCTATTTCCAGCGAAGTACTCGAAAGACTAAAGGTAGCTCCGAGGTACAATGACGCAAAGTAGGGCAACGCAGCGTCCAAATGATGTTCGCTACAGATCGCGACGACGTCCCGTGGAAGCAAGCCCTGTGACCTCATCCACAGAGCGCACCTAACGCTTCGTTCTCTGACCTCTTTACATGCGTATACTTTACCGGTGGCGGTATCAATCTGAATCAGGGTATACAATCGCTATCTTTACTACGCTCGAACTAAATGTAACTCTTATGCAATCGCTATCTTTACTATGCTCGAACTAAATGTAACTCTTATGCAATCGCTATCTTTACTATGCTCGAACTAAATGTAACTCTAAACAATCAAACCAGCCACAGCTTAGACTTTTCATTGTACATTTTGCAAGCCCACACATTTACCTGACTCGGCGCATCTGGATTACTTTCCAATTTATCCAGTACAAACCTCCCAACATTATTGTAATTAACGTTAAAGTGGACCTCGTCGCCTTTCAATATGTTGTTTTCAATTCTGAATCCCGCACCATTCTAAAAACAAAATTTTGTATCAACGAACTATCTCGACTCTCTAAATAAGAAATCGAAAGTAACCCGCAAGCATCGCTGCTAGCATTTGATACTTACTTGTATCTTCGTATTTTCAAAAAATTTATCGCGGGTCATTTTCGGTATTAAACATAAAATATGGATTGTTGTAGTGACTCGAACAAACCGTCAATGAATTTTTCAATCACTAATAGACACAGCGTTCAAAGATTAGAAACCCGACTGCCTTCGACGTGAACTTTATTGGGACGAGAAGGAAATGGTGTATTCAACGTATTTATAACATCTAAACCACTGTATAATGGCATGAGTAAGGTGTTTGGGTTTTGATAATTAATTAGGACACCCGGCTGATGGAGGGAGGCGAGATATAGATAGTAGCGAGTGGAAAACACCACGAGAAATGCTAAATTACTGATGTCATTTGGTTCTTCTCGTCATCTATTCGGTATTGCCCAATGCAGTTTTACCGCGTCATGCAGTTGCGATCGCTGGGAGCACTTGTACTTTATACTGGTGAAATAATCGACTGTTACATTGCACAACGCGGTTAAACCCATGTTGTTGAACATCAGTTACGCAACGTGTAAATTGGAGTTTTTGGAAAAGAATATTTTTTAATCTACATATTACACTAGAGTTGATGTACCCTAGCTTAATTATTTACAAAATAAAACACAATCATATTTAAATATTGAGCTTCATGTACGAACAATAAGAACCCTTGTGCACTGACGACTTACTGGATCAAACTTTGATCGAATAATATTAAACAATAATTAGGAGAAAAGATTCGTTATCCGAATGCAAAGCTTACTACTTCGCTTGCTACTCTCAAAGATTCGCATCATATTCTACTAGACGGACAGTTTGCAATGAAATTTGGAAGGAAAACTCGACGATTGGTTCGGATATATTTACACGTACCGAATATACTTGACGTGAAAACGTGAAAAGTTATGTACTTTTGTTCGCAAACATTTTTTTAAATGCGGTCACCCTTCTCAATCCTTTTTATCTTTGTCTCTTATTTTTTTTCCTTTTCTCTTGTGCTTGACATTCATATTCGTAACAATTTGAGCATAACAATAATTATACAGAAATGAGTATCGAATATTCAAAATGGCGGATCCAGTATGGGGGACAAACAAAAACAACAAGAAGAAAGTTTATTTTGACGTACATGAAGTTTGTGTGAAAAATTGGCATTCGGATTATCACGGTAGATTAACAGAAAGTGCTTTTGATCATTGAAAAGTACAAATTTCGACCATTTCTTTACGCGTGCTATTTTTCAATTAATAAATAAATTTCATATTTTCTCTAGACTTGGAAATGCCTCAGGGACCACGTGGGATCAAAGAACTCGGTAGCTGTTGCTAAAAAAAAAAAGTGATTTTATAAATAAAAAAGCTGCAAAGAAGAGATGGCGCGAATCAAAGGGTCAAGGCAAGGACCGATTCGTCGCACGCTCAGACCGACCTCGGCACAACATGTCGAGCATTGAATTCAGGGATGCTAAACCAAACTATAGCTCTGCTCCCCGCAGCGCTTCCGCCTTGACGACCGTCGAGGGCAGTTAGTTTCAGGTTTACACATGGGTATGCCCATATATGTATACATGTACATAGGTAGAGGCGAAACGATGATAATTACTGGGTATTTCTGCTGGATGCTTGTCAGCTGACTGCTTCGTCAGTTTCCACTCGAATTGCAGCCCGGTGTTGCGCGCCGTTGATCACTGACTGGCTGTTCACGACCATCAGGGACGTACGTATTCACGCTGCGTGTGTTCTAGAGCAAAGTCCGAACCGAAGTGAGTTTCGGCCTTCCGGGCCTCACGGAAAGTGCAGCAGCGCCGTTTTGACTGGCGAAGCATAGTTTTTCAAATATTGGACGGTTGAATTTTTCTCTACTCTTCGTCAGCTGTGTGCTCGATTGCAGCATTTACTTTCGAACTGTAGTAATTTCGGATAGCTGAATGCACGATACAATTGCCGTTCCATAAATCCGAACCCGTCCGTATTAAGGTCGAAAAACTGACCGATTTTTAAGAATTTTTTTCACGTGGATAACTGATTTATCAAGTGATCGGATTATTGAAATTTTATTAAGTGTATGTTAAACTTGTTTTGCATAAATTTTTATTGAAAAATGTTTTAAATTTACAGAGATATGGGCCTTGACTTAACGACTATCAAAAAAATTTCCCCTTCGTTGTGACATTGATATCTCAGTGAAGGGATATACGAAAATAGAACACACAATTTTATCAATATCTATACTATATATCAATAGCCGATTTCAAAATTTTTTTGAATTACTATTTCCACAAACAGTTCGAAAAACCGGCCTTAAGAATAAAAAAAATTTTAAGTCCTCCCCATTTTGTATGTATTACAAGCTTGACTTCCACGAACCTTTTGCAACAATATTGAATTTGTGGTTTGAATCGACTACTCTGGCCAGATTTCCAGAAATATCGTTTCTCGAGTTCACAGACGCGAGGGCACCGCCAGGCTCGCCAGATTAAAAAAAATCCTCAACGTCGAGGTCACTGATTCACGATTGTTTTCACGAGCTAGCTTAATATGTGCACGTGAATGTGCGCCTTCGGAGATGGAAAGAATAATTGTCATCAATTTTACATCCACCACACTGCACCGAGTTTAGAACAGACGTGTTGCGGTATATTATTGAAACAATTAGTTATCGGGGTGAGAATGATAATAATGCATGAAACGAACGTTTTGACGATATTTTATACCGTAATACTAAACTGCAGATGTGTGGAATACTCATATGTAGGGCGTACTCCCCTCTAAGAATCTATAATTTCCAGAAAATTCTATAGGAAATCATTGAAGAGAGTCCGTAATAAATATTGCAATAAATAGATATGAATGTGCATAAGTTTGAAAATTGGCAACAAAACGTACGTTTCGAGTCTTATCCCTGCGAATCACGGCATCTGTGCAAATTTTACGCCAGTGATGGAGCAGTGTGATCGAGTATTACGTAGAAATTTCCAATAGCGAAATATACGTTCGTATTATTGCTCAAGGATAGGCAGTTTATCATTCTCGCACGTTTGACGCTAACGATAAGTGTCACGGGACTTAGCGCGACTCGCGGAAGCCGTGATAAAAGCCGAATCGGTGTAAGGTTGGCGACTCCGTAAGGGTTAAAACCCTCTTGTCAGCTGCCAAAACCAGCTCCATCTCGTTCTGCTTCCGGAGGAAAGGTATACTAACGATGAGTAATGAAAATCGCCAAGTTTCTTCACGTCACGCGATGCGTATTGTGTAATTCAACGCATGTACGTAGGTATCCTGCGAAACGCTTTTTCTTCTTTTTACAAGTGACTGTTCGAAAATCCCTTCACGTAGTTCAACGATATATCTTGGATCTATACCAACCCATTATCGGAAATTACGAACGATTCATAAACTTTTCGACTATTTCGAGCTATCGTAAAAATGTATCTTTTCAATTGGTAAAATTGCAGTAATCTTTACGGAAGGCATCGACAGACGAAGACTGCTGTGATTTGGAAATTACGATCTCTTCAAACCTTTTCGTACATGATCCGTGTACTCTAAAATCAAGTCTATATTTCAGGTTGGATTCGCAAGATTGCTACTCTGGAATTTCATGCCAAATGCCTTTCGAATAGCATCGATGAATTATACTCAACTTATTGAAATTACGAGGTATTCTAATCTGTGAAGAGTGCAAATGCGCACGCGATAAGCTTCGGTTGCTGATTAAAATTTCGAGAAAAAACTCACCTTCTTTGCGCGAAGAGAGAAAATGACACAACTTTAATTAAAAGATTTAAGGAATTACCATTATCTCCTTGGCCCTTCGCCACTAGAGTTTATTTTTTATTTCAATTATACACCATCAGAGGAATTGGGGAAGAAATTTTCAATCTCTGGCATCACAGACGCAACAGAATAGATGAAAAAATAACGAAGCATTTCATGTCCACGGCACCCAAAACTTCTACTTGCGACAATCATAAATGAGGGGTGAAAATCTATTACAAACCTTAAGAGTCCGTATTTCCTATGATGTTTTGATCAGTGAATATTATGACCGTCGGAAATAAATTGGCTGGCTTAACAAGATCTGTGATATTACGCGTAACGACATCGTTATCTTTTTCAGTGATTACAAAATTAATACGATTCCAAAAATAGTCCGTATTGAGTTACAGTAGAACTAGGTGTTGATGAATTCTGTGTATTCTACTCGACTATCGTGAAATAGATCTTTTAACTCGCCATTTACGAAATAGCCGGTATAACTGATTGATTATTTAATAAGTTATTGTGCATGAATTTGGAGCAAATAACAAGACCAGAGAGGTTGGGATTCCAGATTTGAAATACAGAAAACTAAGATTCATGGTTTTCTTGAATCAGAAACTCGAAAAAGTTTCAATTTAGGGTAACAGATTGGACCTTCTCCGTGACACATTATACCGTATACGGTATCCCTATACACAGAGACGCATTGGTTATTGGACTTGTCTACAGTTGCAGAAGTTTATATTTACCAACTTTTCTTGCAGAGAATTGCGACTTGTTATAGCTTACAGCCAGCCACGCGTCCGTATGCACCCGCAGTCACATACATCCGCCCTCCTTGTCGCGTACCGGCACTTTGAGAAGAAAAATTATCGAACGCTCCCGCTAACATATTTCAATTTCTTACTACCCAATTTCCAAGAAAACTAAAGAAGTAAAACTACCGCGGGACTAGGCGTACTTTCAATACACAGAGTCTAATGTAATATCGGCCAGGAGTGCGATTGACGCAGCCAATTTTATCTGAAACCTGCTCAAGCGGCTCTCTTTTATATACTCGTACACAAGGGTCGGGCGGCCAATGGCTGTTACTGTGGAAAAAAAAACGAGAAAAAAACCCACGAGAAATCCGTTATGTTGCTTACATCTTTCCCGCTGAGGATTTAGGGTTGTACCTAGAAATAAAAAAAAGTTCGATAATTCAGCGTCATATCGCATGAGGCAAGTTAGGCAGAAATCGCACTTAATCGAAAACTTAGAATACTTCAGAGGCACTGAGTTACAGTAACCTTTGCACTCTATCAATTAGACAGATTACCGTAGCTTATTGAAAGAGCCAGCTTAATCCATTCGCGTATTTGTACGTGAAGTACGGTGTACAATTTTGATTTACGTGTTTTACAATTTTCTCGAGATATACTGCATATTAAATAATTTGGTGTACGGCATTGAGCAAACCGTGTCCAACCACCGATGTTTGAGGATCCCGAGTCTGATGGACAGCCACGGCATAATGTGCCCTGGTAAAAATACGGCAACGGTAAAGGAACCTACCCGAGTCCGTGTCCAAGCTTTGGATAATTCACCAGGGTTATTTGGTTAGGCACTACATAAACCATTTCTAACCAATTAACAGAGGGGTTCCCTTTCAATGTGCTTTTAATTCATTTAAATCGTCGAATTTTGTTTCACACTCACAATCAGGACGAAAAACTCACAGTATCACGGCTTCACCAGCGAGGTAATGAATTTTTATGATAATTCGTTCAGTTCCGACCCTTCCGACTATCGATCTCTATACTGAACTCTATAAAGGTGTTCTGTATCATCCACAGCTTTCTTGATGCATCAGTGGTGTTATCGACTGTCAGTATATAGGGTAAGTATTGATCGATTGCAGACACTCGATTTCAATCGAAAATCAGTTGCAAACAAGAACCTATCTCGTATCAGGGGCATCATCGGAAGAGGCTTTTACATTGGATGAAAGGACTCTGAGCTCTCTCGCTTCTCTCAAACTCTTCTTTGTACCGACTGGTAGCGACTACTCTCATTAACCAACCAGGAACAAGTCTTTGCATTAGATGGTGCTCTCTCTCTCTAAAAAAAAAAAAAAACTCCGTATATGTAAACTGAGTGGAATAACTGTTGCTAAACAACTGGAGAGACTTTACATTTATGATTACGCTCTCCATGGGTCATAGAGTTATACCATGGGTACTATAGAAGCTTGTAGCCATTCTTTGGTAAAGTCAAAACGTTACAGCTGGGAGGGATGTCCCGCATCGAACGAGGTTTCATTATCTCTTTCACAGTCATCTTCATCACCAAACTAGCTTCTCCTTGTCCTCACTTTCACAGCATTCTCTTCTCTTTTTACTTAAGGTGTTGCGAATTTCCGTGAAATACGGTTTACGTATTGTGAAACACGTGACAAAAATTCACTTTTATTATTTTATTTCGCATGCACGCTTGCGTGGTATCACAGAAACCAGAATCATACATTTTATATCTCTGAAGATCTGTCAGCGTCAGGAGAAATCGAATTATCGTTATTTTTTTGGAAAATTCTTATTGCTAACTAACTGGATGTCTGTTGCCACCGCTACCAGCGTGTCCAAGTCACTAGGCTCCAAATTATAAGACATTAGAATCATAGTTATATACTTTGACGCTCGGTCTGTACCCAGTAGAAACCTCAACCTGGGCTCGGAGGTGCTCAACCTGCGATAAATTTAAAGACAAATGCACTGTCTTCTAACAAATTTAATATATGAAATGATAAATACGATTACTCAATAGTTCATCTGCTACTCACAGTCTTATAAAAATAAGGCCAAGAAGGTTCCATTCCGCAGGCTTAGGGATAACATTGCTAGCCGATAACGAAAAGGTGTTTACAAGAGCTTTCACCGTTTTTCCACACCCGTTAGTGCTGATACATCCATCAACAGCAAACTCGCCTCCAGCCAAGGTACGCACCATTTCTGGCAACCTAAAATATTATACAAGCGTTAATGCGAGCTTTAATTTGGAATATCTAATCTCAATGCAGAACCATCATTACACTTTATCAAGTTTCTCCAAAATTATACGTCTCCTGAGTGTTCTAGGCTCACGCTCTCCAAGCATTGGCATGAATGTACTGGAATCACCTTCCTCATTAGCAACTGCGTTACCTGATGGTGGTTTTGTTGCATCTATCAAAGTTTGGCCTTGGTAAAATGCTCGTACCTACGAGAAATAGACTACTAGTAGATTTGAATTGGATAAAGACAATTTGTTGCTGACAAATGACAGTACATCCAATCCTATTATACCTTGACCTCTATTTGGGCACTTGCTTCTTTCAGCACACTGTAATCTGGTAGAGGTTTTAAATCGCGTTTACTATCTTCCTCGTCAGTGTCTTCATCTACTTGGCATGAATCGATTTTTTGGCATAGTTCAACATATTTCTTTTGGAATTTACTGTCCTTTGTATGTTTCGTAATTTCATCTATTTTTTGCTGCTTCAACCACACATCTCCCGACAACAGAGCCAAGGAATCCAAAGTAAGCCACTCTTGTAAATAATGTTTGATACGTTCAACAAACCAGCTTGAATCCACCTTACTTTTCCTGACATCTTGTTTGCCATGTACTTTGCGCGTTTTATCTTGTTTTGCATTTACTTTGGAAATATTGTTTATGCTTGATCGAACATCTTGTTCAACCGCCAAAGTATCACATTTATTACTTTGGCGTGCAACTGGTTCTGCGGGTTTGTGAAGATTGGCTATTTCTTTAGCACTTACATCCCCTTCAACGATTTCGGTGCCTGATTTATTTATGGAATTATCAGGTACATTATTTATAGTATTTTCAATCGCATTATTACTCTCTGTTGATGGTAATTTGTCAGACACGATAGCTTTATCAGTTTGTTGTATTTCGCATGAATCAACAGAGACGTTTTCTCGTCCCAGGTAAACTTCATCGCCTGGAGTACTTTTTTTAATTAATCCAGTGGGAGGTAGCAGCTGGAAGCAAGGCTTTTCTTTCGGATTTCTCAGCCACAGTGGGCTGGTGAGCATTTGTTCAAGAATGTAATTTGTTGCTCCATAACAGTTATTGCTGCAGAAATTTTTTCTGCGACTTACATCATAAACCTTATTATTGCGAGTCGATATGTGATATTTTTGATTTATATTCAATTTCAATGGATTGTCGCACAGAGCATAACCACACCGTCTCAATATAGCTCTTTCTTCAACTACGTCGTCCATGTGACATCGATTGATATGCTCCAGCTGTAGAAGAAAATATTTCATAGTTTAAACGGTGTATACAATATAAATTAACAACGAAAGTGGTATTTCATTAATATTGCGGAATCTTGAGCAACCATTCGTCTTACATTTTCCAAAAGCCAAGTTTGGTCGACTGCATCATCTATCAACCGTTCTACAATTGCTAAAGCTCTCGCATCACACTGCCGTTTCTTAGTCAGAGCCAGCTGCAGTTGTTCCTTGCTGGAAATAAAACGAAACTTAAATGTTTTACTTACTACCCAGTAAACTTGCAAAATATCAATTTCCTACCTCATTTTCATTTTTGTTCTGCTCCCATCGTTACGTTTCCTCGACGTTGATGTCATCGTTGTGTTTCAATGTTTCAATGATTTATACCTGTAATATCTGGGACAACAAGGGCGAATTAGCGTGAAAAACAATTATATTTAGGTTACGCTAGGTGAGATTAGGGTCGGTTTTATCGATGACAAGGTTGTACATGCAATTATAGTTTGATAATATTCCACCAACAGCCTGACAATTGATTCAGGAATATTTGCGATACATTATTAACAGATACTACATTTGGATGCTACAGAGAAATCTCGAGGAAATTTGAATCGCTCCTTCTAACCTGTCAAACCGACAGCTCGGGTCTTGGTATAAGCCAACCATACAAGTTGTTAAAAATGAGTGTGGTGCACACGGAGCATTAAAGGTGGTGGTGCAGTCATGGAGTCTAGATAGAAAGAGAACGATCTTAACGTATAGAAGAAACGGTCGAAAATGTGGAGAAATAATTTCTACACTGGAAGCGCTGCCGTTGATAATATCAGGTTTTTTTTTTTTTAATTTAATAAGAGAATGCCGTGATCACGAGATTCAAGGAGCAGAATAAGCAAAAAAATAAAAAAATAAATAAATAAACAAATCAAACACACTGACGCCACCCATGTCGAGCGAGTGTAACTAGAAGTTCCATCCGCATTCGGCATCTTATACCATTTTCCAATTCCCTGCCGAACCAGCTTCTGCTGCTTCTGCTCGCCGTGCGAACTTGCGGGGCGAGGTGTTTCGTGTGTCAAGTGGCAATGTTCCCCGATACGTGAAGTAACGTTACAATATAAATATTTGAAAAATGTATTCAAAATACGTGATTGTTTCGTGCATAGTTGTGCTCACCTTAGCTTCGCTGACTCAGGCGAGGATTCACAAGCTTGAGATAAGGGTGCGTTGACGAATTATATTTTTTTTCAGGAATCTTTATACGCGTACTAGACACGCGCGTGTGTTGTACGTACAGTAGTACCGTCTCATCGGTGAAACATTCCAAAGGAAAATAATCAATTTCCTTTATTGCAGAACGACGTCAGAGCTTACATCGCTCTCAGCACATTCGGATTTTACGAAGGAGGCACTTTGCGCGTAAACTTGACTAATTTTAAGGTGGAACAGGGCGCCGAGGATGCAGTGGTAGGTTTGACGTTTAACCCTCGATTTACTTGGCATACGTACACCTGGTGTACGTATACACATACATACGTACATTCACCCAGCAATATTCATTCCATCACCGACGCTTCACCTTTTCCGTATAACTGTATGGTGAGATGAGCTGTCGTTAACATTCATAGGAAAATGAGTATTTTTTTATACTTTGACATATACTAGTAAATCGTTTCTTCTTCCCAACTTTTATCGAACCTGTTCCATCAGGTTGCAATATCACGTAGATGTGAACGCAGGAAACTTATCATTTATTTCCAACATTGATAATGTTTTTACATCTTATGAATTTGGTGTCTAATGTGGGAGATGTAAGGTTTTTCCAAGATTATACGCTTTGCATTCCGACAAATGTGATTGCATAAGCATGTTTGCTTGTAACATTATGAATACGAGTATTGTACTCAGTGCCCGATCATCTGATAACTTGTATTACGTGCCTATTATTTACAGGACAATACTAAATGCAACTGCCATTTATAACACTATAACTATTTCAGTTCGGATTCAGCTTGGAACGAACTCTCAGCGATGTTAGTAATTCGTACACAGAAAATCAACGAGAAAAATGTCCATTACTAGATGAAACAGCCCAGCTGAATGAGGCTGTTTATTTTAAAATGGATTTGAGGCATTCAATGTAAGTATAATTAACAAGGAATGAAAAACATACAGTGCAGTCCAAGCTTCGTTAAATCAGTATTAACGCGGGAAATTCATAGTTTTAATTTTTGCTCCATAACAAATATTTACAGAATGAACGTAACCTGCAAGAAAGATTTGAATCTGATATCCATTCACCCGAGTGAAGATGTGGTACAGGTTCGATTAAAGAGAAACGCTGAACGATTACAGGATACGGCCTCTTCTCCAAGAATAGACCATGCCATGTCAGATTTTGGTAAGTGTCATTTCAATTTTTCGTGTAATGTGGTTCGTGTCGCAGATGTGGACGTTTTTACATTATTCCACAAGTTCTGTGATATTGAATTAGAGTAACAACTAACATCTTGTATCATCGAAAGCATTTTCAGTATTGATGAAATATAATTGAAAAAAAGAAAGAACTTCTAAGTGTTACTACAACACTACTGGCAGAGGTGCCACCAATGATTTATTCCTCAAGAATTTGTAGCTAAAATTAAATTACATACGAGTATGGTAGTAGCTGCGTGAGCCTACAGGTGAAAAAGTCATACCGGACACAAAACTGATACATTCGACCATGTACACTACGAATTGATACAACTATTAATTGGGTTAGTTCTAAAAAAATAAATAAATGATAGCAAGAAGTGATCTAAATTTGTGTTTGCTCCCAGACGTCTCATAAATTCAAAAAAAAAAAAATACACAGAGAAAATGATGATACCTAGTGTATGTAATATTCATTTTTCATGCATAAACATCGTGATATTTAGCTCTATAAATACGTACCGTTTACATTACGAATAATTTGTAAGGAGTTTCATAATGGACACAGAAAATGGAATTCAAAATACTAAGAAATAAGATGACAAATTGAATAAGTATTCCAGATTCCTTGCACTCTAAATAATGTACAACTGTGATTTGGACATTTAAAATTTTTATAGCAAACCTTAGTCATACCTTTGTTTGGAACCAAGAGGAAAGAAAGATAAAAAAGAAAAGTAATGAGAAAAAAATTAGTGTTTAAAGTATCATGAAGTATATTTGAAATTGGTTTATTATTTCTGTCCATAGAGTGGATACACTTTTTTTTAGCAACTCAGGGTGTTTTCGTATACAACATTGAAAGAAACGTAGTAAAAATTCAAGTTGGTCCAATATGTCTGTTGGCAGTGTTCCAGTACATTGTGTTTTATTCTGATGCATCCAAGTATTTATTTTACAGTGCACAACTGTATCATAAACAGCTGCCTATTCACAAATTTATAGCGTTATGTTTATCAAGACCGCTGAACCTATTTTATCCAACTTTCTGATCAAACGTAGTTTTGTGCTTCAGAAGTATTCCATCCGTCTCTTGAGATTCCAATCGTTCAAAACTCAGCCCGCTTTGGTATATCTCTGAAAATGTACTATGAATTTAATAAGCTTAGAGTCTTGACAACAAGTGATGGAAACTTTGGACTTATTGTTAGTCATTGTTTTTAACCATGCTTCCATTGATATGAAAAATAGAGGCCATTAACAACAATTGGTCGCCCATTTCTCTTAGGAATTTATAAATAAATTTTGGCGCAAACTGGTCAATTGGTCAAATATTTCAAGCCTTTCAGTTGAGATGTAACAACAGCAACATTACATCACAATTTAATGTTATTTTCAAAGATACACCATTTGGAACTGACAATAAATAAATATTGCCAATAGATCAGAATATTTTTCTAGATTCAAACTATTTTTCACCCATAAATCTATTAGTAGAAAAACTGCAGATAATTTGTTCAGATTCGTTTTTAAATGATTTTAATGTTATATTTATTATTATTACAAAAGGTAAGAGGTCTGTGCAATCCTACAATCCACCATCGATGAAAAGCGGCTGTCCAAGGTCAGAAATACCAATCCATTTTAAGAACGCAACAAGCACTGGATTAAGTAAAGTCAAGTATTACAGCACAAGTTTTTACGTGAATGTGATGAATCAAAGTAATGAAGGCCTCTATAACTTGTACTTCCACAACTGCAGAAACTATGATGATAAAACAAATATGCCTGTGGACTTTACGGTAACTACATTTTTCCGACCCAGAATAAACAATATATTCAAATACGAGTATCATTATTCTGCATATTTTACTTATAAGCGAACTTTGATTTCGCCCACTGAATTGGTGAATTGGGTTTAACCAGATGATCACCTTACGAATATAATTTTATTTTTAAAGTTGCAAATCAAAGAGGATAACCACGGTAATTTCTTGAGTGCTGGTGAGATGCCACTGCCTGCACTCTACTTCATGATGGCTCTTCTATTCTTTTTGTCTGGATGTTTCTGGGTCTTCATTCTCAAGAGAAGCAAGTGCGTGGATAATACAAGTATATTCGTTTTATTGAAGTATTTCAGTCCAGCAAACTTCAACTATTCAACTTGAGGTATCTCGTATGTAGGATTAGTGATGTTTGATTTGCGAAATAAGTAAATTTTCCTCACAGGACCCTGTTAACTATAGTATCGCCGCTTCGAGTGCTCTGTTTGGAGTCAATTCCTGATTATTTCCATCTCATTTACTTGCAAAAATAGTTCACGATAATTTATTTTCAGACACCCGGTGTTCAAGATTCACTACCTGATGGCGGTGCTGGTATACCTGAAATCTCTGTCTCTGCTTTTTCACGGCATAAATTTTCACTTCATTGAAACAAAAGGAGAACATGTTGCAGCTTGGGCAATTCTCTACTATATTACGCATCTACTGAAAGGAGCTGTTCTCTTCATCACCATCGTTCTAGTCGGTACTGGATGGGATTTTATAAAACATATACTCTCGGACAAGGATAAAAAATTGTTCATGATTGTCATACCACTGCAGGTATACTATACGACCTCTGTCAATGTATAATTAAGTATGAGCTGAGCAGTATTGACATCAAACGTATTTTTGAAAATTTGAACATTTTATTTTCAATATTGCAACATAGTACGAAGAATCTCGTTCTAAGATCCGTATTTCTTTTCTTTTTGTGCCCAGGTTCTGGCGAATGTTGCAGAAATTATAATCGAGGAAAGCGAAGAAGGAGACATTGAACATCAGAAATGGCGCGACGTATTTATTCTCGTTGATCTTCTCTGCTGTGGAGCAATCTTGTTCCCAGTTGTATGGAGTATAAGACACCTTCAAGAGGCTGCCCGCACCGATGGCAAAGCAGCCATAAATTTGCGGAAGCTCAAATTATTCCGACATTTTTATATTATGATCGTTTGCTACATATATTTCACCAGAATTATCGTCTACTTATTGAGGGTGTGTACATGCACGATTTACAGTGCACTAATATATTACATTCATATGTCCGAACTGTAGAAAATAGATATTGTTCTGCAACAAATTATCTAATTAGAATGAACCATATTCTTTACGATTTAGACTTCTGGACGGAATTGGTGGCGCAAACTCAGCAATTTCATTACAAAAAACCTTTTCTTATTCTCATTCTCTGAATTTTATTTTTTAATCTACAAAAACGGTAACTTGACTGATGTTTTCGTTCATGGTGTCCACAGATCACTGTTCCGTTCCAATACGAATGGCTTGATGAGATGTTTAGAGAAATGGCGACGTATGTATTTTTTGTCCTCACTGGATACAAGTTTCGTCCTGCTTCAGCAAATCCATATTTCACCATTGCCAATGAGGATTTGCCTGGTGACGATAATGATGACGAAATGGATGTGGTGTAAGTCATTCTTCATGATGATACATTCCTTTGTTTGTTCTTTCAATTGATTAATTTCTGTTCATACTGGTGTGAAACAGGTGCACCCCTTGTTTTCTTTTTACTTTCAAGTTTTTCGTTTTCGGTCTTTTTTTAACATGACAAGTACAGTCTATTCTCTAGCATTTCTGGGAGAAGCGGTGCTACCGAGGGTCTCAATAAGATCAACAAAGGGACGACGTTAGCAAAGTCGACGCCGTGCAATGTTGTTGGGACTCGAGAAGAGATGGACAATCTGCTCAGCAAGAGAGAGTCGTCACACGAATACGACTGAAGAAGCTAAAAGACATATGAATACTTACTTAGGAATATATGGGTGATAACAAGCCTAGAGTGGTTATGTTATTTAGGGGTGGTTAGCAATGAGATTATGCTGGGTCTGAGATATACCTATGAAATGACAAATCTATCCTCAGTCGATAGATATTTACACGTGGAAAATTGCGTTTCGTTGCTTGCTACAATTTTGAGATATGCTTATTAGATAAGAATTTCATTCGGCGGATGTTTGCAGGAGAGAGCGGCACAAAATGTTTCCTGCAAGTGATCTTTTCGTTACTAAAGTAGCAGTGATATTTTACTTGTGTATGTAACGTAATATCATCACTGAGGTACAATTTGTTCTTTAATATACTGTAATAAACATTCGTTTCGATTTAAAATCGCTTAATTGTGACAACTATCGATAGATTAGTTCAACTCATCGCATATGATAAATTTTCTCACAAATTATTTAATACTCAGTACAAAATATATTGCGTTATTTGATGACAGAGCCATGTAATTCGATTAAACGTTTCACATCACATTTCAATGGATTAAAAAACTTTTAAAAATTATGGAGTCATTTTACCATGGGAATAATTGGACTTTATGTCCTTGTTACATAATGTACTATTCTTACTTATAAGAATTATTTACAGTAGTTATTAATGACTTTTTATCTTTGGACACGCACGCACGTGTTCATCCACGTACATCGTAGAGATTTAGTTATTATTTACTACGGGTTGCATGGCAGTGGCTGTTAATAGTGAAAACTACATAAAGTTAGTTCTACAATTTTTCCTTATTACCTATGTAGGATGTGAAACTTTGCCAAATGGCAAATTCGTTGCAGTGAATATAAGTATACCTAAATATACAGTTTTAAAGCATTTAGAGAGACATACATTTCCATTTTCCCTTTGATGTTTTATTTACGATTAATCTGCCCTCAGTAGAAAATATTTGCATCCACATACCTAATTGCAATTATAATGTACATGACAACTGATATGTAGAGGATAAACGCTCTGAATTTGGTTGCAATTTAGGTAATGTTTTTAATGTACTGTATAGCAACCTCGATTTAGTCAAAGTTGGAAATGTTGGTAATCAAACAAGCATGTCATGATATTCTTCACAGCGCTTACAGATTTCCGTGGACATGATTGATACAGAGTAACTCTCCATTTCTACGTTAAAAATAATATAATGAAACTAATATTGACAAATCCAATTTTAGTAGCGGAAAGAAGAAATTAAATTGAAAATATAGGTATGTAACATGACTTGATACAGTTAGGGAGTGCAAAAACCTCAGTAACTTTAATTGGAATAGAAAATATGTACAATATTTGTGTTCGATTTAGTCGCACGTTTGGTCGTAAAAAGTAACGTTATATCGAAAACAAATTTGCACCTAATAACATTGGGTTTGCTGCTTATAATTTTAGCGTATCAAGGGTTGAGCCCAATATTTGCAGTCCGATATTAATAATTTCGGATTATCGAAGAACCATTGTGACAACTATAATTTAACTGAATAGACAATTGGTATACATTGAAATTACCTCGAAACCCTTTCTTCTTTATTCCATAGTAATGACGTTGAAATATAAGACATGGGGCAGACAAATTTTTGAATGAATCGAATATTTTTGTGAACGTTCAACTGTTTTATTTTCTGTTATGTTCATCGCATATAAGTGTAAATTGCTAAATGTAGGTGATAACTATTCTCATCACAACTTGATGCACGCAATGAAAATTGTGAAATAAAATTGTTTTCTAATTATTTTGATAACCCACGTTATTTCTGATAGTTGATGATACATTTGTGATCATATTCAATTTTCAGTGGGGGAAAAGAGGGATTCCGTGATTAAAGGCAAAGGGTGATACGCAAAACAGTTTCATTTTGGCCTTAAATCATACGGATACGCAAGGTGACGTACCATATCATGGGTCAGACATGGTACCATTAAAAAAATATGTACGATGTATTTGTACACGCTACAAGTGTTGTTTCCACATTAGTGATATCCTTGAAGGAAGTCATTGGAAGTAAATAATAAAAATGCCTATCATCCATTGAAAACACATCTGAATCAAGGTGCTTCTTAATACATTCTATTCTGATATTGAATTGCGATACATTCTAATTTGTGTATAATGATAAAACTCTAAATACGTCGCATACCCCGTAAAATCCTATTGTCGATGTAAAATAGTTAACGAGGCCCAGGTGTAGGGACAACATCTAGTGGTGAATCAGGGCATTCAAGTGTATCCATAGAAGTTGACGATATCAAAAGATCTTCTGTTGATTGGCTGCCAATTTTTTCTCGGAGAGATTGATAGAGACTATGCACAGCTTCGTTGTGCTGTAAATTATAATAGTTTTATAAATAAGTGACATTGACGTTAACGATGAAACTCCAGTAACGCGAGACCTACCTGGCTATTGGGTTGCAAGGCTTTCATCAGGGAATGTAATCGTGCCGGAGGAAGTTTGGGATGAATGTACCATAAAAGTTTCAAGAGGTGTCGCGTAACATTGTCCCTTGTTAATCCTGCCAGGAAGAACTCGTCGAATATGACGGTGCAAAATGATTCACCGGAAAACTCATCAGCCATATTTAAGATCAGCAGAGATACCTTTACCAGCAGCAGATTGATTATTTCGTTGTAACAGTCAGGTGCAACATATTCTCGACACTTGTCAACTCACCAGAGTGTGTAAAAATGGATCCTCAAAAGCGCGATGCGCCTGGCAATTTGGTAGCGTTGCCAAGACCCGCATTAAGCCTCTCGCATCACCTCGAGCTCTTCCGCTACTCCCACTTCCACCTCCGCCAACATATAAAGCGTGATACATGGATAAAACAGCTGCAACTCCAGAAAGTTGAGCGTAAGCTTGACACGCGTCTGGAGGTGGTCCAGAGTGCTCAATAATAGCGATAGCACTTTCTCTTTCATCTGGTGGGAGCTTTCCATTCAATTGTCTTATCTGGTCATCTACCTATTTTGAAAGGAGTTAATTTGTTACGGCAGTTTGGTAATACTAAGGTTTCAGTTGCAAAATTAGTATGGAGTCAAGGAAAATCGTATATCAAGTATCAGACCAACCATGAGAGACATAAGTGCTGGCAGAAACTTCGTCACAACTTGACTGTCAAGTTTCGGCTCTTTAAAATCTTGGGAGTCGATCATTTGCCAGGCTGACAAGCCCAGGGCCAGCATTCTCAGAAGTAGAACAAGGACAGCGTTATCCCGTGGCAGAGCTTCCCCGTTAATTAGATGAAGAGCTATTTTTATTGCGCTACTAGCTAGAAAATTCACGGCGTATGGGTCACACAGTGTCATACTGAGATCACCAAGTACTTGCTCCTGGCCTCTCTGTGCAAAAAAATGATCCATTTTTATTGGTCGTTGCTGGAAATTATAGTTTCTTGCTATCGTACCTTGATGCTATCAAGAAATCCTTGTAGTTCTCGAGACCTTTTCACATCCACGTTTTTCTCCCTGATGCAAGCATCCAAGCACCAAGTAAACTTGTGGCATGGATCTACAGATATTATATCTTGAACCTAGAGACCAATCATCAGTTGTTTCACTAATTTGAAGAGAAATTGATACAATGATATTTTTGATTCAAACCTCTAGATCATGCAGTGCCATCAACAACTCAGCCCGAAGAGTACAGTAATGGATATTCTTAGTTCGTAAAAAAAGAGTCCTGAGAAACTGGAGCACCATGTCGTAAAGTTTCACGCTGTGACCTATCATGTGTGCCAGCTTCTGTACCACTTCTCCTTGTCTCCTCACCTTCGAATTAGACCAAGATTTATTCAAGTCAACTTGGGGAATGTTAGGAAGCAGGTTCGAACTGAATAGCTGATAATAAACGTATTGGTCCGAATTAAACACAATCAGAACTAACCTTGGGCGATGGTGAAAAAAATAAGGCATTCAGGTTCCGATGATCGAACAAAACTTGTTCCTTTTCAATGATGTAGCGACTGAAGAGAGGCGATACCTCGTCTCCGAAAAGACTTTGATTGTCCTTCCAGATCTGTCGTTTCACCTCCGTGTCAGCGTCATTGTAAAGTTCCTTTTCCCTAACCAGTACTCGTAGGTATTTGTCATCGATATGAGGGGTATTTCTTAAAATACACATAACGACTGGCCTGAGCGCGGCAACTCTAACGGCAGGAAAGCTCTTGGCCAACAGATCCTTAAGCCTACGGTCGCTTCCCCCCTTTTCCCCTCGCTCAGCCCCAATCTCGGCTATCCGCTTCACAAGTTTTTCTCTAAGCTCTTCTAATACCGAGGCGTGAAAGTCCAGCCTTCTGACGCCGTGGAGGTCCAATAGCGGTAACATTGGACGTAACGAAGGCAATAGAATACCATTTTCTAACTGGAATCTTCGGATTAGTAAGTATACTCATGCCAAGATTGTAATCACTTGATTTAACCAGTCAACAATAGCGCCGAGTATTTACCTGGAACTCCTCAATGGCTTTCAGGGGATCGGTGCAACTGGTCAGAGCATCTCTGAGAAACACTTGGCCTGGAACTCCGAGATCCTCTAATCCCGTACCCTCCGTACTTTTGGTCGCACTCATTTTCACAGCCCACAAATATACGGTGTTTCCATCAAGGGACAGCGGTTCTGTATTCAAACCGACTTAACCTAACCTATCCTAACCTAAATAAATACAGAACTGTTCAAAGCTGAGCGTTGAACCACGTTTGAAGGTTGTACATTGGCGGCTGGCAGGACAACAACAATTGTTTACAACAGTAGAATTATGAATGACTAGTCTTTCTTCTTTCCAAGATTGTTGTGTCGTCTTCCTGTTGAATATAAAATTCGTATCAATACCGAAAAATTAGAAATCGGTATTACCGGGTATTTTACTGAAAGTATCGCAGTTTTATATACATATGTTACGGAAATGAAAGGTCTATAAGGCGTCTAGCATTCACCAACAAATAAGCATCTCAATAGACATGGAAATTATTTATCTGATCCGACGCACTATAGTTGACTATAGTCTAGTCATATTATACTATACCTCTACAATTGTCAGTCAAATTCAAACTTGTGACGCTAAATTTAAAAGCCGCGACACTTTTTATGATTGTTCGTAGCGTTGCTGGTAATCGTGTGAAAAATGATATGCTAAAAAGATGAATCAGCTCGATTGCGCGCCCATTTATAGTAAATTTTGACCGCGTATTTTTGATCTCGCTCCTGTCTTTGATTCTCCTAGTATATTTGGCAGTAATGCAACGTGATGGCCGCAAGTGTCGCGCGCGTCAGGTTGCAACAACGGGGTACTAAGCGAAAATAAATTCGTTTTTTTTCTAACTTTAAACAGGTTGAACAAGTACGATACAACAATGTCACGCTGAATTGATATACGTAGAAACGCGAGTTACTCAATTAGCATGTTCGCGGTTCCCGATGTCTTATCTGTGTAAAATTTATACCAATTCAAAAGTGCATTGGACGCAAAAACCGATCGGTCGAGCGATCGTTCTTTCTGCTGCTGCTGCTGCTGCTGCTGCTGGCTGCTGTTGTGGGGTGGAATTCCGTTTACTGGGGTGGTGGCACCCGTCTGCCTTCCTCGACAGGTTATGTTTCCGACTTTCATCGGGATTTTAGGTGAGCCCAATATATCCGAAGCCAACTTCAGTTTAGCTTCGCCGCGTACCAACCGACAGGATAACCAAAAATCGGACGCATTTTACCGGAATCAATTAGTGTTATCCAGTCGAGAATAAACACAGAACTTGCATTTCAAAACGACTGAGCGCGAAATGAAATCCGCACATTTCTAATGTTCACTTATTTTGTTTTCCTTTTTTTTTTTTTTGTTCTACCTTCAAAACGAGAAAGAATTTTCCAGTGACAGATGTGATGATAAGTGAATCGTGCCTGTGTCAATCGTAGTAGTTTGAACAGCGTTTACCAAACTGTAACTAGAATCAATGATGTGTTCTACTTTCTACTGGATGTGCCGCTAGATATGTATCAGTTTTCCAATCATACCTGGTCGACTCAACGTTTTACAATTTCCTGAAACCTCCAGAGTTGAATAACCAATCTTGTGTTATTTAAAAACTTGCTGCAAATTTTTTACTCGCTTATTTCTGTCTCCAGACATTCAATCGTGGTGGGAGGTGCCAAGTATCGCACATTTCTGCTCATTGTTTAGGGCTGCCTTCAATCTGCTGGACTTTGACATCGAGGTATCTAGTTCAATGCAAAAGTCGTGTATCGAATCAGCTAAATCAAATAGAATTTATAGAATTTTACTATAATTGTTTCTTGAGGCAGGATTTCCTGTTTGGTTAAACTCAATTTCTATCATCATACTCGTTCTGTCTCATTCTGTTCTTTGAAATGATTCATTAATAGAAAATGGAAATATTTGCACTTCTTTTTCTTCCAGGATTTGGAAGAAGCTCTTCTCACGGACGGCGGTACAGAAGGCCGGCTATTGCAAGAACTAATTGTCAGATTACTTGAAGGCTGTCTACCAAATGACACTCGCAATGACATCTCTACTTTTAATTATCAGATGTTCCTCCGTAGACTCTTTAGAAAAAAGTGTCAAGTGAGTGTCTAGCTTCCAAAGTAGATTAGAGTATGTACATTAAAATTTGATGTCTGAAAGACCAATTCCTCATTTCTGATATGAACTACACCATCTAAATCAGTCTTGTGAACAGTACCCCGATTGATAGTACAATAATATATTCAACGAGTAAATAAAGTAACTAGTACCAAAAAAGAGAGGGCCTGACTGTGCTACTTTTGAATTTACTCGTTTCATAAGCTTCATCAATTTTATCCAGGGTGCTAGACAATTACTGTCAATGTAATTGAAAATTTGATGTACACTTTCTCTTCAAAATATTTTGGAGTCTACAGGTTATACAACTAAACAGAATTTATGAGCTATCTTTCATTACAGGAATATGGAAGAGATAATCCTTTCAATACGGATGTAGACTTTGAGCTTTTGCCACTACGCCAAAAGGTAGAAATTCTTCGGGCTCTCTGTGACTTCAGGCTTGACGCTGAAGACGTGGTAAGATTTTTTTCATGTCTAGTTCACAGTTTTTGTCCACAACTCAGTTCACTTAAATGATAAAATCTGTCTTGCTTATTTTGAATTAGGAGCAGTCTCTCGACAATTTGGACTCGGACAGCCTACGAGTCGAACCACTAGGTCATGATCGTAAAAATTCTGCCTACTGGTACTTTTACGGCACTCGACTGTATCGGGAAGATTACATTGTTCAAACGAAGCCTGATATATTGCGTAAACAGAAAGGAAAACTCAAGGATAAAAGGCGAAAGAGACGTGGCAGGAACCGAATCAGTCAGACGGAGGAAACGAAAGAAGAGACGGAACAAGACAGTTTGTTGTACGAAGGGTCGGAAAACGGGGTTTTGCCAACAGAACAAGAGACTATCTGGCAGGTTGTCTGTTTCACCCACCAGGACTGGAGCCGTCTGGTCGAAAAATTTAAAAATTCGGTAAATGCATTGGTTTGTTTAATGACGTGCTGAAGAAATTGCAATTATTCATTGGGGCGATCAACAAACGTAATCCAATATCAATGATTTACAGGAGGACGACTCAGAACGTAAACTGTACCGTACTTTATCCGAGGACTTCATGCCGGAAATCCCAAGATTATTTGAATTAAAGGAAAAACAGCAGAGACACAGACTTCTACAGCAAAACAGCACAAGGGTACTACGTCGACGCGAAACGACAAATCGAGTGGAAGCAGCCATGGTCAGGGCCAAAGCGAAGGCTAAAATAAAGGGGGTGAAGAAGAGTAACAACCGAAGTTTGAAAGTTATCGAAGAAATCAATCAAGTATCACCTACACCCTCAGCAACAGCAACACCGGTACCAAAGAAGGGAAGGCAGACTAACAACTCTTTGGCCTCTGCCGTTGGTCAGATTGTCATCCATACAGAAGATGAGTTAGAGAGTTTGACCGGACGGAGAGGTGGCAATCGGTCCGGTGGTGGGATAACTAGTTATCACCCTTCTCGGTATGAGTATGGCGTCGAAGAAGAAGAACGCCGTGTTGGCATGCATAAAATCCTTGAAAGTCTGAAAGATCACCAAGATGCTTGGCCATTCGTCGACCCTGTTGACGAAGAATACGCTCCAAGGTTATTGAAACCCTCTTTATCACTTGAGTAACATTATGGGCAGTTTAGTTTAAGTACTCATGGTGTAAAAGTGGTGCATGAGTTGACGAAATGAACTTTCCAACGAACCGGACACATCCTCAGATAAATTGTTCTTCGGTCTAGACAGGAAAAAGCCTAAAAGTAATGGGGGCTTATCATGATTGATAATACCAAAGGCTGCCATTCCGTTTCAAGAAATAAAAATATCAATCCAAGTTTAGAGAAAGTGAAAATAACTGCCGCTGTGTTAAATCATGGTTTGAAATCCTGAGTTTGGATTCTTACCACGTGGTGCTTTCACAAAACGAATACAAAGTTTGTAACATAAATAAACAAATAAATCATAGTATCTGAACTGACAGAAAATTACAATATATATATTTCAATGTAATAATTTTAACAAATTAAATCACATAGAGTACATTGTTACTTGCTGTAATGGAATCTAGCCATTAAGGGGGAACAAGAAGAAAAAAAAGAAAATGTTGCACGTGTTAATGTACAATCTTTTGACCTACAGGTACTACAGTGTCGTTCGAAAGCCTATGGATCTCACCACAATGGAAGAAAAGCTCGAAGGTGGATCGTATAGGAGTCTAGGCCAGTTCAAACGTGATTTCCAGTTGATTGTTGACAACTGCCGTCAATACAACGGCTCTGACAATGGTAGCTATTCTTCATTAGTATATATACTAGCCTCATGCAGCTAAAAACGCTCATCATTCTTAAGATTATATATGCAGATAGAATTATAAGCTGGCAGTAAGTACACGACTATATTATTTTCACTAATACTAAGACGTTATCTATATCTATATGCAATTTTCACAGAGTACACGGAGATGGCGATCAACCTACAAGAAGTCTTTGATCGTGCGGTCGATCGATACCTTGAATCTGAGCAATCCAGCGACGAAGATCCTTCTATTCAAGTGTCATTATCACCCGTTTCGATGTGCCCCGCATCCCCGTCTTTGACTACGAAAATAATTTTGCCTCAGAATTCGCGAAAACGGAATCGCAACTCAGTAAAGAAACTCAAGTTGAGCAAGTCTGATAAAGCAAAAAAAGATAAATATACGAGTTTAGAGGAACCGAAATCTGTGGAGACGGAAGAAAACGTTGCCTTAAGATCTAAGCGGGTAAAAGAAAAAAAGAATGGTAAACGTGCAAAAAGAATTAAGGTAGAAGAGGTTGAGAGTGACTCTGAAAATGAAATAACTTTTTCTCTAGCGAAGAGAGAAAATCAGTCCGACGTTGAAGTGTGTAAAATGAAAACAAAGCAAAAAAAAACTGTGAACTTTGAACGTGTGTCATCAAAAGTGAAGAAAGCCTCACCCAAAGAAGAGCAGCCGGACGATTCTAAGAGAAAAAGCAAAAAAGAATTGAAAGTGCAGAATGAAGAGATCGAAGACTGTGAACATGATTCTCAGGAAATATTGAAATCCCCAGCCAGGAATAGAAGTAAAAAAAGCTTAAAAAAGGAACTTGGCGACTTATTGACTAAAGCAAAAAAGTCCAAGAAATCTGATGTCAAGAAAAATTCTGTCACATTTAAAGCCAATGGTAAACAGGAAACATTCGAAACGAATGAGAAAATAAAAAAAAATCATAGTAAAAGAGACAGCAGCGAAAAAAAAGTAATTCCAGTAGTCTGCAGAGAAAGTACAATCACCGATACAGAACGACCAAAGGGAAAAGACAAAAAGTTAAAACAATATAGAGAAAAAGACTTGAAAGGGAGCGTATTGAAAAATTCGGCCCAAAAAAAGGACAGTCATAAGCTAGAGAAAAAGGAAGATGACACCAAGTACAAGAAACTCGTAACTAGTAATAAAGATTTAGAATCTCTTGACAGCCTAAAGGACATAATAAGCGAAAGACAACGCGAGGATAAACTGAAGGCCCAAATCGAAGGGGAAAAGCAAAAGAAATCTATAAAGAAAGACAGTTTACATTCTAGAAAAGTGCCTTCAAACGGTAGTTGCTTACGCACAGTCAGTAAAATAGATGCAATACATTTACGGTCAAAGGATGGTCCTAAAGATGAACCAGTAAAAAAATCAAAGCTGGCCCAGGTAAAGCGATCCAGAGGATTTAAAAAGGAAGACAGCCCCGGAATCCAAGCCTTAAATCAAGCTACGGAGCAGACGTTAAACGTGAGCAAATTTAAATACAAAATTCAATGACGAAATGTCCACTTTGCACTGGTAGTCTTGAACTTCTAGAGGTATTCTTAACTCGAATCTCGGGTTAAAAGTCCAAAATTACGAAAAATCAAATATGGCTTGTCACTGTATTTGTGGATTAAGAATACAGGTTTTAGATTTAAATTCAACAATCTGGAAATAGGTCATTCTATTCTATAAAAACATTAACCAGTTTCAAAACGCGTTTTGTAAACTTCACATCGATCGAGTTAAAACTTGTTGTGTTATATTTCGCGATTTGCAACATTTACTCCTCATAGTTTTTAAATCAACAAGCTTCTCTTCAGATTCACTTGTCTGTGAATCAATATGATCATTTCCTCTAATTATTTGCGTATTGTTAACTCGTAGATATATTTTTTTCTCACCTCACTGGTTAAAGGGATACTGTAATCGTGTTCCTTTAAAAAATCTTTTTCTTTTCTTTTCCTAGGATATCAATAAGTGGTTGGACGATGCGCCTCGCCTGTCCGAATTTTCTTCGGGTAGTGACTCACCGGTATTTCATCCAGCAACGAACGAAGTTGTAAAGGCAGCAATGAAAACTGAAATGACAAGAAAACGTCCTCATCCTGCGAAACTTGTGGGTTCTCAAGGGCCCACGCGTGCAAAGAAAGTCCAGCGTACAATCGATCGTTTGCAACCTGGAAAAAGCAAAGGTAATTTGTTGAAAAAACCGCCTCATTTACCTGCTAACATCAGCAGTGATGTACCGGCGAATCAAACCACAGCTGACGCCAATAAAGCAAAATCTGATGGCAGCTATGAACCAAAACTTAGTTTGGGCACAGTTCTCAGGAATGCTGAATCCATTCATTCGATTTGTAAAAGTCTCGTTTCGTCTCCCAATCCCAATTTGATCGATGACGATGATGAGGAACGAACAACAAGACCTACTTCGGCATTAGAAAATCAGGGAGCTGTAGATCAGACTGACAAATTGTTTTCTGGTAAGGAGATGGCAGAATCTAAAACCACTCCAAAGATCGAATCACTGGACAATGAAGGTAATACAGCAGTAGAAGAAGTTCAAAAACCAAAATCTGCAACTCCAAACCTCAGTGCGTGGTTCAAGGCGTTCGGTGCACCCAAGTCCAAAAAAAAGGAAGATGACGCCGATGAAAACGCGACCGCGGATTCCAACTGCAAGAAGGAAACGGAAAACGAAATACAAGAAGTCAAGACCATCAGGCAAAGGAGGATGAGTACCGGCGGTAGCAGTATCAGCGAGTCCGTATCCAGCTTTTCACAGGAGTCTCCGCCTGGTCAATCACCGCAAACGCAAACTCCGCATGTTCCCAATGAAACCCCTGTCAGAGGTGCAGGCTTCTATCAGGATGCTTTGTCGTCGGGTAGCAGTCCGTACAATAGCCCTTATTACGCGACTCCTCCTAGGTACAGCGCACAGCTCCCCCCTACTCCTTCGCCGCAAAATAATCCGTCGTCACCAGTCTATCCCGTCGCAGCTCCCTACGAACAGACGTCGTCTCTGTATCCCCAGACAACTCCTCAAACCTCCCAGCAAGTTTATCCAAAACATTCCCCTCTTCAAGGTGCAACGGAATCTTATCGTCAGCCATCCCCTTCCACTTTTTCCCAAAGGTCACCGCAGAGAATACCATTTCCGCAAAATTCTCCCCAAGGTCAATCGTTTCTGCCGGCATTACCACCTTCGGTACAAAATGCCGCGTCTCCATACCCTCGGTCACCCCAACCTTCCCAACAAATATACCCGCAAAGTTCTCCACAACCGCCGGCAAATTATTCTCAACCATCACCTCAGCAGGCAACCAATTATTCTCAACCCTCGCCTCAGCAACCTCCGACTCCGAATTATTCACAACCTTCACCTCAACAGCCTGCCAGCTTTTCACAACCTTCCCCGCAACTACCGACCAATTATTCTCAACCTTCGCCGCAGACGCCCGCGAATTATTCGCAAACCTCACCACAGCAACCCTCAAGTTACTCACAGAATTCCCCACAACCAACCCAGACTTATTCCCAACCGTCGCCCCAACCACCTCCAAATTATTCTCAAACTTCTCCGCAACAACCATCTAACTATTCGCAACCTTCTCCCCAACAACCTCCCAGTTATTCTCAACCGTCACCGCAACAACCATCGAGCTATTCGCAACCATCACCACAGCAAAGACCGAGCTACTCGCAAACATCTCCTCAGCAACCGCCAAGTTACTCGCAGCCCTCGCCCCAGCAACCACCCAGTTATTCACAATCATCGCCCCAACAACCTCCTCCGAATTACTCTCAACCGTCACCTCAACAACCTGTGCCTGGCTACTCGCAGCCTTCGCCACAACAACCCTCGACGTTCTCGCAACCCTCACCACAGCCAACTACTGCCTCGAATTTCCCACAGAATTCTCCACAACAGCGAACTGGATACTCTCAACCATCGCCGCATCAACCTGCTAACTACTCACAGTCGTCACCTCAGCAATCTGCAAGCTACTCGCAACCTTCTCCGCAACAGGCCTGTAACTATTCGCCAACTGCCCCATCCCAGGGCTCAAATTATCAGCAGGGAGCGGCTTCTTCATACTCTCAAAGTTTTCCTCAGAGTCCGTCTTACTCGCGAAACGAGACACAAGGGTCTTATCTACAGCCGTCGCCTGCTCCGAGTCTAATCAGTGAAACTGACCAGAGAGCGGATTACCAAAAAACACGGGAGGTGAAAACTCCCGCTGTGGAACAGCAATCAAACTTTACGAGTGAAAATGAAGGGCAAAGCGTTAATCAGCAAGGGTTTCAGTCCGGTGAACAATTTCCACCAGCATCTTTCATAAACAGTTATCAAACACCAAGCTTCGACAGAAACGTCACTCTACCACCTAGAGTATCAGATCAACAGCAACACGATCGACACGCTTTTCCCAGTCCTAGTGATAGTTTGAATATTCATAAATATGCCCAACCCATCACACAACAACGAGGATTCGGATGCAAAACGTCGACTTCTGGTGATCAGTCACAGGTGACTACAGATCAGGCACAACTTTTGACCTTTCAACAAAATCTTGCCACTCACGAGTCACTTTACCAAACATCAGCCGGATTTCAGGCTCCTACATATCCCGTCCCAAATCCAAGCCACAGGCCCGTCTATCCTAGTCCACATTATTTTGACTCTAGTGGCAAAGCTGGTAACAATAGTAACAGTGGCAGTAATATTGCACCTGTGAAGAAACGAAGCTACAGCGAACAACCCGATGGCCCACGAAACTTTTCTCAGGAAACTCAGCGAATCCAAGATCAATTTGGTTTTGATGCAATGATGACATTGTCTCAGTCAGACCCAGGACCTGGTAGCCAGTTTGACGGAAACCTTAATTCGATAGTTGATTCCATGGCTTCAAATTCAGCTTATGCTCGGCTAGGCTTAGGGCTTGTAGGACGGACTACTGGTAAAGAACAACAACTTTTGAATATTCCAAGACCACCGTCAAAACCTGATCCAATTACTTATGCCAGGACTACTGGAGCTGCCTCGGATGTTGAGTTGAACCTATTACAAAGCTTGAATGCCACAAAGAGTACAGGAATCGTTCCAGTTTCACGCAGGGCAACTGATAAGACACCAACTTCTTATGGACCAAATACTGCGCCCACTGTTACTACAAGCAAACCTAAAAAGAGTAGAAAGACTAAGCAGCAACAGCAACAACAGCAGCAGCAACAACAAAATGCAGCCCTAATCCCATCAAGTATCGATCAGCAGAGTGCTCTAGGGATTTCAGGCTTTCATCAATTCGCTACAAGTCAAACGGATCCAATTGCATTGAAAAACCCTTCTGTTGTCACACCTGGCGCTAGTGCATTCAATTTTGCAGCTCCGGGTACTACAACAAATGCCGCTCCATTTTATGACAAGGATGCAACAGCGGCAGCTTTTGCCTTCCTCGATGAAATACGAAATCCTAGCAACTACTATACCATGGCATTGAGACAGCAGCAGCAACAACAACAGCAGCAGCAGCAGCAGCAGCAGCAGCAACAGCAGCAGCAACAGCAGCAGCAGCAACAGCAGCAGCAACAACAGCAACAACAGCAGCAGCAGCAGCAACAACAACATCAGCAACAACAGCAAGTAGCTAATTCCTCACTAGAATCTGCTCCTGTCAACAGCAATAAGCTCAGTAATCAACCATCTCATAATTATCCACCTCCGAATCCATTCTTACACTCACAAAGAACAACTGCCTATGGACCACCAGTTCCGCCCTACGTTTCGCCACATGGGCCTAACTTAAGCGTAGATCCAGCAGCTTATCAGCAATATCTTCGTTCATTTTACGCGTTACCGCCACCACCTCATCATCACAGGCCTTCTTGGCTCTAGCCATTGAAATCTTAGAGAAATCAGCTAATCGACCAAATAATGCGACGGTCAATCTGGGGTTAATAGTGGGAGCACAATAAATTAAAAAAATTTTATGGTAGCGTAGTTAGCAGCGGTCAAGAGTTGATAAAATGTTATACATATGAGAAACTTTATAAAGGATTACCAAACTCAAATTGTTCTAAATACTCGCACCATTGTTGTTAATTTGCTGTGTGAACAATGAGCAATGACACTTGTTCTTAAGTCGGTTGCTTGTACATTTAAAACTTTCATTTTAATCATTATGACACACACTATCATGAGCCATGCTTCTTCACCTCCTAGCTGTAATTTACTAGTTTTTAGTTGAAGAGAAAAGATAATGTCACATACTATTTTAGCTCTCTCCAGTTATTATCATCTTCATTCTTTCAATTATTAAGATTTTACCCTATGTATGTATAGATCGATACAAACCCTAACATAATTCGCGAAACGTGCCCAAACTTTTATACGTCTTATTACGCTTTAAGCTTCTACCCCATTTATTTCCCTCTGATATATATTATATATGTAACAACACACTACATACTATACCTATGTATTGTATAGTACACCATAAAAGTATGGATATAGAAAAACCAACTTATAAATTAATATGGGTATGTAGCCAGAATAAGACTTCTGTACTATATTGTAGACCCTTACATAAACGTGTATGTGTGCAAATAGTATACGTCAAAGTTTGGAGCTGCATTATCTCTGTACATAATACATATCTTTAGATAAAAATGATTGTATTATAAGTTATGATCATCTTCCATTTTATCCATTTCAATATTAATAATTATTATTAGTTGAATATAGATTGTATATAACGAGTACCTAATATCGTTGAAATATGTATGGGAAAATAAGAGTACTGAGTACTAGAAAAATATAATTATGGTTACACGAATATTATAAATAAATATACCTTGCGATTATTAAAGTAGAATACAGTTGGATCCAGTGTCGACGGTACCCTGACTATTATGTTATTAATTTTTTTTCTATTTTTTTTTTTTACCCCTACATTTACCTATAACTTTGAAAATAGAGTCAGGTGGATTGTGACAGGCATAAATGCGTGTATAATGAAAAAAGAACTTTATGTACCAATATATTACAGGTGTGTAATAATCGAAATATTACTATACTATAACAATTACTATCATTAAGTTACATATTGAATATCGATAAAAGTGATGACAAAAACATATACCTATATCTAGACATATTGTAAATGGACGTGTAATTCTAATGAAAATTAAACCACGTTTTGTTATAAATCTCATCACCTATTGAACTACCGTGTAAATGCAAATCGACTCAATCCCGAGAAATGGTTTCATCCGGGAATTCCCATAGAAATACTCAGAAACTTTCGCGGACTTTCGATAACGATAGAATCGTGGAGTCGGCTCCTAAAGCAGTCATTGCGTCACCCTTTATTGTAGTTATTTTCTAATCATTTTAATACTGCGAAAACGTCCGCAATCTAACAATCATTTTTGATAATCATGAAGTCTTTAAAACTGCTTCTAATTATGTGAAATTTGAAAATCACGCCAGCAAGAATGTCTTGGGTTGGATTTTCACGGGCGTCAAATTCACGCGGCAGCGCCAGCAAAATGTGAACCGACGCAAAGGAAAATGCCGCTAGTCGAAACCGACGTGGTTAGGCTAATGGATCTCAATTACATTTTTAATCGAATAATTTAGCAGTCTGGGATTGTGAAAGAATGGGCAACATGAAGAAGCGAGATAAAGTAGCTGCGTGGTGGCGTATTCGGACTGCGCCCGATCGATTCCTCTCGAAAAATTACGTCGATGTAGTGCATCAAATAATTAATTTACCTATTTTTCATAATCAGTCAAATTTTAATCAAACAAATCCAAAATCAAAAAAACCTTGCTTTTTTTTAAATTTTATGAGTTCGGAAATTTTTCGTCTCAAAATCATTTTGCAGGACTGTTTTACCACTAATCGGACCCTGAGGAATGGGAAAGAGGCATCACAACGAGCGTAAGATGAAGAGCAGAGGTAATTCTTCTGGAAGGAAATCTTACGTTTTTCGGCTGTAACTCTTGATCCGTTGCTCGCAACATATTCCATAGAGCTTGGTTATAAGTTCTATAAACAGCTGTTCGAGATAAAAGAAAATAATCTAATTCATTCTCATTATTCTAGAATCGTAATACGTGTATGGCATTGAAATGAATCAAGTATAGATATCTTTTGTATTATTATTTACTGTTCAGAAGAAAGGCCCTGGACACACCGCAATATCTTCAGTATGGACTATGCGGTAATAAACGTGTGAAAAGGCATCTTAATTTTGCACGTGAAAATCTATCCTTATGATTACCGATGATAACATGTGATTCCATTTTTTTCTTATAATAGCAGTAGTCTTGTAATTTTTATGTAGTCATATGTATAGTCAGATTTTAGCTTATTTAAAGCAGGGGGTCCTTTGTTATCACAAGAAAATTTGTGTAGTCTCTGTAGTCTACAAAAATCACTGTGTCACTTTTTTCTAAATGGAAGAATCAATATATGCGGACGATATATCGGCATAAGATGATTATTACAAGAAATGAAATTGCTGGTCAAAAATCCCCGCAATCAGCAGGTCAAAATCGCAATAATTTTTATATTTTAAATATAGTTACCCTCAAATGCAGTTACCAATTTGAAAAGTCCCTAATATCCATGCATCCGTACGCCGTAGACGAACGTAATTTTCTGTGAAAAAACGAATGCAAATTATTAAACAAGTCGCTGTGATTGATGGTCTTACAATTAGACGAAAAAGAAACGAAAAAGTATCGCGGTTAAATATTTGGCCTGCTTGGCATTTTAGTGCGCGCGTGATTTTTGACGCGATCGACAGTATTGCACTGCATCGATCATGTGATTTTACCGCAAGAGCGTGAATTCGCAACTAAAGCTGATTCTTGTCTCGAGTCAAAAGAATTTACACGCGAATTGTCACATAAACAGCCTGCAATCGCGCATTCGATGATCCTAATTCAACCGCCTAATTGTAGGCAACTTTGACTGGGCCAGTGATGATTTGTTCTCGCTGCGGGTCCTGTGGATATTCGTCGGTTTTTCTGTGCTTCATTTCTTGAAAAACGCTACAACTAATAATTTGATCAGTGTCGTTTCCAAGAGAAAGCAATTCTGACCAGTTACGAGTGCTTCAGGCCTCGTGTTGAAAAGATAAACAGCTAAAAAAAACTGTGAAATATTTTTTATATTTTCGTAGGGGCTGATTTGGCTGATGCTACGAATATTCGAGTTCTGTTTTGGGACTTTCTGAGCACCTAATTAACCGAAAAGGTGGTTGAGTAAATTGTCTACGAAACAAAAATTTTACTGGTGAAAAATAAAATATATGTATAAATAAGGCTGGAACAAAATAATGTGGCAAGATTGTTGCGCTATACTACTCAGCATCTTCAATATGGCAGCTGTTACTGTCCTTGGGCAGTGTTTTTGACGTTGATGATGAACGTGTATTTTATCAGATAAGGATTGAATAAGGTTTTTGTTTCGTGTACAAACATGTAGTGAGCTAAATATTCAGTGACAAATGACAACAGACACCAAACACCCTCACCTCAATTACTTACACCTCTGACATATGACAGAAGAGAGGGATACACTCGTCACGTATCCACGGTTCCACGGTCAACGTTATCAAAGTTCTCGGACCAGCTAGCAAAAAAACTTGGTCGCGCCCAAGGGTAAGCTTCTGCCTCTAAATATTCGCAGTTTTACGCGAGCAAGATTTTACCCTTGAACATCATTATCAACCTGACTTAACCTAACCTAACTTAACTATAACCCATTCAGATTACAATAGATTCCAAAAATCAAGTGAAATCTGAGAGTTCCCAAAATACGTACTCGAGGGGCTCAATATTCATGGTTGAAACTATTTTGTAATTTTTCTTTGGCCCTAGCTACTCATCACGCAAAGAAAAATGCCGTTCAAATTTCATCTAAAAAAAAGTCGACAGTACAATGTTATATCTAAGAATCAGTATGTAATTTGTGTCGAGCTTTTGGACACAGGATCAATAGAATGTACCTTGGATGTACAAAGCCTGGGCCACGAATGTCTGACCAATGTAGCGCAGAGGCTAGGTCTTGGACAGCCAGAATTCTTCGGACTGAGCTATATCTCTCATCATGGATCGCCAGCAACGCGCTGGGTCCAGATGGACAAACCTCTTAAACGGCAACTTGAAAAGGAAGCTAGAAGCTTTAATTTGCGACTTAGAGTTATGTATTTTATTACCGATGTCCAGCTCATACAGGATGAAATAACGAGGCAAGTCTGAAACCAATAGTAATGATTCTACATCTCTCTGAAATTGGCACAGTCAGTTTCATTGGCAAATATTTATTAGTTTAAACTTGGATGTGAAATGATCGGAGTGGGTGTTGGGGCATGCTTGAGAAATTTAATCACATTCCAGGTATCACTATTATCTACAACTGAAAATGGATGTTATCGATGGTAGAATTCACTGTAACTCTAGAGAGGCAAGCACCTTGGCAAGCTATTCGATGCAGGCAGAATTTGGCAATTACGACCCTCAACGACACACCGCAGAGTATCTTCAGCAGTGCATACTATTTTCAAAAGTATGCTCAATCTGTAAATACATGTTACGCAACTATGAAAAATTTCCCTTGTTTAGATCCGTCGCATTTACTGAATCCATGCTGTTTCTTTTTTTCCTTCCTCTTTTATCATCAGAACGTTATACAAGCTGATTCTAGCGGGCAAGACTCATTACTTTCAGCAGCCATTGTTCGATACAAGAACCTTTCTGGTCTTACACAAGCTGCCGCAGAAGAACTTTATGTGTCTATTGCTGTACATCTGGAGGGCTATGGCCGAGAAACATTTGCTGCTAAGGTGAACAACTAGAATCTACAGTTGCGACATACCATTCAAACCGTCAAAAGTGACTTTATAGCTAAATTTATTATAATAGTTATCGGAGTTCTTAGAGTGTTGTGTCGATGGCTCATTTCTGTCACACGACGTCTAGCTGGATAATAATATACGGATTCTAATGGAGCCATATAACATTTGCAGGATGATGCAAATAACGAAATCTTTCTTGGAATTTCAATGAACGGAATCATCATTGGGTACTCTAACGTGCAGCTGACATCATTTTACAGGTACAGTTTGTGGTATTCAAGTAATTTTTCATTATTTCAATGCTCAATCACTAGGACTCTCTGTAAAAAATCATAACTCATAACGCAATTCTACCTATATAATATGTTACAGATGGAAAGATATTAGCAATGTAATCAATCATAAAAAAACATTCAAAATCGAATGTCAAGCTGAAAATGAAGAACCCAAGCAGTTTCATTTTAGTGATGCGCGAACAGCGAAGTATGTTTGGCGATTATGTATATCTCAGCATACATTCTACATGCAACACCAAGAGTCTAATCTCGTCAATAAAATGAGTAATAGTCATCTAGTGAGTATCATGAATATATTTTAATCAATTTGATATTCAAATCTAGATCATTTGCTTTATTTAGACGCAAATTTTTTTCTAGGATCCTGATAATATTGATGTAAGAGATGAAATAAGAGACGTAAATATCGATAATGAAGCCAAAGCTACAAGTCAGGCACATTTCAATAGCTGCAATGATATATCCTCGTCGCCATTCCCTGTCGCTGCATCATCTATCAATTTGGATACACTTCGTGCCTTACTTCCATCTTATAGACCGGCACCTGATTATGATACTGCCGTGCAAAGAAAATACAATACTGCCCCAAATGGTTCACATCACTATTACGCGAACCAATCGAATGTACATTCGCCCTCACTTGCGCACGAAGTTTGTATGTCAACAATTATCAGCCCTGAATTATCGTCTCTACTCGGTAATGCAGTGAACAGAAGTAGATATTGATTAATGTAAACATACATTACGGGTATTTAAAAGAAAAATGTTGAATCATACATATAGTTTGTATCAAGTGCCTCTTACTTCGGATAGTTTTGCAATCTATGTAATAAATCTTAACACGTCGTAACGCATCAAAGCGCAGTTTTTTTTATTTTTTATTTTTTTATCACTAATCCACGTCATTAGAACGCATACTGTAAATTATTCGCATTTTCATCATAATTTTAAAGATACGATGAAACTGCTGTACGTTTTATCATATTTATTTATCAAGAATAAATGCCTGATTCAGGAAACTTAATATCGTTTTTTTTTATTTATTACAATTGCAACGACAATCAAATTCGACTGTTTCGTATAGAAAAAATAATGAAAACGCTTTATTCCAATTAAAAAATACATAAATAACCATAAGAATCCGACAACAGTTACCCTTCTCTTTCACAAACAAAATAGAACCACTAGATACTACAAAACTTCCATGAGATCTTGGCGCGCAGCATAGTAAACAGTTGAAAACTTCCTATACAAACACTTACTTCTCTCTACCAAAATTATACTGTCGATCTTGAATACTGTTCGCACTATTTATTAGATGAAAGCAATATATGCATATGAAAATAACCGACCAATTTTTGTAAATAAAGAAAATAGATTTGTAAACAGCTAGCAATATCGGAAATTAATTAAAAGATTTGTTTATGCAAAAACCATACACAATAGAGGAAATTCTTCTAGTCTGTGACGTGCTAAGTTCACTTGGTGAGTGTTGCTGGGTCCCATCCAGGGTGAAAAAGCTCCTTGACCAATGGCGTACAATGCTGCGAGTGCTGATCTTTCATATATTTAGTTGCCTGAAATTAGAAAGAATCGTTTTCTCGTATAGATTCTATTTGCCAGAGATGTGATCAGTTTTCCCATACATGTGCAATAATTTCATGGTTTATATGTTTACTTACTAGAAATAATGTCAGCTTAAGCCTATCAGAAAGCTCACAACTTTCCCCAAGATCTGATGGATATGTAACGACATTACCCCGTGCAGTCAGATAATTCTTTATCATTGCAATACATTCTTCATCGTTAACTCCTGCCTGCTCAAGGATAGATCCTGTAAAAAGCATTGAACAAACAACAAGGTCAGATTTCATGAATCAAGGATAAGCGATGAACAGGTCTCAAGCTTCAATATTTATGTCACTTACGTCGCGCGTGTGGGCTTGCTACAGACAGAAATTTTCTAAGTAGTGATATTTCTGGGGTGCTTTGAAGTACGTGCGGGTAACGACGTGCCAGTAGCTTAGCCAATAAATGATTACCACGATTCCACGTGACGTTATTTTCATCTACATTGTCTGTACCAGAATTGTTCTCTGAGCTTTCTGTAACTGCGCACACCATTTCATCCTCCGTTCGTCTTATCAACAGCACTGGACCATGATATCTGAAAAATACGTCTACGATAACAGTGACGCATAAAAATAATTCAATTTCTGAAGGTATTTTGCATCAGGGTTTGCATATTATCTCGAGTTTCAGGGAAAAATGAGGATTCAAGGTGGGGGTCTTCAACTGAGCATAATTGAAAATAGATTCAACCTTGAGCACATTGGTAAAACATTAACCTGACTAGTTGTTCAGCAATGTTTAAATTCAGATGTTCCCTGACTGTAGTACGGACAAGTCTTTCAAGTGGTCTTGGCATTCTTGAAATTGCGAGTGGCAAAACATCGTCAAAAGTTGCGTCAAGGACCTTGAAAACATTTCACATCGATTAAAATTACAAACAGTTTGAAAGTTGGAAACTAAAAAATTCAGTTAATGAGAGATTGAGATTTTCAATTTTTGTGTAATACCACACTGGAAACAGAAGGATAGTGCATTGCTGCCCAAGTCGCCGTGTATCCTCCGATGCTCCAACCATACAGTATTATCTGACTTTCCAAGAATCCCAGACAATGGATGGCAAAGCCCATCACACAATCGATTCCATTCTGTTCTTGCGACGGATATGGCAAGCCCTGTACCATAACTTTCGTTATTTATTATCAGGAATAAGGTAGATAGTACTTTTCTTTTGTTAGAAAAAGTGTTCAAAATTTTAGTTGTAATCTGCGTAATTGGTAAATTAAAGTACTTGAGGTTCATTTCAAATTCTACCTGATCAACTAATCGGTATCTTATGGAATGCTATGATCCAAACAATGAGAAATATAGCAACACGATATTATCTTTACGCATGGTGTTGGGTAGTTTATAAGTGTCATATATTGTGATAGATACCGTGCTACCCCCAAAACCAGGGTGATTCCATCCTAGTACCGAGTAGCCTTTGCTGAGTGGCGTACCTAGGATTCCGATCTCATAAAATCCACAATTTCCTTCGCATGCTACAACTAGAGTATTGCCATGAGTTGACCTGTAAGTTTGGTAGTGAGATTTACATGAATTGTACACAGAAAACAGAATTGCACATCAATTTAGGGAATGAAAAATAATCACTTGTTACGTTGATCAACAAACATCGTGTCAATGTAATTTCCATCTACGGTAGCCAATTTCGATCTTGTCCCACCCCTTTTGATCAGATCAAGTCTTCCTTGCAAGAGTGTAGATGCTTGATCAAAGAAAAAATTTGATCAGGTCAAGAGGAGGGAAATTCATTCTGTTATAAATAAATGTATGACGATTTACTTGACAAGTACATAGTTACCCATGGCATAATTTAGAATTGAGATGCATCCCGGGTACATAAGCTTCACCGCAAGGGTATGTGCTACAACATAGGAAACGAGCCTACATGGAAGGGCCATCAATAGTTCTCCTTGCCTACGAGCACTTTCGTTTCTATCCATTCTATGTAGCGCTTTTTTTAGATCTCGGTCTCTGTGAAAATTACAGGTATATCAAAAGACAAGAAATGATGCTTGGATAGTTACATTGTAATCTCAATCGGTGAAAATAATCTGAACAATTTCTGAGTTGTAGCTTTGGTTCGTCGATAAACTGTAACTGCTCACCTGATCTCCTTGGGAAAATCAAAGTCAACCGGCCATGCCCAAAATTCAAAATCGTACTGAAGCAGTTGTCTTTTAGACTCGGAATCATAGCGTGCCTTGGCTTTGTTTAGAGTTTGAACAAACTTAATGTATACTGGATTTGTGGCTCTTGAGTAACCTCGAGCAACCAGGGAGGCGAATAAAATTACTCCTGCTCCAGCTGCGACCTTTGTCAATGAGCATATCTGGTCAGCCAAGGGGTAGCTGCGACGATACATAAAAGTAGCTACAAACGGGATGGCATAGAGGCTGAACGACCACATCAAAGTAAACTGCCAGAAAAGGAGGATCAAAGTAGAGTTATTCAGTGGTGCAGCAATGCCTGGCTAGTTCTGTATAATACAATGCTGAGAACTTACGGAGGTGAGTATCTGATCGCCCCATCGTTCGAGATTCCGTGGCTCGTAGAGTTTCTGTAAATAAGTGGGAAAAATGTTTTGATAGTTAGTTATTCATAACCTAACCTAATTATCTTCCGGCTCTTAGCGCCGATTGCAAAAATTAATCACGTTACGCACGTCAATTGGTCCGGTGTCGTATATCTTGTACAAGCGTGGACTGAGCAAACATTTGAACAATATTCTGATTATCGACATTTCGTTCGAGTCAAGTCGATTTACTACTGGTATTACCGTCGTATTACCGAGTCATCAAGCCCACGACGGACTCTGGTCAAAGTCATCAAACTCTGGATATGTAGCTTGACCCGAAGGGGCAGGCAGGTGCGTACAGGCGTCTGCCAAATTTGTTATGTCATGAATGATGCAATTTATGACAGACAACTCCATCGTTTACACCGCCAGGTGACGGCAGGGGAGGGGATAACCTCTTATTGTCGGACATTGTGTGAACTTTACGACAAACCGCGAAATTATAATATTATTAATCCGCATACGACTGAAAGGAAGTTAATCGTACCATCTTTGCATTCATAAATTGCGTACGTAAACTATTCCGCAGAAAAGACGAACGAAAAAATAATCTTTGCGAGTCCTGCTGTCGCAGCAGTCGCATTTTAATTCTAAATCGAGAGTACAGGTTCTACATTATTTTCGACTCGATGACTGACTTGACTGTATATCACGGTCTTCTGTATATTGCCATGATTTCCATTAACCTGTTTTGAATTCTCATCATCATTTATAAATAATTCAAATTGACGTAACTATAATCCACTTCTTTTAAGTTCATTAAATAGACTACATTGGCACTTGTACTTTTGAGAAGATAATAGTGCATACGTGAAAAGAAGACTGGCTTTTGTGTGACTCGTCTTGATATGAGAATCTAATCTCGATCTTAACCTTAAAATTTCTCCGCATACGAGACGTTCGCGACATTAAAGTGCAATATGGATGCATGATTACTCGACTGTTTCCTTGACATCATTTTTCGTAACCGTGAAATAAGTACCATACTCGTATCTATATAAAACTATGGCGGTGAGTTAAGTTGTTATTTGAAATTACATTGTGATCTTATTTTTCTGTAAATTTGAATAATCTTTAAACGAATAAAAATTCATCGCTCACAAGATTACCAACAAATTTATGTGATTGCATACGAATTTCTCCATATACCTTTATAAGAATTAATGGATAAGAGTCTAGTGGCACAATCTTACATCCCTGTTTTAAATTATGGCAGTCCAAACTTTTAATCAACTTGTTAATAAAAATTCAAAATATAACTCTAACGCTGCTAAGGTAAGGAACGCTGTTTTTCCTTTTAGCCACCCACAAAAAGCACTAAGGTAGCGACGAGAGGAGCCAAACAAATACTGGAAGAAAATGCATCGACCCTCAGTTTTTACAGAAACATGGTATTTGGAGCAGCTGGTATTTACCTCACAGCAATGATGGTCTTCTTTGCATTCACCACTTTTACTATTGTATGAAACATTCTAACGAGTCAACTAATCTACCTATTAATTTGATAATATCGTGTGCTTGGCGTACCTACAACACGTAGCTGGTGTACTTCATGGAAATTTGGATTCTGTGATATATAAAGGCTTATTTAATTTTCACATTATTTGCAGTGCAATTCGGTACTTTGTGTTACATTGTTTGTAGTGGTCTAGCGCAGAGAATCTTGGAAATTCAAAGCACATTTTTAAGTCATAACGAATATTCATTATATTTTCACGTGACACGCTTGGCTGTATGATAGGTACTAGAATTCGGATAAAATGCGTTTACACAACTCCAAGACAAACTCGAATAATCGCAAACTCGGATAAAGCGGGCTTCGTTAAATCAGGGATCTACTATATTTGAAAAACTTTCAATAAACATACAATCCAACTTCCTATTTCACGATCGAATTATATTTAAGTATTATTAAGTTGAACACCCAACTGATGAAAATTTCAAATGACTAATTTTAAAAAGGTAGAGCTTCTTAAGAGAAGGTAAATCAAAGGTATATAATTCTTTTCTTCTTCTCTTCCTACTTTGATCATTTCAGACTTTGACAATATTAACGGGATTGATACACGTAGCTTGTTATCAATTCATGGCATATATGGCCCGTGCAAAGTATGCTGAATCTGGCCAGCTCATTGATTCAGGAGTTGACTTGAATATGGAAGGCGGAATCGCTGAGTGAGTGTACCACATTTTCTATGCACATCTATTATGCTAGATATTCCCCAGTTTTTATATTATTTGATTATTCAAGTCTTTTCTGTGATACAAACGTATAATTGAAAATATTCGTTCTTGGTTTTATAGCTTTCCTTTTCTCATAATTGAGAATCCATTGCATTTCGGGGGAGTTGTATGAATGTAATTATTATTAACTCATAGTATTGTTTATACCAAGAATGTGCAGTATTTTCATCATTTAGCAAATCATTCGAATTCCGCAACACTTTGAATGTATATTGGTAAATTACTGTAGGTCAATACTGGTAACAAATAGATTATTATGGAAGGAATTTGCGATATCGACTTGATGAAAAATTGTCATTCGCAGGCACGTTAAGGATCTGATCATCCTAACGTCCGGTGTACAAGTGCTGTCTCTGATTTCAAACTACTTCTGGTTTTTGTGGCTATTGGTGAGTGTGATAGGAAAATTTAGAATACATTTTGCAATATACGACAAGTACGAGCCTCGCATATTTCATTTCTCTCGACCAGCGACGTTATTTTTTTTATCAAAATGAGCGGCCAGGAATTCCTCTACGAGATTGAAGTTAGTAACGTTATCGTAACGAAACATTGGGGGAAACATCATTATTTTTAAAATTTTACTGCGATCCTTAAGAAACTAAGATTTCGAAATACGAGTCAGTTTTGTTTTATTACGGTTTACCGAATCTCAGATGATTCTAAAATCGCGACATAATGGTTTGTCTTCAGCATGAATCGTCACTGTACCGTTACTAACTTCAATATGATTTCTCACTGCACGTAGGCGTCATTTATACGCGTAATAAATCTATTGGTTTCTCATTTGTAATTCATAACCAGCGAGCTGACTAGTTCCGGTACTACCAGTTCAGAATTTTACAATTCCCGCTAACCGATGTACTGTGTTATTTTCCAGTTTTTTTTTTTTAATTTTTTTCTTCATATCGCTAATCGATTTAATTACTTTGGAGGTCACAATTATGGTCTAATAGTATCGTAAAAATAATCGCCAGTTCACGTCAGTATCACTTTGGAGATCTTCTGGAACTTGTTATTCATTCTCCATTTCCTTTTTAGTTTTTTTTTTACACTGCCGCCTTTTGTTAACTTCATTCTACCTATTGCATATTATACTCTTAAACAGGCGCCGCTGCGGGGGGGCTGGATGTTATGGACAAAAATACTGTCGCCGTGGTTTTTTGCCGCACCTCAGGAGCAGCCGGAGATTGACGAGAAAAAACAGCGCAAGATGGAGAGAAAAATGGCAAAGCGTCATTAATTGATTGTCCGCAATTACCGTCAGCGGGGACGAGGAGCGGGGGGGGGGGGGGGGGGGGCAAATGCAAATACACGCAATATACAAGTCAATCCTGTTCAAGTTTTTTTTCCATTTTCAACTTTACATCAACCGACATGTATTATTAATGTACATAAAAATTGCAGCATAATTGTTTGTTGTTCGTGAAATAAATAGTTTGCTTTGTCATCAAAAGTTCTCAACGTTAGCCAATTGACATCCTAAACCGCAATCGCGTATGTAACTTAATGTAGCAGTATATAATATAAACTGTTGTACAGGAACATTGGAAAAAAAAAAAACATAATACCATTTTGTGACTACTAAACCAGTTCAACGTATAAGCTTACGGTTTGAAGAGGGCTGTTTCTCTAGCCTAAGATGAAACTTCCACAACGGTAGGCTTTTAAATTATTCATGCGTACATGCTCGAAATTTATTCAAAATTATCGTCTACGTGATAGGGTCAACAATCGCACGTGGATCGTCAGTTGAGTTAGGTTCCGCTTTTTTCTCATCAAAGGAATAAAAGTCGATTATTCCCTTAGGTGATTAACCCAACCACGGGTATAATCTTCAACTTCATTCCCTCATTGCATAATGTGTTATTATTCAGGCAAACAACACGTATCGTCCGAACTATTTTATACTGATTCAACGATAGAATTAGGTATTTCGGGCCGGGTATATATACCTATAGCTTATACGTAAGTTGAAATGAAAAGAACAGAGAATGTACCCGATGCTGACGCGAATGTGGACATCAAAATTAATTTGCCGAATATTACAGGCCGGATTATAAATGCATACACGTTCTCGATCCATTGTATCGATTAGCTGTCGCTTGGGCCGGGACTTGCAACCGCCTCTTGTTGTAATTGATACAGGTAAACAAGAAATGACTGCGTGTACATTTACGTACATTGTTAAACCCTTCGTGGTCCTCGTGTGCCTTTCAAGGCACAACCGAAATTTAAATCTTGAATTTCTCCGAAATAAATGACGGAAATCAAATTTTTTATCACAGAATTCTTCACACCCTTGACATCGCTAACTTTCGGATGATGTACTATACACCCAGATGAGTGGCCCTGTTTTTTTCCAATTTTTTGAAATTCCGCAACACAAACCAGGACGCGTCGTCAACAAAGACTCAAGGGGACACCGACGGTCTGAAAAACAACTAGGGACACGATTGATTGAACCGATTTATATATGCACATTCTATCACACCTAAATAACTATTCGCAGAAAGGATCATGCAGTAAAAAATGAACAGAAATGATGTAACTCTGACTGTTTGCACTAGAACGTTGTGTTGATATAATTTATACTATTCTGACGGTAATGAATTGGCTTAGGTGTAAAATATTAATTAGGGACAGGAATTGATTCAATTATCTTATCGGTGAAGTGCTGATCGAGCAGCGAATAGCGTGGGCAATGCGATGCGACTCGAAGTTTAAGGTCGACCTCGTACATAAGTTGCATACTTTTCATACGTAAACCGGGTTCTCTTACACTGGATCATGTGACGCGTTCAGGCAGAGGCTGGAGATAAACTCGGGGGGTTCCACCACCTCTCATCCTTAGAACCTTTTGTCATATAAACGTCAAAGCAACAATGAACCCAGCTGTGTGTGCCTTATGCTCCTGCCGAGAACGCGCGAGTAAACTTACTGCTGGATTTCAAATTGATTGGACTGAAATTCGAAATAGCGTGTTAACGGTTCATTTGGATCGAAAAATTACATTTCACCATCACCGCAATGACTGGGATAGTTTTTCTACTGTGCATGTCGTTCGGCCTAATGAACGGTCCAGTTTTCGCCGATAAAAATAAATTGTCTAACGCCAGCTACTCGGAGAGGCAATTATGCCTGTCAACCAGCCTCGGATCGCATCAGACATCGCAGGTAGAGAACTCCGACGATTCCCAAAGGGCGGTACCGCTCTCTCGAAGTTCTTCGTGGTGGACCGACTTCCCCGTTCTGCCCTTGGTATTCGCTAATTCAAACACTATTCCGGAGGGTCCTTGCAGGAAACAGGTGCAACGGTACCTCAAGGAACTCGCCAATTCCACGCTGTGGGCCGTCCAGAGTAAGCTTGTTTCGATAATTTCCAATCTTTACCGACGATGCGGGCAACGAGTACGATTGATTTTCCCAGTTTGAAAAAATTAGAAATGTGATGAATTAGGGGCGCTGCCTGGTGTAACGCATTCAAACTTGCTTAGAACCGAAAACTGGTGATAATAACAGCAGCTTAGCCGTCCATCTTTTCACTATTGTTTTTACGTGCATAACGAGGGGTTGATCATTCATCGATTTCATGTAGGTACACCTAATTTCAAGATTACAAAGATTTCAGTGATTTCAATAGATTTCAAAAGAGTTTAAAAGATTTCAAAAGATTTCGGATGATTCCAGAGGATTTCAAAGGATTTTTTCAAAGGGGAATTTCAAGAGATTTCAAAGATTATAGAAGATTTCAGAAGATTTCTGAAAAAGTGTACACCAGATTTCACCAGCGATTAACCCATTGCTTCATGCCTACGAAACCGCTATAGCAAACGCCTGATATTTCCCGCACCGACTATCAGTACAAGTTGTTGCACTGATGTATGTTGTATAATGAGTTAATAAAGGTTACTTAAATTCTCCCAACTCTGCGATGTATCAGGGGTTAACAAGCACTTAGTCCGAATTAATCAATCAATTCTTTGGAGTCGTAAATCGACCTTCACTCATACTGAGGATTATTTTTGTACCAATTAGCGATCGTTGAAGATATTATTGGTAATAAAAATTTTTAATGTAGTTATACCGATTGGTAAAAACTAGGAGATGTAAATATTCTTCGATACCTTTTGTGATCCTTGCGTAAGTTGGATCGTTATCGATGGAAATTTTAATGGTTACATGATACTTAATTTGATTTATAATTTCGCATCGTCATCAAGCAACGTTTGCATATTTTCATATACCATACGCATTACGCGCACCGCATTTATGAAACTGCAGAAAAACTAACAGTCAGACGTTGAAGTAATTACGACGCGACCATGAACTGGTTGCAGATGCATTTATACTTTTGATTCAATTTGATCCTTGAGCATCTCATAACTTTCAGCCTAAAAATGTAACATGATATGAATTGCGAACAATACGTGTGTAACTAAAGTATCACAATCTCGCTCTGCATCCACGCATAACATAATCTCGTACAAGAGTACAGGTATACCTTATACATATAACGTTATATGCAGATACCAAGTGAGATTGTTCCTTGAAGTTTCCTCTTTAATTGAGTTTTTGCATATATTATCTGTACACATTTTATAAGTCGAACAACATCACACTTTTATTAATATTCAATTGATTTACACTATCTGACGTCAATGAAACTGGATGCAGGCCTCGAGTGCCCACAATAATTATATCTACGGCCAAGCACACGTAAATGTATGCAAATTGTCTGTTAATGGAATTAAAGAATAGAAGGTTCTCTGTGAATCAATATTATCCAACACAGTAATAAGTTCATGTGTCTCATTATCGTTCATTATCTTATCAAGTAATATTATAATCAGCTATATGTTTAGCGAAGTATGGAGGTGATCAACTAAGCAAGATGATATCACAAATTTGAACCATCGCACTTGGACGGTAGAATTTTTTTTGCTACGTACATACATCCAGTATTAACTACGACTGCGGTGAAGAATGTCAAGGGATAGTTATAAAGGTTGCTGAGTTTTCCGGCGAAAGAAAGAAAAAAAAAATTTAATTGCTTGCATTGCATGGTCAAGTGAAAAAATACTATTTCAGTGTTCGACGCCTCAACGAAGCATCCAGACGGCGTGCTACACGGTCATACCAAACATTTGGGAAACTTCGACCAATGCTACAACTTACGAGCAAAACTTCCGCCGGATGAATTCTCTGACACTGAAGAGCCTGACGAGGTCGAGGGTCGCTACTGTTTGGTTCGCTTGCGTTACCAGCGGAAAGGTGTGGTACCGAAACGCCCGGAAATTTTCACCCTCGACTTTGACCCAAATCTATCCGTCTGGAACGCGATTGACGTAAGCGACTCTCATTACCAAGAGGATTCACTCCCAAGCCCTGCAGCTTTATCCAAGTGAATTATCAATTCAAAGTACACGCATAAGAGTCCCGTCCATCCTCGTACGTACATACATTTATGACCCTACTTAAAATTTTATTTTGTTTCTACAGTACAGGGGAGACTTTCGCCGTGTCAAACGACACTCTGTGTACCTGTCGCTTTGCGTTCCGGCTAGCTGCAGCTCTCAAGATGTTGCGGCGGCGTTGACGGATCCTTTAAAGGAGTTGGCGGACGCCCGAGAAATAGACCTGAATGTTACAGTGAAGCCATCGCTTTGCCAAGCACGTAGCGATGTCCCCAAGGATTTCACCATGGGGTTAAAGGTTTTTCTGTAAGAGAAGTCAAAATTACTTTATGCTCTTGATATCCGGTGAGTGGATCGAGCCGACGAACAAGAACATAACGAACAATTTCCCATCCAGTATCATAGTTGTGGCGCTGTGCGTCCTCGTGGTAGCAGGCTCGTGGTACGACATCAGCATCTATTCTCTGAAGGAACCAGCCAAGGACAACGAACTCGGAGACTTCTTCCTCTGCTTTTCCGCACGACGCAACTTGCGCTCTATTTTTTTCACCGAGAGTTCTCATCGTGGTCTCGATTGCATAAATTTGATCCGTTTCTTCTTCATGGCATGCGTAATATTCGGTCACAGATTGATGCAGTACTGCGGCTACCCGCTCGTGGAGTCAACGTACCTCGAAAAGGTCAATGCATGTGTCTCGTAGGAGTAATAAGAGCGCATCGTACATTACGTACCTTATACTCGTTAACAAATCAAGTAACCGACTCGTGTGTAAGCCCTTCCCAGCTAGCACACTTATCCAGAGGCTGGCTGTCATTCGACTACAAAAAGTCGACTATTTATCGAATTACAAAAATTTCGACGCATTGTTGGCATAAATGAGTCAAAACGTCGGCTATTATTCAATGGCTATGAATCATCAAAAAACTGGACTTAAAGTTGACATGCGGTATACTTCATGTTTACGAATTTCCTCTGAAATGTCGAGTATAAGGTGATTCGACTAGACAACCCGTTGTCACCTTATTCCACTTACCACTGGAAAGTCAAGTGAAGGTTTGTGATGTTTTACAGACAAATAATTGTTTATGTGAGCGCATTCATTGTGCCGAATGAACGTCAACGTCTGGTGGCAGTCAGACTGACTAATCGCTACCTCATACTTGACGCCAGATGACTATTAGTCCACGTAATTAGCCAACTTGCAAATTATCGCCTTTTTGTCTTGACTGCTCACAGTCAACTGAAAACCTAATAATAGTTGGTGCCGAGTGTTGCCTTTACCACAACATTTCAGAGGACATTCGCGCACTCTTAGCCAGTGTACAGTGAAACGATAGGCTCGTAATATACCTATTCCCAGTTGACTTGAAATAGTTGACTGATAATTTCTGTCGATACTAAGTCAACTAACAGCCAACAGTGTGCTACCTGGGACGTTAACTGTGCGATTATCCGGTATTTTCGTTTCGCTCCATCAGGCCTACGCCGTACCCTTTTCTTCGATAATATTCAACGGACCGATCATCGTCGACGGGTTCTTCGGTGTCGGAGGTCTTCTTCTGGCCTACGGTGTGCTTCGTGAACTTGATCGGAGTAAACGGTTGAATTTCACTGCGCTCATACTGATCAGATTTTTACGGTGAGTTCAACGTACGCATATGCAGGCTCTCATATTCATTAACTACACGATGATAAAGAAAGATCTAGAGATAAAGATTCGCTTCGTATCACGGCAGGTTGACACCTCTTTACATGCTAGTCGTCTTGTTCAATGCTACCGTGATGCCGATGATGGGATCCGGTCCGTACTGGGAAGCCAGAGTGGGTTTTGAAAGGGATAATTGCGCGAAAAATTGGTGGACTAATCTCTTGTATATTAACAACTACGTACATCCCAACAAGATGGTTAGTATTGCGACGTTCCAGATGCTCTCTGATCTTCACCATTTTGTCGCAGTCAATGCGTGCATTCTGTTGATCGGACCATAGGTCGTAAGAAATTGACGTGTAACACCTGCTCTACGCTTTTTCACAGTGTATGTTTCAATCCTGGTATTTATCGGTGGATTATCACCTTCACATCATGGGACTCTTTGTCTTATGGGCTTATTGGCAACTTCCGAGAAGACTGGGCTACCCGTTCCTCTGTGGTTTGATCGCATTGGGCATTGCCATTCCCTTCGTCATTACCTATGTTCAGGACCAGCAACCATTATTCCTAGGATTGCCTTTGTGAGTAAAATTCACGCCTAGTGACGGAACAATTTAATCATAATCGTAGCCACATCATACAATTCTTTCTCGTCTTCCAGCATGCGGGAAGCTAGAAATGATCCGTATTTCGTCGGTCACTATATTAAATCACACATGAGAATTGGTCCCTACATGGTTGGCGTATTGGCTGGGGCAATTGTCTACGACCATAAAGATGCCACGTGGAGACTCCCCAAGGTAATGATACTAAGAGGAAAAGAAAAAAGAAAACTTGACGACGAGAAATTGAATCCTTGATCATTTCTCTTCCACAAGGTGTCGTGCCAATACTACTGCCATTCATGTAAAAAAATATATCATTCTGCATTTCAGGGTTGGTCACGATTTCTTTTTATTTTACTGGCAGTCGGATTCACTGTCATTAGCCAGTATTTGGCTACCAAGTATTTCGACCCCAATAGTGAGCTGCATCCACTTGAGACAGCCGCCTACGCTGGGTTCCACAGAGCAGCGTTTGCTCTTGGAGTATGTTCGATCGTTGTTCTGATCACAATTGGGGATGGTTTGGGTAGGTTGGAGGATCTTGCAGATTCCGAAACGCGATGGGAATTATGTTTTGCTTGGATATACAGGATGGTCAAATGTTTCATTCGTTACATTTTCAGACTTTCATTACAACTTTATGACACCACGCTGGGTCCCACCCCTTGCGAGACTCACTTACGGTGCTTATCTTGTCCACAATATTAAGCAATCCTACGACGTCGGTGCTACTAGAAGCCCTCGCATATTTGCCATTAACAGCTGCGTAAGTTATGTTTCACTCGATACATTATATGTAATGCACGCTATGTTGCCATTCATACGTAATTGCGTGGTAGCATAGAGTTGACTTTTTCTTAACGACATCGTGTATTGCAAAACGAACGAGCAAGTTTTACAATTTTCCACATTTCAGCTTTGGGAATTCGTGCCAGACATGGTCTACACCTTTGGTATATCTCTGCTGCTGTCCGTGGTTGTCGAAGGGCCGATACGAAAGATTGAGAAGTTCATACTCACGAAACGACCAACCAAATATCCCGCGGAAGCGTGAGTGTCTTTACAAGAAATATAAATATAAATAATACATCTTGCATAATACGATAACCGGGTCGGCAAAAGTTCCACCTTCTTGGTACTAGCTGATATAAGGGTATATCAGATATAAATTTCACTATTGCTACTCGATATTGATGACTGGCGTAAAAATTTAGAACATTGTCGCTCTAACTACGGTACAATTGCATCTTATTTTTTTATTTTCAGATCGAATTCCAACGGCATCAAAAAGAGCAACTGAAAACGACCAAAGGCTATAATTATGCGAATTGCCGCTTTGCATATTGTACAATATATGTATAGGTAAACTCGTAGTTGGTACATCGATGCTGTAGTGTGAATACTTGCATATACCCTAGTTTGTAATTTCGTATCATGTTATTTTTGTACATAGAATTATTTATCTCGATTACCATAGGATCTTATACAAATGTCACGTTCTAGTGTTATACCCTGTAATACATGTGATACTTACAGGATTTGGGGTGACCTAGAACAAAGATGTGAAATAAAATTTCATAATCAAGTAAGTGGATCGTAGTAAGTTGACACCGAGAAAAACAAGTTACATGTATCAACAAAAATAAATTTGTAGTTGTTAAGCTTGCACACGTGAAATTAAACAACTGTCGTGTGCAGAATTGTAATCAAATGTATACAAAACTGGGGGGTGAATTTGTGAAAGTTCTGTGCGTAAATTTCAATAGACGAATAAAAACAAAAGGAATGCCAAAGAAAGAAGAAAACAAATACCGTATTACGCGAATATTTTAATCACCATTTGCTGATTGATCTACAAAATTGTGCGAAATTTTCGATTGCTTGCATCACAAGGTGGAACCGTAAATGGCTTCATGAACAATTTAAAACAAATGGCAACTGCGGAACGTGATGAAACTGGAATCTGGTTTGGACATCGAAGATGCAAGTAGCGATAAAAAAAACTTTTACCTTGGGTTGCTTTAATGCGATCTACGTGGAGCTAAGTACCTGATTATTCATATCAAGATCTATACGAATAAAAGTACAATACTAGGCTATAAAACATATATATCCCATATGCGTACTGTTCGATATTCAAACACGAAGTGCCCACATTCTTAAAATTGTATGCAATCCACGTAAATATAATATCCTCTACCTTTACTATAATATCGTAATAATTTTTCACTATGATACAGTCAAGAGTAACATAACAGGAAATGATGCAGTTTTCAAATTAAACAAATACGCGCTTTTGTCTCTGGCGCTCGCCATATTTGAACCTGGTGTCGCGTCAAAAAGGTGTGGACTGAAGGAACGTTTACGGAAGAATTAGTGATAGTCATAAAATTGAGCGCTTAAACATGAATATTACACAGTAGATGCGACACTTAGCGTATTTAGATTTAAAAATTTGCGTTCATTAGTACGATGCATCGTGTCAACGATCCCGACAACACGTGTGTTTGTGTTGCGTAAATTTGAAGCGTTTCGTCGTTGGTGGTTTCATACGCAAACCGTTTCAACTTGACCGCGTTAATTTAAGGTAAAAAGGCTGGCAAGGGTAACGTGAACTGCCGATTGCGCACATACGTGTGACCATCGTAACTTGACAGTTCAAAAGCAGTGAAAAAGGCATGAGTGGTAAACAAGGTCAGGGAACTGTGCACTCTGCCACACCTTGTGTTCTATGGCCGTATAGTGGTTTGAAGGTGTGAAATGACGGTTTGAAACAAGTGAAACAGCGGTTACAAAATCGTGCAATATAACCTAAAATCAAGGATGAGTGCAAGAACGACGGTTACGATGATCGAGCAAGATTGCAGCGCTGTAACGTGTAAATAGCACCGTAATACTGGATTGCAACGATGTTTCACCACCGGGTTAGCTTGCAGTAGCTAATTACAATAACCAAGCGATATTTTCCTGTTTCATCGAATCGATATACTCATGTATTATCGTTCCGTATTACAATAATTTTTTTCATGTTCAGAGCGACGTTCATGGTTCTCTGAGGTTATGTGAATGGAGTTTTAGTTTCTTACTTTATAGTTAGAACCCGCAGCCAAGTACTTAAATCTATAGTAATGTCACGGGATGCAAGAGAGAAACTTATTTCCCAAAATAACGGCGACTCTAGAAAATATGAGTTGAGGGTTGATGTTCAGACCTAAGCAACTGTGCAAGGGTATCGAGTTTTGAAACTCGCTCGCTGTTCGGAAAGTGGCCTAGAAACACGATTGTTTCAAAGCTACAGGTATGATCGTTGCGCCAGGCAAAGTATAGAAAGGATGGTGTCGAACGTCGTCACCCTGACTCCGATACGGCGCCGCTGTCTCTTCCTTCTCATTGTTATATTGGTGCCCTGCTGTATACTGAATCTCATATCTTCACCTGAAATGCATGAGGAAACTTCCCTGCAGAACAACATAGCGGAGTTGCACGCAAAGCTCCAGCACCTCAACGCCAAGTACATGAACAGTCAGGAGGAGATTAATTTGTTATCGCATCAGCTGTCTCAACTCTTGGACAGCAGCCATACTCTTCCTGATATCCAGTTTTTGATCAACAACGGTAGCTCCAACAACACCAGCATCAAGTTACCGTCGATTTACAATTTTTTGCCTCATTTACTATACGATGCTAATAGCCTTCGTCCAGCCTTCTTTCAAGGTAAAGGTCGCACTGGAGCCAGTGTTGTGCTCGGTGTTCCAACCGTCAAGAGAGAAGTTCAAAGCTACCTGCTCGCCACGCTTAAGAACTTGATCGATTTCATGAGCAGTTCAGAAGCAGCTGAAACGATTATCGTTGTATTCGTAGCTGAGGTGAGAGGATACTATTTATAATTTGTAAAAGCAAAATTTGTTAATGGAACAATTCCTGTATGATTATGCGACAATTGGATTACAAATAATTACAAATATTTTTTACTGATGGTTTTTTTTTTTTTTTTTTACAGACCGACTTGGAATACGTTGCCTATGTTGCCAAGCAAATTGAGGTTCAGTAAGTTGAATCAGCAAATCATATTTACATTATTCGTCATGTGAATACTTGTTTCATTAGGTTCCCCGAAGAGTGTGAAGTTGGACTAATAGAGGTGATATCTCCATCTACGCACTACTACCCTGATTTGAGTAAACTTCGTGACACGTTAGGTGACAATCACCAGCGTGTCGTTTGGAGGACCAAACAAAATCTAGACTTTGCATTTCTTATGTCGTATGCTCGTAATAAAGGGACATTTTACGTTCAACTAGAAGATGATATACTGGCAAAAAAGAGTTTTATAACAACCATGAAATCTTATGCTTTGCGCAAAATTAGTTCAAGGGAGGAATGGTTTGTACTTGATTTTTGCCAGCTGGGTTTCATAGGTACATTCAAATGCTCTACTTAAAATTAAAGTCATGTAATTGCCATTTTTCGGTCCCACTTACCGCTAACCGTTTCTGTTATAGGAAAAATGTTCAAATGCGTGGATTTACCTTGGCTTGTACAATTTATCTTGATGTTTCACAATGACAAGCCTGTGGATTGGTTGCTAGATCATCTAGTGTCTACAAAGGTTTGCAATTTGGACAAAGACAGTGTAAGTGTTCAATTGAATTCATAACATCGTTAATGGCAATCTAATATAATGCTTGGATTTTTACATTGCAGAAACATTGTAAGATGGCTAAAGCTGAATTATGGTTGCACTACAAACCGTCGCTCTTTCAACACATCGGCACTCATTCTTCGTTGAAAGGAAAAGTACAAAAACTAAAGGTTTGCAGGCAATTCGATAATATTGGTCGAAAGAAAGTTTGTCTAAATCGCGTGATAATTATACATGAGATTTCATTAATTTTTGGTTATTCTTCATCAACAGGACAATCAGTTTGGAAAAATAACGCTGTTTTATGGGCACATAAATCCTGACGCGACAGTGGAAACGCAAATAAAGCCCTATAAACAATACACCTTGCAAAAAGCATACAAAGGCGAATCATTCTTCTGGGGGCTTTTGCCGCAGCCGGGAGACCATTTGCGTTTCAAGTTCATTGATCCAATTTTTATAAAGAAGTGTGCATTTTACTATTATAACTTTATATGATACTGTATTCGATTACATCATTCAAACACGAATTGAACTTAATGTCCAACTTTATTATGAACGATATTTTTCACAGATATTTGTTCCGTAGTGGGAATGCGGAGCATCCATTGGATCGATTTTATAACACTACTGTTGAAGTTTTGCCTGCAGATTTTGTATCGATCAATAGAAATGCAAACAACGTTACGGAGGATGGTTACATCATCATAGGTGCTTATACCGTACCTATTACATTGCCTGAACAGAAATATTATTAATCACATTCGATATTTTTCTCTAGGTAAATTTGATACGCTCGGAGTAGCCGAAGGTACGGTGGACAGCAGTTTAGGAAAAATAGCGGTATTACGTCTGACTGTTCATAGCGAGAGTGACAACTGGGCTATTCTTTCTGAGGTGCGTAAAAATCATATCCTTGCATACGTGCAGTTTGACTTTACTGTTTGTTTTCGGCCTCATGATTTGAATTACTCAAACCACGAGGAAATACTTGCATATTTACCATAAACTGATTCGTAATGAGTGGTTTTTTAGTAATAGTCATTTAAGGAGATGGCATTTGTCAGTTTGCAGTGTTTTACGCTTATTTACCATATTCGAGATCTAAATGAATTTTTTCGTAATTACACGCAGATACACATTGTGGAGGAGCAGCCGAGCTGACACGCAGAAGGAGAATCTCGCCGATTTTTTCGTTACTGAACTCATTTATTACACATAAACACATATACAAATAATTTATTTACATGCCAGATATATGTATACCTATAATAATATTTCGTATGTATTTCGCACCAATGTATAGTATTTTTATTCTGAAGAGGCAAAAAGTGATTGGAAATATGTATACATATAACAGATTTACATGTGTATGTCATATATATATATATATATATTACAGATATAATTCTTAATGTTGATGTAGATAAAAGATTCTATGATGCGTTTAATTTCCAACACATGTTCGACACGTACTTAGGCGACATAAGGTACAGTCGTTTGTTGCATATAATTTTTGAGATTTATTTATTTCTTACTTATTTTATTTTGTTTTACATTATTGTGGTTAATTTTGTCTGGATATTTTATGATCTGTATGAGAAATTGCATTTTCTTTCGCCATTCCGAGTACCCGATGTAGGTATTTGGTGATTATACAACTGTACATATTATGTAATTTCGTTAACAGTTCTTGATAGTTTAATAATCGCAAACAATATTTATTGCAGTTTTTGCAAAAACAGTTTTTATGTGCGTTAACAATTGTCTTTCACGAGATCTGAACAAAAAATTATATGGATGTATTTTAATAAGATTAATTGAAATTTTATGAAGATAAGATGATGTTTGGAACAAAGCTTATATTGAATAAACCACTTCTCTACTGTGGATAAATTTTATGCTTCTAAACTTGACCTCTATAATTATTTTTTTCGTACATCTCCCGATCCTCCGACTTTTATAACTGACGAAAATTTAGGCATGTACCTATCCCTGCATTTACCAATGAACATACATACATGCGTGCTTTTTCACTCCCTTTTGCAGATATTTCTTTAAAAGTTGCAACCTCGGTATTGAATCCAAGTAACGAAACATAGCCACCACTGTAGGAAAAGCGTTTATTTTTTAAATCTGAGGTTGACGAGAGCTCGATATGGCTTCGGGCTGATCGTTACGCCGTCGATAAATTCAATCGTCGGTTTTGTTTCTCCGGGCACAACCGAAAATGTAAACGTTTGCAAAAGTGTAGCTGTCAATAGAAATACGTTACTTTTCGCCAATACTTCGCCTATGCAGCGGTGCTTGCCTGAAATAATAAATGTAGACAGATATAATTTCTCTGTGCAGACTAAATTTTACTTACTTTTCCCGTATAATTTACCGGGATTTACCGTAACTAAAGGGCAGAAATCGACTGGGTATAGTAATCGTTCCGGCGTCGTTGATGAACCTTTCTGGTCGAAAAATCTCGGGATCTTCCCAAAATTCGTCCATCAATATTCCATTGAAATTCACAACAATCATTGTGTCCTAGAAATTTGACATGATATGACTCGCAATACACTCGTACACTATACTCTCCGTCCAAGAATTTGAACAGAGGCGGGATTATAATGTAATGTATTGATCAAAAATTCGTAATGTGCAAAATTTCATTCAAATACGTGATGATAGTATTTCTACTATTCTATTGAAATTGAAATTCAGAACAATTAATTAAACTATGGTCGTGTCACTTTTTCCAACAAACCGAAGGGTTTCAAATAATTTTTTTCGATCAGACAATTTCCGTGTATCATACACTAATTTTATTCGCAAGATTGTAGCCTTTCAAAAATACGAGGTTGAAGTTAGTAACGTTACCGTAACGAAACATTGGAAAAAAATGCACTATTTTCCAATTTTAGAATGACCGAGTTTTAGAAATATGGGGATATCCTGCCTTATTACGACTTACTGAATATCAGACGATTCTAAACCTGCGAAATCACGAATTTGCTCAACATCTAACGGTACGATAATGTCACCAGCTTCAACATGATTCAAAAATGACACTACAATCTCTAAGGAAACCATGATGTGATGATGTTGATGTGTTTTTACCTTTGGTATTCGATAGCCAGCAATAATCGTGTCTTTTAACGCTCTGTGAGGAATGTTCATCGTTCTGCCCATGAACATTCTCAACGACTCCAAAACAATCGCGTCGACATACGGCATTCTGTATTTCACAACACTTGATTACATTAATTGATCCGACAATTTATGTAGCATCTGTTTTTTTCATATTATATCATACCTAGGTCGATCGGCTAGCGTGGGTAATCGGTCCCTGCCAACAACCGCGTCGATTTCCCGCTGCGCTTTTTCTTGAACTTCCGGGCAAAGCACGAGGTATAAAAAACACGTTTCCAATGCTTTGGAGGTGGTCTCAGAGCCTGCTATGAACAAATCCAAGCAGGTTGCCAGCAGCTGAGATTCTGTGTAAGATTATTGTTTTACTGGGACTTATTTCATATACGTGTTTTCATATTTCAGAATAAATCGGACGGAAATGTGAATCAGACGTGTATGACCGGTGATTTTTAAACGCACCTGTATAACTTTCACTGTTACTTGTTCGCAGTCGCATATTTATGTAAGCGTCCATCAAATCCCTGACCTGGGACGGATTGAAAGTTGTTTTATGATTTTCCAACTCTTCCTGAAATATTTTTAAGGATAATATTGTAAAACGAAAATGCTCCACCAGCTGGCTACTTGTCGTAGAATTACGCTCGCAGCCTCATCATGATTCACTTACATTGAGAAAATCCCATATGTGCTGATGCACGTCTAAAAATTGTTTGTAGCCAGACATTTCTGGCGCGAGAATTCTCAAAATTGGGAAGTAACCGAAGAGACACCCGGTCATATCGACATCTTTCAATAAGTTGTTGAGTAATCTCTGTAGGTGTAATAACTTCTTGTCTTCGTTACTATATCTGTAAAAAGTTGGTCAAATTGAGCCTCGAATTTACTTTAGGCATATTAATTAATGTTTCGAGACCGATGAAATTTACCTTATCATTTTCTTTACAAAACTGTAATCTACGTCACTGACGAGAGAACAGAAGAATCATGTCTATTCGCAATATCTCTCACCTCTTTCCGGCTATCATTTCCCACAGGGTGTTCAAAACAGGAACGCCGAAAACTTCGTTCATCGAAATGATCATTTCTCCCGACTCTGACAATTTCCTGACTTCGGCGTAGTCCTCAGGTTTAACGTACATGTCTTCAATTTTCAAGGTGGTCTTTGGACTGGTCCGAACATCGTTTGACCCATGATTCGAATCCTTCGAGTCGGGGTGACTTTTTTCCTTTTCGTCAATCGCGCCGTTACTCCCAAGCTGGTATATTTGACCACTGTTGATGCGACTGCGACAGCAATCATCCCTGGGCTCCGTGCTCGGAGTTGAGTCTCGATTCTTTGTTCGGGAAATTTTTTTCAAATGTTCAACAAGGTGAACGGCTTCTGCTTCGATCAACGAAGCCATCGTATCGCGACCGAAACCAAATTCTCGCAGGTGACGGAGTAAAAATCGACGCTGTTCTACCCAGAAAGAACCATCGGTAACAAGGATTCCTAAAAAGTTCAAGCGATAGCAAATTGCATTCTCGATTCTCTGTATATCTTTCAAATAAAATTCTTGTTCGCTATGGCAGATTTTCAAGTAGTCCCGCCTAATGCGTGTTCAAAGACCTTGGCGTTGCCCCCTTGTTCTAGCCTGATAGAAGAATCCATCTGGCCGACCATCGCAGTCCTCGTTGTTCAGCATTGACTGAATAGTCTCGTAGTCATTCAGTACGACTATGCGGTCTCCCCCGATCTTTATGCCAAATATCGGACCGTATCTCTTCGAAAGAACCATGCACGCCTTGTACAAACACCCCGTCGCCTTTCGTATACGAGATACTTCCAGAGCCGAGCCGATGATGGGCCACCATATTGGTCCTAGGACATATTGTTTTTACATGCTTGTATAAACCATCAACCGAACGCGTGGTACGTTACCTGGAGGGAAGCCCTTCGGTTTTCGCGACCCTATGTAAAAGTAGAGGAACGCTAAGATCGTTATTGAAATGGTCTGCAAGAACATCCTGCAAATAGAAAAGAAAGTGTAAATGCTCTAGGAAAATCTCTAAATGTAGACTATCTACCTCTAGTCTTACGTACACTGCAATGTTACGCAATGATAATCTGCGCTTTAGTTTGCCCTGTATCTTTACAACGTATACTCGAATAATGTTCCATATAAGAAATCAGTCAAATTCAAACGGTCCTATAAAAGAGCATATTTTTCATCTAACTTGTATATGGGCTAATTGCTGCATAAGTTAAGAAAACGGATAGGGATAAAAAGTCTTTTCAACGAATTCTCTTCTTCTGCGTATATGTAATTCAAGTATGACGCATGACGTTTTTCCGGAAGAATATGTCGCAGATAAGTGTCTATGTATAAGAGTGAAACTGGTATATTCTCTCGCGGACGGAGAAAGTTGTGCATACGAGGCAACACTGAAATTATGGTCACCATTCGCTGCCATAATTCTGCAGTGTAGTTATGCAACTATATAATGGTCCATATTTTTGTTCACTGCAGTGTACCATTCTAACAATAATGAACGTCATAAATTATTCTGAAACTATTGAACACAATATTTTTCGCAATTAAAAATTAATGTATAGAGAGAAGTCCGGAAAGATGTTTTCTGTATTGCGTCGCTACAGTAAAACGAATCTAATTTTATCGACATTACTAACAGTTTGGATAAAAGAATTTACGAAACTTCTGTTACTTTTAAACGTGCATTAGCTGGTAGAAAATTTTCTGTAAACACATCAGCACATGTCAAGATCTGCAATATTTTCGTCTAAAATATTCTTTTACAACGTGGGCTGTTTCCACGACCGCGACGGGGTGGAAAGTGTAAACGCTCAATTTGCTTACAGCATTCAAATTGTATGATATTTATGCTCACCTGCAATGCAGAGTACCGTAATCGTTGTTCGATGTGCGGAGAAAATCTAACTACTAATACTCGTAGTCAAGTCTACGGATGCGAATTATCGCGAGGCTTGACCCCCTACTCTGGAAGTAGTTTCGCTTTTCCAGCCTTCTAATTGAACTTTTTCTGATTCTCGTAACGTATATAGAGACGAGATTATAATGTCGAAGCAAGGGAGGGCGTCAGAGATCATATCTCTCAAATTTGTCTTCATTATATAAAAGACAATTTCTTGTGATAAACAAAAGTCCAGACACGAACATTTCGCGATTTCTATAATTATTGTATAACGTATATTTTCCATGCTACCGTTCTGGTTACATGGTGAAATTGTGTATTGTATAATTGTGCTTAGGCTAGAATTAAGCTGAGATTGGGTTTCGGTGAAATCGTCTGGATTTCTGATCTGTTGTAGATCTTTGCAATCTGAAAAAAAGTCTCCATGGGCACGACCCTCCGCCGTAAATAGTTTGGGCGCTAGAGACCACAGAACCTTAAACTGTTCATCCGTTATCCAGTATTCCTTTGTGGGAGAAAAAATACGAAAAAAATTATTACTTCTGATATATGAATACAACTTAGGCATGTGACCGGTTATTTCCACTTTAAGTTTATGGACACATCCCCTTCTCCAACCTCAATGATTTTACATGGTGGGAAATTGGGAAAATTTTTACCGTATATAAAATAGCCACGCAACAGTTATGCCTAAAGATTGGCATCCAAAGATACACCCGTGTACTGTTCAGCCGGTATTAAAAAGGGCGCAGTTTACATTTGAAACAATTAGGCAAGATCAAATGGATGAGATTACGACGTGTATTCATTAATGATATACCTATATTTACACGTTTATTATTTACATTGTCAATCGTGTTACAAAAATATTTAATCTTAACATTTAATCACTGGAGGCTGGTTCTTCTGGATCTATGATTTGAAGAGGCAGTTTATCCCCCCAATCGCTGTGTCTGGCACATTTGTATAGCGGTCTGTAATCATTGAAGATTAATATGCTACCGTGTAACACGAAGCTTAGTTTAAACGGTAAGTTGACGTCTATTTTTCAGTAACGTAGGCGTAACGCTATCGAGAAATAGGCACAAGTGGGTAATTCATACGTATTGGATTGGCGGGTGTGGGACAAGGACGTTTTTGTGAAACTTGACTCACGCAGTACTTTCAAAATCACGCGAAACAGAACTTCGTTTGGCACAACAACTCTTACTCACTTTCCGTGCTTACTGGCTGTGAAGACAATCTCCTCGAGTTTCCCTGTCGCTGTACAGATCCGACACATCGTATGCTTTGAACGAACCAAACTTGGTCTGACAAGTCTGGGCCACTGTGGATCATCTGCAGGACGCTCACCTATCGCCAAAAATATCGTAGTTTAATTTTTATCCTGATAAAATGCAGGATCGAGAAAAGGAAGGGAAAAGAAAAAATCACTGAAAGAATAACCTTTCTTAAGGACGACGTACGAATATCGTTCCTTTTTCAATTCTGATTGTTTTCCTACCGACACGGTGAAATAAGATGATTGGAAGTTACATGGTGTTTTGTCAACGATATATCTCGGGCAGATCATGTCGTGGGGACACTGAAATCAATCCGTTTATCCGTGAAAACTTCATAGACTATTGACATTGATTAGCGATAAGATTTGACTGCAGCCGTACACTGTGGACAGCTGCTTTCGGCTACTTACTGGTGCGAAGACGTGAAACGGATTCGGATTGTCAGTCTCCAAGGATTTACTGGACATATCCAAAACAAAGTCACGGGCCTCGTTTACAATCTGTACACATTAACGACACAAAATAGAAACAGGCTTGAACTGATAGCGTTCAAGTGATCTTAAATACATGTATATAAAATGATGGCAAATGGAAATTTACTATCAGTCTATGATTTTTCATATTTATGTATGCTCAGTTTATGGATTTGCGCAATGGAAAATAGTGCAAGGTGAGTACCCTGAATCCCGCATTTGTTCCCTGTTCAACGATGATTAAATAGTTGTTAGTCCGCATCCAAAGATTTAAAACTACTTCAAGCCTTGCTTGCGCGTTCGGCAACTCCATTAACGAAAATGCCGAAACGACGATGTCTGATTTTATCTGAAACATGGAAGAATAGGTTTGAAAACGAAGTTAACCAGCTGATGAGTTTACGGTATTGAGTTTAGCTGATTAATCTCACCCTTGCTGACGATGGTAAAAATTGCCGAAAGTAAACTTCCTTGAGCTTGGACGGGTGATTCGCTATTATGGATTCCGCCAAGCGATGCATGTCTCCCGAAGAATCTACGCAGTAATATTCATTCAACGATGTTATCCAGAACTGAGATGCCGCCCTAGGACAAAAGGGAAAATTTTTTTTAACTCGGCATAAGACCCCTTTCCTCCAATATTTTCGATAAGAAGGAATTAACCTACCATGTTACTGTGCCGATTCCAGATCCAAAGTCAAACAACGCTTTCGGCTGAAATTCTTTATCAGCCAGGTGTATCTCGTTAAATATCTGATATAATACTGAATATTCCTGAGCTCCACGAGCCAGCATGTAACATAGGCTTTTGTAAGCATCGTATTCCACAGCAGCCCAAGCGTAAACCCGCTGCTTCAATTTAATTTTAACGTTATACTGATTTCTCTTCCAAAACTCGTCTATTTCATCGTTAGATAATTTACTTAGATCGACTTTTCTCGACACTAACTCTTGCACTTCCGTTAGTTTATCAACAAATTCATGTTTTTCCAAGGGTGGGTGGCGCTGTTTTAAATAATTAGCTAGGATGCCAGCCACTTTGCGCAGAGGTTTCACTGGATGATCTGCGACGTGAATTTATAATTAATTAGGGATTCATTAACGCGTTGTGTCACAACTCAATCGCAGTGCAGACAGTGAAAGTTAAATCTAAACAAACAAGAGAAACAAGGATTCGAATACCTGCGGTAGCTTCAATCATCGCTTTTTCGATCCATTCTGGTAATTGCATGGCTCGTGACTTTATTATTCCGGGATGTCGTTTTGGATTGAGCTCATCTGTTTCTATTTGTTTATTCACACTCTCGTCAATTTTCACCATCGCCCTCACCGATGCCTGAGATGTGAAGACAAATTTTACATTATCTATTAGGATTTAATTGTAATTAAGATACTCGACTTGTTATTCAAACCTCACCCATCGCTTCTGTATGATTTCCAGTGCCGTAAATCTTCGCAACATTGTTACTGAAAGAAATTTTATTCATTATAAAAATCATCGAGCTTCGCTTGCCTGCTTGTTCAAAACAATTACGTCTGATACGAAATTTTTCGTTTGAAAGACCCGTAATGTAAATGAAAATGGAAACCACTAACGTTATCTATTTTAATTCCTTTAAATTGTGCGCTCCGCTTCTTACATTTTCTCAAGTAGTTGTGCTCTAGAATTTTTATAGTCTATGCACGGACATAACCCAAAATACCGCATCTATTCAAATGCATACTCATGAGCTATCACAAATACTTGTGTGTGTATGTCAGATCTGTTTGCCAACCGTTTACGGTTTATAAATAAGTCGATGAGTCTTGAAAGACAGATTCGAGGATGGGAATTCAATTTACCAGTGTAGCTCAAGAGGACCAGTTTTGATTGAAATATAGAAACGAACGCGACAAGTGCGATACAATGAAATTCGCGGAACACTTGGGCGCTCATATAACTCCGGAATGGAGAAAACAGTACATTAATTACGAGGTAACCAGATAGTTGATGAAATCATAGTTTTATATCACGCATGTATACCTATAGCAGAGTGTCTTGACCGTTTGAAATGACATGGAGAATTGAGTTTCCATTCATGTAATCCACGTCCAAATACATCTAATATCCAATATTACATTTACTTACAGAATTCGTTCTAGATTACACTACTCTGACTCTGTCGTACCGTCCTGTTTATTGATTGACAATAATTTTTCAAAACGATTTCTCGTGTACTACACCGGTTGTTTCAAGTAATAACTAGTTATAACCTAAAACATAAACAGATCAGAGTATCTTCGAAACACGCTCTCCAATACAGACTCATCGAGTCTGTGCGTGGTGAACACTGTAAGACAATGAACAAATATCCAATAAGAGGTTCGACTCAGACAAGAATCTTGACAATTTTCCTCCAGGCACTTTCCAGGCCAACATCCCTGGCCATAATCTTGTATACACGCGATCTGGTGATGAAAGCTTAAAATAATAAAAAGGCGGTAGGCCACTGAGGTTTCAATTCAAATATTGCATCGACTTTTATGCGTTTTTTCAAAATTGACGATTGATTGACGAACACAAGTGAAAATTTCGAAGGAGAATCGTTGATAATTAGTGTTAAATAAAAAATGATAAAAACGCTGTTTTGATTAAGGAAATGAAGGCCTTGTTGTACGCTGCGATCGAACAAGCTCCAGCGGTAGAAGCTATCGAACCGCATGTTTTGGAAAGGTATTTCAGTAAATTTGACGAAACTTTCTTTCACTATTGTGACAAGGAGCTGGCAAAAATCAACACGTTTTATTCAGGTGATTAATAAATTGTGCATGACTCACAGTATTATTGCTTACATACTTGGCGTGAATTGAAAAAAAAATATCCGATCTTTAAATCGAAACTGGTTTCTGCAGAGAAGTTGGCGGAGGCGATGCGTAGATACGCAACCCTTACAAGTGAGCTGAGTGGAGTTCAAACCGTCGTCGACGAAGTGAAATCCGGCGGCCATAAAGGCCCGTATAATGGACGCATTATTCACAAGAAGCCAGTACCGGCGCGTAAGATTCGGGAATTGAAACTTGCCTTTTCCGAGTTTTATCTTTCGCTGATACTGCTTCAAAATTATCAAAATCTGAACTTCACCGGGTTCAGAAAAATCTTGAAGAAACATGACAAAGTGCGTTGCATATCGATTCATAAATATTCGATATCACTTGATACATTAACAGTGTGTGCATAATATCATATCATATTCTGCAGATGCAGATAACGCGTAAGATTTCATATATACTACAATCGGGAAATGGATGATTTCAGTTGTTAAACGTTGAAGTAGGGTCGAAATGGAGAGCAGAGCACGTCGAGGGCGCGTTATTTCATATTCACAAAGACATCGACAGACTGATTGGTGAAACGGAGGCAGTATTCACCCGCGATTTAGAACACGGTGATCGTCAACGAGCAATGAAACGTCTACGTGTCCCGCCCTTGGGAGAGCAACTCTCGCCCTGGATAACGTTCAAAGTCGGCCTCTTTTCCGGGGCCTTTGTAGTCCTACTCGTGGCCGTCGTGCTTTCCGGTAATGATGAGCCAGGGCAAAGCGAGAAATACCTTTTTTTTTGCAAAAACAATTTGTCCACACGGAAGTAATCTGCGTCGTTACAACTTGACCAATAAAAATTTTATTGGAAAAAAGGTATTTCTATCCTTTGCTCGATTGGTTTCGACACCCTCTTAATACTAAGGTGAAGGGATCCAAGGATCAATTGCATCAACTCAATTTTATCACAGGGGCCTATAACAACGACAGAAGTGACTGGAGGGTATTGTGTAGGCTCTACCGTGGTCCGTTCTTGATGATACAATTCTTTTTTCTCATGGGAATAAATGTTTACGGATGGAGATCCTCAGGGGTTAACCACGTGTTAATCTTCGAATTAGACCCACGAAACCATTTGTCGGAGCAGGTTAGATAATGCTTCCATTACACGTACCATATCCATAAACAACGGTAAATATAAAAATAAGACCAATTCAGCCATCGATCGATCATCAATTCGTACTAATTCTCATTTTCAGCACATCATTGAAATGGCGAGTATTTTTGGAATCGTTTGGACCTTGTCGGTGCTCGGTTTTTTGTACAGCGACAATTTAGGAGTCTCCCCATTTGTACAGCCGGTAATTTGACAAAGCGGAGATTGGGCCAAAGTGGATTTTCTAGACAATATTACGATTCTCGGGGGTCTGTTAATCCTTCGCCAGTAATGGCTCTCCCTTTCGAGTTGTAGGGGTATCAACTTATTTGTCATCTAAGAATGGAAAGAAGCAAATCCACTCTGCCCTAGTCACTTCCTATACTAGCTTGACGATGTTCAATACTTATTCGCCAATTGACAATGCCGTTAGTTGGTCTCGATTGAATATTCAGTCATACAATGAGAGTAACCTTTAATCCGCGCAGGTTCTGCTGTATGCAGGATTAATGGCATTCCTTTTCAACCCGACGAAAACTCTGCGACACGAGGCTAGATTTTGGGCGTTGCGAGTCATGGGGCGAATATTTTGTGCACCATTCTTTTACGTGGGATTCGCCGACTTTTGGCTTGCCGATCAGCTCAACTCCCTTCAAACCGTCTTCCTTGATTTGCAGTACTTTGTCTGTTTCTATACGAAAAACTCGTCATGGACCAGAGTTACGGGTGAGGAATAAATACGATACATGAAATAATGCAATTACAGTGTGTCAGTATGAATTTCAATAGTCAATCACATTTCACATGATATAGATGCGGAAGTCTGTATATTACATGAGCACTCGATGAGGCCTTTCGTAGCCTGCCTGCCGGCGTGGTTCCGATTCGCTCAGTGCCTAAGACGGTACAGGGATACGAAAGAAATTTTCCCTCACCTGGCAAACGCATCGAAATACGCTACGAGCTTTTTCGTCGTCATCTTCTCATACCTTCACCTCGCGTACGCCAGTAAGCGATCGCCTGGTGTATAATTCTTTTACGTTAAACTCCGTCGCAATTATTGGAAAATGTCCTCATGACGTCAGAGCCTAATAGTGGGCGCCATTGTACCACCGCATAACCTAAGTTTTTCATTTTAATGGTGGCAAATCGTAAAATTCTTGGTCTTTCAAATTGCTCATGTCACATAAATGAGTGAATCGTAATCAATAATATACATGTTCTATTATCCACGCGCGAAAAAATACGGTCAACGGTCAGCTGTCAGCCTGGTTGCATTGGTTTGATTTTTTTCCACCAGACGACGCATCGCAAGGTGACTATCCCAATAAGTTATAATGATTTCCGTGCCTGCAGATCGTTACCAAACAACAACGCAGAACCCGTATTTCTACCTCTGGGTTGTCGCGAGCGTTGTTAGTTCCTGCTTCGCCTATACTTGGGACGTTAAATTAGACTGGGGCCTACTCGAAGTGCGAAAAGGCGAGAACAAGTTTCTTCGCGAAGAGATTGTTTACACCTCGCCGGTAAGTTTATTTTCTCTTAGAATTAAAGCCGTTGAACAGTTTTTGCGTAATTCGAAATATTACGATCTATGCGTTTATAGAATTGTTTTACGCAATGATAACTTTTTCGGAATCGCGAACCGTGTTCGATATGCGGCACATGAGCGCTTGCAGTTTGTAGCGAACTTCAGTTTGCAACGTTATATGCGTGTGAGTGTGTATCGATTGTAAAATGATTTGGTTACGTCACGCCGCAGTATTACTACTACTTTGCGATCGTTGAAGATTTTATCCTCCGATTTGGTTGGGCATTTTCATTATCTCTCACCGAAATGGGCTACGTGCATGCCGATCTGATGGTCTCCATCGTTGCACCCTTAGAAGTATTCAGGTGCGCATCGACGAGTGCATGGAAGATAATATACGAGGGTTTAAGAATATTGGCCAAGCTTTCATAATTGCATTTAAACTGGCTATAACAACTATGTGTGATCTTTGATGGAATTTTAGCTAAAAAAATAGCTTCAATATTTCTAAACCCTGCAGTATCGAACGTTTGATATGTACACGTATACGTAATATGTAACTAATAACGCGTCCGCATGTCTTAAGGCTTTTCATTTCCATCATACATGTGCTGTCCTATAACCCAAATCCATATATGGTACTTGGCAAGTAACATATTTTTCTCACGTATGAACATTTATTGACGTTTTAGTCAATGTATCAATAATCGATGTTGATGTCATCGGTATCGCCTAGCTGCTTGGTATCAATGTAACTCAAAGTATCTCTTATCCCTGGTAAATAACATCGTATAGAAGGTACATGTGGAATTATTTGCGACTGGAAAACGAGCACCTCAACAACGTTGGAAAGTTTCGAGCGGTAAGAGACATTTCGATTGGACCAATGCGTTATGACGAATTTACTGATCGGGGACCCGAGGGTGCCATGCGTCTTATGGACGCGGCTGATGACGACGGCGACGAAGACAGCTGCGACGGTGTGCGGTGATAACGAAGTGGAAGAACCTGAAACGGGAAGACGATCTCAATTCTAAAATATTACAAATTTTCTGAGTAGGTTTAATTAAATGCATGAGGCGTCCTCCACCAATTCAGTAACTTTTCTTTGTTATTCTCTCGGATCTGTGCCATAATTGGTTATATAGTAGTACAGTACTACAAGGTACTCTCCGTGAATTTTTTATGATTTTTTAATTTAATCGTTAAAAATAAAATCGTTTCGGAGTTGGTTTTTTTTCTTCCTTGAAACCCGTATACCAGGAAAGCTTGATCGATCTTCCGTGATATACGGGTTTTTAAAAAAAAATAAGCCATTTCCGAAATGAGTTATTCGAAAAATTTGAAACATTTCACAGAGAGTATCTTTGGGTAATAATACTATGTAACCAATTATGGAACAGATTCGAGAGGATAAAAAAAAAGTGGCTGATTTGGTGGAGCGCGCCTCATACATTTATCTGTATTCTGTAATGGAAACACAAGCCTGGCTTATACATGTATATAAATATCGTACAATATCAGCTAACTGCACGTTTTGCCTTTTGTTACGTTGTTAATAATATTACCATCGTGATATACACAATAATACGTAATTTTGTTCGAAATATATATTGTTTGTATAATATTCAGCTAATCTATATAAACGATTGGATTGAAAACAGGAGATTCGTTTGGAACTTTTTCCGCTTGGAGAACGAACATTTGAATAATTGCGGTAAGTTTCGAGCAGTCAGAGATATATCGATCGCACCGATCGACCGTTGCGATCGCACGCAAATATTGCGAATGATGGATGCTACGGACGGGGTGCGAAATCGTCGGAATGAAGAAAAAAACGACAGACCGAAATCGAAGTCGAGCTGCACTTTAATGCCCGACGTAGAAACGACGTTGAAAGATTTCAGGAACTAATTTACAGATTAGATTATTTTGTTGAGGATTATTTCAACAAATTTGAAAGTACATTACTCCTAGATCCTTTTATAGTATCCGTTGTACAACGTCTCATTACAAAATATTTCATCACTTACAACGCCGTATGCACGAGAGTGTCAGTTTTATGTACCCAGCTGTTCAACGCCGTGTAAACCAATATTATAATATTATGTTAATAATATTCGTTTCACCGATCAGTTGTTAATTTATTCATATCGGAGTGCATCAAGAATATTTATCAAGTCGGAACCAGACAATTGAGTGTATATTGAATTTAAGAAGGCTTGCCGCTCATTTCGAAATTGGTATAACACCTGAATTAGTAAATTGGTGAAATGGTTGGAAATTATTTGGAAATTGACTAAAAAAAAAACGTCGGTGAAGCTGTAGGAGAATGAAAAAAAAAATACACACATACACACTTATACGTACTTAAGTAGCAGTAAAGGATACAGGTGGCGCAACAACGGCTTTAACCGCGATAAGTCCGTCCGAGGCTTGATAAGCTCTGCGAGTCGGACGATATATACGGCCTACATGTACGAGGTAAAGTCATGTAAATTACTGTGCCAGTGGAATACAGAATACAATTCATACCGGACGCGGTAGAAATCGTGCGATTGCGGGCCTCGGACATCCAGTCGTATAATTATATGAAATTATTAAAGTTGCTTAATTTGTTCGTCCGATTTTCGAATAATTTTCCGAGAGTTGAACTTAGATGCCAACCGCACCTGCGGTAAGCCGGCGGGCATGGTGTACGGGTGTATGCGTGCCTAGTAGGGAGGTTGCGGAGAAGAGGGGGGGGGGGGTGAATTTCCCGAGGAGCAGAAGCGCGAGAATATTGATTGAAGCTCGAGGCGACGGCGCAAACTCCGGGGGAATACTTCGAGGACTTCATGAATGACACCTTGCATATGGAAGGAGCGATCCGTTGAGTTTTAAATCGCTATTATCAGCTGTGCCGCGGGTTAAGGAAGCGACGAGGATGCCCCCCAGGCCTTTCCCGTACGCGTTCCTCGTCTTGCTCGGTGTTGTTATCTCGGCGTTTGCTGCCCAGGATTTTCATCGCTATCTGCGAGGTACGTTCAACAACGGCTCTTCTGTATGCACAATAATTATTTTCTTCTTCCAATCTGACACATCGTCAATAATCACAGTTGCAGTGCTGGTTGCTATTCGAATTAGGTACCAATTTTCTTTTTCCACATCCTTGACCCTCGTCCTCGAACCAGACTTCGATATCTTTCATTCGGACAGTATGTATGTACGTATAATACGTACTTTAGGCGTGAATTCGCGAATACTTACCGATGATACACAACGCACCTTATTCACGTTGCTTACCAATTTCGCTTTATCCATCTATTCTTTCCTTCTAACGTGTGTTTCACCCACGTGACTGTATCTCTGCACTATACGTTATGTACCAGATAAAAAAGGTCTCTATCGTATGGAAATTGAACTTACACGATGTGTGAGTATTCCGCAAGGATTATCCACCCCGAAAATTTTTCTTATTGTGTAACGCCCTCCGAAGGCGTTTTAATCAAATTCTGGCGCGTTATTTTTCTGCCGACAATTTACGCACTGAACCATATTGGCCATTCGTGTGGTAATCGAATGAACGAATTATTCGAGCAGAATGCCAACTTGTAGTTACACTTATTGTCAGCTTGTGTGACAAGTGACTCGTTACCAGCTCCGCGACACCTGTGGATTCATCAATTCATGTGTTCCAAATATTAAGACATTGGTCAGCGCGAATCACCGATGAACGCTCTTCGTTCAGAGCATTTATATATTTTTCTTATTCCATAGACACGGTATATGTCTTCAACTAAAGGAAGTACAAGTGACATCATCCGTAGAGAGATATATATTTATAAATATATTTTTTAATCTAATATTTTAATCTTATACTAACAATAAAAACGTACTCCTGATTTTGCAGTAGAAACCAACGACAATGCTTACCGTAATTATCACAATGATGTTTACCGGCGTTATACTTACGTTAATTTTTTAGGATCACCTACTTTTTTGTACTTTTTGTAGGTCCGCGGGTAACTTGATATATTTCGTGAAAATTATAAACAAGACACGCCCTTTCACTTTTCTGTTACATAGCTGTTACATGCAATAGTAGAGATTTATGTACACTTATTCTATAAGATAGTTGAATCAAAAGGGAGAATTTACCTGGGCTTACTAGAAGGCGCAGTACGTGTTTCAATTTTCACGTAAATCTATAATTATTGACGCGAATTATTACCCTCGTATAATCTAATAGTTGTTCATAATCTCGACGTACGTCTGATAGTTTGTAAAAAACATCCGGGTGTATAAGAAGATCATTCCGTATCTTGTTGAGATTCAAAGTTATTAAAACTGCAGGGATCGTCAAACTGAGTTGCGTTTAAAGACTATCGAAAACTACGAACATCATTTCTGCACAACATAGGCGTCGAAAGTACGGATCAACTTTGTCGCGAACTGTCGGTGATAGGTATTGATTAGGTGTGAGGAAATGGGAGGAAGACGTGAATTATATATTTAGGACTAAATCTACCCGGCATCTCCTGTTACGTTATTGCTTTTGACTTAATTTGACTGACGTGATTAGACAAAACTGGACAGAAAAGTACGTCCGCGTTGCAACTGAATCGTTATAACATACACACTGTATGAAAATTGCCCGCTGTATACATACTAATATGACCTGGCCAAGAATTAGGGTGTAACAAATAGCTATATCAGGCTTGGATTATTGAATGGGTTGGCACTTGAGAGTCTATGGCGTTAGACACACTATAGGACAGGACTTATCAAACACCATTATCTTACCGAACCGGAAACTCATTTGCCGGCAACAGTTTGCTCTCGCAGTTAGCCGCGACCATGCAGCGGTCATATAAAATCTATAATTGGTGAAAGATGCGGAGGTTCCCAGTATTTTTGGGAAAATGATTGCAATTTATTGATAATAATTATCGCAGGCGGATCGCAAGCTTTTCCTATGAATTACATTCCAACTTTATTCATAAGGTTTGTCTTGAAAGTACGTGATAGTTATATTAATCGAGCTAATTTCTAGCGTGTGATAATTATTTTTGGGTCACGGGTATTGCTGAATAATAAAAAGGCACGATGCTTAAGTTTACGAATATTCATGGAGTTTCTATGAGAATTCCTGCGGATTTGCATATTTCTTATTGTGTTTATAATTGCACGTGGAAAATCGGGAGTAATTCCCACAACCTCGCCGAAATATCTCTTTTGATAAAATCTGGAAACATCCAGGTAATTAATTCATCGTTATGACAAATTCACAGAATCGCAAGCAGCTAAAAATATATTTGTTGTCTAATTAGGATCGGGTTGACTGAGTTGTAAAATTCGATGAACTGCAGGTGAAAATGTAAAACAATTTAGTAATGGTGCAGCGCATCGCAATTATACTATTACGCGTAAGTAATGCAGAGGTGAAGTTGCAGTGTTTCTTCAATTTCAATATTTAATCCGATGACCGACAGTCCTTCACTGTCCAAACTCTATGTGTATAATTTATATCTGCAGTTTTTTGTCAACCCGATGAATATTTAAGACGCTCATATCGGGATCCGACATATTAGATATGTTTAATAATTTTCAATAGTAGTGATATCGGACCGGTCTGCGTACAGATCCCGATACCGAAATTTTACCGACAATTTTAGCCGCTTCACAGCCCGGACACAAACCCACCCCCATCCCGGAAAAAGGGTTTGTATCCAGACTGTAAAGCGGATAAAAGTGTCGGTAAGATGTCGGTATCGGGATATGTAAGTAGAATCGGCCCTATATCACTACTTTCAACATCACCGTCGACTGCACTTGCAGCACATAGCTCCGATATACAGGCATGCAGTTTCCTCCTTGCAGATCTGACGCCAGAACCTTCTTCCGAAAACTTGGCTCTGACAGACCTGCAGACGTGGTTATTAAAGCCACGAAATCACGATGCCGCCACTTACGGTTCACTGCACTACCCAGGCTCGAAGGAATTTATCGAAGGAACTCGCAGGTTCCTTGAAGCTTTGATTGACAAGTCGAGGGTGGCGGTCCATCGAAGGCTCGGCAAAAACCACCGTTTCAATGAAGGCGGCACGGTTCACCGACCATACGCGGGACGGTATCACCCCAGAGAGTCGCAACCGTTTCTGATACACCCGAGGTATCCTGTGTTCAACGAGCCACTGGCTGAAGCGACGTCCCGCCAAAATCTGCAGGACTACCAAACGGCCGAACATCGTCACCGTAGCCAGGATGACTTGAATCACGAAATGAAGAATCGACCGTCATTTGATTCTTCTTCAGCAGATCGTTTTCCCTCCAATCACCAGGAGCCGGAAGTCGGTGATTCAAGAAGCCACGCTAATGATCACGAAGTGAAAGGTGATGAATTCTCTTACATGTTTGCTCAGCCGAGCATCCCCGATAAGCAGCCTTCGTTCGCCTGGACACCAAACGATCCAGGCTATTATGATGGTCTCGAAGTGACGCGTAAGTATTCCTTAATCGTTTGTCGATTGCGAAATTAGGTTTCGTAGGTCACAAAACAATAGATTTCCCGTGAGTCACGCGTACCTTATACCTAAGTAATGATCCGCTGTGCCTACAACCGCCGTTTTCCTTTACTTTTTCCCAGAAACAGATATGGAGGACTTCCAAGACGAGAAAAGAACAGAGCGAACCCAGGTGACCAGCGTGGACGTTAGACCGAGTCACGACCAGGAGTTGGTGAAATTAACTGAAGTAAATTTTCCGACGGATGGCAATAGCGACGACAGTGACAACGACAACGACGGCTACGATGACGAGGACGATGCTCCAAGAGCTCCTCCAGAACTTCAGCGTCGCGCCGAGTCACACGGTCCCTTGGTCACATCGGTTGACCACAAGATCAACAATGACATCTATTTTGTTGGTACGTGGAGGAGCGTTTATCCTATTCCTATCTTCGCGGAACCATAAAGTATGCTTTTGTCTTATAGCTGCATCCTACATTAATACGTTCATGACTTTCTGCATCATGTTTCAGCGGTTGTAGCTGGTTGCAGCGCCGCTGCTATGTTCGTCCTAGTGCTGATCAGTCTCACCTGGTGCAGGTATGTACGATCCTTAAAATCTTTCGGTATTTACAATTATTCGGCCTGTGTCACTCGGTTGTTAAAAAATATTAAGAAGAAAGAAGTGTACTGTATGAACAGAAAAGAACCTGTGAATTTGGAATAAGACTAACATATCCCGCTTCCTACAGACTTCAGCGCGGAGCTAAGGCTGCAGCGGATGTCGAGTATCCGGCATACGGCGTGACGGGTCCCAACAAGGATACATCGCCCTCGGGTGATCGGAGGCTCGCTCAATCCGCGCAAATGTACCACTATCAACACCAAAAGCAACAGATCATTGCCATGGAGAGGTACGGAGTATCAATGAAATTCTTCTTCCTTAATTGGAATCCGATCAGCCGATTCGTGACGCAAATGGCGTTAAAACTAATACGAACATACTGTTTTCGCAGTCGAACCGCGGCGGCTCGAGATCCCGGCTCTGTGTCGGAGGCGGAAAGCGACGAGGAGAACGAGGAAGGCGATTACACCGTATACGAGTGTCCAGGACTCGCCCCGGTATGTATCAGATTTATTCAGTTTCACAGCGACAGACGATGACAATAGTCGGTGTTTCACTTTTGAATGTGCGTGTTTTGAAGACGGGGGAAATGGAAGTGAAGAACCCGCTGTTTCACGACGACCCAACCCCTGCAACCCCGGCGGGACCGGGGCAAACCAACCGATCATCAGAGGACCACATGTAGTTTCGACTGGGGCGCAATAGACCCTAAATTGCAGAAACCTTCCCCTGCTGGGTTTCCTGGTGCTTAGTTCACTCTGAATGTATCATATCCAAAGTCTTTAATCCAATAGTATACATACATTATAGATGTACACACACACACACACACACACACACACACACACACACATTATACATACTATACATAATTAATATGCCATACTGCAAAATCCTATATTACTATTTGTACTGTGAGACGAATCTTTTTCGTATATCAATAACTATAAATGCGAAGTAGGTATGTTCGCGTATTCTTTCGAGACGCATAATGAGAGTCAGCCGCGCTGCGAGGAAAACGAATAAGTAAATTAATATCAAATCGAATGAGAATCCTATACAATGCCTACATGGAACTCGGTTTTCACTCGGGGTTATTTTTATACCTAGTGTGGTTTTCACAATATACGGATTAACAAACACTACGAGTAATCCGCGATATCGAGTAATCTCTGCGTTTCATTCTTCAGCACGAACCTGAAATACGTGTAATTCATCCATCGTATCGATTGCTCTCACGATTGAGTAAAGTCGAGGTTTTGTTTGCACGATGTGATATGCGAGAGTTTTTGGTTTGAATTTCACACAAAGAACCGGGACGATTCAATTACCGTCGAATCGTATACCTATTTGCACTTACTAACAAGAGTATAATATTGCTTCCTACGTCCAAAGTTCAGGAAATTAAAAATATCATCTTCCATCTCTACCGATAAGCTTATTAAGAGCAAATTAACTTTTCTCAGCGACGTTACTAATGTTGCATGTCATCGTCACATGGAACTATAGGTACCGATAATTTGAGAAATCTTACAGAATTTTTAAATTGTGTTCTGCTTTGAACAGAAATGTTTACATGAATACAATATTATTTGGTATTATAGTTGCATATTGTGAGAGAGGAAGAGACAATTTTCTCCTTATAAAAATGCAGGTAATTCTTTTCGAGTAGGTACATCACATTTATGGGCTTCATTCGTTTCGTCTATTTTTTTATGAGTATAGAGAGTGACTATTTATCGAACGAATATATGAAATGCGAAGGCAAGGTAGCTCACCGAAGAGAAATAGGGATTTTCGGATGCTAGATTCTTATTCGTTTGAGTATTTGTAAAGTTATATATTATCAGCCGTACGTTTCACATATTGACTATCGTACTGAGGATTAAATCAGTTTGTTGTTAATTTTGTTTTTCTGTGGGGCCACCTTGCATATAGCAGAACTTTGAATATATAAATATATTTACAATTGAATATATATATACATATATATATATCTATTAACAGACGTACCTATGTATACATCCGACTATATCTACAGTTGAAAAAGAGACTTTTATTGATGTTATAATGTATAATGAATCAAAGAATTGAACAACCCATTCTAATAAAGTATAGCGTGGCTCTTTTAATAATATTTTTTAGTAATATACCTATGTAATTATGCGGATCTCAACACGGATCAAGAGTCGTAGGTCCAAGTTGTTTTGCATTATACGCATTCAGTTCGTAAAAAAAAAAAAAAATACCGAATTAGCATAGCGTAAAGCACCTTCTTGTATGTATACGTACATGCTATATAATATTAATTTTTTCTTCCACACGTGGTATTGCTAATATATGGCAAATTTTATTAATTTACGCTCTTCCAGTTAGAAAAAAAAGAACAACAAACCGCTAGTGTCTAGTGTGTATTAGAAATGATGTATTATTATTTTACTAAATAAATGGTTTATTTTATAATTTGTTCGAACATCTTTAAATTTTTCGCAATAATCTTCATTACTTGAAAATTACCACAAAATCCTGCAGAGTTGCAGACTGTCCGTAAAAACTTCCTAATATCTGCCGGTGCTTCACATGTTCAACCACTTGTTCAACCGTTGTCAACACAAAAATGACGGACATTCAAATGTTTGGAAAATAAGCAAAAAATTTTATTTCTATCACAAAAATTGCTGACAACATGCTTTATAGTAAACGTAAGTAAAGGGTCAACGAGGTAGCAGTGAGAGGCACAATAAATGTCTGATCGTAGGCCTCCCATGCGGACAACTCCAAGGATTCTTTATTTGACCCATCTGCGTCATAAGGCGACGCATATCGACATCGTTCAATGCTTTTCCTACCATGACAGCTCCACGGCAAGCTCGCGAGGCAAGCATTTGCCGCACTCGACTTGGACGAGGTATTCCATCTCCGCAATCGATACTGTCGTCACTTCCTCCTTCCCTTATCAGAAACACCAACTCCTCTATGTCTTCTTGACCAAATTGCCAATTTCCACTAACAGGTATTCCCGTCACCTCTACGCGATTACCTGGATCTCCTGGGGGTAATAAAAAAATATATTTTTTTCATGTTTCTAGTAATCAAAATTGCTTTCTGACATAACACTTATGTTTATCTCTATGACATCAAACTTACCCTGATCATTTATTTTAAACGTAAATCCATTGTCAATGAAAGTTTGTTGGTGCTCGATCAGTATAGTTTCATTGAGTACGGCAAGATTTAGTCGCTGAGGGGCGATCAACTTCTGAGTACGAAGTTTTGTTTCCGCTTGCAATTTTTCAAAACGGTACTTTTCGTCAGTGGCATGCTGGTCCACGATAAATAAGTCGTCGTCAAGCCGTGCGACGATAAAGCCAAGATTAAACTGTCCCACGATCTCCATCTGCATTCATAATTCAGATACTCAAGATGCAAGTGTGCGACTGCAAGGAATAAATTACCAAATTAACTGGATATGCTAGAAATAACAACCCTGCATGGTTGAAATTCAAATTGTGATTAATTGTTGATATCGTTGAAATAATGAAGACAGCCATAAGAACTGCAGCACCTAAAGTGCGTATGAGGCCATAAAACAGTGACGGAGTGAAATGAAAATGTAAGTAAATAGACCTTATCAAAGGAGTCTTTTGTCAATTCTCGGCGTAATTCCTGCTCTGCGTCTTTACAAAGATTTGGTTCTATCTTTGTTCTAAATTTCACTTTTCTTGCTAGATTTTGACCATTTGTTCCTTGATGTGCCTTACAGGCGACAAGAGATTGTTTTATCAAGTCAAGATTAATTTCCATTGTTATTGTAGTTGACTTTGTCGAGTACCCGAGTCGTGGTAGATTTCTTTTTTTCTCATTTATTTCTGTACAATAGGATACAAGACTGTTACTATCTTCTTGAATATTAATCTCAGTATTTTCCGGAGTAAGCTGCTGCCTCTTAGCTGGTGGTTCTTCCTTAGCTATGGAAGATGAGGTTCTCTTAAAGGTAAAGTTAGGTTCGACCAGCTTAGCAGCAGTCAAGCTTCCCAGCGTTTTTTCCCAAGTTTGTAGAAGGCTCGATTTGAGACTGGCCAAAATTAATGATTCTTGTATTAAAAATATAGTTCTTTTGTCAGGGGTAACATTAACATCTGCGCAATCTCTCTTCAGGTTTAAATTCAAAAATACAAATGGATATTGTTTGGCATTGTACTTGTGATAAACATGATTAACAAGCCTTGATACTTTCACAGGATCGCACGGACGACCGTTGACATAAAAAAATTGTCTGTCTGGAGCAGAACGACCCATGGCATGATCGCAGCTCGAGACGTAACATTCCCAGGAGAAATTGTTTTTAGACTTTTCAATGACGTCAGAAGGTAGTCCATATTCTTGAAGTACAGAGTCCTCCGGTAAAATTTGTTCAACATGAAGCAGTCCGTCGAGTGATTTTTTACCAAAAATAGATAGTATATTATCTTGGACACTGGTTGCGCCGAGCGTTCCCAAAACTTGAGAGGATTGTTTCCCAGATATGGTGTTACTGCACGTGATCCTAATATTTGTAGAGACTAAACAGTATCCATACAGGACCTGGATTGCCTTTGAGAATTCCTTTTTATAATTCCTTTGAAACTCTTTAGCTCGGACGGGAAGAGCTTTGAAAAGATTTCGAATGAATACAGTTGTACCGACTGCCCTCGCACATGCCTCTTTTTTCTTTAATAATCCATTTTTGTCAAATACCAGCTTGTAGCCATGTTCCTTGCACTTGTGCCTGGTAACAATGCTCAATTCAGAAAGCGCGCACAAGGAACTTAGCGCTTCCCCTCTGAATCCAAAAGTTCCAACCTCGGTCAGGTCAGAGAAGTCTCGAAGCTTTGAAGTGTGGTGTTTTAGCCCTGGCCAAAAGATAAGAATGCTCCGCGTAAAGGACACAGGTAATTGGACGAGGTGCCGAGCATTGTAGACTACAAACCTAGACCCTCGAAGTCTTCCTCAAGTACTCCGCACCCATCGTCGCTGACGCTAACGCAAGTCCGTCCGTGATCGGTTAATTTAATCTCAATCAATTTGGCACCACTGTCCAAACTATTTTCAACCAGTTCTTTAATCGCAGTGGCTAAATCCAGAACAACCTGGAAATTTCGGTTCGAGTTACATGTACTTCATTTCAAGTCATGCGATCCTTGTGATTTTTGTACATTCGTTCAGAACCATAAGTAAACAATGTGTAACCTAACCTGCCCGGAGCAAATATGATGAACGGCATCCTTGCTTATCGGCTCTATTTTTTTCGACGTCTCCGCTGTTGGTATCGCCTCGTCCATAATTTATAATTCAAAGTTACTTGCAGTGATCTTCGCGATGCGCCTATGTCACATGCTTCTACAAATTGTGTTCCAGACACACCTCAGTCTACGCGCAAGTCTACAGAAACTTACTTTGAAGTGCCGGTATTCTAGCAAGAGGGGGGGTAGTCGGAGGGTAATGAACGCGGAGATACATCTTCTTGAGTTTTCCATTTCCTATTAGTGCGTGATCACTGATCTTTCATTTAAAGATGGGGGATTCCCATTTGTGATCGCTATAATGAGAGTTTCTTGGGACTGACAAAAAAATAAAAGGTGATGGGAAATCAATTACTTTATTAATTTAGTTTATTAATATTTTGGGTGTTCGAGGGGAAAAAAAAAATGGTCAATTATTTTTGTGAAAAATTTTACCTGCTGACCCTCCATTTCCGTAACTCCGCAGAAAAAAAACAAACGTAGCTGTCCATCAATGAGCCAGCAAGAAGAAAAATATATTCTGAACGAAATGATTCAATTTATAATAAGAAATTCGATTAATTTTTTGTGCCTAATCAATCATTTGCGTTTGTCAAGCGACCATTTCGTAAAAGAAAAAATCCCTTACTGGTTCATTGAACGATAGCTACATGTAAACGAATTAAAATGCCGTTTGTTTTTTTTCCAGATAACCAGAGTGTAGAAATCCTGGAAACCAGGCGCCGCGGTTTTTTCTTTCTTTTTTTTTTTTTGAACACCTAAAATATCAATAAATATAAGCTGAAAATTTCTAAAGTAATCGATACAACAGTTGAAGTTTTTCTAAGTCACGACAAAACTCTCATTTCGGCAGTTATAGTATTTTGAGGGTAGACGGATTAATATGATAGTGTTAAGTTTTTACTGTTGGTTTCTTAGAAGAATTATTACTCAGGGTCATCGAACTTTGCAACCGAGTTCAAGGTCCATATGCTTTTTTAAGGCGATGCAGTACTTCTGCCTTCATCGACCGAGCAAACTCACACTAGATTTCTTGGCCACTGAAATGCAGGGAATGTGGGAATAGTAACAAGTGTCAAAAAACCGCAAATTTTTTTACAAGGCATATTCATTGCGCAAGTCACGTTGATATAGCCACGGAAAAAGGCGCAACTTGAACACAAGAAGCGCGATGGCACATGTTACCTGAGGTGGTAGCGAGTTCCGCAGTCTGATATATCCACTTATTGATAAGGAATGAATAATTGGCTTATGATTCGTTACGAGTCGTATTTATTATACGTATAATAACTGACATTATCCGCTTGATCCGCCTCAATCTTTATACATAAATCCACTTGTTGATAAGGAATAAATACTTGGATTACGGTTCGTTCATTTGGACTATGTTCCACCATTCATTGTTTATGAGAAATGAAAATTCAGTTGCTATGATTGTTAGAAGAGTTAACAAAAAATGTTGATGATCATACTCGATCAGCCAGGTAAAACGTGATATTACAGGTGAGTGAACAAGTAATATATGAGCACATTTATCATCTTGTTCATTGTCAGAATGAGTTACCGAGAAACAAAGTCAGCGCCGGGATATTTTTGTAGCTATAATATAAGAACAAATTAAGAATAGTATATGGGTTGTAACACTTTTTTTGGGGTAAACTCTTACAAGGGTTACATACGCACATCTCGATATGTATTATTGCATAAACTCTCTTGTTGTTAGGTCACGGGTGACCCTGATGTTCCGGAAAAACCAACTCACAACCCACGTTAAGCTAAGCTTATTAATCAAGTTAATCGTCCTTCTTTTCTTATTTATGTAACGCGTTGTGACAGGTGCAACGAATACCTTCAACGACTATCGCAACATACCGCCGACGCAGATAGTGAGAAGATGACGTGATGGGGAAGTCGTTCTGGTGAATCACGAACCAAGCCTGCCAAGCCAGGATGATGCGAGTTACGCCGTGATGCCAAACTGCTGTGGTGAAACCACGAGCGACTTGAAGGACGAGGACTTGATCATCCTCGGACCTCCCCGTACCCAACTACGTCGCGATAGCCGGTGTCATCCGAAAGCATCCGATCGTACGAGGAGTATCAGCAGCGAAACTTCGGAGCAGGATCCTTCTCTGGGCGTATCGCACCTCATCCCCTTCACCCAAGTAACGCACCTTATCTTACCGCAAGTGTCAATTACCGCACAAAGAGGACTACAGAAAAAGACATTAAGCATCCAAAATACTGTGACCTGAAGAAAACAAGCCCACGGCTATGCATTCGAGATATTCATCATTTTTCAACGAACTGTGATAAATTTTCATTCATTATAAAATCGATTATCCATAAATATGTACATACCTACATACACGTAAGTATGGCTTTGTGTCAGAGGTAGAGGCATAATGGTATGCAACGATAGCACCAGTATGAGAAGTGGAATGTTCGGGGAATCGTGCAGCGATACTTTGATGAATCACAATTTTATACCTGTGTAACAATCATACCTCAGCATAACACGGAAAAAGTGAATTACGCACACCGTGATGAGGTTTTTTTTACGAGTATTATAATCAGGGTTGCCTGGATTTTCCAGGTGTCTATGTATCTTATTTTTAAATATGTTTCTGTAGTGAAATATAACTCAACGGATGGATTAATGGATTGGGGAAACCCGTTTGAGACTCCAGGCTGCTTGATACTTAAAATACTGAGGCGAGACCTCAGTTGAGTCGTGCGTTACAAGCAGTGCGGCTTCACACTTGTTTCGTCTCTAAACTTTGCAGCCTTTCTACTCGTGTAAAGTTTATCTTAATACTTTGTCACACTTGTTTGACATAACTGAGGTGTAAAACGTTCGCGGCATCCACAAAAAAGATAAAATGCAGGGCCACACCACGTGGAACGCGATGCGTGGGTTTTGTCTACTTATACTCTTTTGGTTCAATCTACATGGACTAAGTCAATCAGCCGCTGTGAATCCTCAGCTACCCGAGGGAAGCCCATGTCTACTGGACACCGGTCTAAAAGGCATGTGCGTAAAGGCTGTGGATTGCCCGCAAAAAATAATGGAGATTAATGCGAGAAACTCCACCGACGATGGTCGTTGTGGGTTTGTGAAATTTGACGAGATAGTTTGCTGCACCAAGAAATTTTGAGGATCCACATCCCACAAAAATTGTTTCACACAAAAGTTGTCAGGTTTGGTCAGGACGATCTGATTAGTTTTTGAAAGTTGACCTTGAAGTAAAATTTCAAGCTTTTCACTATTTTTTAATGAAAGGGACTTTCATACTTTTTCCTCACCCTGTATAACGTTACTTTTTCATAATCGGTCAAATCATATACTGTGTTGATATCGGAGTGATGAACAATGTTTTGCTGTAAAACAGGTTCTTGGAACAAGTCAAACAGGCTGTCGGTAGTAATTCTGCAACTTTTTTTCCTCCCGTGTGCACTCTAATCGTAAGGGTCAAGATGGCATCGGATGCGAAAACTTGGCTAATTTAGCCGATTGTGGGGGAAATTCGACCGTTGACCTTACAGTTAGTTGCGCGCTGTGCCGCAATCGACGCGCATTTCTAACAAATACTTCTGGCATTCATCAATCAAGGTTTCTTCTTGAAGTACCGCAGGCAATTTCTAAGAATGGAAATAACAGCGTGGACTTGGATGTGTGTACTTCATTTGATATTACTTAATCGATGCCGAGCCGTCCACCGAGTCGTTGCGGAAGATCTAGAACTTTACGAAGGTAGCAGGTGTCGTTTGGGAGGAGATGGGGCCGAGCAAGGCGTGTGCGTCAAGTTAATCAACTGTCCAGTAAGAGTGCAGCAGGTACGTGCGGGGAACTTTAACGAAGGCGGCCGTTGTGGTTTTTCCAGTTTTCATGAGATAGTCTGCTGCAGAGAGCTCTCGTCAGAGCAACTGAAGGAGCAATCGAGACCAGCCGAAGCAGCTTGCCGAGAATTCCGAAGGACGTTGAACGTTGACGGGCCACCCGCAACTTCGGTCATGCCCTACATGGTGGCGTTGAGTTTCTCTTCGCCAAAGGATGAAGATGCCAGTGGAATGATCAGGTATGCCTGCGGCGGGGCTTTGATATCCCATATGCACATCCTAACTGCAGCCCACTGCGTCACTACCAATATCGACGGATTTAAGCCTGTTCAAGTTCTGTTAGGCAGTACGGATCTTTCAAAACAGAATCAAAACATTATTGTACCAATTGCACGGATCATCAAACATCCCCGGTACGACGAAAGCTCCAACCACAACGATATAGCCATCATAGAACTCCAGAACCCTGTCAAGTTTACGAGTAGTGTGCAGCCGGTGTGTCTGTTGACGAAACCCTTGTCAAACCTCGTTTCCGAGAGCGCAAATTTCATAATGTTGGGTTGGGTATCGACCTTTGTTGGCGGAAGCACACACACCCGATTAATGAAGGCTGAACATCTGCATCTTGTTGGAGGGAAAGACTGTTCGGAGAGTTACAGTGATCTTCGAGTTCAGATTCATCCAATCGAATCGAACGACACAGTGATTTGCGTGTGGGATCCTAGCATCGGCAGAAGAGCAGACACGTGTTGGGATAACACTGGAGGAGTTCTCTTGATCTCGTCGCGGGAATTTTTATTTCTTGCAGGCGTAACGGCGTTCGGACAGACATGTGGTGGAAGCAGACCTAGCGTGTACACGTCGGTCTTTGAGCACTTGACTTGGATCGAAGATCAGGTATGGCAGCGTCGTGATTTCTAATTAAGCACGCTACGAAACAATTTCATTTTGCAACGAGTCAAAATTCGTACAGGGCGATTCGAACGTCGTTGAAAATTAACTTGTTACGCCGGAATGGTTGAATATTAATTAACGAAACGAGCGAAACGAACACGATATCTACGCTGTGCAGTGTAATGCGACGAAACATATAAGCACTGATTTTCCTTTCCTTTCCAAGTTATTGTAAATTGCTCGTTGTGGAAAAACCGAAATCGTAATGGTCACTGACAATGAGGCTATAGTCTCGTAAGAAAACAGGTCCTCCTTGCATGGATGAGGTCACTTAAGTTCGCATGATCAAGGTACAGTGAACCCACTGAATAAACTCGCCGGTGAGATTTGTGCGCTAACCTCTCTTAAGAGGTACCTGAGGAAGCGGCACTATTCAGAGGGGGTTTATTCAGAGGGTTCAGCGTATCTGTTCAAGATATAATTATAACATGATACGAGAAATTATCTTTGACCGAACAATCGGTGAATAAACATAATTTGGTTTCATTATTGACCTTGAGCATAATCATCCTCCTTACATGTTGAGACCGTAAAACATTAAAAATTGTGTGTCGTTCCGGTAACATTGGTCGTTAAAGTTATAGTCAGTGAAAAAAAGGAAGAAAAATGTCGATACATAAGTTAAACACAGTGGCAAAACTACCACTGATTTTGTGACTGAAAATTGATTTTTCAATAATTTCAAAATCGCGAAGATTGCGTTAGATTCGAGGGGCAGACGTAGGTGGTTAAGGCTGAATATTAAATGATAAAATAACAAATTGTATCCTAGACGCGTACGTACGTGCGCTTGTGTTTTTCATAATATTTGGAATATAAACGTTTCAATCGGATTTATGGGATATGTACTATTAGAGTGGTTCACAAAGAAAGAAAAAAAAACATTTTTTTTGTGCTGCTTCCTGATAAAACTGTTGTATATGAAAAAAAATCTGCTGCACATTTGAGCTCGATCGGAAGAGATCTGGAGGTCCCGTTTTCAAGTTTTCGTTTTCACATAGAAATAACACGTAAAAAATGCTAACCTTAACTCACTGGTAATTTCGCATGAAATTATAGAAGTAAATGAAAAATGTCAAGAGACCTTTTTTGTAGGCAACAATATTTTGTAAAATAAATAAATAGCAAAAGCTTTTATTTTATGAGAATTTAATACGAATATTTTTGATCATTCAATTTTATCAGTTTTACGTCACAATAATAGAGACCTTTTTTGTACTAAATATTGTTGCCTGCACAAAATAGAGGGTGAATGTCTCTCGAAGCGATTTGCTTGAGCCAGTAAAAGTGATTTTGTGTACTGCATCAATCACTCTGATTGTGAGTTATTAGTTGAATACGCTTCAAAAGAAATAATGAGAGTGTCACATCCTCGATGCCCTCTGCCCTTAGATATTAGGTACATTCTAAATTGTTTCATACGTTTTCTTGATATCATGCAATTTTGTACCATTTTCTTCAACCGCTTGCACGATTGTTTCTTTTTTTCCGTTCTTTCTTGTGAAACAAAATAATCTTAATAACTATTTAGGTAAGCTACCCGCATGCGTGCGTCGGAGGGACTCTTTTAACATTTGCTGAGGACTAAATTGATGCCCGAAAATACCGAAAGGTATTTTCGAGGACAAGACATCTGGCGTACACACGCAGTGTAATAAAACCATCCATCAAATATTACCTGTTTCGGGTAGGATGGCGCAATAATAGAATACGTTATCTTTGCATATATGATGCAAGTACGGAAATTCTTACCCGCACGCGTGGAAAGGTTGGAATGGGATTACGTAACTAACCCACTACGCTGGACCCAAAATATTATCTATACATACTTGAAACTTCCTCATTGGCATAACTACCGTGAAAATGTAACGAACCAATCAGGAAGCGCGTTAGAAATCTGCACACTAAAGTACAAATCGTTAAAAAGTGTTGCACTAAGTAGAAGCTAAGCAGTTCAACAAAAATCTTTGAACAGAGCAGTCCAGATACGTCTTCTAACTAGAGTCGACCATCAAACAATCTTTTAACGAGACATGGACAGTTCAAAATCATCCCTGAAACAGAGCAATTCTTCGTCCACCTTCGATCAGGGTAATTCACAACATTTTTTTAGATCTTGACGAATTGAATGACTCTAAAGAAATTCCGCGCTTCTAATACTATATCAAATAATATTATTTTTCATAACATTAACCGAACATTATAATCTCAACTTCGTTTGAATTTGAATAAACTTAATCATTGTGTTCAATTTATATTGTGAGTTAAAACCTAATTAATAACTAATGATAATTCATATCATAAACAGTCATCGTCGAGCACGCAGAGCCGCCCTCAGCCCGAACCATCAAAATCGACTAAAGGTAAGTGATGACTTTTATTTTAAAAGCTTATCTCTTAATACGAGATCAACCAAAATAGAATAACTTCTCGTTCATCTCAGGTAAACCGTGTTCAAGAACTTTGTCTTAAAACGAGCGTCAAATTATTGTGGCGAGTTGATTCTTTCTTAGATAAATAATAATTACAGTCAATCCAGCCCCTAACGATAGAATACTACGCGGGTATAGTAAATGGCCGCAACAAATTTATGAAAGCCATAAGTTTAACTATTTTACCTCTTCGCCACGCGATAGACGGAGATGATGATGGACAGCAATTTCAAAATCACGCTACTCACTCGTGCGCCACAGCAACGATATCTGCCAACAATTAGGCTGCATCCTCTTGGCCTGATTGCTTCCGTATGCATCCCGGCTTGTTTCGCGTAGTAATTAGCCAACCGTGGAGACTGTAAGTTTAATGGCAAAACTCATTACTGGCAATTCAAAATTGCTGAATTTTTGTACTGTTATGTGTTTCGTATATGTACAGTGGAGGACTAAATCGTTCGATTCTTGACACCAAGTGGTCTTAAAATCAACACTACAATAGTGTGAACTCTATGGAATATTTTCGGTGTTACATTTAACACAGAATTTCTAACGGTGCGACGAGTTCAATTTTTTCTTGTTATTGTTGGAATCTAACAGTAAATAACAGGGTGGTTACTAAATCCCCGATACGAAATTCCCTGAATTTGCCAGGTTTTCCAGCCAAAATTTTTAAAACAAATATCCCTGACCACTCGTATAAATTGGTTATAGCGAATTGATAAAAATATACGTATTTTCCACATCATTGTTTATTTTTTTTATAAAAGTACGAACCGTCACTCGGGTCACACTGTCCCATCCAGCCGATGCGCACAATCGGTTGTAAGGTAATATTTAGGAATATTCAAAGTTTGAAGAGAACCTTCCGGCGGTGGTAAAAAAATTTGTATGCGATTTAATTTATCCGAAGCTTAAAAAAATTGTGGGACGTATGTGTATGATAAAAATATAGAGTAAACGATTCCCTGACTTTGCGCAAAAACCCCTGACATTTCCCCGACTATTCCAGAATTGCAGAATTTCATGACGTTTCCGAGGTTTTCCAGAATTCTCTGACCAGTGACCACCCTGAATAAGTACAAATATTACAAAATAAATGACAGTTAATTTTTCAGGGTGTATGAAGAAATAACTTAAAATTATATTCTGTTCGGAATTACTCACGGTGATTCGCATTGATGAATAACGATATCCTTGTGGATCTGCTTGCTGTGTTCTGAAACGACACCATGGATCACCGATATGGACGATTACTTACACAAATTGGCACGCTAATTGTACACTTCGAAAATTAAACGAAAATCTACTTTGAAATACGATGCACTTGTTAGTATAAGTATATCAAATAAGACTGCATTTGAACCGAATGAAGTGAGTTTACAGAGAATTGGATTAACATGATCCATAATTTTACCCGAGTTCAAGTCAACGCGAATGAAAATTGAACCGATGGAATTTGCTGTTCAAATGCTCTCGCAGTGGCAGTTGATCGATTATACACGACGTGAATCCCATTATAAGCAACGAATTAATAATTTAAACCCGAATATCCAGGATATTTTGTAACATTGTTCTCACTTTGAACACAACTAATACCAAAAACGTCAACATTCAGCCGTTAAATTGGCGGCAAATTGTCAATATGGCAGCGCTTCGGTCGTTTGTCTATTGTTTATACTACTGGAACGTCATCTGAACCGAACTGTACTATAGTTCAGTGCACAGAACCTGAGAGCATATAAGGTACATGCTCTAAGCACAGAACCCACCGAAATTCATTGTCGAGTAAGATTTCTTTCAAATTTTTACAGCTGCAACAGATGTAACCTTGTTTTGGTCAACTGGTTTGCTAATTGAAGTAATGGATATTTATGCTCACAAGTATTTACCTTGACTTAGAACAATATTTACTAAACATCTCTGCGTGAAAATGTGATTATGGCATGATTTTTTGATAAGGTCGATCAAACGGCGATTCCGCAACTGTCGCCATGTAGACCAATCAGAAGGCAGTTTTAAACGGAAAATCTTTTCACGAGTGAAACCCGCTGCCGTGTAAACGAGCCCAGAAGTCCGCGCTATATTTACATCTCTGTTTACGATTTACACAGTTGTTACTTAGTCAATGGCCAAATACGAGAGTTTATTTTTGTACGATATATTAGTAACTGAATAAATTATTTTGTGCGTTGTGTTAATCTGTTACCAAACCTTTTGCACAATTTGCAGTGTAATATGACTGAATTACTCTACATCAATCATCCCATTATTTCGCTGAAGAAGAGTATTCGACAATGAGTTCGACGAAAAAAAGTAAAGTTAACCTCCCGAGTGGCTGGATCGTCGTCAATTCAACAAGCTTTCCCGATAGGGTTTATTACTTCAATGTTCGTACTGGAAAATCGTCTTGGACAGAACCGTCGCACGAGACGAACAAGGTACGTGGGTCACCCTGTTATTCGACTACATTCATCTTACCACGTAGTTTTGTTACGTATTCAATCGCATGTTTCATAACCTTGAAAATTCGCTAATTATCTCATCCAAAATCGAGCTCAGCAAAAGTTTAGTGTTTTCCTGCCAATGCTTATGTCAATTTACGTTGAATTACAGCAGTTCTTTTGTATTGCACAGTTTCAGCCCGAAAAAGCTGGACAAAAGCGTAAACTATCAACAGACACCGACGTGACCTCCCCTGATTCAACTTCCTTGGATAAGTTACAGAACTCCAGTGACAATGATAAGCCCCGGCGATTACTGCGAGCCAAGCGATGTTCGGAAACGTCTCAAATATCCGAAACACCACAGATGAAGGCATTGAGAGAGAAAATGACCAAGCAGAAGTCTAAATCTAACCAGAAGAAGAAGCCAAAGCAAGGTCTCTCTGTACCTGAAAATAGCCCCCAAGATGTGCCACTGCTTAATCGTCTTGGTAGTGAGGAATTGCCCCTCTGCTCACAGCGGGCTAAGCAATATTCTGAATCGAGAGTAGTAGAAACGCCCCAAATGAAAGCATTGAGGCAAAAAATTTTAAAGAAAACATCGAAGTCTGTGCAGACCCGAAAGGCAAAATCAAACGTCTCGGGGCTCGAGAATAATAATGAGGATTTACCTCTGTTTGTGGATAAACGAAACAGTAGTATCAAATTAAAGACTCAAAGATGTTGCACTAAATTGTCTAATACTGATACCAGGAAACCAGACGACAATGTTTCCAATGTTAGGAGTACCTTGAATGCTGCAGAGTCATTTGCGAGCAAATCGACTACTTCAGCTACGTCAAGGCGTACAGAGAAGCTGAAAGTAGAAGGACACCGACGAGGTCTTAAAGTCGACAAAAAAAAGAATCTGGCCAATAAAAGATTGGACAGTTTAAAGAATAAACTTAGTACCATCCGCAAGAGAATAGAACCTGCTATATCTGCCAAGGTGGCACGGCGATTGGCAACACAAGATGCTACATCTAGTAAACTCGATACAATATTCGATAAGAGTGTTGAGAACAATACCGTATATGAAATGCGCCCTATTAGCCCGACAGGTATTTCTATAATGAATTGATCCTAACAATTGTGTTTTAAGATGACATAAGTTTTCACCTAAATTTATCATGTTGTCTTCTCTGACGAATTTTTGCTACATTTCAGACCCATTGCCGAGCATTTATCAAAATACTGAATCACGATTCAGATCGCTCAGAGCAAGGCTCGCAAGCAGGTCATCTTCATCAGATATTAAAACTCAGCAAGAGAATGATCAGTCAGATAAAGCTGCCCCGTCTAATCTTCCAAACATTCCAAAAGTTGGCAGAAAAAAGAAGAAAACTAGTCATTTGGAAAAAACAAGCATAGATAGTAGTGTTGACGAAAGGGCTGATGTGTTTTTGAACCACGCTGTGGCACAACATGCAGATGAGACCGCATTTTTTGAAGAAATGGAATGGGAACCCATTGAACAGGAAAAACTCATCGTCGAAGTGAGATACATATGAAAGCATTTTCCCAGTTTACGAAAATCATCATCATGTAGTAGAAAATCTAATGATAAAATCATTATTTTTAGGTCCAAGAAGTTAGGATGCATCTCTCTACCGATGTAGGTGCGACGGAGCAGAAACCCCCTAATTGTACTGTAAATGGCCTAGAGTTTTCCCATGTTTCTGAGAACAGGAACCAAACGGTTGTGTATATTGTTGTCGACACCAATGTCTTTTTGTCAAATTTGAAGACAGTTACAGAAATTTTGGAGGGTTGTCATCAAACGAAATTTCAATATAAACCTGTGGTTGTAGTGCCTTGGATGGTATTACAGGTTAGTACTTTTGGAAAACTTGGTACAATTTATTTTCTAAGAATAAATCAATTTTCTTGAGATTTAATTATTTTTTACATGTATTTGATATTCTTCTGCCACAGGAATTAGACTATATAAAGGATAACAAATTGCAGAGGAAATCAACACACTTACAAAGAAGTGCCAAAATCGCAGTTGACTTGTTGTTTCAATATTTCTCAAGTAACCACCCTCGACTGCAAGGTCAAACAGCTGCAGATGCTGCTTCGAACAGAACAAAATATCATACTGACTCGCCAGATGACGAAATATTGCAAACTTGTTTGAGAATTCGAGAATTTGGATGTACAGTTGTGAGTTACTCTCAGAGTTGATAGAAATTTAAGCGTTTACCGATTTACTGAATTATTTGTCTTAGGTTTTGCTGTCCAATGACAAAAATCTCTGCAACAAGGCAATGATACACCATATCCCTACTTATGGGCGGCATAAATCTATTCAGGCAATGCTTTTGCTGAATGCGAACGAAATTGAAGCTAAATCCCCTATGACGCAACTGAAACAAGTGAAAGGTGTTGAAAACCATACAGAAACGGTTAATTCAAAAGAGGCTGATACATCGGATGAAATTTTTTGCGAGGCAAAAGCTATAATTAAGAACTTTCTATCTGTTGTAGGTATTTTAGAAGTTTGTTGCAACTTTTTTTTTATCTTCATCAAACTTTCTAGTCATAAGTATGTAAACTTAACTCCAACCAATTGTCTTCCAGATCGTTTCAAAAGAAATGGAAAAATTATTTGGGGAAAAATGGGCAAGGCACGTGATAATTCAACCTCCTTGGTCAGTGATGGACGTTCTCAAGTGTACCTCGAAACACTGGATCGCCGCAATTAGTGATGTCTTTGTAAGACGGGCTGAATCCATGGTTACGAAACTGACAGAGATATTTCTCAACTCTCCAAGTATGTCAATTCCGTATTTATATGAAAATAAGACAGAACCGAATATAAAAAGTATCCGAAGTTGGAAAAATTCTTAGAAAAGGTGCTATTTTTTTCTCTTTTATAGAAATATACGCGAATTAATTTCTTGTTGCATTCGATTTTCCACACGAGATTGATTTTGGATTTCAGAATATGGTCAGAGTTTAAAATCCATCAGAACTGTGTTAGAAGTGTGCTATGATCTTGTACAGATGGTGAAATCGGACAAATATCAGGAACTATCTTATCAATCATGTTCTAACATCAAGGTAAATAGCGAATAACTTACGTTTATTTGTCTATAAGCTCACTAACGTTTAATTCGTGGACTATATTTTAGAAGCTGATTGATAGATGTAATGAAGAAGTGAAGGAAAACGAGGTAGAAAAAAATCAGACCTTGATCGAACTTGAAAACGAGAGTGTGAACAACGAGCAACGGGCTAACAATGCTTTCAGATTGTTTGATCAAATTTGGACGTTTACAAATAACTTTTGGTAATATGCATTGCCAATTTTCAAAGAGCTTTCAATACGAATTAGGCAGAAAAGGCATTTTCTAAAATTGAATCAACTGCAAATAATCTATAAGATTTTCACGGAATTACAGTGGAATGTCGGCCGATTTGGTTGGAATACCCCACTGCATAACTTACGAAGGATTCAATCCCGCTCCGTCAGCTGAAACTATAAATCGATTGCAGCCAGAATTAGTATCCAGCTTGAATCAGCTGATACACGTTCTAAGAACGTAGGTTGAACTACATTCGTTATTGTCACATAATTCTTGAAAACTTTTCACCAGTTAGACATCAAGATCTGTATGTTAGTAATCGTGGACGGAATTTATTTCAGGGTTTTAAGTGAGGTGGGCTGTCTGACTGTGTCCCATCCAGCGCTGATTGCCCTTCACCAAAGTTTGGTCAATTACCTTCCAAATTCTGGCGAGTTTAACGACTCGAGCTCTTTGGATATCGGCGATCTCCTTTGTTGTATCAGGTTGAAAAAAGAGTTTTTGAAAACTGGACTGATCCAGTTGCAAGAACTGAGTTGTCAGTTTTGCCGGATAGCAGACTTTCGATCAATGACCGTTGGCATTTCGAGTTAGGCATTTCAAAGTTACAGTACGTTAGGACGATGTGATATTAAAACAAACGTAATCTACAAGTGCTGTGTTAGTCAGAAGGTTATTTTTGAGAAAAATATATTCACTCAGAGTTTTGTTCACAAGATTAATAATTTACTACATTTGCCGCGAAATAGAGGCGTGTTGAAAGTTGAACTTTTTGTATTTCAGAGTAGACTGTAGTTTTTATACTTGAATTTTGCACTCGTTATGAGACGCTGATCACATAGTTTTATTTGGTGTAAACGGATCTTTATTCGTATCATTAGTCATCGTAGATGTAAAAAACAGAAGTCGGTAACTCGGCTGAAAGTAGAGATAAAAAAGAAACATAAACCATTAGTTCTGGTTGTAAATATCGTTCCGAATCGCTTCACTGTTGTTACTCACATGTCATGTTAGTACAGCTTAGCAGAGAAGCGTCTGTATTTCGAGAGAAATGCAGGTACATACATACAGATGTATAGAAAGAGGTATAATATATTTATTTGAAACGTAAGTACAAATGTAAAACAAGTCTAATCAAACGGCATTAAAATTTGTATCCAACCGTATACTCAAACTCTGACTGTACATATTAATTGTCTTAAACGATATAACGCATAGTTCTATAACATTAAAACAAGTTTAAGAGAGACAAGGGTTTGCATTGTAGGTATAAATATATAAACGTATCTGTTTTTTTTTTCGATACTCTTGATCATTGACGCTTAAGACGTTCATAATCAAGTGAATTCCTTACGACAAGTGAAAATCCATTGAACAAACATAATTGTCTAATTTCTGTATAGTAAAGGAAACCCTTCAGGATTAGGGGGTTGAAGCCAGTTGTCCTTGGAATACTGTACGTGTTTGGTTTCGACAACGTGGTAGGTGTAGGCGTGCCGGGATTTTTGGCTCTTGTTGGCATTCGAGTAGTGGACGACCTGTCCGTGGAGCAGCACACAGGTGCCTTTCTTGACTGGTATGGCTCGGAAGTTGCTCTGGGGGTAGCAAGGCGCAGCGCTGTCGTATACCAGAAGCTCGCTGGCCTTTGGATCCTTGTTGCGCATGTAGCGTCGATGCACTCCGCCGTTGTGAGACCCAGGCGCTATCCACAGACAGCCGTTCTCTAGCGTAGCGTCCTCCAGTGCTATCCAAAAGCCTAGGAGTCGGGGAGGTTGCGTATAGAGGTACGTTGCGTCCTGGTGCGCGGTTACTGTAATGAGAAATAAATATTACCTCGTTTGACTAATTTGTAGCAACTCGGCCTACGGGATAGTGAGGATTTGGAAGAGGCAGAGTGATCGGTTAGTCTAGATATCATCGTCCGAGGAGCGTGTTGAGATAACTTCGTTTGTGTTTCGGAAAATTCTGGAACCATTCCTGATTATAAGAATGGTTGTAAATACCAATTTTCGGTACGTGTATACTTAGCTCCTACCTTCAGAACCAATACCGGGATTTTTGTATATAAACATCGACTGACATATCGCTGGTTCCTGAAAATTCAGCTGAAAAGCGGTTTCCTTTGCTCTGTCGTCGAACGAAATTTTCTTAAACGTTGGATGCAGCCAGTGAAGAGCGTGTCCCACCTGGCAACAATCGTTTGATTTGATTCGTACCCGTTTTACGACAATACACGTACAGTTCTTTACCAAACATATGGTTATTGTACATATTGACCTTGTTCAGCGATACTCTGGGATGAACTTTGAGTTTTCCGTCATCCTCCAGAGCTCCAGCCTCGAAGAAGAGGCTTATCTTGTGGGCGCTGTCAAGGAAGTATTGATCTTTGTTCTGCGAATAATTATTATTTCTCTTGTTAATCTGATCATTATCCAATCTATGAGTTATGGAATTTTTTGCCGAGGAATCTTACTTGCGGCAATTCGACGGTATTGAATACTTTTCTTTCGTTTTCCGGTGGCAAGTTTGTCGTGAATTCTTCGCCGGCGGCTCTGAGCTCTTCCACCTCGCTAGGCGAAAGATAATCTTCCAGCACGACGTAGCCGTCGTTTTGAAACTGAAAAACAATTTTGAAGTGTTCAATTCTACTCAAGGTCACGACTACATACTATCATGAATTTTCGTGTAAGATCTGAAACGATTCAGCGCGTACCAGTATTCATGTATCTACCCACGGGTGATACACTTTGAATGTATTTTTACTCAATGCAACAAGAATAATCTCAGCCGAGTCTCTCTACCACCTGGTGATTAGGTGCCAGAGTGTGCGTTTAACCGTAAAGGTCGTTCTATTTTGAAATCGGAGCACTTCCGAATGTTGTCCGCTGCTCGCGTGATGTGAAGTGATAGAGAAAAGAGTTTCGATTCATTTGCTTCGAATCGCGAGGAGAAAGGATGATTATCGTCACGGCATGTGATATCATAAAGTGTCTGAGTGCCTGAGTTAAAAATATATCACGAAACACATATAAACGCATAGATTTAATGATCGGGGATTCCCCAGCTACGCCGAAAAGCTATCACACGTCATCAATGACGCTTCGTTATGTTTCTATTCGAGAGGGCGGAAGATAAAATAGAAATGACCAGTCACTGTTTTTCTTCGTTACGTTTTCACTACGTAAATATACCTTTCCGTTTCTCCGGTTATTAATACACCTTACGTATTGCATTCAAATTTTCAAAATATACCGATCATGATGCCTGAGAAGTACGCGTATTGCTAACAGTTGAAATATGCGCCTGTATATATGGGGCATTCCATGTCAACTCGACCAATGATCTTCCCTTACCATTTTTGATTCGTTTCAGGATTTTTCATTCCGTTTTCCGGTCACAAAAATGCACTTCTTAATTTTTTCAGATTTTATGCTACAACCGTTAATTTTTTATGATTATTCAAATATATCTAAAATTTAGCATTTTGTAAATATCTAAAAAATATTATTTTTCATCCCGCTCATTCTGACACCCCTTCCATAATGAGGCGATTTTCTCTTCTATTTTTTTCTACCACTGCACACATTTTGAACAGACAAAACACCACGTATTCAATCGTTCAAACTTTCTGTGTTCAATTCTGAATCTTTTGCCGCAAGGACGCAGAATTTTTGATATTTTTTTGAGAATCTTCGGAACGTGAAACACGCTGTTGTGTTTGTTGAAATGTTTAAAGTGCTAGAAAGAAATAGAAGCCGAATCGCCCGATTAGGGAACAGGTGTCCGAATGATCGGAATGAAAAATAAGATTTTGGAGAAGGCTTTGAGATTTTTAAAAAATCCCAATATTTAGATAGATTTAAATAATGATAAAAAATTAACGGTTCTAGGAGAAAATCTGAAAAAATTAAGTAGTGCTTTTTTGTGACCGGAGAACCGTATGAAGAATTATGAAGCAAATCAAGAATGGTGTTTGAAAATCATTGGTCGAGTTGACATGGAATGCCGCATGTACACATGTGAATTTTACAAATGTACTTTGCACATTCATGTCCAAATACAGTGCGTCCATGCATTTGTGATAAGGCCGACTCGTTCTTTCAGTAAGAGTTTGATAATTTCAATAATACTATTTTCTGGTATTTATTTCTTCAATAAAATCGTTAAACATTCGTCATGTAATGAAATACAACTTATTTCTTCTTTTCTTTTTTCATGAAATATGTGTAATATGCAGCGAAATTTATTGTCATTACGACACGTAATGCTCGTATACGTTCATCCGTGGGGGGCATTGATTTTTCAGGGGATTGCAGAACGGACGAACGAAAATGGACGTATAGTTTGTGGTGACGGGGGTGTTACATCGGGATCTTAGCTGAATGAATCTTTAAAGATAGAACGAAACACTCAGCGAACGCGGTTACATTGATGTACGAATGGAATGCACGTACACGTTGCATGATTGCAAACTTACGTGTCAGACGGTTTTAGAATCGCGAGCAACAAACCGTTATGATTCGCGCTGGGATATCAGCGTAATTGTAGTTAATTGTTTCACCCGTAAACAGTGATGAATTTGTGTATTATTTTTAAACAGTTTTCATCCTCGAATACACTGAAAAACGGCCAGTAATTAAAATCTAGTAGCGTTACGAGTACTCGATAGAGTTTAGCACTATGTACAGAGATAACACGTTTCTCAGCTTTTAGACGGATATGATCGCTTATACTCTATAGCCGCCTCGTTTGTCGTAACCAAAAATTTAAAAATAGCCCTGTGCATTGCTGTTCATGGTGAAGGGTAATGTGTATAAGTGGCGTGAGCATCGACACTGAATTTTATTGCCCTCTGCAATCAGATTCTACAAATAAGAACAGCTAGAGATGATCCGTCAATAAAATTCGTTGAATGTGAAAACAAATTGGAACGCATGCATCGATTACTGATCACTTCACGGATTTGAATTTCCATTTGCGGGAAAAGTTTTCAACCGTGGGCACAAAATATCGTCAATAGTTATTGACAAGAAGATCAACTCGGCCATAAATGAAGACCGCGGGGGGGGGGGGGGGTACTAAAAAACAAAAACTAAGAAATCCATCTTGATTATCGACGTAGTTAAAGAAAAAGAAATTAAGTATTTAAAGACAAAGTATGTTGACAGTAATTGTAAAGTCAATTGTAAAGATTCGCTGAGAAGATGAGAATTGGTGCAGATTGTTGCGAGTGCCATTTTTCATTGTCAGCGTGTATAATTAATGACGCTCCTCCAGCAAATGATTGAAGAAGAATGCGTTGAACTATCTTGCGCTATGACGGTTACGTTAATCCAGTGATAAAATTATGTAGTTTTCCATTGACAATTTGGTTTCGCATGCACATATTTGTTACGTGATATCCCTGAAACGTATTTTACTATATGGCAATACGCACAACACAAAACGCATCGAACGAAACAGACTTTATCAAACAGACTGTATACCAAAAGTATATGACCTTTGAACCGATCGTTTTCTATATACACCGATAACATGACAAGTGTGTATATCTTCTACGGTATAGATGCGTTGGCAGAGTAGACTATTCTACGTTAAAAGTAGAATGACGATACATTGAGATGCAACTCACCTTCGACAGTATGTCCATCTTCATACCAGACCTTTACCAATTAATATTTATCTCCTATTATGCAATAATTGTTATTCGTATTCCCCGCGCTCTCCAAAAACACGAGTTGCAAATTTCAAAATTATGACGTACGTTCAAAATTGGAGAGTATGAACTAATGGAAAGAAATAATCTTTGCGCCGTGGTAGATCGAAGTGAAGCGCTTGGCGGCACTTGGAGGACTGCGGACTCGGGGCTTGGGAATTGGAATACTGTGCGGATTGTGGAAGCGTGGATGAGCAGTGAGGCGTGGAGCCGACATTCGGGAGCAGCGGCAAAGACGACCGTAACGCTGTACGATAACGACGAACCTAACGGAAATTCTTCCGACTTAAAGAAGACAAATTTTGAAATTGTCTTTTTACCTTGATTTGGCATTGTTATTTAAAACTCCAAGAGGAATGAGGGTGAAAAAGATTAAATCAACGAAGGAAAAAGTAGGGCGCCTTGTTGCATGCAACCCACGTTGCATGAAATCTGGCGGGATCGTTAGCATTAGCGAATCTTTACATTTTCAGTCCTTATTAAATTCTTGCCGCTCTTCTGTACTTACTACTTCGTGGTAGATGAAACTTGTCAGTCGTTTATTAATTATAAATCGAGAAACTTTCGCGCTGCTTGGCTCAAACTTTTAAACTTACGCCTGACGCGGCTGGCGACAGAAATTCGGTAAGCGAATCGGCAAGTGCATTTCTCATCGGATTACAAACATGCGTCACAGTTTTTTTTTTTTTTGTCTTATTCTTGCTTCCTCAGTCTCGTTAGAGGCGTAGTTGAATTTTCAGTATGCTTTTTTCGATTCTTTTGCACGTTAAAACAGCCAAGTTTGTATAAAGAGTTTGGGCTACTAACTACGTCGCAAAAAGTATAACCGAGCGTAAAGTTAAAGGCTTTTTTGAATACGTTTTTAGATTGAAACTTTTTAGAAATTTCTAGGCATCTCAGGTAGTTGCGGGAATAGATAAATAAAAAGATACAGATACGATATATTTATTATACATATATTAATAAATCCAAGTGCAAATTATTAAATGTACAAAAAGAAGTGCATGGAAATGGTGTTAAAACTCTGCTCTAGTCGTATACATTGAAACTTGAGCTGTGAATTTCAGTTATCTTATCGATATGACGCGCGTCCCCCATACTGGTTTCGTCTCGATCTTCCCGACCATTGACATTCAAGATATTGAAACTGACTGAAATAATTATCGCACTTAATTAGGGGGTAAAAATTTAAAGAATGCCTTGAAGGACGTTAGTTTTTATACAACAAAGGAAATCCCTCGGGTTGCGGGGGTTGAATCCAGTTTTCTTTCGAGAACTCTACGTTCTTCGTTTCGTACGCGTGAATCGTATACGCGTGGCGGGACTTGTGGCTTTTGTTAGGTTCCGAATAGTGGATGATTTTTCCGTGGAGCAGCACGCAGGTTCCTTGCTTCACCGGTACGGCCTTGAAATTGCTTTGGGGCCAGGAGGGCGTCTGCGTGTCGTATACGAGTAATTCGTTGGACTTTGGATCCTTGTTACGCATGTACCTCCAGTGTACCTCGTCCTTGTGAGAGCCTGGCGCTAACCAGAGGCATCCGTTCTCCAGCGTAGCGTCCTGCAGCGCTATCCAGTAGCCTAGGAGTCGCGTGGGTTCCGTATAGAGATAAGTAACGTCCTGATGTATGGTCACTGCGATTGGAAATAAGGCTGAATTATTTTACCATCCCTGGTGGAAGCTGCTATTTGCGAGTGTTTGGACTTTGGGAGGTGGAGGTCGAAACTTGAAAGGGTCAATGTTGCGAATGGCCGAGATTTCAAACATGCGAAAATAAAATAACGAAACTCATTCTAATCAGTTACACTTTCGAAAATCAAGATTTCGAATAATTCAGCTTTTCCTATTTTATTTGCGCTTGTTTGAAATTTCGATACATCGACCTTTCGCAATATTGACCCTACCCTACCCAGTTTTGACCCCCACCCATATTGATCGTGACATGTGGATAACCGGAAGGGTTTTTTCAACGTTTTCACCAATATCTCTTTCTCATTAAGGTGTTTAATTTTCATCGCGTGCATATTTACACCGGCATTTAGAAGGAAGGTATCCCAGGTCAATCTCTCCGATTTTTTTTTTTTTTGTAATATGTTATAGCAGACTGAAAACTAAGCGCCACGTATTTTTTTCATCTGCCATTAAACACTTTAAGGGGGTGGAACCAACCTCCAACGTACGGCATGTTAAGCGGTGATTTAGCAATTTTATTTTTTTTGTTTTTTTATTGAGAAAATTACATTTTGCATTCCCCGTTATGATAAAACTTTTCCAATTAGATTGGTTAAAAAATACTACGTTCTCGTAGGTGAAACTGCCAAATCGCTCCGTGAGATGCCTCACTTTGGATGGTGGTTTCACCGCCTTAAAGTGTTTAACGACAGATAAAAAAAAAAAAAAAAATTACCGTCGCCGAGTTTTTAGTCTACTATATCATATTGCAAAAGAAATGAAATTGGAGAGATCGACCTGGGATACCTACCTTGTTAGTCGTATAATAAGCCATCTTACCTTGAGAACCAATACCGGGGTTTTTGTAAATGTACATAGACTGGCAAATTGCCGGTTCTTGGAAGTTAAGTTTCCGCGCAATGTCCTTCACTCTGTCGTCGAAGGAGATTTTCTTAAACGTAGGATGTAGCCAGTGAAGGGCATGTCCCACCTGTGAACAGTTGCACCAGCGTATTCATTTTCCCTTTTACATAGACCCTACACGTGTTCGCGATTACCAAGCATGCGATAATTATGCATGGTATATTTACCTTGTTCAGTGATATCTTGGGGTCAACTTTGAGTTTCCCGTCAAGGTCCAGAGCTCCGGGTTCGAAGAAGTAGCTCATCTTGTGGGCACTGTCCAGGAAGTACAGATCTTTGTTCTGCGAATTATTATTATCATTTTTTTTTTGTTGCAAAGTTGATCATTATAATGTTATTGTAACGAGGCATCATAGAATTACTAAGAGAGGAATCTCACTTGAGGAAAGTTTATGCTATCGAATACTCTTCTTTCATTTTCCGGCGGCAAGTTTGTCGTGAATGCTTCACCAGCGGCTCTAAGCTCTTCCACCTCGTCAGGCGAAAGAAAATCTTCCAACACGACGTAGCCATCATTTTCGAACTGAGAAATGAGTAAAATAATTATTCAAATCGTTTACATTACTGCGCGATTATCTACTGTTACACTATCTTGAAATATTTGGAAATCTTGGAAGTATATAAGTCATCGGGTTATCGCATAATTATCGGATTATATAATCCATACTGTGCGTTATCAACTTTTACAAAACTTATAATTTGGAATGTTATTAAATTTTTGGACGATAATATTGTTAATTAGAAACGAAGAAGATATCACAAGGCAGTTTAAATTACAAAATATATCGTCTAAGACCGTGGTCAACATGTTGTACTAGGAATTGGGATCAAACACAACTCCTTTTATACATTCTTTAAAAGGGTAGTTATATTGATACATAGTCTGGATAAACTTCCGTTTAGAACATACCTTCGATCAATGCGAAATTTGGTATACTTATGTATTTTGATGCGCTGATCAAGAATACCAAACTCAAAATACCCGCAAATTCGATTTTCAAGGTCAAATCAATTTTGTGTGTGTGTGTGTGTGTGTGTGTGTGTGTGTGTGTGTGTGTGTGTGTGTGTGTGTGTGTGTGTGTGTGTGTGCGTGTGTGTGTGCGTGCGTGCGTTTCTTTAGGTTTGGGTTTGGGTTTTTCCTTATATTTATTGCAATAAATGTGAAAAACATTTAAAAAATCGATTTTTTGTCGATTTGACCTTGAAAATCGAATTTGCGGGTGTTTTGAGTATGATATTCTTGATCAGCGCATCAAAATACATAAGGGCTATTCCGCGTCAACCGGATCAGTCATCTCTCAGATATTTTTTTAATTTGGCATGTGGATTGTGTGGGAGGAGTTAGATTTTTGTGCCAAAGCGCGAATCTCATAATGCAAAATTCGATTTTTTATTAACAATAACAAATTAGACTCCCATTTTTTTCAAAAATTCATAACTTTGGCAAAAAATTAGATACAATATATTTTTTTTTTCAAATTACGCGGAAAGCTCCATAGAATTTAAAAAAAATACGAAATGGTAAAAAAAAGTTGTTATCAATTGTTTATTTAACAATTAATTTTTCAAAGATTTTTAAAACAGTGACTGACACGATCAAAAATTTTTTTTAAAATTCTGACACGTTCCTTGAACCGTACTACAATCTGTGAATTAATGCCAAAGGGGTGTTTTTCTTCGTTTTCGAGTTAAAAATCATTAAAGGTGTCGATGCGCATGAAATTGCGGCGCGCCGAGTCTCTACGTAATGGCGGGCGGCCGCTTGCCGTCCACCGCTACCCCGCGGTGGCGTCGCAGCGTTATTTTCACGATGTAGGACATGATTGAAGAATCTGAAAAAAATACTGTACCTTCACAAGGCCTGCTCAAAGCGATAAGTGAAGTTTCAAGAATGTGTTTTTATTTTAAAATAAGTAGCAAGTTATGTAATTATTATCATTTATGCTCCCTCTCATGGTATGTAACCGTTATTTTGAATCTCTGTAATAAAAAAACGGTGAAAAACACATTCCTGAAACTTCACTTATCGCTTTGAGCAGGCCTTGTGAAGGTACAGTATTTTTTTCAGATTCTTCAATCATGTCCTACATCGTGAAAATGACTAAAATAACGCTGCGACGCCACCGCGGGGTAGCGGTGGACGGCAACCGGCCGCCCGCCATTACGTAGAGACTCGGCGCACCGCAATTTCATGCGCATCGACACCTTTAATGATTTTTTACTCAAAAACGAAGAAAAACACCCCTCTGGAATTAATTCACAGGTTGTAGTACGGTTCAAGGAACGTGTCAGAATTTTAAAAAAAATTTTTGATTGTGTCAGTCACTGTTTTAAAAATCTTTGAAAAATTAATTGTTAAATAAACAATTAATAACAACTTGTTTTTACCATTTCGTATTTTTTTTTAAATTCTATGGAGCTGTTACGTCCTCCAGACTTCATATTCCTTTCCCACGCTCTTAGTTACCTTACGCTCTGTAATCTACCCTTATCGTTCGCGAGTCAGCAGGTTCTCCTGTAACTCGCGGCTAGCTTGCCTGCTACATCCGGCAGAAGCAGGCAGATCCATCCCAGCACTCAAGCAAGACACCTATCCTTCTAAATCAAGACCGTACCCTTTTTCCCTTGACCGACTCCGTTGCATTGACCACTAATAAACAATCATATACTTTAAATCGTTTACCTTCCCTTAATACCGATCCCTTTCTATTCCATTCCCTTCCTGCATTGGGAGTAGTAGCACGCGAGTGCATAGTCGACGTGAACGGACCCTACAATAGCCAAATAACATCTTGGCTGGGCGTGGAGTAAGCTCCGATTACCGCTCATCGGAGCCTACGCAATCTACCCCGTAACAGAGCTTTCCGCGTAATTTGAAAAAAAAAAATATATTGTATCTAATTTTTTGCCAAAGTTATGAATTTTTGAAAAAAATGGGAGTCTAATTTGTTATAGTTAATAAAAAATCGAATTTTGCATTATGAGATTCGCGCTTTGGCACAAAAATCTAACTCCTCCCACACAATCCACATGCCAAATTAAAAAAATATCTGAGAGATGACTGATCCGGTTGACGCGGAATAGCCCATAAGTATACCTTTCAGATCGATCGGAGGTATGTTCTAAACGGAAGTACACCCCATAGTCTTAATACCTGTGTAATTATGAATAAAGGAACAACGATTAATATGATATTGGTAAATCATGAAATTAATTTTTTTTTTTTTGCCTCAGTAATTCAAATTTGGACCGGAAACAAGATTAAAATTAAGTCACGGTGCCCGAACGTCGAAATGGATATTTTCCGACCTAGAGCGTAAAGTATATACGCAGAGAAATTTCTTGGATATGTAGGTCTCCTTATTAAAAACATCAAAATTATCAGTCAACGTTTCGACCCTAGGATGTGGGTCATCTTCAAGACAGGTTTATTGCATCTAGTACAAATTTCCAACCAACCAAAAAGGAAAGTATCTGAAACCCCTTATGTTGGCGATAATACACAGTTGAAACTGTCTCAGAATATTTTTATTAGGTATAACTCACCTTCGACAATATGCTCATCTTCTTGAAATCACGATTAACAGAATTTATTTATAATATACAATTTTTTCACAAGTATAAAATCGGGGAAGACAAACAAATACAAACAAGAAAGTCGCGTGTCGAGGCGAACTACAGTGAATCGCTTGATGGTTTTCGGGGAACTGCAAACTTAGCAGAGACGTGTCTGCTTTTATGCTGGGAAACTGGGGACTTACTCGTTTAAATGTTCTTTTACGTAACCTCGGCCCGCGATTCGTTGGTTCATTCCCGTTCTGTAGATTTCAATAAAACCAGTGAGTTCCGTTCGCAGTTTCGCGCGTCCGTGGGTAAGGTAGAATCTCTGCACAGCGACACAGCGTTCCGTCTGTCGACGATCCAACGAAAAGTTGTTCTCTCATTGGCTGTAATTCATTCCGTTTCCGCTGTTTCGCATGAGCTCCGCTTGATGCGACGTCATTCTTTCGTATCGTACGTATAAATTAGTGAATGACTCGATTAAGCATCGAGCTAGGAAGAACCGCGTTAATTGAGAAAGAGATCTTCGACACACCCAACGTCTACCGGAAAGTGATCAGAGGTCATTTCGAAAAGATCTCCGAGCCTGAAGCGTCGACATCTAGTGAAATCCTAACTTTCTATTTCCGAGCTGATTATGATAGTTTTTCTCTTCTTCGAGTATCGCTAGAGAAATGAGAATTTGGAAACCAAAATTAGCCAAGGAAAAGTACGGCGCCTTTTTATATGCAACCAGAATCGTAGTCGCCCAATTAGAATGGAATGAGAATGTTCTTCGCGATTCTCGTTCGAGAGGTGGCGCCACTCCAGCGTCGAACTGGATAACTATTTCTATTGTTGAAGGCAGGCGGGACACGTTCGATTCTCCATATGATTAGCGTCAAATCGCTCTGTTATACCGGGATCTAAATACCCTATTGTTTATCAAGATGTTTCCAAAGGAACGGAAACGTACGGTAACGAATAAAAGATCTGTTTCCGCCCAAGGAGACGGGCAATCGATTCCTTAAGTCTTTATCATTTTTGATTCGCAATCACCTTTAACTCACGAAGTTTGCGAAGTTCGCCTCTCTGCTCCTCAATCGCATTCTTATTTTTATTCTCTTGAGATCGTAACATTCTATTACCATGTACTAACGGGGAGTATGAAATAAAAAAAAAAAATAATAACTAGCAGGATAAAGAAGAAAGAAGGCACGATTGCCTCATCATTTCACAATTTTGACTGTATGAAATTATAAAAAAATGTTGGCATCAACGTTTATAATACAACATAAGTATAAGAAAAACGGCTGGTTAGTTATTATATCCTGTAGAGGTGGAGAAAAATCGTCAGAATGGCTAATAAGTTCAATCAATAGAACAGCACGGATCTCGTACATCCATTAAGAACATGTCTTAGTATACTCGCGGAAAAGAAAAATGCCAGTATTAAGGTAAGTGTACCAGTTACTGTTCCTGTACCAATTATTGACCTTCTTTGGTTGTATCCGTTCGATCCTTAGTTCTAAAATTACCAAATATAAATTTGTAGTGTCTAACCTTCAAGCAATTGGTTTTATTCATCGAGAAATTCACAATTTGTGCCGTAAATTTATAATTATGGAAATTAAGAGGATCAATAATTGGGTCTAAGCGTGTCGATACCTGGTACACTTACCTTAGTTCAATTCCGGAAGAGAAATATTTCGTCGAATCCAAGTTCAGTTGACGACGTAGGAGATTTTGAAAGGCATTACTCACTTCGCGATGCAGCATCTACGCACATACATACGTACCAATAAAATATTAGTCATGGACTGTAAAGCGTGAAAGTTGGAGAAGCGTCGGAGGTGGAGTGGCAAGGACTTGAGCCCGTACGATTCTCGTATACGAAAATAGCCACGATGCGATATCTCGTGCGAGGGGTCATGAGGAGTCGGCTCGTGCAGAGAAGAACTTGTCGAGTTCATCTGTACTTACAACCTATGTGTACACCTACACATATAAATACATACATACATACCTAGCCACGTGTATCTGGGATATTATAGATATTAAGCGAACATTTGAAAGAGGCACGGAACGCGAGGAGGTCCTTTCCTAAGCACGTTTTACGTTCCATTGTGCCTCACGCGAATAACGCAGATTTTTCCTCTGTAATTACTAGTGATGTAACGCATGTAAATTTTGTGAGTATTCGCGAATGCACATTTTTAAATTTGGCGCCATTTCTCTATGGCTAAAGCGTCGACCGACAGGCACACCGTGCAAGTCGCAAGCACACATTAGCGTCGTTTGCATCTTATTACGGAAATTGCTGAGCTAATCCGAACTAAGTCGTTTGTCTGTTTGATTATTTAACGACAAGTTGATAACAGAAGTAAATTAACTTTTAGGATAGTGTGTGATTCCAATGTGAAGACAAACTTATACAATAAAAGTTCGTTATAAAACCAATGTTTTCTCGTCTTATTTAATATTATTTTCCACAATTTTTATAAGCAAAATATGAAGTATTTGTGACAATCGCATTCGCAAGATATTCGCAGGATTTTTGTGAATGCGGATGCGAATGTCAAGAAATATGCGAATATTCGTTACGTCACTAGTGAGTATATAGAACCATCCACATGGACGCAAAGAGACGCGTACGTGTCTATAGGTACAAGTGCACTAATGTCGATCGCTTCTTGTCAGTTCGTCGTCTTCGCTCGCAGCGAAATAGAGCCTTGCGAATTATTCGCGAAATCGCGGCGCGCTGCTGCAAGCTTGCAAGCTGAAAAGCTAGGAAAGCCACGCGAACCCCTGGGAAATAAGTTCAAACTCAAACAAGTCTCGCTAAACCGACTTGACATTAGTAGGTATACGGACGCGGTGTTTTGGTGCATCTTCTGCGGGAGGTTTTTACTCTATTGGGAGAAGAGGCGCAACACGCAAGGACGCTGCTTCGAAAACAGGTAATTCGCACGTTATCGTATACCAAAGTGTGGTATCGGTCATCAAAGCTCTTGGCTTCCGAAAGTGAGGAGAATTTACGAAATTAATATTCGCTGATATTTTATCATTCTTCTCAGATTCGACGTCAGTCAAATACGTTGTGATTTCGTAGGGGCCAGAGTTGACAAAATATAGGTATAATATACACACATGTATTTTCTACACGTGAAGCGAAATAAATTTTTATCTCCGATCGAGGGGGACTCTGCAGGGCAACGATATTACTCGAACAATTATGTAATGTTTATTTAGTTGATCGTCGGGCAAAGTCCACTAACTATTATAAGGCAAAAAATAAAAAAAAAAACAATGTATGCAAAGTATAGAATAGAATAAGTTGAGAACATAAATTTGAAACGTAAATTTTCAACAGAATATAGTAGCATTGTATAAACTATAAAGGTATAAAATAAATAAATTTTGGTCTTTCAGCTCGCAATTGCAGAATAGCAATTATGGTATATATGGATATAAATTTGAACAATATGATATTGAACCATTGATATGCTGCTTGCATGTGTTATACGTTCGTAGGAAAAGTATAAGCCTGATGCTCAGGAATACTGACGAGTCAAGTTGATGCCATAATAACAAATGCGATTTGTTGAAAAATTAGAATTTCCGCTTCTTCGATAATAGAAACGAATTGACAATCACGGAAAGGAAAATGAATACTTTGAAATCGGAAACCCTGCAGAGGGGCGTGGAATCGACCGACTCGTTTCCGTTGCCGGGATACGCGTTTAGAGTACTCACAGCATGCAATAAACCGCGGGTACGTATACGTAAACACAATTGTCGAAGATATGACACGACGGTGAGATAAACGGTCACGCGTGCAACGCGTCTTTGCCATTATTGAATTATATAGAGCCTAGTTATTACGTGCCTGCGTACCCGCGTACCCAAATACGTCTCGTTGCCTGGGTTGAATTGAGCGCCGGATGGTACTGGCCACACGTGTAGGTCCCAGTATACCTTCGACGTTAGTTGAATCGGTTGGAATGAGGACGAAATCGTATAGATAAATCGCTTTCAAATTGTATCAAATCACTTTATTGGGTTATACCCAGTTAGGAGACCGAAAAAAACAACGTTATTTATCAAGGATTTTTCACGAAGCGCAATTTCAATTTATTAATATACAAATTTGTATACACATCGGGGTAACGTTGAACTTCAATCTGATATTTTTTAGTCGTAAAAATAAAGATTTTTAAATATGCTGTAGCCGATCTCCGGAAGCACCTATAAAAAAAGGCGTCTTCCGGTGAGCAAGATATCTCTGGACTGGATCATCTGAAATGAAAAACTAAAAAAGATTTAGTTGACATAAGATATCGTCTGGACTTTGAACGAAGGAATAAGCAAAATATTAATTTTTAACAAAACGGCAGCATGTTAAAAAAAAACTTTCGTTTTTCCATAAAAATTTATCCCTCAACTTGTTGATAAAATGGAAAATAGTTGTCGGCGAGAAAAAGCCTTCGACAAAGAACTGAAAAATATATTCATAAAGCTCGTGTAAAAATTTGAGGCTGTTCGGTTCAGCCGTTGCCGAGAAATCTTGCGCTCCGACTTTGAAATCACAGTTTTGAGAAAAATACGTTCAAAGTTTCACAAGCACTTTCAAACGCTCCGGAGAGTCTTTGCAAATGTGCGCGTAACCTTGAAAATATATCTCTGATCGACGTGAAATTTTCTATGCATACACTTGAATGTATGTACATTACAAAAATGAAACATGACGAATAAAATCGAATGTTGAAAAATCCTGACTAAGTATAACTCTTTAATATCACTGAAAATTATCTGAAATCGTAGCAAATCACTATAAACGAGGACAAATCACATATGTGATCAGACAGAAAATAAGCTAAAGTCAGACGAATCATAAACGAAATCACCTGACGTCGTCAAGAAGTCACGAAATCACTTCTGGATACGCTAAAAGTTTGGGTTCGTCGGAGCCGTTTATCGTTTTTTCGACTGGTCGTCGGTTATCCGAAATTGGTTGACATAACGCGACGACGACGGTCAGGTGTCGTAGGCAAGCCGTCGGTTACTGCACGCCGAGGTGTCGTATGATTAGAAACTCTTTGGAGAAAACCAAGTTGCGTAGCATTGCTGTAGACGAGTGTAATTAAAGCGATTCACTCGAGCCTCGTAATCAAGTGATTAATTATCCGGTTGAAGCTGGCTAGTTATCCGCTATCAGTAGAGGATATTTGTCAGAAAATTACGTTCTATAAATAGCTGCAGCCTCGTATCTAATAATTGGACGAAGTTGAACAATTACGAATAATCGTAACGAGTCCCCGAAAAACAAGATCCGTTTTATATTTTTTCAAGATCGTTTGCCGTTCGCTCCTCGAAAAATCCGTATAGCTCATTGTCAGAGGGACTGCACGAATCGTTTGATAAACTACGTAATAAGCCATTTATTTTACTGATCTACTGATCGTTTGTACTGGCATAACGTTCGTACGAATATCGTGCAGGGTATCGCCCCACTGATGGCTTGTATTGAGTAAACACGATGTTATTCCAGGAATATCCCAGCTCGCCATATTGTTGCCACGAGATACTTTTGCAGTCTGCGGTGAATTTTCCTCGTTAATTAGGGATGCATTGGCTATACATTCTCAGTCAAAAGTGAGTCTCGTCGGCGATATTGAATACTTTGCGATAAGCTAAAAATCGGGGAAAAAAAATCAATCGCAACGAAGACGACAGGGAAATTAAATTTGAATAATAGTTTATCGTCGTGCATCGTGTTTTGGAAGACGATCTCGCGTCATTGCCCTTTCAATACAGAACACCGATTATTACATGGTAAAATAGTTGTGTTCGTGTGGAAAGTAAATTGATAAAGTACATTAAAATAATAAAAATAATAAAGAGCTTATCGCTGTCGACGAGCTCGTGTTACTCTCGTTGCTGTATGCACAGAATTCATTTTTAAACACATTATTCGTAACACAGTCGTCGTTTTGTACTCTCATATGTGATACAACGGTATCAGTGTTGTATAAATATGCATTGTTTATTACGGAGATCTATGTATAGGTATACTGACAAGGTTGTAGACTGTGCTCCGTAGATTATAAATAAAATGTATGACTAAACAGATGTGTTTACAACTAACTTGATCGTTGCCGTGGTATCCTTGCAGGTTACCAATGGCGTCAACCTCTTTTCCGCACGACTTGATGGATCTTTTTTCTTTCATTTATTTTTTTTATTTTGGTAAATCCTCAAAGTTGGTCAGTTTCATGCGCGGATGAAAATCAACGATCAACAATCGAAGTGAGAGAATCTCGAAACTAACGTTCAACTCAAATTGTTGAAGTAGAAGATGAGAAGACACGAGAGCATGTATCATTGATCGTTAAAAAAAAACAAGAAACAAAAAAAAAAAAAAACAGAGTGTCAACTGATGATTCGGCCAGACGTAGTCGCGGGCTAAATTCACCTCGTCGTCGTTGAATTAGGGTTGCACGTAATTTTATTTTTATTCCCTAATTCTATCTTGGCCCTCGACGCGGCTCTAATCAACCATAAACCGCACTTGTCGCTATACTCGCTGTGCGTGTAAGTATAAAAGATGATCTACGACTTGTAAACAAAATCATTACGTAACGGCCACGCTGCTGATAGAGTCAAATGCATTACGCGATGGGAATCGGAGCCGCGTGCAGCGCACTGCGAATGCATCTGCACGGTATTGTCGTCTTAGGTGATTGCAATCGTGAGATCGAAAATGAACGCAGTTTAACGCGTAATGCGTTTGATGATTCGCGGCTGGTGAAATGCGGCGAAACTTCGTTAAATAACGCGTATTTTCCATTCGAGCGCGCGAAGCCCGGGGTAAAAGAAAATGACGAGAAAAGGTGGGGAGAAAGTAAAAATTCTTGCCTGTAAACAGATCAGCCGACCTACTTCACGACACTTACACAATATCTTAGTGAGTATAACGTCTACCGAATCGTTTGTTTCTTCGAGTGCTGGATGGACTCCCGGACGGAATCAACAGCCCGAAGTGTCGTTTGACAAACAACAACAGAGTTGGTTATTTTTAAACCGTGTCAAACGGTTTCGAAAACCCGCGGTCGAGGCGGGGGATCAGCCGACGGTATCTTCAGGGGCCTGCGATCATAGGTCATGATAGAATAAGAGGTCAGCCGAGCTTTTAAGGGTCTACGACGCCGATCGCATACCCGGAGGCATTAGTCGACTCTCGATCACCCCGCGGTCTCTTTCGCGCTGGCGTTACCATTTCTTTGTCGTTTCATACCTTTTACCGACATCTGTTTCATAGGAAAACGGTAATTTGAGTTAAGGTGCCCGACGACGAGTTGCCGCTACTTAATACTTTCGTCTGTATCGAACTTTCAGAAATACAGGGGATGATGCGGACTCAGTCTCGTGGTTGTTTCTCTCTTGGGAGTTGAACTTTTTATCAAGGGATTTCGCGGAACCATTATGGAAATTGGCTCCCGGTCGAATTGGTGGGATTTTCAGTATGTTATGGTACATATCTACCTGGTCAAAACTTCTCATCGACACAATTTCCAAAAAGCAGTACTTTCCGAGATACAGGCTTCGGAAGAAGGTGTCCAGATTTTTTGACAGCTATGAAATTCGTGATTTTCATGGATTACAAAGCTTCAAGGGGACTTGAAATCAAATATGTCAATCAAAAAATTGTACGGTCGATTCTCGAAGATGGGCAGGAAGCTGTGATTGATTCCATCCATGAACTCGCTGGTTTACGGGAAGGAGGTGCAACGTCAGGTTTCGCCTGAGGAACGAGACTCTCCGATTCTTGCAATAATCGACTTGTCCTGTTTTTCACGCGTCTGCGGAGTCTCAGCGAATCGGTTGTGCAGTTTTTGATCGATAAATTTGATTTCAAGTCGTCCTTGAAGCTTTGTAATTCGTAAAAATCGCGTAATCCATAGATGTCAAAAAATCCATACACCCCCTTCCGAAGCCTGTATCTCGGAATCTACTGATTTTCGCGACTCGTGTCCATGAGAACTGTTGATCCGGAGGATACGTACCATAACATACTGAAAATCCAGCCAATTTCCATAAGGATTCTGCGGAGTCCTTTCTTGAGTTTGTTGCCCCGGTTCTAAGGCGATCGTTGGGCTGATTCCAATTGTTTTATGATATCATGAGCATAGAGTCTACCAAGTTCTACGGCTGTGAAATGCCCAGGAAACGATAGTTATGAAGATACAATAAATCGTAAAAACATTCTAGTCTTTCGGTTGCAGACAAATCTCGTTGGCCGTACAATGAAGATGGAATCGAGCAGGCTGTTCCTCGCAGTGGCTGCGATGAGCATGACGATGTCCTTGGCGACCCCGATCATTCCCGTGCCGAGAAAAGTGGCAAGCGAGGCTGTCGATGGGAATCCCAGTTCCGAAGAGTCGATCGCAAGACGTCAAAAGGCGACCGGCCCCTGCCTCCGTATTGCTCCAGACTTACCGCCCTGCAACTTTGACGTGCAGGCCACTTGGTAGGTCGAATTGTCATTTTCAAATCACGATTTTACACCCAGAACGAAAGGCCCTTTGCTTCTAAGCGTATGTCAGCCCTAAGCGAAGTGAACGTCGGGTAAACTTGGAAGCACAAGGCATTGAATTTTGTGTTGATTGATTTCTCGAGCTTATCATGAATTTATGTCTACAGATTCTTTGTGTCAAAGGTCAGTGAGTAAAAAATACATTTTTTCGGACTTCCTCAGAAAAACTAGAATGTTTATGCAACACATTGACACAATATATATATATATATATATATATACACATATAAGTTGTGGTTAAAATGTTTTTACAAAATAGAAAGTCAAAAACTTACATTGAACTTCAGTCAAATAATGCCGGCGAAAGAACCAGACAAATAACTTTATGGCTTCCATCGATATTGGCGAGCAGTTATAATTTTAATAGCGATGGATTAAGTGACTACCTAATTTGGATCTGATGTTGTTTAACGGATAATACTGGGATTACGGAAACTTGATGTTAAATTTGTCGTTGCTGCGGTCCTATTACTTCTCTTTCAAGAAGAAAATATAAGTATTTGAAAAAACATTCAACCACAATTTATACATGTATGTATATATATATATATATATTATGTAAAGGTGTTGAATAAATATCCTAGTTTTTTTCTGAGGAGGTCCGAAACGTAAAAAAATGTTCTTTTGACCCACTGACCTTTGACACCGAGAATCTCTACGCTTGAATTTTGTCTGTTCGGACTTCGGAGGGTATATAAGAATTACCAACAGAAAATAATCCACGACAGGCGTTCAACGAGCGGTGAGATCTTTCGCGGTGCTCCAGGATCCGGTTATCCCTCGGGGTCGGCCACGGAATTTTTACCCGGCGGAAATGGCGACGATAATCTGAAGGGTAACCCTGTCGTGTTGGAAGAGGGCGGCGCGACGTTACCGAGGCGGAAAAGTATCGAGGAATTTGAGCTTTACGCAAACGATCTTGCCGTCACCATAGTTTATTATTTAGAGGGTTGCTTACCCTCGAGGTAATACAGTTTTTTTATTTATTCCTCATTCTTCTATTCAAGGCTTATCTCACCTTTTCCGTAAAGCTTTCAACATTTTTTCATTCTGTGTTTTTCCAAAATCATTCAACAGACTACCCTTTGATCTTCCGACCTGTCCTGTCGAGGAGTCGCGGAAGATACAGTTGAACAAGCTGGTCCCCTTCCAACTGCCCGACATCTACGACGCGATGATATTCCCCGAGATCGACGTCGAACAGATCGAAATCGCTCATCGTCGAAACATGCAGAATATACCTGCTCGGACCGTGAGCCATGAGGTAAGAGGTCTCATCGAGGATTGCTGGGAGTTTTTTTTTAAAAGAAAATGAAAATACTTGGAGCTATTTGAGGTTGAGGATTTTATTATTTATTGTTTCAAGGAATTATTTTATTGAAGTTAATAACAAAATGAAAAAAAAATGTTCGGATTGAAAACACCTTTTTAGGTTCCAGCTCGTAGCCCGAATGTAAAAAAAGATTTTTTTCGATTATATACGATTATGAACAACAAATTGTTGAAAATAAGCCACGAGCTTCAATGGATGGACAAATTTTAAAGATTGTGTCAATATTTCAAGTCGATCGGATAAGAATTGACCGAGGAATCTGCGCCATCGTATTGAAAACGTGATCGTTCGCTACTTCTATGCGGCATGCCGCCATTTTGTTATTAATTTTAATTAAAAAATTCGAAAATGTACTTGAAACTATGAATAATAAATCCCTCAAACTAAAATTGCTACGAGTGTTTTTATTTTCTTAAAAAAAAAAGAAACTCGTAAAAATAGGTCTAATATTAGACCCTTGAAGCTGCCCCCCCTCCCCCCCGCCCTGTAATCGGTGCTTCCCTTTCGTAAATTTCTTCCTGCATAAAAGACGTACGCAGAGGGAGAAGAGGCGTGATTAATTTCTGTAATAAAAGCAGGCGACAAACGTTAACGTCGTATTTGACAATATATGCATAGGCAAGTAAGGACGAGTATAAGAGAGAAAAAGATGGCGGGCATCGTAAAATCGAGACGAGTTACACGGACCTGGATGATTCGGCGAAGGGCTCGGGAGCGGGTTTTCAGGACTTCCACAGTACGATTGTGAAGAAGAGTATGAGGCCGAGGACGGGGATGGCTAGCACGAAGTATTCGAAGAAGCTACCAGCGTCCGGACAGGTCCCGGCAGACACGGGGTATCCTTGGACGACTGTAAAAAACGAGGAGAGATCGGTTGGTGTGGTCGAAGAGGAGCCGCGAACAGTTACGAAGTTCGACCCCCTGCAGGAGGGGATCGGGGAAAACAACCGGGTTGAACTTCCCGCGGGGATCGATGCCGGGAGCAGAGAAACGATCGACGGAGCGACGGAGGTCGTCGATACCCTCGCTAGGTATAAAAATAGGGTGCAGTGAGTGAACGGGGCGATTTATATTATAGTCTCGAGGCGAGCCAACGAACGAAAAATACCGTTTGGCGGGACGTTTTTCGAACAGCTGGGCAAGGTCCATTTTCTAGGGTATATGTAGGTGTAAAGATTAGGTCGAGATAGACGAGCTTTCGACGGGGATGGAATTCCTGCGGGCGAAGCCCGGAAAACGGCAAACTGAGAAACGGAGTGGCTTGGCTCAGGGGTAGCTCTGCATAACCGAATTACCGGCTCGCCCCTCGGAGCTATTTTCCTGCAGCCTGGAGATCGAGACCTAAACGCTTAAGCAACGTGCACGGGAATTAGATCCGGAGTTTTGAACACTTTGCCGTCTTCGTTGGCTCGAAATTCGTTAAGCGTCATTTTTTTTAGCAACGCTGCAGATGCAGCGGGAGGACAAACGAGGCGAATAAAATTCATTTCGGGGTTGAACAATATCCGATGATTGCACCGTTCGGATCTATGTACGTATGCATGTACGGACACACTTGCGATTCATTGATTACGTGTACAGTTGATGCCTGGCCAGCATTGGAGACAAAGAAAAAAAAAAAATAATCATTAGAACTGATTGTATTCTTACGATTTTTAGGGAAACGTTGAGGCTTGTTCCAGGAATGCATGTGGCCAATTTGGTAAGTTGCAAATTACACCCGATTTGTTATTGTTCACTATATCTTTGTTACCCTTGAATTTCTCTACAATACGGTCGTGTCTAAATTTTGAAAAGTTTCCATCATCGAAAATCGGAATGGTTTATATTTAGGTTAACGAAATGAATACGGAATTTTAGAAGCGAGCATCACAGCAGCAACGACGAGCGAATGTCTTTTTATCTTTTATAGTAATATTCATGCATTTACGCGGGTAATTTTAACAGATAGTCGTTGGGTTTTCAAGGGAATAAATAGATCGCGGTACACGGAGAAAGTGATCTTCGGACACTATAGGTATTAAATTGGGTTGAAACTGAGGATTGTACAATTCGTTGACCCTTGCCTCACAACTCAGAAGACTACCACCATAGGTAGGACTTATTGTAGTAACGGGTTGTGAATTAATATTATTATTATTATTTTTTCCTGAATAAATAAAACGGTTTCAAAAATATTTCGCATACGTTCCTTGACGGATTCCTCATACGCCCTTGAAGTACTCTTTCAAGTCGGTTAGATGGCTAGAAGTAGATAATACAATTGATCTGTGAAATCTAACTTGAGAGTTTTAAACGATTAAGGTATATATATCCTTATCATATTTCTAGTGTATTAATATGTCCAGATGGATATTCGAAGATAGAGATTCCAGTTAATAAGATAATGAATAGTTAAACCTATGAAGCGGTCATACAGCTTTCAAGTCTAAAAGTGATTTGGATGTTTCGTGGCTGTGCGATCCTTAGGTATCTAGATAATTAGTTAGATATAACGAATTCAGGTATACCGCGTTAAGAAATGAAAGTTACGGATTCATGTTAGAACTTTTTGCGATTGTAGGATTTTAATTGTAGTTCATTTATCACATGCTTTATGTACACGGTGAAAGAATTTCGTTCATAAATGGAATAAATAGATATGTATGTAAATAAATATTATGTCTTATTATAAAAGCTATACGATGAACGGACTTCACCGCTGGATTACTTTTCCGGTGCTTCATTTTTAACCTCCTCCTCCTCGACTCCAGTGTCACTTTCGATGTCAGATTTGGTACGCAGAGACTCCTCTATCGCGTCGAGCTCATCCCGGCCATCTTCCGTTTGAACCAAGTCAGTAATTTCTCCTTCATGCCCCTCTCCGGTCTTCCAATAACCACCGTACGTCGGGCGATTCGACGTCACGACGATTTCAGAAACGGTGGAGGACTCCACAGTGGTAACGGAAGCTCCGTTTGAGGTCGTAGCCACAGCATTGGCCGAAGCTGTCACCTCGACGACCGACGTCGAAGACCCTTGAGAGCTTGTAACGGTGGCCGAGGACTCCGCCACAGCGGTGGAATGTGAGGATGTAGCTCCTGCAACCGCTGTGGATGTGACTTCGACGATCGGTTTATTTGGGGCAACTGGGACCTTGTTAACCGTGACTCCGTAGAACGGGACAGGCTTGTTTTCGACTACGAGGCCGGAGAAAATTGCGGGCTTTTCTTCAACTATGACTGTGGAAACCGGCTTCTCTTCGATTATAGTTTCGGCAATATGAACGGGCTTCTCTACGATTACAGTTTCGGAAGTGTGGACGGGCTTTTCCTCCACAACGTTTATCACTTCCTCGGTTGCGGGCTTACTGAAAATGTTCCAATTGCCCAGCAATCCACTTCCGAAAAGCGTTGGGCGCTCTGTAGGCTTTTGAAGTATGTAAGTTGGCTCCTTGATTATCTGCGCAAAAAATAGTCAACCGTTTTACATTCACGTTCTCAGACACTTGTTTAAGCTTGAAAGGGGAAAACTTACCTCGAGCTCTTCGGGCTTGTCCAACGAGATCGGTTTACTGGGTTTCTGAAAGATGTTCATAAGCCCCTGAGTGACCGGCTGTTCTACGACGTAGACTGGTTTCTCAACGACGAGTGGCTTTTCGTCCGGTCTTTCGATTACCAGCGGTTTGCTGGTTGGTCGATTGAAAATGTTACCAATACCACCGAGCAGCGAGGGTTTCGTAGGTTTTTCCAAACCCGCTGGCTTTGACGGAGACGGGAACAAGCCGCCGAAGATTCCCGGCTTCTCTGTCGGCGGGCCGACACCAGGGGCGTTGTTCTGACCGCCGGCAAGGGCCAACAAACCCAGAAGTCCCTGGTTGTTGGATATGTCGTTCTCCGGTTTGTAAAAGAATTCCTGGAGCGATGGTATCGCTGGTACTTGAAACAAGCCCGCTATCAATCCGGGCTTTTCACCAGCTTGCGGTTTGTCCGCAGGTGGTTTGTAGAAGACGTTGAACCAGCTGCTCCCGTTCGGCCTGAAGAAGGTGTCGATCGCGGCGAACAGTCCGGGCGCGGACGTTGGCTCGACGACGATGACTGGCTTAATTTCCGGCTTCTCGTCGGTCTGCACGTAGTTGGGTCGGTTTATGTAATCCACGACGGTCTGTATTATGGCTGGCTTCTGGGGCTTCTGTGCGTGAGTTTCCCCATTATTGTAGTGAGGGTTGCTCGGGCCCTTCCAAAAGTCAACCGGTTTGCTCTCCACGACTGTCGCCACGTCAGCCGGCTTTTCGACGACAACCGAACTCGACTCGCCACGCGGCGCTTCGTCGAGCTGAGATTTCGCTATCCATTTGAGATTTTCGTCGCATAGGGGAACCCCGATGTCCGGGAGGCATTTTTGAGCGACGAGGGTGGCCACCACGGGTGAATCGACCACTTTGATATCGTAGACGATCTCGCTGTTCATCGAGCTTCTAGTCATCTGCGGACCGAGTCTGAGGTACTTGCCGTGACGTCTAATTACAGCTTTGGGCTCTCGCAAGCTCGAGGGTCCCATGTTCTCCAGCTGAACAAATCTGACGACGTTGGGGGAGTAGAGCCTTGGTGCATTTAACGATCGGGTGGATCTTTTCGCGAGAAGATCGTCCTCGTTGATGGAATCTACGCTGCTCGAATCGTTGTCAGAGTCGCCACGTTTTGTCAACTCGCCATCTTCACCGGAGTAGAAGGTTTTCTCGATCTGATCGCTGTTTGCTTGATATTTCTTCAGTCCCATAAGACAGGGAAGAACTTCTGGTGCTGACGTCAGGCATACGGGCTGTCGCCATCGGATCACTTCGACGATTCGGGGTACTTCCGGTTCAGTGTAACGAGGATAATTCAATCCAAAGATATCACGTAAGGTTAGGCTTAGGCCGCCAGTGACGACGGCGAGCAGGACCAGATTTAGTAGCACAAATTTGGCCATTTCTGGCGTTGATTTTCCGATCTTTTCTGAATTGGCCGACTCTACGGGAACAGTGATTCCTCGACGTCTCGTGTCAAACTAGTTTCAGGACGCGCTGAAACAGGGTCTTATATACCTTCTCGTTAGCCATGCCGGGTTCGGACTTTCACCCTGTAATGGTGGGCTCTTCCTCGTCACACGGGGGCGAACGGTAAATCTAAGGGTGGATACGGCTGTCGCCCGTCAACGGTAATAGCGCCGCCAATTAGTGGCAATTAGGCCCTAATTAGTATTGCTCGTGCCAAATGCAGCATACCAAATGCAGCGAATGTTTGAATAACAATTTAGAACCGTCCAGGTTCGACGGCAACGACGTTGATTCTGGAAAAAAATCAGTTTGCGAGCGTGCATTTGAATATTCATGTGGAAATCCGATTACCTTCTTCTCGACGCCAGGGCTCGGTGGGTGTAATATATGATGCGCAACAAAATACCTGACGACTAAATTCGAGCCTTTATTACCCGTCCCAACGACATTGCAAACGCATTGCAGAAACCTTATTTGAGCAACGATGGTACGGCAAAAGTTATTGCCGTGCTTGGGTAAATGGCAGTAAAGTGTAAAACGTGGAAACGGATAAAACTGGAATGCAAGTGATTGATATTTCTGAACTGAATTACTAATATTAATTTTTCATAATAATTATCGAACGACTAATAATATGTCACTTGACTTCTCGAAACCTCATTCAGGTGTGATTTTAGATTACAATTAATCGAAATGCCCGAAGCAAGTGACGTACCTACTGTTTTATTTTTGTAAATCGAAAAGCAACAGCATTTGATTTATTGGCTTTCTGCAGAATTACTGCTTTTTCCATGTTCGAAGTAATTAATTTCAATTACTCGGGCAAGCATACACTTATCTCTGATATAATTTACTGCACAAACGTGGACAAAATTCACCAGGGTCACAACACCGTTTTAATATGAAATATCAACGATTCAAAATAAGAAAGAATTTAAATTACCACTACGGCTTTTGTCCCCAGTCAATACAGATAAAAATATAATCGTAACGGATAATAAAGAGTAAAAAAGCAGTACAGTTTGAAAACTGCTGCTTTTTTACTTTGGAAATTGAATTTACTGCTTTCATGTTTAGGAAATGTAACCAATTTGAAACATTTGATAAGTTTACAAAATCATTATCGCGTTGAAATAACATTTCTAATGATTGATTTTATAATTCATATGTATCAAATCATCGGAAAAATCTATCAGCATCAAAATGACTAAAAGACAGTAAATGCAGTTTACTGCCTTTTATCTAAACACGGCAGAGTGGATCTTGGCAAAGGGTTTACAAATGTTTGCACGATTGAGAAGCTTTAATTGTGACGTGGGAAAATCGAGTGTCTCGGCACATGCATTCGTACGGGAAATGAAAAATGGGAAAAACTGAAAAATTGTCCCTTCCAAAGAATACTTAATTTGTCCACATTCCCGGACGACATTCGTGAAATTGACTAACGATAAGTTTGACTATCTTCCAAATATTCTCAGCAGTTGTTTCTCTCCGCTATCTCCACACTATCTTCTCAGGACAAAAACAAAGCAACAGTGACAACTAAGACGAGGAATCTGACGGTTTCGGGTGCAGCCGTGGCGCGATACGAATGTCACAAGAGTGACACGTTAGCGATAAGAAACCAAAGTCGTATCAGGTGAGGAGGCCTGGTTTCCGGCGAATACGATTATAGTATCATATACAGCGCAAAGTATCCGCACACATGCGAGAGTAACTCTACCTGTCCGTAGGTATGTTCCGTTCCGTTCGATGCACGGCATCGATAAATCAGGGTCAGGTGTGTCTTCCGAGTGGCTCCGGTCACTCGGGAACTATCACGTGCGTAATAACTCTGGTCCGTTGACCCGAAGGACCGAGAACGTATGTCGCAAGTACTTTGCAGCTCCTAAATTTCATACTGGGACACGAAAAAATACCGTTCAAGGTATTTCCACACCAGTTTCTCAGGCTTCCATGCACTGGTCCAATGACGAGCAACGCTCCGGAGTGACTAATTTATTGCCAGCTTCGCCCTGATTTGTTATCTACCGTCAAAGCTCGGATGGAAACGTTCAGGTAGGTACGTATGAACGAGTCGTCGTCGTCATCGTCGGCGAGGCGATCAGCGTACTGCGGCAACTTGCAACCATTAAAAAGCGATCAGCTTCGCGTACCATTGCTCATCGTCGACGAATAAGATGCAAAGGGGAGTAAAGGGGGGTGACACGCTAAGGATATTACCAAGCGCAGGAGAGATCGGCACACTCCTCATCTTCGCGGCCGATCAGCCGTGACGGCCGGGAATGGAATGGAGTGGATGATGGACCAAGAGGTCTCGGCTTGGAAACCAGCGGCGTCGACGATAGTATTGCTCAGCGATCTGTCGGGACCGGTCCACGCGACTCTCGCCGAGCCTTCGGTACGCCTGCGCCCGCGCTTCTGGTACTTGTGCTGCTCCTCCTCCTCCTCCTCATCCACCTCCTCTACCTCTTCTACCTCCTCTTTCGTCATCCAGAATACGGAATAGTAGCTACGCCGTGCGGTGTACGCGCGGGTAAAGAGTAAAAAGTAACAGGGACCAGGATCGAACGAGGTACCGACCGACTGTGTGACACTTGAGATCTCGGTCTCGTTGTGGTTCCCAAGCATCTGACCCAGTCGCCTGCCTGCCTTGCAGAAAGCAGGTCCTTAACGCGTGTGCGTGCTGCATCTGCTGTAGAGTTACTCGCTGAATTTTCGTAAGAACGCCGTGTGGATGGAGGTTCTCGGTTCTTAGTCGGACCTGCCTACCTGCAGCTGACATCTTAGACGCCATGTGGCTGATCTTTGGCGAGTCGCGAGTTTCTGTGCCAAATGCAAAGTGAGGAGGAATATCGAGAAGAAAATATATGTATATGTGTGCCGGGGCTGAGGGGGAGGGAAAGAGAGCGGGGATAGAGAGCGACGGAGTGATAGAGTTGGAGAGGGAGACGCGGATCAGGGCGAGGGAATTTCTCTAGCATTCCGGGCGCTGCGTGCAGGCTCGTTTCGTTCCAAGGGAGATAAATCAAAGTGAGATTCTATGGTCGTTCAGCTCTTAGGGGAAATGCCGTTGAGAAAATTGCTTAATTGACGGGTTTCCGGATACCGTTTTTAAATTTCTCTGTACAGAGAGAGAGAGAGAGAGAGAGAGAGAGAGAGAGAGAGAGAGAGAGAGGGAGAGAGACGATTAAATCGAGTTAAATCGAGTCTCGAATCACCGTGTCATTTTTCTATAGATTAACTGTTTAATCAATTTGGTTGGTTTTTTCTCACCATTTAGGGTTTCATTATCGGCAAGCGTGTCTTTATTCATCGTCAATAAGAAGCCGAGAGTGCTTTGTGCTGAAGTTTGATAAAATGATCCTAAAAGCACTTGAATAATGAGTAATTGTTTTTTTATCCCCAAGTATTAATAAACGTACCTATATTCTCAGGACATTATTGGAGCACCGATAATCACCGTGTAACACGTGCACGGCTCCAGTGAGGTGGGAAATTAGACAACGAGACACATCTCGAGCCGGTTACTTCTTCGGTAAAATAATTCGGAGGTTAGCGTGAAGCTGCCGTTGAGGCAGGTCGGAACTGCGGAATTCACAACGCGGCTAAAAATGCAGGCTTACGTGTTCAGTCTCGTCGAGGTGGTTTTCGTTTGCTGAGGAAACCACATGTCAAAGAGAAACTGTTTTACAAGGACCGATACGGTATTGAGTGAGACGCACATACACACAAGAAGTTACAGGCGAAGCAAAGGCTGCAAAGGAACGACATCCGAAAATGGGCCAGGCGTGGTGCAAGGAGAGGACCACCAAGGCCCAGGACTCTAAGTCACCGTTGGATAGAGTTTTCGTTAGATGCGCTCATCAGGTACGACAATTATTTTTTCATTCCAACGCCTTTCGCACATTCTTCGTCCATGTCCCAAGTTAGGTACAGTGCGGGCTTCGAACTTCTGGTACTCGTTCAGCCCCTTGGATTAAAGTGCTAAGACACATTGATTTGCTCTCCTCAAACTTCACAAAGCTTGAAAGCTCGATTATGTTTGTCAGACGTTAATCAGCCCTTTACCTGCCATTGCAACACATTATCTACACAGGCGAAAAAGCTATGTTTAAACGTATCTTCTTCAATTTCAATTCGAAAGTTTTTAAACAGTTTGACAAACAGTAACGCACTATAAAGAAAGTTTTCACCCGATAATTTCATTTGTAAGAACTTTTACATTTAGGCATGAAAATTGAAAAACTCTATTTTTTGAGTTGAAAAATGATTTTTTTCAACGGGAAAGAAGCTTGGCTGTTAATAGGTTAGGGAAAAAAATACCATCCACATGCCGAGACGTAAACACCAGTCTCTGTAAAGAGGCCAACCAATTTGGCTTAATAATTACCTCGTCGACAATTTCACCGAATAGTTACATACGCAGATAGGTCGACGAATAAAAGTCACGGAATATAATTACGAGAGTGTAGGTAACTTTCATTTGGCGTAGAATTTTACTCAGGGAGAAATCTCGTGTTTGTACCGGCAGTATAGCTTGGCACGTAAAACGTACACGATTGCATCTCGACAGAAGGTCAGCTCGGAAGTTATATTTAACTTTTCACCCACAATATATTGCATCGATATGAATAGGAAGAGGATTGGTTGGTTTTTCCTTAACCTGTTAGTCGTTGTTATTCAACGACGACCATGCGTGACCCAGTCATTCCGGTGAACACTAAAAATGACTAATTGTGCTGTAAAAAGAAGTAAGGCTTCTTCTTGCTATTCATTTCGCTATTCAATTGAACCGCAGCAGTGTTAAATAAGGCCATACAATTACAGACACAAGGCACGCACACAAAATTATGTTTAAAAATCGTAATATCTACAGAATGGTTTCTGGGATCGGTCGCCCACGGGCCGCACCTATAATGCCATTGCACACGGTCGACAAAAACGGAATCTATAATATACATGGAAGTCTCAGAAGAGAGAGAGAGAGAGAGAGAGGGGGAGAGAGAGATTCGAGAACGATTTAAAGAAATCACGGGAGCAGCTTCAGTTGTGTGACTAAAATTGGAATGCAAATTGCTGACAGCAGTCGGTAATCGTCATCCGTGAGAGGCTTCTGGTTAGATGTTTTTTGCGAATAAGAAAATAACATGTTATACTCAAGTAGTAACGATATAGCGTACGTCTGAGAATTAGATGTGCTTACACGCGTGTATCAATATACGTGTATAGATGCCATGGATGGTCGTTTCTCAGCACGGTCATGTAGCCTACCTACCATTTAGCAAAGGCGCGATAAGAAGCGTTCGCTAAATGGGGAAGTAAATGAGAAATCAGTGAGCTGGGTTTTGGACCAACGGGTTCCAAGGCCTGGCGAACTCGGCCATGTTGCACAAGCTATATACAAGTTACTTGTGATTATAGTTACTTGGTAGGGGGAATAATCGCGGCAGGTAGCCGTTGTAAACAAACTCGTAATACCCTGGAATGGATAAAAAATATCTGCACTCGTTTTTCGCATAACCGTAAGATAGTAGTTCTCAAAATGAATAAAACTCACGTTGTGGCTATATTTTGATCCAAAACGTAAATTGATACTCGGTAGAGACAAATCGCACAAGTATGAAAACGCCCGCTCCTACATATTGTACATGGGGCATTCCACGTCTAATTAGAGCATTTTTTAGTATGACGTTCGTGCCGATTTAAAAAGGTCTTGGAATGATTTTCAAAGTTTTTTAGCCACTGGTGAAATTTGGAAAATATCGCAAAACCAATTTCGAAAACGTCATTTTTCAGATTCTACGATTTGAAATATGATTTTCAAGCACCGCAAGATAATGGGATGTAAATGTTTGCTATTTTTTTCGTAAATTTTTGATTTTTCTTCACATTCTTCGAATTACACGGACACGGAATCATGAAAATAACGTGATCCTAGATTTAGATCGAGGCATTTAAAAAATAAAAACGAAAAACAATTCCGACATGGAAAACTGAGAAGTTGCGAAAAAAATAGCAAACATTTACATCCTGTTATCGTGTATTGCTCAAAAATCAAATTTTGAATCATAGAATCGGTGTGAATTTTTTCAGATTTAAAAAAAAGGCGTTGCTTTCATAATTTGTTTTTGGATTTTTTTTTTTTTTCACATTCCACCGATGACAGAAAAAAATGAATAAATAAAATCTGAAAAAATGTCCGCAACCTTCTTGGATCCTCGCGAATGTCGTATTAAAAAAATGATTATAATCGAAGAGGTTGAGGTAAATGGACTTGTAATTTGACGTGGAATGCCCCACATATTTGTACAGTTTGCATCGAACAGCTCTTATCAGATCAAGTCCGTTGGCTAAGTATATATTGCTTAGTGTGATACGTCTTGAGAATAACGGAGATAAGGCATAGTCGGCATAGCCGAAACAAAGCGAAGAATTCCTGTTTCTTCCTCACTTTCCCGCTATGTACACCAAGCATTAACAATTTAGATTCGCAGTCGCATTGTTCCGTGCCTGTTCGCGTTGCTACGTATGAATAACCACAATAAGGTATTGTAATTGTACCGTTCCCAATAGACGCCGACACGTTCGGGCCTTGAGCAAGTGGCTGCTTGGCGTACGGTGACCTTGAAAGCGAGTCGAAGAGAGAAAACGGCGGTTGTCGTATCTACCTACATACACCATGGAACGCCGTTATTTTCGGCCCGCGGATTATCTCGGGATCCATTACTCGACGTCACTAATGACTTTTCCTAATCGTCGAGTAATTTCCCTGTTTGTCGGACGCTTCCAATCTCGATGATTAACATTCAAACGATTTCGAACGTTCCGTGCAGTGAAATAATTTTCTCTTCATTTCACTACTCCCATTATCCAAGCCTCGTTTGCGTGACGAATTCTTTCCGTATAAAGTCTGCAAACCTCACCTCCGATTATTGCGACAAGCGTTCAAATGTTTACGTATCGGTAAAATGCAAGGATTACCGAGCACTTGTTAATGCCGTTTATTCCGCACACGGTTGCACTTTTTTTGTGACATGGATTTTTTCCCCTTGGCAGATTTTTAGGGTATTTCTCATCAAATTCCGATGTTTAGTCCGAATTTTAGAGTCGTATGCATTTATTATCGATGTAACGTTTTTATTTATATGCCAGTTATTGACGCTAAGATTGAAGATCACAAACGATAACCGAGGTATCGTCTTAGTAAAAAAAATTTGATCCATTTACTGCTCCAAAAGTCATTCCCTCATCTTGTCTCTCAGTCCGAGAACAATGATAAAAAAGCCGTTCATCTTGAATGTAACAACAATATTATTGATTAAATATTGCTAAAATATTCGAAAATAATTGTTAACTGTATGTCAAGGCTTTTATGGCACTACGACAAATACGTAAAACGGACAATTAATTTTAAATATACATGTCCCGTTAAATGAAGTCATTCCCTCACCGTGGTTACGAATATTCGATTTACGATCGCATCGAATGACATTTGCGAACTCAACCTCAAGTTCTTAAAACCTGGCAATACTCCTAATATGTCAATATGATGAGGATTGTACGAGGGAATGATTTATGCTACATTATATCTTAATAACATTCTATATTATTGTCGCTTGGACTTCGTTGTCGTTTTTCTTCAGCTTATGAAGCATGTTTTTTATAATTTTAAAAAACAAGTCGTTCCCTCATTTTATAATCATATTAATTCAACGTGAAAATCGACACCGGAAACGTGTCGCTTTCTACAAGCTCCGAAGCGGCTTAAATGTGACCCGTGTAGGTGTAGATATGCATGCACCTTGATATACGGCGCAAAGTTAGCGAGCTCGCGTGTTCACCGAGTTGCAATTCAACGGCTGACCTCCTTATTGGATTAGTAGTGATGGTCTATCGCTTTGAACGTTGGTACAATCCAACGGATAGTCGGTATATCTTGACTTTTTCAACGTGTCCGTCGTCAATTTAATTACAGAGATGTTCGAATTGTCTCCGTTGAAACGGAAGCAAATACTTGTGTGAAAATCTTGTAAAATCTGACGGTTATTTATTCGCTTTAACTTGTCCTCCACAGCTTCCCCGTTTTTCTACGCACAGTCGTCGAGGTCCTCAGAGCAAACATACGCGTCTCGAATGCAAAGTATCTCAACAGCCTTCAAGAGTTCATGGCGGCAGAAATAAATGTCGATTTACGGTAAATCGGATAATCGGTAGATCGATTGCTCACCTCCCCCTCCTTGTAAACATCTGTAAAATTTTACGAAAGGAAATACTCGTCATCGTAACAGGAAATGTAGACGATTTGCACTTTCTCTGAATAAATTAAAAAGTCAGATTTCGAAGGAGTGCAGTTTGTCTTGATTCACTGGTACGATGATGTGAGTTTTTTCTCAGATCGTATCACTAATTCCCGATAAAAACCTCGTAGTTACAGATTTTTCGAAACATTATTACTCTAACAATAAAATATATAGTGAGAAAAAAAAAGTATTTCCCATGTTATTTCTATAAAAAACATCCATCACAATGCGGATTATCTCAGAGTTGAGGTGAGAGTCTGAAAAAATCGGGCAATTGTTTTCGAATTATTTGACGTTGCTTTGGGGGTTGGGGAGCAATAAATACGGGCAACCCTAGTGCGAAGTCTCGTTTTATCTTGACATGAACTTATAATAAACATCGACGCGTAGTTGTAGGAATATTGTGCGCCGCGTTTATTCAGCCACGAAGGAATTGACCTTCGATCTGTGCTGTGGAAAAATATCACGGCTCGGTAGGTCCGAATACTATACATATTGCTGCGTTACTACGGACTTTACTGTGAACTGCGGAATTCACTGGGAAAATCGAGTGCTTAGCCGCAGTGAAACTAGCAAGCAATTGCTGGCTCCGGACATTATGAGCCGGTGCTCGTAATTCGCATCCACAGTGTGCGACTCGTGATGTAACATGTTATTACGTAATTAGTCGTTTATACAACTGTCACTGCTGCATGGGACTCGAACTACGAATAAATGATGTCGAAGGTCGAGTCCTCTTCCGTACCATAAAAAACCATTGCCCTACCGTTTACGAGCGTGAAAAGGTTGGGGAAATTTAATATCGGGATATGGAGAGTAAACGGACGGAACAAGAACTTTCCCAATGGCCCTGGATGCCAGGTCAACGTAAATCTTTATCCTTTTGTCGAAATCCGAAATTTAGTCAAATACTTGAGGCCAGTCTTTCTCACGTCTAAACTATTTCAACCTACAGTTCGTGGCACATTTGATGTTACTTCTGATCTAAGCCATACCTATTTTTAGGAGTTTTCTCTCTTTTTTTTTCAAGAAAATGAAAACACTTACCGCAATTTGAGTTCGAGGGATTCATTATTCATACTTTCAAGAATATTTAAAAAAAATTTCATCGAAATTAATGACAAAATAGCGGTATGGCGTGGATTCCTTGGTCAATTTTTATTCGATCTTTCAATTTTAACCCCCCACCCCGTTAAGTGATTTCATGATTTGAAGTATTTCGAATCTCCAGCCTAGTCTTTTATATACTCGTTTAGGTATAGTGTTTAAGCCTTGTTACGAAACGAGTCACGAGACTTGACTTGAATATATGTGTATGTATATCCTGACGTAACGAGATAAGATGTTTTAGAGTGTTTATCGTCAACTGCTCGCAGATGTGACGCGTGCAGGTGATAATGTCAGCTTCAACTTTAGATGAGAAAAAAAATAAGATACGAATAAATACGTAGCCATCACGGATTCACCAAAATCGTTATCGTCCTGTAGCTCAATCATCTCAAACAGTTTCGTGGACGAACTTTCGGCGAAAGCGTTCAAGCTTGTGTACTTTTGCCAGAGCAAAAATCAGTTCTGTTCTTTCTCCCCGAAACCTGCAATGTAGACGAATGGTACTCGATGACGCAATTACAGATCACCTGTCAGGTATTTCCGGAGAGTACAACATCAGGCACGATCAGTCCGCGACACTCCTTGTTACCGTTATCTTGATATGAAAAAAGATGGTGAAGTTCGTAGAGTTAACGCAACGATTGATTTTTAGGAAAATTTCATTATTGCGCAACTGCAGAATCGTTTCAATTTGATGAATTTATTTTTAAACAGCAAATCGTGTACAGACTTTTGGAAACTATACTCCTTTAAAGTCGTATTGATAAATTTTCAAAACAATGATTTTACGATCACCTTCAATATTTCGTTACATTAACGTGACTAACTTCAATCTGATTATGAACAGACGTTACGCGTGTGATTATATCCCGTGTGTGGGAGGGAGCCGATAGTCGTTCGGAGAATTCAGGCAGACAGTCGTAACAATTGCATATCATCGACTGCGCCCTTAGCGATTAATCCTATATGTACGTAAGCTTCGAGGCTTTGGGACTCGTTAGATTCGGAAAAGCTGACTGATGCGTTACGGTGACGAATATTGACCGTTCCATCGGTAGCGTTTCAAAGCCAGCTCGATTCCTCTGGCCTTTGATTCACGTTTCATCACATTCGTGAAAAGAAACGCAGGCTTCAAGGCTGTTGTCTGCAAATTCTCGCCACAGTTGCGAGCTTCGCAAATTGTTCGTATTCCTCACGTAGGTACGGTTATACGGTTATATTTCTGCAGTCGCAAGCTGCGCGCTTTGGCTCTGCGTCATTACTTCATGTCCCGAGACGCAAAGCGGGTTTCCGCGATGCAACAAGCTTCGCACTTCATTCTGCAGTCATTCTTCGCTCCGGGATCCAGGTACAGGTTCAATTTGCATTCTATTCGTTTAAGCCTTACTCGAGGGAAAACTGCTGATTGCGTACGGCGCGTATTGCCGAAGCGACTTCACTAGGTATCTCAGTTTCTATACACACATGCCTATAATTAGCCAGCTCTGGCGCTAATCTCTTCTACGGACACATAGAGACTGCCACCGGTAGCACGTGACGTTGCTTGAAAAAAATTTGAACCGACGCGTCGTGAATGATTTCTTCTTTCCCCCAAATATTCTACATTTGAACTCAGATGGATGGATGTTCTAAGACTTTATCCGATGAGAGCACGGCGAAGGAATCAATTAGCTTTCATACCTTAAGTTACATAGCCTGCCTATTGGGACGTATATTCCCAACTAAAAGTGAGTCTCGGTGAGGATACGGAACACTTTGCTATGAGATTAAAATCTGGAAAAAAATAAATCATAACAGTGTCAAACAGTTGTCGAGAAATTGTTTAAACAAAAATTTGTGAACAAATCTCTAGTGACATATTTTACTTCATATAAAAGCAATTCAGTCCTGAATTTTTGGATAGATTTTCGTAAAGGCTTATACGTTACACTGAAAAATTTTTAGAGGCATGGAACGAATAGTTTCGTAAATAAAGCGTTAGAAAATGTTGGAAATCGCAGAAAACTTTTAAAAAATTGATAGGTACACAGAAAAGTCAGTGAATTAATTTTATATGAAGCAAAAAATTTCATTAAAGATTTGTTACAATAATTTTTGCTCAAACAATTTATTAACAACTGTTTGGCATTATTATTATTCAAAAGGAATTATCTTATCAACTTGGTTATGATTGATTTCATTCCAATTCTTATCTTATCGCGAAGTGTTCAGTATTCTCACCGAGACTCACTTTTGGTTGGGAATATACGTCCCATAACACTTTCAATGAACTAAAGAACAAATCGATTTTTTTTACAGATTTATCCGTCTTTGAAACAAGATGGCTCGGTATTGGGTGGTGCGACGCAACGAGTCACTAGGTGAGATATTATTTCCTTAAAAACTTTGTAAATGAAATTCTCAAGTGCATCGACATATTGGCAATATTGTACATTGTACCAATCAATGGAAGTGTAAGACAAATGATTTAGAAATTTACCAAATTAAAAGTACCGTGAAGAAATACGTTGCGACTATACTCCTCTACCATTCATTGACAGCTCGCATCACGTGCAGTATTCTTGCAAAATACAGGTGTTTGCATAAAGAAAGCGTAAGAATAATGAAAAACACCGCCATTTCATTACAACGAACTAAACGATATTTCTTATAAAATTAAACAAACAATTTCTTCACGAAACGTATTTAACATTCCGTGTTCATTCTTTTCGCCTTCTCTTTGATACTTCTTCGAAGACGCTTCCGCTTTAATTTTTTTGGTTTTCCTATTTGTATTTATTCTTGAGTCTGACTCTAATACATATTAAATGGAAGTAAGAAATCACTTTTGCATAGGATTTTTAAAATCAATAATGCGATACCAGATTTCGAATCAAACGTGAGTTTAACTCTCAACGAAGTATTTTTTTCGGTTTCAACGAGTGAAAACTATAACAAACAGTATAAAAAACCTGTGCAGTTTTGTGTTTACAGACTTGTGTAATCAGACACATCGCGAGTGGTCAAATGGAATTTGAGTATTGAATTCATGTTCTGATTTGGTCGTGTCAGTCGATGCTCTCTCTTTAGGTGATCGGGTGTATTGCTCTCGCGCTCTCCGAATGCTTCGATCTTTTTCCTTTCCTGGCTCTCTCTCTCTCTCTTTCTCTCTCTTTCTCTCTGTCTCTCTCTCCATCTGTTTCCATATCTCTTTCGCCACCAGCGCGATGTTGGAACGGCCTTAAATGGTATCGTTCGCGTTGCCGGCACCTCCAGTCATAGGTGGTTCTCTTCGACGCGAGTAAAGACGTGAGTCAAACCGAGTAGGCATAGAGTATGGGATCGGGACCCGGTGAACTGCAGGTATGGACCAAGTTTGGCCCGCAGGAGCGTGGGCTGTGAAATTTTAATGGCTCGGCAGTGGTCGTTGCCTACGAAATTCTTCCGCCTTGTGGATTACACGGGGCATTGTCGTTTTTAAGAATGCGTAATAAACTGCATCCGATCCCTGCTTTTGACAATCACTCATCGATTTGATGTACGCCTGATTTCAAGATTACAAGGATTTCAAAAGATTTCAAAGGATTTCAAAAGACTTCAGATGATCTCAGAGGATTTCAAAATATTACGAGAGACTTCATGGGATTTCAAAGGATGTCAAAAAATTTCAAAGATTACAATGATTTTAAAAGATTTCGGATGATTTCAGAGGACCTCATTAATTTTCAACGATTTCAAACGATTCCGAAAGATTTCAGGGATTTCATAAGATTTCAAAAGATTATAAGAGATTCCCATGGGAATTCAAAGGATTTTTTCAAAGGAAAATTTCAAAGATTTCAAAAGACTTCAGGAGATTTTACAAGATTTTCGGAAAAGTGTACACCAGATTTCACGAGTGATTAACCCCACGACGCAACCTCGTTATTAATCATCAATCACAATCATAATAAAATTAACGATTCGTGTTAACTTTTCAATTAAATATCTTCTAAACTTTTGATTAGGTTTCATCGCATTGAAAAAGGGGTATAAAATTTTATGAAAATCTTGCGATTCTCTCCCTCTGTTAACGAGTTTTACAAATTTTAGCTCTGAGATCGGGTACGCAGGTTCGCCGCCAAGGGAGGCCTTGACTCGGGGTCAGAGCGTGGATTCCATCGATAGGCCGTTCCATCCTAGCGAGTGGGTCGACGTTAACTTGGAAGTGCCGAGTACTCCGAGTTCCGTAATTACGAACCTAACCGCAAACACGAGCGTTTACCCCACGACGACGCTGTCGTCGACAGGTATAAACTGTTCATTTTTTTCCAACCTTCTCTACTTCACGCAGTCGAGTCTGAATTTTACCTCTCACACTCCTCAGCCTCGAATTTGAAGCACAATATCACGCCGATCCCGCCACCCAGGCGTAGACGAAAGAATCGGGGTCGTCCGCTACCCCCGAAACCGGACGATGTAATCGTCGAGACGCACAAAAATGGAAAGGTGAAGAAAGTCGAGCCGCTTTATTCATCGGTTAAGTCGTCGAAGGAGAGAGAGGCTTTGAAGAGCAAAGAGAACATTCTCGGAGTATCAGAGTCGAAGAATGCAAGTAAGAACAGCGGCGAAAATGAGCCGAAGAGTCACGGCGACGAAGAGAAGGGTAGTAGGACAAACGATCGTAATGCGGATCGCGAGTCCAAGGTAGGTTTGATACCTCGTCAATTTTCAACTCGTAAGAGATATTTTGAAATCTTGCATCGTACCTCCGTAATTCCAGACATCGGTGCACTTGTCTGTCGTTTTATTTCGCGTCAACAACCTCCGGGAATTTCCAGTAAATGATACTTGACTTGGTTTCAGGAGGTCGATACCAAGAGGATTTCAGAAGGTACGGGAGCAGAGCCCGAGGAGAGGAAAACAGCGGAAGACCTTGATAATGAGGGGGAGCGAAAGAGCAACAATCAGCGTAAAAACGACGGTGGCATCGAGGACGTAGGGGATGTTAACGGGAAGCGGGAAAACTCGGACGAGGAGTACGAAAAATTTTCAAAGAGCAGAGAGATGAAAAGCTCGTCAACTCCAATAGGATCGCACAAAGAAAATGAGAGAGAATCAAGTAACGGGAGAAATTTCCGAGAGTTTGTAACACAGCCAATAGTCGACGAGGACGACATTCTTAACGTTGATTATCACAGGCAAAAAAACTACAGCACTGTTAGCCTACCGAACTACGATGAACTCGAGGTGGTGAAGAAGGAGGTCGAAAAAAATAACGACAAGGACGCGATCCCCGAGCTGGTCACCCCGAAGAAGCCCGACCGAACGAGGAACGTGAGTACGACGTCCCTTCCGATTGCGGAAACAGTCTCGTCTCTGCCTCAGGTGAGGTTTCCGCTTGAACCGCGTCTTTGTTCAAAACATTAAAGTTCATGTATTTGTTTCAGTGAAAGTTTTAAGAAATAAGATCCAAACGGCGCTAATGTGTGCTTGCGACTCGCACGGTGTGTCTGTCGGTGAATGAATCGTCTGCTTTAAGCCATAAAGAAATGGCACCAGATTTAAAAACCTATATTCGTATTCGCAAATATTTGAAAATTTATATTCGTTACATGACTGATTTGCTTTCAGGAGGTTACGGAACGCCTCGAGCAGTACATGACGAGGTGCCGCAGCTTCGGGAGTCTCCAGCCTCAGGAGATACTCGAAAAGCTGACGGCTCACGGTGAACAGAATGAGAGCTCCGAGGAGGACGACTGGGATGGACTCGATGACTGGGATCTGGGAACCGTGGAGTACCACGATCCCAGCGACGAAAGACCGCCTTGGGAGCCGAGGTCTCGGTTGGATAAGAGGAAGGTACGAAAGAAGAACTGCCCGTTTTCATGCTTGATTCATATCCTTTAAGGGACCATTTACGGCCTTATCAGGCATATATTTAAGTATGATAGAAAAAATTACCATCAATAAATATTAAAAAATGGCGACACCGGATCTGTTTTCGCAGATATGTTGAATTCTACGGCACGCAGTGTAGCTGGTACAAATTTGAAGTTGTAAAAGAAGAAAATGTCGTTTAGTCTAAATATTGATTGCTACAGAAATACGTAGGGGATTTTTAAAATATTGATTTTTGTGCAATTGGCGAGTACTCGAATGAAAATGTTAAATTTTCGACCAAAGACAGGGCACATTTTTGTTAACAAATAATGTTTAAACTACCTTGTCGAAAATGCCTTCCGTATTTTTGTAGCTATTAACATGTAGATTGAGTGATTGTTTTTCTTCCAGGTGCAAATTTTCATCAGATTCTGTCCAGTGTCGCCATTTTTTTATATTTGTTGACAATAATTTCTTTTACAATACTTGAACATATGTTTAATAACTTCCTCAAATATTATTATCTTATAACGTTTCTTACCATACAAAAAAAAAAGAGAAATCGTGTTACCCCTCAATCGAATTGTTTCCGTAGGCTAGCATACCGAAGTTTACAGTAGGTGGCAGCGAGATTGTCGCGAAAAAAAAGATGGAAACCCGGGCAACGACAGCAGTCGATGTTGACAAGGAGTCCAAGTTGCCGGCGGAAGATGAAGCGGCGAAGAACGAGAGTACCAGAACTTTGAAGGTGGACGAGAAACCATCGGCCATTCACCGAAACGCCTCGTTCGAGATACCGAAATCACCGAATTCGTTGAAATCCGCACTCAAGGCCGAGGCAAGCAGGAAGATTTCAATGCCGACGAAACTCTCGTCCGAAGAACCGAGCAGCCCCCTTGAAGAATGGTTCTCTGCCCAGGAAAGGTGAGATTCAATTCCGACCGGGTAGACCTGATTCTGGCTTTGAATTTTCATTCTCATATCCTCGTTTCAGGTCCGTTAGATTCTTCGACGCTCCGAAACTCGAAGAAGAATACGCTAATACCCCGGGACACAGGCCGGTGAAGCCTTCCGGTGATCGAAATCCGGAGGCCGAGTACGACACGAAGAGGTACCCGTTCAACGGGGTCTTTCCGGGCCCCCTCGACATCGACACGTTCTTCGCAACGTCCGGGGATTTTGGTGGGACGACGAGTGAGTTGAAATCGTTGCCGCATCGGTGACGCTGATCGATAAATCGATTTTTAAGGGGTTACACCCAGTCAGGAGGCCGAGAAAAAGCAATTTTTGAATGACTTTCGTGAAGAGACGTTTCAATTTATTAATATAAAATCTTATGTGCCTGTTTGGGGTAACGTTGAACTTTGTTGTGATATTTTTTAGTTGTAAAAATAATGATTTTTGAATCTGCTGTATACAACCAATCTCCGGGAACACCTCTGAAAAAAAGGCGTCTCGCGGTGAGCAATATATCTCTTGACAGGATCCTACAAGATGATAGAACAAAGAAAGATTTAGTTAATGGAAGGTATTATCTGGTCTCTGATAGAAGAAACAAGCAAAATATTAATTTTTAACAAAACGGCGGCTACTGAAAAAAAAATTTCGCCTTAATTTGTTTATAAAATGGAAAGTATTTACCGCCGAGAAAAAAACCCTTCATCAAGGACTGAAAAATATATTCATAAAGCTTGCGTAAAAATTTGAGACCAGTCGTTTCAGCCGTTTCCGAGAATTCTTGCTCACCGACTTTGAAAACATAGTTTTCAGAAAAATACTCTTCAAGTTTCAAAAGCACTTTCAAATTCTCCGGGGCGTCTTTGCAAATGTGCGCGTAACTTCAAAAATATTTTTCGAATCGACGTGAAATTTTCTGTGCATACAGGTACTTGAATGTATGTACATTTACGCGGTGTTACAGATTCCAGTGACGTTCCGGGTCCCCCGAAGGTCTTGACTCGGTCTCTGTCGAACGAGAGCGAGCCTTTCGAGGGATACGAGGAGAAGGAACTGACGCTCGACATCCAGTCGCAGCCTTCATCGATCAGCAAACTCTCGAGGACAATATCGGACGAGTCTCTGCCGGGGGAAATGTCCGGAATCAACGATTCGCACGGCGAAAATATCGCTGGCGACAAGTCGGGAACTGGTGAGCCAGGGTCGAACTCGAAGGACTCGAAAACGCCACCGCCTAGTCCGGAGCCAAAAATAAGAGCGGAGATCTTTGACAATCAAGGTTTACCAGGAGTCAGGCCCACCAGCCTTAAGATCTCCCGGGAAGACGAGGGTGGCAGCAATCTCAGTTCCATGACGCCGAGTCTCACTGAACTCGAGGCTGCGCTATCTGACATGCTCGAGAAGGCGGACCTGGACGAACCTCGCCCTGGCTTCAGCCACGACGATCACGTCGAAGATTCCGCGGACTCGAATCTGCGTCATGTCGAGGTAGTCGCTAAATCGACCGACGAAAAGCCTGTCGCGTCAAAAAATTGTCCAGCACCGATAGAGGACGAGGTCGGCCTGGGATCGGGTGAGGAGGGTGATCTATTCGTTCCTCGACAACGGAAGAACAACGCGAAGATCAGCTTGGGCCAGATTTTGACCGATGGAGGGAGTCAGGTGACGGGTGAAAGGGTGCTCGGTAACGTGGAGTCAGTATCACCGGCTGGCAAATCTTCTCCGCGACGGAAAATGGCCGTCACTACGAGTAAGAACCCTTTCGAAGAGTCCGATGAGGATCAGGAAGAGACGTCTCAGGCTTCGAAGATCGCTCACCCCGTAAACCCTTTCGACGTTGAACCGCCGGAGAAGCCGAGCCGACTGCATAAGATTGTCTTGGATCAGAGCAGCCCCGAACCTACCGATCTCCCGACCCCACCCCAGAGGAAAAACAAACATGGCGCTTCAAGCCCAACGACAAAAACTGCCCCGAATCACCAGGACAGCGAGTTTCCTATCAGAGATTCAGCCCCGCATCCCAATGACAGGTTAATCTGATACCAGGAGCTCAGATTTTCATTGATAATTTCGTCGACTTCCATCCGTGAAAATTTTGACGAGCTTTCTTGTAACTACACACTACTGCAGGTTAAGGATCCCGCGCAATCCTCATGGAAATTGACGCCTGGTCAAATTGGCTGGATTTTCAGCATGCAGTATAGTACATATCCTTTCGATCAAAAGTTCTCAGGACACAAGTCCCAAAAAACAGTAGTTTCCGAGATACAGACTTCGGAAGAGGGGTGTATGGATTTTCTGATACCTATGGATTACGCGATCTTTACGAATTACAAAGCTTCAAGGGGACTAGAAATCAAATGTATTGATCAAAAACTGCACAGCCGTTTCGCGGAGACTCCGCAGATGCGTGAAAAACAGGACAAGTCGATTATCGCAAGAGTCGGAGGGTCTCGTTCTTCACGCAGAATCCGACATTGCACGTCCTTCCGGTAACCCGGCGAGAGTTCGTGGATGCAATCAATGCGTCGATGGAATCAATCACAGCTTCCTGCCTATCTTTGAGAATCAATCGTGCAATTTTTTTAGTCACATGGTTGATTTCAAGTCCCGTTGAAGCTTAGTAATTAATGAAAATCACGAAATTCCTAGATATAAAAAAATCTGAACACCTTCTTCCGAAGTCTGTATCTCGGAAAGTACCGATTTTTGGGACTTGTGTCCAGGAACACTTTTGATCGGAAGGATATGTACCACAACATACTGAAAACCCAGCCAATTTGACCGGGAGCCAATGTCCATGAGGATTCTGCGGGGTCCTTTTATGGCGATATTGTCTAATAGTCCAGAATTTCTCCGTAACGTCAAGCTGTAATTTTATTGTAACATAGTGTATAGAGAAGGCCGTACTAGGCCAAGGTAAGGTGCTTTAATATTCTGAGCAGTAGAATGTCAGAATACTTGCTGTAATACGTGTATAATAAAAATTTAATATAATACAAACTATGGTTACTCGGCGTAAACAAACATAAATAAGACGTGAAAAACGGTTTTCTATAACGTATGTCGCTGTGCTTATATTGTCATCTTTGAATATTTCTGTTCAAGTGAGGCGAGAAATGACGAATAATAATCTTTGACCTCGGTAACAGAATGGAAAGTAATAATATTCTACACGACTTGTACAAATCATCGTCTCCAGAGTTGACGTCAGCTCAGCTGACATCAGCCGATTGCTACTAGAATAATCACGCGAAAAATTATCCATGTGGTGTGGGCATGCCTATTATACTTTATTCAAGGATCGAGATGCGAGTGGTTTCAGGTACCCTGTTACTTTTTCAATTATCTCTTTTGCAGAGTGTTTCGTCATTATTACACGCTCAGAGGCCCACCCTTAATCACGTTAAGCCCCTTGTTCCCTACTACGACGTTAACTTGCATTTAGGTTTCAGGCGAGTAAATGACGAAAAGAGAGGAAAAGAGTGGAAAGGAGAGGATAGCAGTAATAAACGGTGTACAGGAAATGCTGGCATAATGACTAATTTCGGGTCGTACAGGTATGTCGCTGCGGCATCGTACCTGCCCGCCTCCTGAGGTAAGCCCCCAACACCACTTTTTCCCCCCCTGCGCAATATCGGACGCAACCTAACGTTACGTTAGGTTATTACCACGGTAAAAGGCGGAATGGGGAAGGGTGTAGGGACAGGGGGAAGGGAAAATTTTCACCTGACGTCGGTAATAACTTACCCTCGTTGAGCCGCCTCTCAAAACCCCCGACGGCGTATTTTAAGATAATTAGCTTTCACTCGACGAACGGTTTCCTATCATTCACTTGACGTCCGCTTTAAGTCCCCCTCCTCCCCTCTCTCTCACTCTTTCTCTATCTCTCTCTCTCGCTCTCTTCCCCACCGTGCGAATTGCACGTTGTACCCTGGACGAGAATGAAATAAAGATAAAAGAAGACAGCGAGGAAGAGGAGATGAAGAATAAGGCGCACAGGTGGTGAAAGATACGTCAGTTATGACGGGAGAAATATTTCCTAACCGAAACATGTTATAAATTTGAAATTTCTTTTCAGCGAGACAATCAACGTGGTAATAGGTTTGCCGATCGGTTATAAGAAAAAAGAACGATCGTATTGCGTGGTGCGTGAAATTAGAATAGAATAAAATGACGAAAGTGAGAACGAAAAAAAACTGCTACTAATTTATTCATCTTGGTCACACGATAGAAAACCACATGTAACGATACGGTTGGTATAATTTCGTTTTTATTTATTCTACCCAATTTGCATCTTCCCTGACGTTATTACGGGAATCGAAATCGTGGCATCGGGCGCTGAGCAGCGTACGGGTAGAGAACACAAAACTGTGTTTCCTTCCTTTGTTCCCTAGCAATGTTTCCGACGAAAAAAATAAAACTGATTCCCTCGGTACTCCAGAAGTCTGCAGAGTTCCCGCCCGGGCGGCGGTACGACCGAGGGTGCAACGAATGGTCGTCTCAATTGCTGAGATAAGGTTGGCTGGAGGACATGCAGTTTGTTGCAAAGACTTAGCTTAATCTGCTAGGAAGTAAGTAAGTAAGTAAGTAAGTAAGTAAGTAAGTAAGTAAGTAAGTCCGTCTTAACCCGGGCTGCAGTAATTTCGTTTGAGGGTTCGCTGGATGAACGTGGATTGTGTACGTGGATTGTGCAGCTAAGAATATGCAGTCCCGACTGCAGCCCCGATTTAAGGGTTAATTTATGGAACGCGGAGAACTATTAAGATACCGCTGAGAGGGCGAGTAACGTTTTGGCGATCCGCGATAGAGTTTTTGCTCGTAACTATCCCCGACCGCGCATACCTACCTACCGACCTATAACACGCCGTTTAGTAATTCAGCCCTAATTAGTTTTTCCGTGGGCTTAATCCACGGGCGCGTATACACTCGGGGAACCGCGAGGCTATTTGTCTTGGACATCTCGTCCGCGCTCTTCGCCCTCCCAATCCCGGAATACTTACTTCTTGCAGCGTCAGACCTCCTGCACACTTTGTATTATGCGGGCAAAGACTTTGTGCCGGCTTTGCCGATGCTCTGCCAAGGATTAGGGCGATATTCAAACTAGGCGGTCTGCGGCACCAACTTGTTAGTTTCGAACCAAGGAGACGTTTTATCGTTAACCAACTAAATCCTACCACCCGCTGCACCATCACGATTCTCGAACAGGAATTCAACTGTCTGGCTATTAGGGCGGTCCGTAAAAATGTTATTTTTTAATATCCACCGGAACCGCGTAATTCAAGGTAATTTCCTTTATATTTTCACATTTTTATCTCAACTGTAACCCCCGAGAGGGTGGATTTCTCCGTTCAACCCTTTCGGAGGCAGATCAAATATTGGATTAGGCGGGTTTTTCCGGTCGCTGATTACGAATCTGAACTCAAAATTTGAAAATCCAATGTGTCAGATCCGACACGGTGAACCAAAACCTCAAAAGTCACTTCATATTGCCATATAATGTTGGATCCAACATTTTCAATATTGTCATTTCGAGTTCAGATTTGTAATCAGCGACCTCGAAAACTCCCTCACAACAAATTCCATCTAAATCCGTTCGGTAGACTTGCTTTGCCCCTGAAAGGGTTGAACGGGGAAATCCAGCCTCTTTGGGACACGGGTTAGAGTTGAGATAAAAATCTGGAAAATTTAGAGAATTATTTTTGGTTTATCTAGATTCGATATGGGGGGGCAATTCGGTCAAAATTCAAAAACGACCTTTTTAACGAGCAACCTAACTGGCTTTATAAGTTTCCGTTGCAGGTATTTGCTCTGGTTCCTTTTCTTGAGGTTTGTCACCGCGATTCACGCACCTTCGTTTTTGCCACCCTCCCCAACCTCCGTCGTCGCCCGGTACCCAGACCCACACCCTTGAACCACACTCTCGCCGGTAACTTTTGTTATACGCGCTGAGGTTCCATTAAAAGCCAGTGAAACTTTTATTACACCTGCGAATATGTGTTGCTGTACGGGCTTAGAGGCCTTCATCGGGGAGCGTATAGATGTTGCCGTTATACGATATCCCGAGGTGTCGGTAGCTGTGTTTACCCATCTACACGTGTCGAAGACCCACTTCGGGATATTGGAGAGTAAACACTGATGGAACCGGGGAACGGGTCTCGTATATACTCCACGGGCACTTCGCGCCGCTGAGTATTTGTCTCGTGCGCAGTGATTTTTCGGTTGCCATCCACAATATCCCTTCCAAAAATCTCCCCCAACAAAATCCCGCCTGCAGAATTTTGTGTTTTCATTCAGAGCAAGCATCGATTCATCAAATTCACACATCCAACCATCGTTTATCGTACGTTTCCATTTAGTTTAATTCAATTCAATTTACATTCTTTTTTGTCAGGGGTGATTTTGTCCAGTGGGAATTTCGGACGTTTTAGGGTAATTTCGAAAGGCCAAAGACGGTGCCGAGTAATGAATTACAGCGAAAAATTGTCTCGCCCGCGTAATGTGGGCGATACAACGAAACTCTCCCCATTTCGAGGGATCGTTCAGGGCATGCCTATAAACATAAAAGAAGCACAGTGACCCGCTACCGCAGAATACGGCATACATATAACTGCTCTTAATTTCGGTTTCATCCGCGAGGTGAAAGGAACAAAAAGCCTAGGCTTGCCGGCGGACGGGAGGGTGGATGGTTGTATCGATTTAAATGTAAAACGTGAAAATCGGAATGGTTCTAGGGCTGACGGAAGGCCGGCTGGCTGGCTGGCTGGATGGCTGAAGGGGGCGTAAAATTAATCACCTCGTAACACGGGCTCGCGGGATCCTGGTCCGCGAAAGTAACGAACGAACAAACCAACCAACGAACGAACCAACGAAGGAAGGAAACGGCGGACGGACGGCACCGCGATTTACGGATGAGAAATGGGAAGGGGAATAACCGCAACGGGGAAAAAGACGCGAAAGTAGGCCTCGAGGAAGGCGTAGGTAGGCTACATGAGTAGGTGTCGGCGGTAGATAGGGATGAAGATAAAACAAAAGCCGTTAACTTTTAGTGCGCGCACACTTTGACGGCGGCAGAGTTCGAGGAGGGTGGCGGAGTGAGTCCGTCTTTGACTACCCCGACACGCCGGGGGGTGGAGGAGGGGGGTGGATTGTGGGATGCAGAGGGCACACAAAAGGTGTCAGTCGTTATACGCTTACGCCCCGCAGAAGTGCATTAGCGCAAGAGGGGGAGGGGTGAGAGGAAGAGCGTGGAGGGAGGGGGGGGGCGGGGAGACACCCGGAAACCCGGAAACCGGGGTGACGAGAAGGCGGAACGGCGTAGGAGAGGAGAGGAGAGGAGATGAGGGGAGGGGAGGAGTGACTCTGGAATTCTATGCCCGCATCGCATACTTGCCACTAAGTTATGCCCTCGTAAACCTACCGCCAGAGACATACCTGCTTGTTCTAGTCTCCGCCACCCCTTCCGCCCCCTCGTCTCGTCCTGCTACGTTCTCGTATTTACCCTGACGTGCACCGTAGGTAGGTTGGTAGGTACGTACCACCTCCGAGTTGGCGGGTTTAAACTTACCAGGGACGCGGTGATTCTACATCTGTATGCGGTATTGTTCATGCAAAGAAACCCTGAAAGGTGCGGGTTGGGTTCTCTACGCACATTCGGAACACGGAGGGTGGCTGCATTCATCCGCGGACGGATTCAGAAAAATCACAGACACAGCTTACGCTGTCCAACGTTCTCATGGAAATTTCACATTTTGATGTCTTTTGTTGTACCATGTCATAGTAGACTAGAAACTAAGTGACATGTATTTTTTTGTTTTTTTTTATCCGCAATTAAACATTTTGACGGGGTGAAACTAACCTCCAAAGTGAGGCATTTTTGCAATTTCACCCACAAGAACGGAATATTTTTCAACCAATCCAACTGGAAAAGTTTTCTCACAACGAGAAATGAAAAATGTAATTTTATCGATTCAAAAGAAAAAAGAAAAAAGAAAAATTTCAATTCACCCCTTCACATGCCGTACTTTGGAGGATGGTTTCATCTCCTTAAAGTGTTTAATGGCGGATAAAAAAAAAAAAAATAGATAGACGTAGCTTAGTTTTTAGTCTACTGTGACGTATCACAAAAGAAATCAAATCGGAGCTATCGACACGGGATACCTTCCCCGTGAGTTCGACCCAACTTCCGCTTGTTCGTGCCCTGCTATCCGCGACCAGCCTGACAGCTTTGGCATACCTCTCGCACGCTACGACCTAGCTCAACTCCTTCGACGATAACTGCACAGTGCACGCCTCACCCTCGGTCTATCATTCTTTGAACCCGATGAAGGAAGAGAATTTCTCCGCAGGGCGGAGGTAGATGACGGTAGATGATGCCAAAGATCGGCCGGTTCAGGCGTAAAGGGTGAACGTTCCGACTTCGTCGAGGGTGTCTTGTAAGTCATGCGTTTAAACGACCTCATTACCAGGTCGCCTGTCATAACGTCATAATTACCGAGGCGTGGCGTGTGGAGGGGGGAGGACGAGTGGGTCCAGGAAAACGGGGAGTAATTAATATCGAGTCAACTCCAGACCGTGTGCCAATAATTTTCCACCTTCGCCCCCCGCCTGCCGCTTCAGATACGGATGAATTACTCTCTGCGGAGGCATGTTTTTCACCCGTAATGCACCGGGCGGTGCCTGTATTTATACGTATACCTTTTACATCTTTACACAAGTGCAGGTGTGACGCGTTTAACTCGCTTCGCGCGTATATGAATGTGTGAGATGTTTTTTTCTACTTTGCTTCGCCTATCCTAGGTACATATTTTCGGGGCGGGGTTAAGGTTTCGAATTTAAAAAGTTCCGAAAGCGCCTAATATCGAATTTTTTGGGGGCGAAACTTGGAGTAAAGAAATCAAACTTTTACGAAACAACAAAGTTTCGAATCGTCGGAAGCCCGACGGCTCAAAGTTCCGAAATGCAAGATTTCGAAAAGTCAAGGTACGATAGAGCACAGTTCCGAAAAGTGAAGATTCGGTAGAGCGAAATTCCGAAAAATAAAGTTTCGATGAAGTAAAATTCCGAGAATTAAAAGATGCTCATCCAGCGTAGTTTACTCGAGGAGAGGGTGTAAGAAATCGGGTGTGGCAAAAATCAGTATGACCAGGATTCCGGACGTGAAAATATCGAAAATCCAAAACAAAGAAAGATTAAAATGATGAAATTTTACCAAGCCAGAAATTCACAGAACTATATATCTTCGATCATTCAGAATTTCAATGTTCCAGATTTTTTAATTTTATCATTCTAGCACCTTTCGGTATTTTGTCCTTTCGGAATTTTGCCCTTTCGGAAATTTGAGCGTCGGATTTCGGACCATTCGAAACTTTGGTCCGTATCTTCTCCGTTCTTCTACCGTCACTCACTGCCTACCCGAGAACACGGCTCGTTTTCACCTTCACGGGCTTCTCCTGAAACACCTGTAAAATCGCTGTCTTTAGAGAATTTTCCTGCGGGAACGAGTAATATATAACGGTGAGAATACACCACCCCTCGGGCATCCCGTGTCAACGTATATATTCCACTGTACAGAAACAATGAATGGTGAATCAGAGAAAGAGAGAGACGTGCAGAGTCTGTTTGTAAACAAGGCGAGACAGAAGGGTGTAATACAGATTCAGAGATTAGTAGGCGGGCGTCTCTTAAACTCGACGCGTCGCGTGTCTCCGTGAGTTGCGTAAGTGATTTGGTTTCGATTGATTGAATGATTCAGAAGTGCAGCGAGTGACAGTGGTCATTAAACAATCAAAACTACCTGTGTAAACAATTTGGAATGACGACACTGTCCGTTGGCAAATTAAACAGAAGTGATTACTGACTGGTTAAGGGGTTATGGTACGAAATGAACAAACAAAAAAGATTTAGTTAATACAAGGTATTATCCGGTCTTCGATGTTGCATGAAAATTTGTCGCCTTAGTTTGTTTATGAAATGAAAATCTTTTATCGGCGAGACAAAACCTTCGATCAATGACTGAAAAATATATTCATAAAGCCTGTGTAGAAATTTGAGACTGATCGGTTCAGCCGTTTCCGAGTAATCTTGCTCAAAGTTTCACAAGCACGGTCACACGCTTCGGGGCTGCTTTGCAAATGTGCGCGTAACTTCTATAATATTTGTCGGATTGACATGCAACTTTCTGTGCATATACCTGAATATATGTACATTACGAAAATGAGGTGTGAGAAAAAATCGCTTTTCAAAAAATCCTGCCGAGGTATAACCCCTTAATACTTTTCGTGCCTGGTCATGTTGCGTTGTGAAAAATTGTAGTGCTCTTATCGTCACCTCGCGCGTATAAATTTTACACGTTTCTTCTGTCAGACTTTGACGAGAACGAGTTTTAAATTTTGTTTAACAATTCCTTCCGAAAGGTTTTCTCGAGCGAAGTGAATTGAAATGACAGAGCCGCGAGAGAGAAGGATCGTCCAGGCAGTTAATAGAAGCGTATAAAGCTTCCTAATGGCCACTGGAGTGTCGAGATCTAATAAAAGTTGGTCACCGTGAAACCGCCTTCCTAACGAGATACGTAAAGTCCCGCGGCAGGGGACCAAGAGGTCGCTGGACAACGGTTTCGGTTTATTAAAAACTAAACAAGGACGATAAATAAGTGTGCAAACCCGGCTGGATGCAGCTCTCGAGGTAGGTGAAGCTGCCCGCGTTCGTTATTTCAACTTCATTCCGTCGAATCGCCTCATCGAAGGAGAAAAAGGTAAGATGCTTGGTTGCTAATGAAAATATAGAAGGGTCGCAACATCGAATTTTGGTAAAAGGGAAAATTTAATTTATAGATTTTGAAAATGTAGAAAGTCAAAGTAGGCAGAATCAAAAAAATAGAGAGTTCAGAACATGGCAGGCCGAAATGCAGAATATAGATTCTAGATTTTGCCGTTTTCTGTGTTCGAGTTTCCATACCTTCAATTTTCTATACTAGAATTTTCTATACGTTTCGATAATTCTATGGATTAGATTTTCGCGGCTTTGAAAATTCGATACTTCGTTACTTTTATTAATCGACCATTTGAATTTTCCATTCCCACCGAGATGCTTAGATACGTACCTTGTTGGTGTGCGTTTTTTCTAATTTTTCTAAAAAACGCCTCTCCCTCAACGACATCCACGAGTGCACAGTGTTCAGCATTCGCCCCTTGAAACTTGGCGTTGTCGACTCGCTCTCGCTCGGCATGGTGTTTTGGTAGGACGTGGGAGGTCAGCCTGAATATGGGGTCGGGGTTGAGGGTGAGGGGCGCGAGTGACGGGACGGCAGAACGAGTGTAGGTGTAGATATTGTTTTTAGCCCCGGGGAAGACGAGATAGCGGGTGTTCCAAGCGAAGTCATAACTCTGGCTGATAAAAAAAAAAAATGTTTGGAAACAGAAAAACGAAGAAAAACAAAAACAACAATCGCCCTTTATTACCGGCAATTAGGATAAGCTTTTTGCGCCTGGTGTTTTGTATTTCAGAGCGGATTTTCCAAAAGCTAGTAACCCTCAGCTCCCGAACCGGCTAATTTCTTTCCCCACCCCCTCTCACTCGTATCCTGATTTGGCACCGTGTGCAACTTCGTGCGGAAAGACGGAAAAGGGTCGCGGAGGGTGCGGACGCGGTGCCCCGGCAGGATTCGGTTGTAGCGAGAATAAGGGAAAGGATATTACACCCGGGGAGGAAACTTTACATATCCGTTTACGAGTGGGAAATTGCACCGGGTACGTAGGTACCAGTGACGTAACGAATATTCGCATATTTCCCGAAATTCGCAATCGCATCCGCATTTGCAAAAATCGTGCGCATATTTTGCGAATGTGATTGTCGCAAACACTTTATATTTTGCTAGTTAAAATTGTGATAATAATATTACGTAAGCTAAGAAAACATTACTTCGATAACAAACTTTTATTACCAAAGTTGCTCTTCACGTTCGAATCACAATCTAACCTGAAAATTAATTTGTTCCCGTCATCAATTTGTCGTTAAATGATCAAACAAACAATCGACTTTGTTCGGATCAGCTCCGCAATTTCCGTAATAAGATGCAAACGGCGCTAATCTGCGCTTGCGACTCGCACGGTGTGCCTGTCGGCCATCCAGTCGTCAACGTTTTAGCCACAGAGAAATGGCGCGAGATTTAAAAACGCGCATTCGCGAATATTTAAAAACTTAGATTCGTTGCATCGCTGCTTGGTAGGTCCAAGTTCCATGGCAGGTAGACATCTGCGTCGGTCGGGCAGCCGGCGTTCGTTCCGGGAGGTAGACGACGAGGCCGTTAGAGAGGGTGGCTCGACGAGGCGACGCGACGGTTATACGCGAAGTCCGTAGTTTCGGAATAATATTTTTGGCCCCGTTCCACGCGGTTCCCGCCGGCTCTCTGGGTTATCCCGAAATTCTCGCGAGTGTCTTCGCGCCTAGCTAATCGTAAGTACCCAGGCCTTACGAGGCTCGTTGCCGAAACGGGCCTGCTGGCTACGCGCCGCGGTTCGTTACGCAGCCTGCAGCCGCTTGTGATATCCGCGCGTTTCTTCCTTGTCGGGGGAGTGCGGGTGAGAGGGTGGTTTGGTCCGAGGGGCGGAGGGCGCGGGCCGCGAGTCCCCGACCCGCAGACGAGGGTAGTTATCGTTTGGCAGGGGTGCCAACCGCATCGCGCCACTTTGATACGATATGATATCACCCGCTTGCGGTCGCCGCCCCCCCCCCCCCCCCCCCGCCCCCGGTTCGTTGGTCCGACGAGCATCGCGCCTGGCTCTATTACACGCTGCAAGTATAATGGACACCTACGGTAGGTTCGCGGTATTACAGCGACGCAGGGTGCGGAGTGTAGGGTTAAGGCGGTGCTCTCTGAGCTAAAAATAATCGATGCATCGATTAATCGTGGCCGAAAAAATAATCGAACGCGATTCGATTCAATCGGTGGAAATTAATCGATTGATCGATTGTTGCGTTTTTTTTTTCGAAACGGTGCATATGAAACCAAAATTTTCTAAATTTCGGTACGAGGTCTTAATGGCGTATAAGTTTTTTGATAATTTATGGTTTCGCTCAAAATATTTTTCAATTTCAGGAGAAAATATTCATTCATCACTTGTAAGCTTTTGTTTGTTGATATGTGTTTGTCGTTTTTGCGTTGATAAATAATCACCGGTCCACACGAATTTTGAGTTTGCGTTATAGATATCATATTTTGATTTCTTTTACGTAACAAATAAAAGAACGAATAGTTTTATAATATATAAAGTTTGCTTTTGCAGAAACCAAAACGATATTTCATTTATCAAACATTTATTGTAAATAACAATTCATTAAACTTCAGTTTCGCATTTGAATCACTTTTATTCAAAAATTTAAATATGAAACCAAAGCTTGTTTAATTTCTATTTACAATAAATATTTGAGAAAAATTGGTGATTTTTCTTTAAATCCGGAGCATCGTTCTGTTTCCTACAAACGCAAAATTTATCTAGTAAAACTATTTTTTCTATCATTAGTTATGTGGAAGAAATGAAAATTTGAGATCTAAAAACCAGAATCCAAATTCGCGTTGTACCGGTGTTATCAATCGTACACAAATTATGGGTACCTCGCACGTTCACGGTCAAATCAAGCATCAAAATTTATTACCATCAAGATTCTTTGAAAAGCATTATGAAAAGCTGCATTAATTAACGCACGTGGTGCCCGCGCGAAGAAACGGCTACTTGAATAAATATATATGTATAGAAGGAAGATCCGAGGCTTGTTGGAGTTTAGGAAACTCTTGAATTATTATCGTGGATGATTCAGTGCGTAGCTGCGCACCTTTCTGCAGGAATATAAGCTTGAAAATATGCGTGTTATTTATATTCTAAAATTCAGGAGATATCTGTCCGCCCTGAGTTAACATAACGGAGCGCCAACTTTAACCTCTTTGCGACAAATAAATACCTGTGTAGGCCTTGTGTAAGTCTCTTCAACGAATCATTTATCATACCGTTGATATCAAGGATAAAGATATGAAGAGCTAGGAGAGGTTTTTGAAAGTTCGCGTGTGCAGGGTTGCTTTAAAAAAAAAAAAAAAAAAAAAAAAAAAAAAAAACAGACCAGGCAAAACCTATCCCAAATAATTCGATCGTTCTTATTTCGTTTTTGCTTTACTTCTTTCGACTTACAGCACTGACGAAAGTCATTCCTGGGAATTTGGCGATAAAATGTCCAATTCAGTTAGGAGTGTCTTAAGAAACTGCAGGTCTTTTAATTATTCAACAACTCTTGCAACAATCAAAGAATAGGGAATTTTTATAGCAAATCAAAAAATTCTGGAAAACTTATCTGTATAATATACGGGTTTTTTTTCGCGAAACCAACAAACGTTTGACCCTCACCATTTTTGATTTTGTGTCATTTTTTTCAAGATTTTTTATTCATGTGACTAATTATTTATAAATATTGAGAGTAATTTTGAAAAGGACTTTTATTCAATTTTTAAAAACTGTATTTTCTTTTCCAAACATTTCGTTGAGCGATTTCCGTCTTTTTTTTTTGCACATCCATTTTTATTTTTATCAGTTTTACGATGAAATTGGTTTAGAAATCTACCAAGTGAAGCACAGAATTTTTGAGAATATTTTGGGAATTTTCAGACCGTTGAAACAATGTTTCAGTAGATCAAAAGACTTGAAAGTTCTGAAATAAAAACAGAGAACATTTGGCCCATCGTGGGCCTGGTCTTGAAATGTTTTTGGAAAAGAAAATACAGTTTTAGAGAATTGTTTGAGAGTTTGAAAAGAGGTCCATTTCAAAATCACTCGCAATATTTATTAATAATTAACCAGTTGAATATAATTTCAGAAAAAATTCAGGACAATATTTCAGAGTTGGGATGGTTGCAGAAAAAATTTTGAACGAAATCAAAACGTGAGTGTCGGACATCCGGTATAGACAGAAGTCTTTGTGGTTCAAGCCTGAAAGGTCCTTTGAGCGACCTGCTAGCCTCAGATTCATCTTATTGTCCGTCGGCGATAAGCCGCCGGTTCCCAACTTCATGCGGGAATAATGGCGATGTACACGACCATTTGAGACACATGCATGTCCACGTGGACCTATATTATACCCAAGTATTATATGTAACATGATATAACACGCCGAGTGCGTGGGTGGCTAGAGGATGCGGGACTAGAAAAAGGGAGGGAAAAAACACGGAGAATGTCGGGATTGATCGGAACGCGTAAAGGCGAACTTTTTCTCAGTTACCGAAGGAACGATTTTGACTTCCGCGGCTCCGGAGCTCAATCGTCGCTTAAGGGGAGGAGAAAGGGGGGTACAGCTTGGACGGTCTGTTAGGAATGTTTTTTTTTTTTAAGAAAATGAAAACACTTTGAGTAATTTGAGTTTGAGGGCTTTATTATTTATTGCTTCAAGAACGTTTTGGATTTTTTTTTATCGAAATTAATCACAAAATGTCTAACAGATGGACATTTTTTTTTTAGTTAAAAACATCTTTTCGGGTTCGAGTTTGTAACCCAAATGTTGAAAAAACATCTTTTTGAATATGTACTATTATGAATAATAAATGTCAGTTTTCGAACAAAAAAGTTTTTGATATTGTGTCAAAATTTCAAGACGATTCGATAAAAATTGACCGAGGAGTCTGCGCAACCGGATTGAAAACGTGGTCGTTCGCTACATATACGCGCCATGCAGTCATTTTGTTATTAATTTCAATCAAAAAATTCTAAAATATTCTTGAAACTATAAATAATAAAGCCGTCAAATTAAAATTGCGCGAAGTGTTTTCATTAAAAAAAAAATAAAACTGGTAAAAATAGGTGTGATTTCAGACTGTCCAGGTTGCCCCTCTCCCCTTAAAAGAGCGACCGATGGGTTTCGTATTGCTAGTATAACGATGATTGCCATAACTGTTGCCTTTCAAACTAACAGGGAAGAAATTGTCGATTTCGTGTATCTACCGTATATCGGAGAAAATGATCGAAGTAGGACTGAAATACATTAGTATTATACACAGGAGCTGTACGGAGGTATTTAACGTTTTTCGCACAGTGTACATATACGATAAATGTTGTTGTAATGGTAATCACGCATAACTGCGCGTAACATTGATTGCATCGCAACAGTTGCCGTAAGCGAACTTAAGCCATTGGGACGAGGTAGGTAGGCATGTGCTAATTAATGCACAGTTACACCAGCAACGGTCTTGGCGGGTTTCGCGTACCGTCGTCGGAAGACTTTTGAATGGCGCAAACACCCTCGTAACTCTTGGTAATATAGTTACACACCAAGTTTGCATATTTGTTGGCGGAACACCAATGACGAGTCCCTGTACAGTCGGACCCCGGGGCATCTGGCGCGTAGATGATCGTTTGGAAAGAGAGACAACGACGAGGCAGCTTCGACTGCTGCAACGTCAACGAACTTACGGAAAATAGGTAATTGGCGATAAGGTGATTTGTAGGTGGGTATTATTATATTTGAAGAGTTTCCGCTGACAAGGATGGTATCCCAGGTCCGTCTCTCCGATTTGATTTCTTTCGTGATGTGTTGTAGTAGACTAAAAACTAAGCGACGTGTATTTTTTTTTTAAGTGTTTAATGGCAGATGAAAGAAGGGACGCGTCGCTCAGTTTTTAGTCTACTATAACATATTACAAACGAAATCAAATCGGAGAGATCGACTTGGGATACCTTTCTTGTGAGTGACGGTCAGAGGATAAATCAAATTCTGGAGCGGAATCGAGTGAATCGGTGTAATGGGGGCGCAAATTCGGTTTGGAATTAGCCATTTGTCTCCCGTGTTCGGCGTCCTCCCTGTAATCCTAGGGGTGTTTACCCACTCCTTGCGGCAAACCTCCGGAAGAGGATGGAATTCCTCCTTCCCTCCCCCTCCCCCCCCCCCATCATCCGGGTCGCAAATTTTCAATCAATTTTCATAAAGTTTTAACCGAGGACACGGCGAGAAGCGCAGCTATATGGGGGACGACGTCCCATCGGCCGGGATTAACCAACCGAAAATGTCTTCGCGGAAGGGAGCGGTGAAATTTTTACACTAGTCGTCTGTACGAGGGTGAGAATATTTACCAAATTATGAGAAATAACGTGCTCCTATCGCGTGGCGGAAAATTGACGACGTGGTCTCGAATTGAAACACAGGTACGTACCTTACACATTGGGGATGAAAAGTTGACGGGATAATCACGCCGGCTCAAAACGGGAAGAAGCTCTTAACACCCTCGATAAATGGAATACGATCGTAAAGTATATCGCGGATAGTGCGAAACGATGCGACGGCGATGCAGGTGTGGATGAGCCAACGCGTAAATAGTTTCTCGAAGAGAGCGGGGATAGAAGGGATAGGAGGAGGGACGGCGTAGGTTAGAAAGAGGAGGCATGCGACACTCCGGAGGGCTGTAAAACTCGTTGTGCGGTTTTATCCGCAACCGTCGCAATCGTCGAGCACACATCACCGAGGGAGAGTCTCGCGGAATTGATTTATCAAACTCTGGAGGACGGTCGACGACTCTTGTTTTCACCTGCTCACCCCTCATCATCCCGCACGGTTGATGATTACTCTTTCGATTCTCGAAGAGCTCGTGAATTTCAAAAACATGTCAATTAGCTGGATTTAAGGGTGCGGGGTAAGCTTGGACTGGTGGGGGGGAATATTTGAAACGTGGTTATCGATTCGACCTTGTGGCTAGATTTTTGAATTTCAATCCCAAAATTCTGTTATAAAAATTTTTCTGACAATTTTTTTGTTCCTATCGTATACATTTAAATGTTTTTTTTAATACTTGGACTACGAGCTGAACCCGAGAAGGTGTCTTTAATTGAAAAGAATTTTTATGTCTAACCGGAAAAGCCCTCGAGTTCGGAGTCGTTCGCTACTTGTATCTTTTCTGCCGCCATTTTGTTATTAATTTCAATAAAAAAATTTGGAATTGTTGTTGAAACCATAAATAACAAAGCCCTCAATCTCGAATTGCTCCAAGTGTTTTCATTTTCTTTACCAAAACAAAAAGGTCCTAAAAATAGGCATGATTTTAGACCGTTTCCGGACGTTTTTGGAGACAATTTTTGTTTACTGCTTATACGGATTTCTTGCGGTATCTCGAGGTTAATTTCGCGAGGTGTATCTGCAATGTCGCCCCGAGACGCTTCCTCCCCACTGCAGGGGGTGGGAGGGGGATATTCAATCAGGGCCCTTTGCCGAGTCTCATTCCAAGCCTGGCTTTGGACCCGAAGTTATCCCGCGCTCATTCCTCGCCCGTCTTCCCCCCGTCGAATCCTTCCTTTTTTTTTTGCGCCGCCTCAGCCTTCCTATCTGCGTGCCACCGGCCCCGCCTCCTCGTCCCTCGGAATTGAGGGAGAACAAGATATACGAAACGGTACAGACAATCTAGCGTCGTTTATCCGCGTCTCTCCGCACCCCTCAGCGTCACGCCAACACTCGACTCCCTCTCGCTAACCAACGTCTCGAGATTTCCGACCCGCCAAATTTTTCCCGCAAAATTTCGATTCGGACGCGTTGTTCGTTCCGCTCGCAACGAAACTTGAACAAAGAACCTCGCGCCAGCCACCCCCGATCTCAATTTATATCGGGCCAATTAATTTATCACCGTGGAATGGGCGAAACATTAAACGCTGACGCCCCCCCCCCCCCCCCCCGTTACGATCGGTATAGATAGGTATATATTACCGTACACGGATCTAACCCTGCCTTTGTGAGCGCTGCCCGGAACACCCGGAGGAGCGAAATTTATGCGATTACGACGGCAACATCAAACGAATAACCCATATCAAACCGCTTTACCACCAGCCCCTCAGTCCAGGGCTTCGTCCCGACCCTCGACAACTCTCTCTGTACGACCGCGTCAAACAAACGCCAAAGGAAATCTCAGCGAGGCCAGTGACGAGGAAGCATTCGAAATGGTCAAGCGCGTTAAATGTTTTGGATTGTTCGCAGCTCAATTTAGACGTTCACGCAATTTACGAGGAACTTTGCTTTTATCGTCTTCTTTTCTTTTTTCTCCTTCGTTATGTTTGGGTATTTTAAGGCGGATATTTTTCTACATTTTCATCCCTCCGAAACGGGCCTGCAGTGATTTTGCACTTGCCATAAAAATCCGTACGCTATGCTACAAATATTAAATGAGAAACCTTGCGCGCAATGAATTTTCACCTCTTTACGCTCTATTAAAATTGCACTTCGCGCATCACCCTGATACATTCGAATGAGGATCTGATGAGGCAAATTTACTCCGAAAAGTGTAAATAATGTATACCTGAAACCTCTAAAATTTCTTACACTTTTCCCGCACGAGAAAAAAATTTAACCGAAACACCCAGGAACATCCTGAAATTTCTTTAAATGCCCCCTTGACGCATCCCTAAACGGCACGCATCTCCCACAGTGCGGGAAACGAAACCCAGGAAATTAAAAATTCGTCGATGAGAAATTAGAATCCCGGTAAAAATCGGCTCTCAAGTTCCTGCATTTCCACCCCCGCGCGACGTCGCTACCGTATATTCGAGCATGTATAAAATCGCACCTACATACGGCATAATGCACGAGACGAAACGCGGCGCTCGTGCACGTAACCGACCCACACAAACACGGATTTCGCGGACATGCGCCGTCGGTGTTCTTTGGCGAACAGGGATGGCGATGCCGAGGGCGAGGGTGACACCCTGCAGTCCGCCGCGAGAGTCGGGAGCGTCGAGTCGTCGTGAATACGGAAGCGGAACAAGACGGGCGAGGACCGTGGATTCCTCGCTCCGCACAAAGCTGACAATCAAATTTTTCATCAGGGTTGAAGTCGGTTTCGCACGGAATAACCACCCCGTTTCCTCGGCCATCAGCCGCTATTCACCGGTCGATGGACCGACTCGACTCAACCCATTTCCATACCGACGTGTAAATCTGGCTGAAAATTTCACATCCATTTTTAATCGCACCATCCTTATCGCACACCACGATTCAAACCCGTTTCTCGATGCTCCCGGGGGTGAGAAAGAGGCTGACACGGTTGGTTATCCGCTCAAGTTCCGCGCGTGTGACGCTCTCGCAATTATCGGAGCACATCAGGCGACCCGATTCAACGTTTCTTCGACTTGTCTTCTGGCTCCCGGCTCCGTCTGTACCTTGCTTCACGTCGTCCGTCGTCGAGGTAAGTTGGTTTTTACTTTGTCGAAACACACCCTTCGCCTCTTTGGACCCTCGCGAATCCCTATCCGTTCATCCCGTCGCGTCGTCGCCGTCCCGCTCTCTCGGCACCCTCTTTTTCCTTTGTCTGCTCCGCCCAGACGAGACGTGATTCTCCACACTAGGGAGACGCCGATGTTCCTTGACCTTCGTTAGGTCTGCGCTTTTCACGCGTTTTCAACAAAGTCAAGGTAGTAATGCCGGTCAAGTAAAATTTCCGCAAGGTGTGGAATGTCGGCTGTTCTTAGAAGGAGTTTCGACTAACTCGACACTCTGCGGTATGACTATAATATGGGGGATGTAGGTGGACTGGTAGAGGTGAACGAACGAACGAACGCACGAGCGACGAAGCAATCAGCTAATTAGAAATCAAGATAATCGACGTCGCTGTTACGTACGATTCAATTTTCTCAACGAATTCGCTTCTTCTGCTGATTAACTTATTATATACGATGTGATGATTGATCACCTACCGCGACATGTTTTGTCTACGAGCTGGAAAAGCGAGGCTTCACCTTGAGATATTTCATTCCGCCCGTAGAAGTCCTCTCTTTTCTTTATCTTCGCGGAATTTACGGTATTCCTGGACCTTTTCCAGATCATCAGATTGCCCTCGGTAATCCATGTCTACCCTCCACGCGAGGCGGGTTGTTTTACCTTCCAGTGTACCTCCTCTTCGCAGCGACTAGCGTTTGGTTCTATCGACTATCGGTAAAGCCGAGCTTGAAAATCTTGGATATTTAATAGCCGACCAATTAATGACGTGGTGGTTAGGCCTTAAATCGATCTAAATTCCCGTGCACCGTGATACTCGAAGAGAAGTGATTGGTTATATACCAGACCGGGTCCCGCGGGATGGCTATAAATGAAAACGACTCGGCATCGGACGGACCAACAGCGATGGGTCAGGATACCAGGGACCCGATTGGCGAGAGCCGGGAAGCGATTGCATCATCGAACGCCATAACAATATAAAGTTGTTAAGGCTCCGAGTCCTTCCGTTCTCTCGTTTCGTTCATTGGATGGCGCTGTGTCAATCGATCCCAACCACCGCTGGGTGCAACCGAGTCACGAACTCGTTTGCTGCTGCTGCTGCTGGTGCTTCTGCTTCATGCCTCCTAGAGCCGGCGTTTGGGTTAAAAAGGTGCTGCTGCTAGAGCCTCGGGTGTCAATCGATACCGTCATTGACACGTAGTCTGCAGGCTGGAAGCTCTCCACCCACGTCCGACGGTTATAAGGTGCATGGGAGGGATTCCTCCCTGTTCAGGCTGCTGGTGAAAAAGTGGGAAAAAAATTACCGGGATGGGGACTTGGATGTGTGGATGAAGAATGGCGGCCGAATACCTCGTCGCGAGATTATAGACAAAGTGCGGACCCCTCGCCGAGGACACCGTTCGTAAAAAGTTTATTAGCCTCGGTTGTATATGGTGGAAAAATCGTTTATGGACCCTCGATGTATGTCACGATCGTATTTTGCTACAGCGATATTGCACCCACGTGGTACCAAAAACGATTCGACCCCCTCGTATAAGGAATTCTTGCAATAACTGTACGGCAAGAGCCGAATGATGACTTGACCATTGTTCCCCCGAAGGGTGTAACTCCGCGCATACCATGCAGACGCACACCTTTCATCATGACGAAGCATAAGGTGTTTGAAAACCTAACGAAACATCATAAAATACGTCGTTGTTCAATTTTAGAACGACTTTCAAGGAGTCGGCTTTTAAAAATATGAACATGGTTTGTTCGTTATGATTCACTAGCTGAATTTTAGACAATCCTTAGGCTGCGAACTAACGATTTTTCCAAACATGCATCGTTAAAGTAACCTCATCAACTTAAACCTCATCACTTTTCGCACGTGTTGCACCAGCAGCTTGACCATTTCTGCAAACCACGTCCACGAAGTTATCAAATGCATCATCGGAGCCTCGCCTTGATTCACCATCATTTTTCCCCACGAAATTTCCCGACAAGTCCATATTTTCGCCTGAACATTGTGTTCTCGTACACTATGCAACAACAACAAGTTTCCCTACTTTCCATTTGAATAGTCGATTCGATGTGTCGGGTAGGGAGAGGCCAGAGGAAACATTTCGTCTCCACATAATAGAATGTATACCTATGTGTATGCGGCGAACAGCCGTCTTCTATTATCCATATAGTAAGGTTTAGTATGTATGTACTCGTATATACCATCGGGATACTTCCCAGATGAAGCTTCTGCAATTTCTCACAATTGGGGAACTCGATCAGAAGGTTCAAAGAGACAGGGATGAACAACTACTCGTGGAATTGATGCTTGGGGCGAATATTGGACGCGGCGTTGGACATTGAGCGCGATAATTCAAGAACTCCGACATCGATCGGGTTGAAATTTACAGGCTCGTTGGGCGAGGGGATCGGCCATCCATCCGACCTCCGACACCCGAACATATCATCGGGCAGAGGCGATTGCCTCCGTTTTCAGCTCCCCGACCTTCCAAGACCGGAATCAAAGCTTCCTTCACTCGGGACATCCGGGGTGCAGATATTTCGAGAATTGCCATTTGAACGCTCCTCCCTTCACACGTTTCGGTTGATCCTTTCAGTCGCACATTTTTCAACTCAATATTTTTACCTGAATTTCGTTACTCGTGGGTTTTTGAGGTCGCTGATCACGGATCTGAAGTCGGAACTTGATCATTTTTGAATTCAAGATGGTGGATGTAATATCGAAAAAATGAACAAAATTCGATGATTCTGGTCGAAACTTGTTACTCGGAGGGTTTTTGGGGTTATACGAAGTAACAAAGGTCATTTGATGTTGTAAATGAACTGTGACGAGGCTAGGACACGGAAATTTTTTGAGATGAGCGACTAATTTTATACTGTTGCAAATTTTTGCTCGAAATGTGGCAACTAGGGTATAACCTGCAATGAGTTACTATATTCACCTGCATGCAGCAACGAGCCTCGAGATCAGACATCGCAAGATCACCCAAAGGTTGGCCACCCTTGCGGTTAACCCAGATATGCGCGCTTTGATGCATCGCAAAGCTGCAGAGAGAGAGAGAGAGAGAGGGAGAGAGAGAGTTTCCCATCGTGCCGGGTGTTTATTGAACGTATAGAGCGGTATTAAAGCTGACAATTACGATACCCTTTGAATCGGTTTCTCTGCCCGAGTGTACGTGTGTACATGTGCATGTGTGAGGGGGAGGGTGGCGTACAAAGTCCGGGATATTCTTGGGCGTGAATAGTCACGCGAGACGGGCGATGGAAGGGCAGACGTGCTGATTCCGCCTAGAGGTGGCAGGCTTTGATCTAGAACTTCGTTGGGGGCCGGAGGGCTGGGAGAGAAATCGGGGACGAGGTGGGGGTTGTTGCCTTGTGTCGAGCCTCGCGTTCGATTCTTGTTCTTGACGATATAGAACGAGACTCGCGAGGACTTTCAGACTTCGCTGCTTGTGTCAAGTCAGGCAATCGAACGTCAAACGTCAAACGTCAAACGTCAGACGTCAGACGTGTCGGTAGGCGTCAAAACTGACGGAAACTTGCCATTCGATTCGTATGCATACGTAAGTGTGTGTCTTCGCAAACGTTTAGTTGTAAGCTATACAGGTATGCAACCAAAAAACTGCACAACTTTTTTTATACTGTTTTGTTCTTTATAGATTTTCACTTACTTAAATCCGGAAAAATACTAAAAAAGTTTCATCACGTCAGGTTTTTTCTTCAACTCGTGTTAGTCGTTTCATTTAGAGTCAAACTCCCGTTTAATCCGAAGTCTGGTATATTATTCTCGATTCTAAAAATCCTATGCACAAGTGATTTCTTACTTTTATTGTTTGTTTAATTTTATGAGGAATATTGTTTAGTTCATGGTAATGAAATGGTGGTGTTTTTCATTACCGTTATGTTTTTTTTTTATCCAAACAGCTTGTACTTTGCAAGAATACTGTACGTGATGGAGGAAAATGGAAGTCATTCTTGGATTCAGCACAGTTGAAAACTTTATAACTAGCAAAAACATCCCATGCAGCTGAAGAAAAATTCTTGTGCTATTTTAGCGATTTATCGACGCACGCCTTCGAGTCGGGGCGAATGGTTAAAATTATATCCTTTTCAATCTGATTTCCGAAAGAAATTTTCTCGTTATGTATGTCATTTCGATTCCAGTCACGTTTATTCATGATGTGAAACGCGTTTTTCACGAATTCTCATCAATCTCGTACGATCCTGTGTATCTACCACATTTTTCTCTCTGCAATATTGCAAAAAATAGCTGGCAAAAATGTGAGAATATTAAAAGAGAAATGATTTTGAGAAAAAGAACGGCGGTCGTCAGTTTTTGTATTTGTTTGCTTTTTCACCATGCCGACAATGTTTGAATTACATCTAGAGAAAATTTCATATGTTAGGAGTGCAGGACAATTGTGACAAATTACCGAGTAATTATATGGTACAACAGTTTTACATTGTTGTTTCTTTTTCTTTCTATCTTTATCCTTTTCATATGCAGGGAATAAAACTATATAAAGTACAAAAAAAAGTTAGCAGTCAGTTGCAGAGGCTGCAGGATGCCATATTGTTCAGAACCACTTAACTCCTTGAATTCTTGTCGAGAAGTTTTCCCCGGTACGGTAAATCGCCGCACATGTGCACCCGGCACGGCAGGAAAACTTTCCCGTGATCAGAATTGTGTAAACAACAAAACTCATAAGCTGTCCTGGTCAGTTTACTTCCGGAAATCCAATTGTTTGAACAACTCGATACTCCGGGCAGCCGGTCCAGCTGGTGCTTTTATTCCTTTCGAAAACTAAATCAGCGACGGGAAATCGACGGGATTTTAGCCCCGCAATCGGAAGGCACGATTCCGACTCGAATGATTCGGAAAAAAATTATTAATACTGACTAAAAGACGCACAACACTCTGTAAAATACTTTTGTCCTTCGTTATTCTCTAGTAACGAAAATCCACGACGAGGATCCATATTTGTTTTTTCAGATTACGCGTGTGAGGAAAGATTTGCAAAGAAAATGGGCAAACCACTGAACATGAACGCTGGGTCGGTCTGGGTATACAAGTAATAGGAAAACTAGAAACGTATTCCCGGTTTAAAATTCCAGGACGAAAGCGACTTTTTGTCTGCATTACTGCAATTGCTGCACGTCCGACGGTTAGTTCTCTTTTCTAATTACACACCCACCGTTGGAACGTGGATTTTTCTGCTAATAGTGAAGTTAAAAGGAATAAGACGAGGACATTCGGTGTAGGTATCCTACATTGTTTCGGTTTTTTCTTTCCGTCCCACTCTTGTTTGGTACGTCATTTCTGCTTTGTTATTTTTTTTTTTTTCTCTGCTATTGTTCGGCAAGTAGAGCTGGAGACGCCATGGAAACCCGTAACTTCCCCGCTTACGGGTTCGGCGGTCCGACGCGAGACGTCTTACAGTTACGGTGCTGCTCTACTGTGTACAAGTCTGAAAGGGTTCGCGCTTATAGTTGAGGGTTTACACCCGGTCAGGAGGCCGAGAAAAGCAATTTTTTAAAGACTTATCGCGAAGAGACATTTCAATTTATTGATGTAAAAATTTATATATATATACATTTGGCGTAACATTGAACTTCATTTTGATATTTTTTATTTGTAAAAATAATGATTTTCAAACCTGCGATAGCCGATCTCCGGGAGCACCTCTTAAAAAGGCGTCTTCCGGTAAGCAAGATATCTCGGGACTGGATCATCTGAAATGAGAAACTGAAAAAGATTTAGTTGATATAAGGTATTATCTGGCCTTTGATCGAAGAAATGACCAAAATATTAATTGTTAACAAAACGGCGGCTTCGGAAAGAAAAAAAAAAAAAAATGGATATTGCATAAAAATTTTCGCTTTCATTTATTTATAAAATGGAAAATATTTACCGGCGAGAAAAAAACCTTCGATCAAGGACAGAAAAATATATTCATAAAGTTTGTGTAAAAATTTGAGACTATTCGGTTCAGCCGTTTCCGAGAAATTTTCCTCACCGACTGTGAATATATGGTTTTGATAAAAAATCGTGTTCAAAGTTTCAAAAGCACTTTATACGCTGCTAGGGCGTCTTTGAAAATGTGCGCGTAACTTCGAGAATATTTGTTGGATCGACACGAAATTTTCTGTTTATATACTTGAATATACGTGCAATGCCAAATGAAATGGAAAAATAAAAAAATCGATTTTTGGTAAATCCCGACTGAGCATAACTCCTTGAAAGATGGCTGGCCGATTCCCTGTCGCAAAATGGAGCCACTAGTCTTCTTCGATTCGCGAATCGGAGCCGTGGAAAAGTCGCTGAAGCAAAAACCAAGAAGTTTTTACAAATCTTGAATTCTCTTCATTCCCCGCAGAAATTGATAAAGCGTCTGTAAGTATGAGGTCGCATTTTTCTCTTTTTTAATTCCCGTCTAAGGAGGGCTGGCTCCATTTTCGATAAAATTAGAACTCGAGTCGCGTTATAGAGGCATTCGAGAGGCGAAGACACAGCTTCCTCGGCACTCAGGGGCAGCTAGTCTCTAAATTTGCATATTTTAATCCGCAAACAAAAAGTCGCTCGTTCGAGTTCTTTTATACAAGGTTCCTCGTTTATTTCATCGCTTCTTTTCTCTCGCTCGTTCTCTCCGGACTACAGTTCCGATCTAACATTTGTCTTCTTCAACCCCCGGGATCTTTTTCCCAACTTATCTTTTTTCTTTTCTTTTCTTTTTTTTCTTTTTCTTTATTATTTTTCCCTGAATTTATCGATTCTTAAAATCCCGAGATGCCGTGCGCCTTAATCTACTCGTGGATTACGAGAGATATATATCGTCACGATTATAAACCAATGATCGATTTGTAACGCCTCGCGGAAGACTCGCGTATTCATTTCACGAAGAGGGAACTTTTCGTTTGATAAGATTCGCGTATCTCGACGAGTTATTCAAGTATTGCTAATGTAAGGATTAAGGTGGTCCTTAAAAAGGTCTTTTTCGAATTTCGACCGGCTCATCCCCCGAATCGGCTCAAAATATTTTAAAAATAAATTTCTGATTTTCATCTCAACTTTACCCCGTGTCCGCAAGAGGGTGGATTTCCTCATTTAACCCCTTCAGGTGCACATTAAATCTGCTGAACGGATTTTGATAAAATTTGGCACACGAGGATTTCTTGGGTCGCTGATTACTGACTTGAACTCTTAAATTTGAAAATTTAAAATGGTGTATCCAATATGGTGGACCAGAATCCAAAAACTCACTTGATTTTGGTGAAATAAATTATTAATTCGAAATTACGAAATAGAAAATGGCGGATTCAATATGGAAGACCAAATTCCCATACGTCGCTGGATGTTGCCACATTGGAACCACCAGTTTGAATTTTGTAATTTGAAGTTCAAATTCGTAATCAGCGACCTCGAAAATCCCCGGGCGCCGAGTTTTAACGGAATCGAATGACTTTTTGAATTTTGGTCCGGCGTGTTGGATCCGCCATTTTGAATTTTAAAATGTCGAGTCCAGATTCGTAATGAGCGACACAAGAAAGCCCCCTATACCAAATCTTATGGAAATCCGTTCGGTGGATTTAATGTGCCGCTGAAGGGGTTAAATGGGGAAATCCACCCTCTTGCGAGCACGGTTTAAAGTTGAGATAAATATCTGAAAAAATTAGGAAATTACTTATCAATTATTCGGAACCGATTTGGGGGGTGAGCCGGTCGAAATTCAAAAATAACCTTCTCGAGGACAACCCTAACAAGGTTAGTATTTCCTAGCCTTTGAAAAAATAACGATGCGCGGCTGAAGGTGGAAAAGCCTGTGAACTTTAATTGAATAAAGTCGAGTGGCGAATGAGGAGGAAAGGAGCGACGAAGGGAAGCAGGGAGTAAGGGATGAATGTACGAAGGTATGAAGGGAAGAAGGGCAGAGCCGGCCTAGGGAGTTGAATTTTAGTAATTTTAGTTGCGGGGTGGCCGCGGCGGCTCCCGTTCCACCCGTAGATCTCCCGTTGGCTGAACCCACCCCGCGACCCTTTCGCCTCTATATCGCCCGGCCATATTCCCCGCCATTTTCATTTTACCCCCCGTTGAATTTCCTCCGTCCCGTTACCCCCGCCGTTCTGTTCCGCCAACCCCGTCCTCGTTAAATCATTTGTTCGTCGCTCTCGGCTGACCACTTAGTCTCGGGAATTTGGCGCGGGTCGCTGGCACCGAGTTTAAAGTTTGAAGCCTACTCGCAACGGGAAAAGGGATAATCGAAAGGAGTGGCGAAAACCTCGAGTAAAAAAGGGGACAAAATAAGAAGTACGTCTCGAACGCTTCGTCTTCTCCTCGTATCCTGATGGATATTTTTTCTTTTTTCCTTCAGTGCCATGTTGCGTTAATTCTCGTTCTCTCCCTCTGCCTTTTATTTATTTATTTATTTATTTATTTATTTATTTACCGTGCTTTATTTTTTCCTTTGATCGCGGACAGGGGGAAAAGTTTCTCGAAGCGTTACGCGATACCCGAGGGATATATGCGTGGATCCAGGGAACTCCACGAGGAGTCTCCTCTGGGAGTTCCTTGGGTAACGAAAGAAGCGAGTATAAACACGACTCAGACCTTGACCTTTCGACTGTCTCCAATATATGTATACATACGTATTAGTGATGTAACGAATATTCGCATCCGCATCTGCGTTAGCAAAAATCGTGCGAATGTTTTGGCGAATGTGATTGTCACAAATACTTTATATCTTGCTTGTGAAAATTGTGAAAATAATATGAATTAAGACAAGAAAATATTTGTTTCGTAACGAACTTCTGTTACAAAAGTTTGTTTTCACGTTCGAATCACGCTCTAACCTAAAAATTAATTTGTTTAGGTGCTGTTATCAATTTGTAGATAAATGATCAAACAAACAATCGGCTTGGTTTGGATCGGCTCGGCAATTTCCGTAATAAGATGCAAACGGCGCTAATGTGTGCTTGTGACTCGCACGGTGTGCCTGTCGGCCAATCAATCGTCGACTTTGAGCCGTAGAAAAATGGCGCTAGATTTAAAAATGTGCATTCGCATTCGCGAATATTAAAAAATTCTACATTCGCTACATTGCCAATACCTGTGCAACTTCTGTTTCCCTTCCCACTCATTTTACCCATAACGCTTCATCCCTTTTCCGCCACGTGCACACCCCACGAACTTGGACACGTTGAAGAAAAAAGCAAAATACATATATTCTTATCTTGCTTATCTTGATTGCTCAGGTGGGTGCTAGTCGGAGGCGAATTAGGCGTGTTTACACAGCTCAGAGTAATTCCACAGGGATGTAGAATGTAGGGGATGATAGATAGCGGGAGCGAGAAAACATTCCGTATTTTGTCACGGAAGTGGGAAGGGAAATTATTTTGTCTCTTAATCTTCATTTTTTCACTTGTTATCGTTACTTCTTGTCGCTGAACGAGTTCGTTTTATTTCTCTCCCGGAAGTCTACAGCTCATAGCTGAATAAAAAATATCGTTGAATAGGGGATGATCGTGTTACGCTTGTGGCCAGACAGCGGTCGGGCAATTTCAATTGACCAGTGATAGGGATCCCGAACGCGGTGGTATACCTATGTATAAACGTAGCGGTGATCGATAAGAGAAGAGCTCGGAGTTAAAGTCAGTCCCGCCTGCTTTCAGACGTGTAGGATATCCTCGGGGAAGAAAATATTCCACCGGTATAAAAAAGGATCACGATAATCCTTCCCGATCCGCGGATGCCGATCCGTTGAATCTGATGTTTCCGAAAACTCGGTGACTTGTTAGTAGGCGTGGGATATAATACCTGAGCTTTTCTCATCATCGTTCCCTACAAAAGCTCGCGTAGCTTTTGCGGGTATTGAGATAATGTGATCAAACGTTTGATAACTAACAGCAAAAAAAAAAAAAAAAAAACCAGGGAGTGATAAAAATACGGTTGAAAAGTTGGAAATTTATAAGCGATTATCCACCGGAGCTTTTTAGACCCGCGTTGCAGGTTCGGTTCCTCGTTTGCGTCCTTTTGCTTTGGCGTGACGGACGGTTTGTTGCTCGGAGCTTTTCCCAGGGTAGGCATACAATATTCGTCGGTTCCCCCACCGCGGCGAGTTTAAATCCTCTCAGTGAAGCTTTGCTAAACGTTACTCTCGGCGAAAAGTGCGGTGCCACGTCCGCCACATACACGTGAAATTTTAGGCTCGCAGGAGAAAGGGTGGAAAGCTGGGATGGCGGGGAGGGCAAGGGGGTGGGGGATGGTTGATGGGGGGGGGGGGGAGGGGGAGGCCGCAGAGAGATTACAATATCGTGCGCGTTAATGTGATTAAATTGTGTACGGGATATAACGCGCGATGAGAATGAGAACAACGGAAAGCTGAAAGCCGAAAGCTGCGGTCTGCCATGCAAGTTCGTTTGCGTCAAGCCGTGATCCATCCACCTTTCCTCCCTCGACGGGACGTCGGTGGTATTGGAACGTCGGGCGTGCGGTGACCGTTTTTAATCAACGTGTCCCACTGGTCGTTACAACACTCGTTTAATGCTCCATAATTCTGCTTCCCGTCCGCCATCCATCCTCGACGTCGTCGACACGGGGCGGGGTGAACAAGATATAATGGGGGGAGGGGGGAATTGTCGGTGTGTAACAAAACGGACAAAGGTGAATACATTTATTTATTTCAGTAGGATAGTAGGTACGATGTTGAACGTAAGAAATGTCCAGGTGCCTGTTAGCACCTAGGTTTATAGGCCCAGCGTGGAAAAGAAATTTGCAAAATTAGGTAGTCAAATTGGAAAATAAAAACAAGTCATGAGGTAGCAAATAATATTAAAGGTGCCATAATATTAATTTATGCAGATTAGCCAATTTCTCAGCTTCATTTTTATGGAATTTTTTAATTTTTTTTTTCCTTCGGAGTTCAATGATCTCAGGTTATTATCCAATTTGTCGAAGCAGAGCATCGCTGTAATAAAACTACTTCTGTGATAGATTTATTTTTTAATACTAGGAGGGATCGGGATTTTATTTCTTGTATCGAAGGTTAATCTATCGCAGTTTGATTTTAAATTCACACAGCGATTGTAAAATATAGGAATTTTCAAATCTCTAAGGTCTTTTAAAACTTCTAGTTTCTCAGCATTATTTTCAGGAGCATGTCCCAAATTTTTTCTTTATTTTTGCATATTTTCATCTTTTTTTTTTTATCACTGTAGTATAATAATGTTGATTTATATTTTAATCGGACAGCAGCAGCAATGGCGGCAAAGAAATTGCGCGTCAGTTACGAGTTCGAGGGGTTGAGGAAAAGTCGGAGGAATGTCGAAGAGCGGGGAGGGGGAGGATTCGGATCGATTAACCTGTCGGTGAATATCGTAACGGAATCAATCTCCGGCTGTATTGCCGTAGCCGGAGGGCGACGATGTTGACTTTTCTAATTTCGACGACATACAGACGCTACGGGGATAAACAAAGATTCGGTTTGCACTCGGATCGAGGGATACGGCTTTCACCTGTTACTCGAAGGTTGCTGTAATTACGCTGCGAAAATATTTTCTTATGAAATTCGCTGAGATCCGTTGATCAGATACGAGAATCGGAAGGTACTCGACTTAATTAGCTGGGCAAAATTTTCAATGAAACGCCGATGGTGTAATCAACCGACAATCGGCGATAGAGTTGGAGATTTGAAAATTTGAAAATTTCAACGTAATTTCCGTTCCACGTTCGTCGGAGAGACGACGGGCTTATTATTGTTTCTCATTTCCACACGACGGAGCTGAACAATTTTATTCGCTCTTGGAATTCGGTGCCCTCTCTGTGTAATTAATACGATGCCAGACTGTTGGCCCAACGGCTGTTCATATTATCCATGCATATATTAAGTCGTATCTACAGCAGGAACCTTCCATGTAAACATGTTATATTCAAAATACTTCCACGCTTTAATAATGGTATTATTTTTCACGCGTCCCTTGAACCATGGACTCAACAATATACGCGATGACACGGCGCTTGCTTACAGATCATCCTGTTCTATTCAGCGTTTATAACTATGACATTTCGATGAAAACTAAGGTTTTTGGGTAAGAATTGGTGCTCACAGAACGCACGGTTCGACATTGCGATGCACCTCCGTAATTTTCCTGGCAGGCGTAAAAGGGTTGGATGGAATAGAAGGTGGCCTTATTTAGGGTGTTGACGACAGTTTTCCTTACTTTATGTTTTATATATAATATTTTGTTGCAAGAGTAATAATGTTCCGAAAAATCTTTAACTGCGAGGTTTTAGTCGGCATTAGTGATACTATCTGAAAAAATACACATGATCGTACCAGGAAATCTAGACGAATTGCACTTCCTTTAAACAAAAAAAGGTGAGATTTCGAGGGTGTGCAACTCGTCTAGATTGGCTGGTACGATGATGTGAATTTTTGTTCAGGCTAGTAGCACTAATGCCCATGAAAACCTCGCGGTTACAGATTTTTTGAAACATTATTACTCTTACAATAAAATATATACTGAAAAAAAAAAGTTTTGCCCATGTTATTTCCCTAAGAATCTTCGATCACGATGCGGACTATCTTAGAATCGATGTAAAAATGTGAAAAAATTAGGCAATTGTTTTTGAATAATGGGGCGGCAAAGGTTCGTCAACACTCTAAACAAGGAGCACCCCGGTGGCCAGGCTACGGCACAGTTACGCACGCGACCGAATCCCCATCTCGAGGACGCAGAGTTACCGTTTACACAAATTGCTCACGGTGGCGGGTCGGTGGTACGAGGGGTGATTGGGGGGGTCGCGGCGTCCTAGAACAACACATCGGGTCGGATCTCTCGCAAAAGCCTGCGGCTTCAATTTGCGTTGAACGGGTGGAGGACGAGGAGGAAGATGCCGGGTGTGGTGCAGGGAGCATGGCGAAGCCGATGGTTGGGTAATAACCCTTCCTCGAAGTCTGGGCAGGCAACTGCGTTCGCAGTTGAAATTAGAACGGTCGCGAGTGCCGACCGAAAGCTCGAGGAAGGAAACTCGGAACTGGTAACTGGTGGGAAGTCGGCGCGAGAAGGGGTGAAGGGAGAGAGAGAGAGAGAGAGAGAGCGGAAGAGCGAAGGAGGGAAGGAGGGGGCAGGTGCCGGGGCCAAAATTTAATTGAAGGAACGAACTTCGCACGCGGATGATATATTGATTTAATTATTGTAACAGTTCTCCACGGCCAACCGGGGCTTAGTTCTTGGCTCTCACAGTAACACGATCCATGGACTCTCTTGATGCTCTTGATGTTGTTTTTTTTTTTTTTTCTTTATAATCTCTCAAATCGACCCTCGGAATCTGACCGATAGTCTATAATCGAATGATTATGTAGGTACCTAAATTAGGGTGTTTCGTTTAAAAAAAATAATTTACGATTTTCCATCATGGCACCCGCTGGAAAGTTTGTTCAGGTTTAAAGAAAGATTCTGGGAAAAGATGAAAGTTATACGTTACGTGGAAGATCGCGTTCAGTTGATTTTTTACTTTGATACATTTTTGTTTTCAAATTTATGAAGAATTGCGAATCAAAGGTTTTTTTCTTTAATCGCTTATATCAATCGTAATATCAATTTTCGTCGGTAAGAAAATCCACACTTGTAATATTAAGTCTCCAGTTGATGTTTGAGAAGTGTATCTGACGATCTTTTCATTATTAATTCAATCTTATGAAACCGCTATAATTTAATACGAACTTTTAATTTAGGAGAATAAGATTCCTGGTTGATATATCGTTGTGTTATGGGTCGTGACTTTGGCTTGAATAAAAATGTTATGAAAAAAATAAGAATCGAAATGCTACAACCTGTTTCTTGACAAATGTGACGAGAAAGTGAAAAATCAGGTAAGCGCGATCTTCCACGAAACTCAGAACTCATCTTTTCACAGACTCTTTCTTTTAACCTGACCAACTCATTAGGGGGTGGTGCGATGGTGGAAAATGGCAGGTTATTTTTTTCCGAAACGCTCCGAGGTACATGAAATACACTGCAAATGACCGAAGCACAAGATAACTGACAACGAACTCGAGCTTTCACAATCAAACGAATTAGCGATCGATCCCTCGATCAATTGTCGCAATTTTTCTCAGACACGCACCAGGCTGCACGGAGACGGGGTTCCGTAACGCACTTGTGTCGAAAACAACAGCAAAGCCACCAGAAACAATTTCCTCGACGCTGAGACATCTATACTTGAATACTCATAACCCGTGACGTATGTTTGTCGTCTATCACGGAGGTCCCGGAAGTGAAACGGCGAAGAGTAAATAATACCCTGTCCCGATCGGTGTTCCCAGGCTCGTTTCGCCGTTCGAGTCGAATTCCACTCAATTTCACTCGCGTGCAAACAACTGTTATTCCGTTCAAATAACGCATGACAAAGGCGAAGGCGAGCAAAGACAGGAGCGAAGGATACGCGACGGTGGTTTCACAAGTTGGGTTCAAAGAGCGTCTTAGAATTTCGGAATCGAACGACGGACTTGAAGACGGAGGCGGAGGCGGAGGAATCGGGATGAGGGTAGAAATATGTGGAATAAAAAGAGGAGCTCGATCGCTCTTCGCCCGTTACAATTTCGACAACTTTTTTCTCTCGTTATACAAGCTGATTCGAGTAAATCTCGGTATAGATATATATCTCCGGATATCAAATACTTTTACCTCCAAGGCCGGAGATTCGGTGAATTGAAAAAATTCTACGACCGAATAATTTGACAATATTGAAACAGTATCCTCGGGAAATGTTTTTTCTCAGATTACATTCGCGTAAGAACGAATTTTACGGGTTCTTTTGAGGTTTTCCGATCTGATTTCGCTAATATATTTTTCTTCTTTTAATTTTTCGCAATTTTTACTTCGGCCCTTCTCCTCTTTCTTATCCCCCGTATTCGTATATTATATATAACAGGTCAACAAAACAAAATATATATATATTTGTTTTTTAGTTTTGGGATTCTATTGAGATAAATAAATTCCGATTCTATGCATCGAATAACAATCAAAATCTTTATTTGTTACTTACACAGTTTGTTTTTGTATTATTTACGTTGATAAATAAGTCTTGAAGTTTTTCATTGATTGCTAATATGGGTGCATATTTAGAAGCGAAAGGAAAACGTTTTCACCAAGATGTGATGGACTCTATCGTTATTAACGTTATCAGGGACAGCGTAACGAGAGCACGATGGGAGACTACGTTTTGGGTTTGATACGAGAAAGTCCATACGAAAATAGAAGAAGTACGAAAAATATTCACTTTCAAACTTTGTTTATCAATTCTTTTACATTTGCAGTTTATTATTAATTATTATTTTTGAATAAAAGTGACTTGAATGCAGAACTGAAGTTTTTTTAATTATTGTTGAAAATAAATGTTTGAGAAAATAGGTAAGTTTTCTTAAAATCCGAAACATCGTTCTGGTTTCTACAAAAACAAACTTTCACCCGATAAAGCTGTTTTTTCATTTATTAGTTACGTAGAATAACTCAAAATTTGACATCCAGAACCAAAACTCAAAACTCGTATTGAACGGTGTTCTATACCTATATTTCTACGAACGATACAGCGCAATTAGGAGAAGAAACTCGAGCTCCAACTTATTCTGGATCAGCCTGTAGAAACTTGGATCTTAGGGTTCGCTACGCCCGGTTGACTTCGGAAAAACACGTGCTGCAGCATCGGCATCAATCAGGCGATTAACGCACCGGAAAGAACCGATCGATAAAATTCCCCACGTAGTATAAAGATGGAATAAGAAAGAAGTGTGGGTGAGTAGGGTAGTGAAACAGTTCCGCAAACGTGAAAGGAAATAGACAGTGAGGGTGGGCCAAAAAAGAAACAAAAAAAAAAAAACAAGCGAGAAAATACCAGACGAAAAACATACCTTTATACATGGTTTATTTACTTTTTTGTGCTTCGGTATTTCACGATAACTTTTCGTAACATCGCTCAGCCTTAAGGTTAGGTAGTATTCCCACCTTTACCGACCGAGCAAACTCACCCTTTTTCTTTCTATATTAAATAAACAAACGAATGGAAAGGGCTGAAATTTCGACGGTGCATCGCTATTCTTTGTAGTGGAATTCAGGAAAGTTACTCGTATCTCAAAAATCGTCGAAAAAATGTGTGGCTTTTGTGACAGGTGTTACTATTCCCACATTTCCCGCATTTCATAAAAGGATTTCGCAATTTCGGAAAGAATGAGGAGTAAGATGAGCCATCGTGAAACTGTTTTCATCCAACATTGAGGTCGGCAGACGAGAACTAGGAACTACAAGAATCTCGTAAATAAAAGATGCTCTCAGGATCAGCCGGGCGCACATTTTTGTGACCATTTTCGAGAATTTCAGGAAATTCCTGGGCATTTCGGTTAATTTTCTTCCTATGCAGGAAAAGTTTCAAAAATTTCAGAAGTTTGAGGTGTGCATTTCTTACATCTTTTAGAGTAAATTTGCCTCATTAGATTCTCATTTAAGTGTATCAGGGTGATGCACGGAGTGCAACCTATGACAATGTGTTAAATATACGTATAAAAACAAGGAGTAAAAATTTCAAGTGAATCGGACAAAAACTGTTGGAGAAACCTTGCCCGCGAGTTTGAAAAATCGATAGTGAAGAGAAATGCATTTAAAGTATAAATTTTCAAAGAGTTGCGGTACGCTGACTGATACAAATTAAATCTTTTCAACTTGGAAAAAAGTTTTCAGGGCCAAAATCGATACGTGCCCATTCAGAGGATGGATAAAACTCTAGAAAAATGCTGAAAACCGACGATAAATTTTTCGGCCATAAATGTCCCCTTGATTCTTCATCCCCTCGCCACCTGATCGAAACGATCATCAACTCGGTGCAAGTTTCGCGAAATAATTTGGCAAACTTGATGGCAGAGTCGGTGAGTTACGGAGATCTCGAGCTCCGCGGCATCTCATCAGCCAGTAGAAACAGAGTCGAGTCGCTTCTCGTCTCGTCTCGTTTCGACTCGTTTCGTTTCGTCTGGAGCCGGTCCGCACGCGTGGTTGGGAAGGTCGAGGGCGGTGGCGAAATTTATGGCGAAATCTCCAACCCTCTCGGAGGGTTCCTGGAACCCGCGACGGTCGAGCGGCGTAACCGCGCGTTGATATTCATGCCGACAGGTTGCCGTTATTGACTGCATGTGCGGATAAACTGTACACCAGAGGCGCGGCCTCGCCCGCAGCAGCGGCAGCGGCAGCGGCAGCGGCAGCGGCAGCGGCAGCAACAGAAGCGATACAGAAGCGCTTCTCGCTGCGTTTGACAGCGGCAGACGAATGGGCGGAATAGCGTTTCCACACGTGTGCCTGGCTGCCCTTCGTGTCTGTTTGTAACCCTCGTTGCGCCCGCTCCTTCTTCCTCCAACTTCGGCTTCGTTCGTATGCGACTCGAGCGGTCTTCCGGGACGCAGAAACGTGCCGCATTCACGCTCAATCTATATCATCGAATTTTAGTCTCTCGAGTCGAAGGCTGTAATTAATTGAATGAAAAATGAGAATGTCTTGTGGAAAATGTATGGCGAAGTCGGTGAATCGACAATGCGAAGCAATGTAATGTTTATTTAGTTGGTCGTGGGGTTAAGGCCGTAACGCAGAAATACAATGAATACAAAATGTACAACGGAATAACTTGAACACGTGAAATTTGAAATAAAGTTGAGAACGGAAATGTACAAAGTATGGATAAAATAATTTGGTCTCTCAGCGCGGAATTGCAGAATAATAATAAAGATGTAATGTAACAAGTTGAACAATGTGCTGTTGATATACAGCAATATAATGAATTGTCGAACAGTCAAAACGGCGATCTCAACTAACTTCTGCTGCAACGGATGATTATGGCAAAGATTTTTAAACTCTGCTAATCGTGAGTCACAGTGAAGGCAGAGAAGAAAAAAATGTCGTGAACCCTTTTACAGAGAGTGAATTTTTAGATCGCTTTTTCAAAAATAATCTGGCGCATTAGCTAATCAACTCACAGTTACACGTGTAGGTATATTCGCGTACGTGATATTTAATACTATATATATGAATTCCCCGTGGAACTCGCCGTGACAGGGAGGAGCGTTGAATATTTAGGTAATCGTATGAAAAAAAAAAAAAAAATAATATGTATATTATATGTACATCGACGGTAAAAAGCACGGGGAAAAATGGGGATGGGCGCGAAAGCGATGGTCGAAAAATAGAATAATTAAACCTCCGACGGAACTAATTGAAGAGAAACGGCAGGCATTGTGTCTCCATGAATGACAGAATTTGCACGGCGTGTATATAGAGCATATCGTTATATTCTGATCTTTCAGTCCTCACACTCGCAAACGAAGATTTTTACTTTTTTTTTTCTTTCTCTCTTTGCTACCCTCTCTTTTCCACGTACAAAAATCCGCTGCAAATCAAACCTATTTTTAACAGCTTCTTCTTTTTTTTTTTTTTAATGCAAACAGTTCGAGCAATTTCAGTTTAAGGGCTTTGTTACTCATGGTTTCAAGAGCATTTTGGAATTTTTTCATTGAAATTAATAACAAAACGGTGGCATGGCGCATATAGTACCAAACGACCACGTTTTCAATCCAGTGGCGTAGATTCCTCGGTCAATTTTTATCCGATCGACTTGAAATTTTGACACAATCTTTAAATCTTGTTCAGCGATTCGACCGCATGCCTATATTTTTCAATTTCAATCGGAAAACCTTTTTATAAAAATTTTTCTAACGATTTTTTGGTCGAAAAATGAAATTTGTTGTTCATAATCATATATGTTTGAACACAATTTTTTTTTCAACACTTGGGCTGCAAGCCCGAACCCACAGAAGGTGTTTTTAACTGAAAACAAATTTGTCCATCTGTCACAAGTTGGACAGTTATTACGTCAGGAGATGCGTAAGCGACAAAAACCCTCGAATTCGGAGTCGTTCGCTACTTATACGCGCCTTGCCGCCACTTTGTTATTAATGTCAATAAAAAATTCCGACATGTTCTTGAAAAAGTAAATAGTAAAGATCTGAAAATCAAATTGGTCCAAGTGTTTGCATTGAACATAAAGAATAAAAATAATAAAAGGTCCGAAGAATCGGTATGATTTTAGACCGTCCAAGCTGTACCCTCCTTTAATATTGGGGATAGTACAGGATTTGAAGCGTAAAGGGTGAAACGCTCGAGGGGGTGGAATTTAATGTGAAAGATCAGAGCTGCTTTGCCCGAGGTCGAAGCCTCAATTACCTCCGCGATTACTGGAATTCGGTAAAACAGCCAGCTCGTTCATTTGCCAAATTTTCCTGTTCTCGCCCCTCGATCAACGCTTTGGTCGCAGGTAAAGTCGTTAATTTATACTTGTGGTCTTGGGAATAAATACAAAATCCGTAATTTTCTGCGCAGCGAAGTTTGCATTTCATTTCGTTCTATTTGACAGTGATAAAAGTTAGGCGGAGCAGAAATGTCGGATTTACTCGCGTGCGGAAAAATAATACATTCAAATATGTGCGGGCCGCTCTTTTGTCTTTAAATTGGCAAACGTAGGAGAAGAGATTTTTTTCTGCCCCGTTTATCCCCGGCTTTGAGACCCCTCGAAAACCCTACAGAGGACTAAGGAGGGAGGAGAAAAATGGTGAAATCGAATCATACGAAATCAGATGAAAACAAGGGAAGAACGAAGAGAAGAGTAGGAAAATTATCGTAGTAAATGTTGTATAGAACATCTTTGGAATTCGCTCGTCTCCGAGGAAATGCATGCGTGACTAGATTCGATCGACCCGATGCATCAAAGCAAAGATCGGAGCATAGCGTACGTGAGTTTTTCCTGCGGGCAACCCCTTTTCTATTTTCCGCGTCCCCCTGACGGGGTTAACCTAAGAAAATACACGTACGTTTTGTATTCCGCACGAGCGGATTCTTCGTTCTTCGTTTCTGTATATTTCTCGTCCCCAACGGCGAATTGAAAAATCAAGACGATGTCATGCATCTGGATGGAAGACGAGAGTCTTATTTTCTACCTCTCCTGCCTCATCCCTCGTTTCTCTGCTCGAGGTCAGTCTTCAATTTATTCGAATGGGTTGCAGTTGACGTGAAAATCCGCTGGGAATTGAAACGGTGATTTTTTATGAGGTTGAAGTTACTAAAGTTAACGCACGGTTTCCAGAGGTCCTGGAAATGTCCTTGAATTTTGCTTGTCCTTCAAAAGTCCTGGAAACTGTTCTTGAATTTTTCTGGTGACCTGGAAATAATCTATTTTTAATGTCCTTGAGTAGCTTGAAAATGTCCTGGAACTGTCCTTTGATCTGTTACAAATTTTTTACTAGACACCATACAAATGTAACGAAACCAATTTGTCGTTAAATGATCGAACAAACAATCGGCTTGGTTCGGATCAGCTCGGCAATTTCCGTAATAAGATGCGAACGGCGCTAATCCGTGCTTGCGACTTGCACGGTGTGCCTTTTGGTCAGTCAATCGTCGACTTTTAGCCATAGAGAAATGGCGCCAAATTTAAAAATTGTATAATCGCATTCGCGAATGCTTGAAAACTAACATTCGTTACATCACTAATTTCTACCCCTTTCTTTTCTCCTCCATTTCCTTCACACCGCAAAGATAAGAAATGCTCTTCCTCGCGTAAAGTGGCAAAATGACTACAATTTAGTCCGTCTTTGCTCGTTCGCGGGCAGATCTATTATGTGCCGGAGGGGTAGTTTTCATTGTAAAATGAAATAATGTTTCTGCACGCGGTGTGCAAGATTGGCTCGTTCGTATCCGGTTCTCGGTGGTATAAATTGAGTTCTGGAAATTACCGTAGCGAGACTGCATGCAACTCTCATCGCCCCGGAACTCACAGGGTGCAAGATAATAAAAGCACCTCCCTCTCTACCTCCCTCCCATCCTCACCGTTAGCCCGGAACGTTAACGAGCATATTTTACATTTTATTACGCTACTTAGCGCACTGCACACACACGCATACATACACATAACGTATAGAAGGTCTTCTTTTTCACATTCATTGTCAGTCATGACGCCTCCCTTATGTTTTCCGCGGAAACGGATAGCTTCTCTGTCAATTATTTGCTACTCTAGACTCCGATGAAATTCTTGTATAAGGGTTCTCGACGTCGATGATTTAAAAAATGGCGTCTAATATGGCAGACTAGAAATGCGAAAGTGATCGGAATTACTCGCTAATGCACACTCAGGGGTTTTTTTGGTCACCAAATACGATTGGATCCGCCATCTTCAATTTTACAATTCTGACATTGGATTCGCTTTTAGCAACTTCGAAAATCCCCGAGTAAAAAATTTCAAGCGAATCGGTTCAATTTTTACATTTTCACTGTGCCATATTGGATTTTCTATTTTGAATTTTGAAACAAACACCCTAGACTAGCGAGTTTCGCTTTTCTATTCCCCATAACTTTCACGCAATTACATTTATTCTGTAAAAACAGGCATTTTCAAAACTTTGTTTATTCATAGCGCTCCCTATATTCGCCGAATCGTCATAATCCCTCTTAAAACATCAACATTGACATCTTAGGATTATAATTATGCATAAATAAAAAAAAAACGACAAGGGTGTATCAAAAATCAAAGGTAAATGTTGAATAACCGATTCCAGAAAGGTGTCTCATATACTAGACGCTGTGCCGCAAAGGGTTAAGCTCTGGCATTGAGAATATTGCAAAAACTTGAGACTTTCGGTGCATAAGACGAGTAGATGAGAAAGCAGGGCTTAGCCCTAATCCCGCGAACTAAACTACCAACCAAACCGTCGTTTAAACTCACGACTCTTCTCTCCTTATCCATGTCATCAGCTTTCTATCTGCCAACTTTATTTCTTGATAAGTTACTTTAAAGTTGGGAGAATGGCTTGAGGGTAGAAAGACGAAAGGAATTACCTGCGAACCAACCCCCGCTGTGCCGTGGTAAGAATATAAACAGTGCATTTTAATTAGTTATTCCCGTATGCCCGACGAAGCCGGAATATAAAATTCTTTACACCTGCGGCAACCTCTGCGATCATGTCGAAAATCTCTATACGGAGTTGAACGTTAAAACAGTTTCGAATTCTTATCCAAGCGCGTGAAGTAAAATTTCGGCAACTATCTTAACCCTTTGAGTCACAGAAGCTACTATAGTGGCACCCTTATTTTTGTTTCTGTTTTTTTTTTTTTTTTTGTAATTTCTTTTATATTCCATGCAATATCCTGAATTTTGCTGTATTTTCAGGTGAAAAAAAAAAATACTCTAACTTTTGAACGATTAGGATTTTTTGTGAATCCATAATTGTTCATAGTTGTTATAAGTAAGCATATACAAAAAAAAAGTATTCGTTAGCGAAGCAATTTGATGATAAACGTATAGTAAAATCGCTTGGAATTCATTGGTTGACTAACAGAGATCGCAGAAAGGCCACCAGATTTATTGTACAAAATTCAATGCGTAGGAGTAGTTTTCACCTACCTTGGGGGTACGTATGGACAGTATTGAGGGTTGCATCTATTCTCGACCTAAAATCGTACTGCCTCAAAATAAATGTTTATCTAAATCTTATTCAAGAACACTGTCTAAAACAATACTGATAATTCACCCCGTTTTCACCGTAGTTTAGGGGCGGTTTTTTGTTTTCTTAAATTTTTGTCATTAGATTCGCATTCAACGTTGAAAAATACATCGAAAACGTATAATTGCGTCTCCTTACTAAAAAAACTGAATTAAACTATATTGAACAGAATTTGTTGAACCAGGCAAGTGGAAAATGGGCGCAAGGGTAAAAAGTATTAGTTCTAATTGTTGGAACCTGCATCACGACTTGAGAAGGTTTTTCAAATGAGTTTTTCTCCCTGCGCGACACAAACGCTCCAAAACTTGGGCCTTTTGAATTTCTTTCGCTGATTGCGAGTACCTAGAACAGGCGGCAGGTGCTCTGAGACTTCGTACAAACAGTGGCGTTTGTAGATACGTCCTTTTCCCCATAAATTCCAAGTGCCGAGGAACGTTGGGATTAAAAATTAAAAAGCTTAAGAAGAGAAAGAAGAAGCTTCGGATGGTCCAATTCCGAGTTTCAGAGCCGGCAGCACTTCTCGGAGGCTTTTCTTTGAAGAGAAAATAATAAAGAAAAAAAAAAAAATGTCCGCCACGTCCGTCTTCACCGAGGCGCGACGACCCCGAGCAGGCGTGATCGTAATGAGAAACGACGTACGTCCCTTCAGCCATTCGCCGCACCTTTTCTGAATATGAAAACCGCGTGACAGACCTACGAGAGGCACGCTTTGTTCTTCGCCTACTTGCCACGCTTTTTTTAATTTCTTTTCTCTTTCTCAACAAAGTTAATCGAGGTAATCAAACTCACGTGCAGGATGTTCCCTAGAGTGGTCCTTATTTAGGGTGTTGACGAATTTTTCCCGCCCCAACCCTAAAATCAACTTCAATTAATTTAACAACAATTCCTTATTTTTTTCAAACTTTTACCTCAACTCCAAGATAGTCCGTGTTGTGATCGAAATTTCTTGTGGGAATTAACATGAGAAAAACTTTTTTTCTCAGTATACATATATTTTATTTTGAAAGTAATAATGGTCCGAAAAACAAATTCACATCATCGTACCAGGCAATCTATACGAATTGCACACCCTCGAAATGTGACGTTATCCGTCTACACTGGCTGGTATTGAATTGTTCCCTTTTCTCGCAATTCTCGCCTGGCTGTGTAAGCGAGACCGGGATCGGTCCTCTTCAGGTACGTAGAAACACTAGAAACTCATGTTATAGATTCACGTAGCTATAATTTATTCGGTAGGCATGACGCGAAACACGTGACGGATCCCGGGCCAATACCCATCACTGTTACCGTCTCTTGGCAAACTTTATCCCTCGGAGAAATCTACGTTCTCTGCATGCCAATACGCCCTTTTACATACGCAGAAACGCTTGCACATACCGGCTGTAAGGTATAACAGACGGGAGACGCGTATGCGCCACATGATATTCAAAATCAACCCTATATATGTAGCGTACCGAGCATAATTTGGCGGAAAATTATTCTCAACTCCTTATTCGTAAGCAGGGTGGCCGTAAAAAGTTCCGAAGAAAGAAAATCCCAAGACATTTCCAGATTTTTGAGGACCTGAGACCTAGTTTTCCCCGACATTTTCCCAGTTCTAGTGAGTTACTAGAACCCTAAATCGTTCATCTTATTTATACACAACTCTATATTCGGTTCTAATTCAATTATATTATGTCCAAAAAGAAATCAGTTTGAGCCAATTTGTTTTCTCGACGAGAAAAAATAAACTTGTTAGGTACCTCAAAAAATCACTTCTAGTTGCCATAAGAGAAAACTGCTATTTTTAATTCGTTCCATGGCCAAATTAAAAATTCTCTTGTAACGTCAGGTTTATTCCATGACCCGTTTTAAATATCCTGACACTTTCAGGTATTTCAGATTTTCCATGTGTCTGGCCACCCTGGTAAAGTATAAATGATTGTCGCGTAGAAGAAATCAGTCGCTGCAGCGCGAAGGAGAAAAAGAAAGGAAAGTGCTGAAAACCAGGAAAGAAGTATACGTAAGAAGGAAAAAATATTCAGGTTACGTAGCGTCGTGACGACGGGCAAATATACATATATATGTATATATATATAACGTATACAGGCGGATACGTATTACGGTACAAATTGAATTTCTTGTACCTTGTAGCGTGCTCTCAGAAACGAGCTGCCGGTAAAGTGGCGCGATTTATGACTCTGGGGGATCCCGGGGTGCTCGGCCAGGCTCCATAATCTACTTGAAAGTAAAACAAATGCAAAGAAGGGGCGACGCTGGAAGACAATTTGCGTCGTTAAGAGGGAAATACTCGGGCGTGTATGTATGAGATACCGTGCCGATATTCGCCAAGTCGAGGAAAATATCTGGACTTGTCGCTTATCGCCGTCGCCGCGTTTCTCACGGTTTTCGTCCACTTTGTTCGACACCACCTGTAAAACAACCCTCTCAGCGTTTTCTTCGCGCACCTTCGTTCTTCCACCCTTTGCGATGCTTCAGCGTCGGGAAGTGCAGCGTACGGAGACTAAGCGAGGAGACTGAACTACAGGTAAACGAATATCTGCCTAAAATAAGATGACACTGGTGTTCCGTATGCACGAAAGACAGTGGAAGAAGGACAAGGCGGCAGTTTGGATTGCAAAACTTTCTGCCAGTGATGTAACGAATGCGAATTTTTAAGTATTCGCGAATGCACGTTTTTAAATCTGGCGCCATTTCTCTATGGCTAAAAGTCGACGATTGATTGGCCGACAGGCACTCCGTGCGAGTCACAAGCGCAGATAAGCGCCGTTTGCATCTTATTACGGAAATTTCCGGGCTCATCCGAACAAAGCTGATTGTTTGTTTGATCATTCAACGACAAATTGGTAACGGAAACAAATTAAGTTTGAGGTTAGATTGTGATTCGAACGTGAAGACAAACTTTTATGATAAAAGTTCATTATCAACTAATGTTTTCTTGTCTTATTTAATATTGTATTCCAAAATTTCAATAAGCAAAATATGAAGTGACAGTGACATTCGAATGTCAATAAATATGCGAATATTTTCGTTAAATCGGTACCTTCTACCAATCACATTGCAAGATCGTGATCGATCGATCGATCTTGGGCATCCCTTCAACCAATAACAAGTCGGTGCTAAAGGAACACCAGCAGCGCCAGTGATTCGAAAAATAAACTCAAAGCGTACGTTCGCTGCGACAAGTTTTGTCAATTCGCCAATTTCAGTTCGGTCTCTTTACGTAGTCTCCATGAAACGCGGACTCCGGGGCTGCAGAAGCGAGGTCGAAGCGACGCCGAGTTTGGGTAAATACGGTGTTCCGTTTATTTATTATTCGTTTGCGACTCCGGTTCCCATACGTGTTCCACGAACGCTGATGCAGCCCTGGTTGCACGGTACATACTCATTTCGGACGGGGATGCAAGACGGGGGTGGAAACGGCGTCGAGGTACGCGTGTAGATCTTTCCGGCGAACAGTCACATGTAGTTAGATATAATACGTGTACGTGCAGCGCGGGGACGAGGGTGTTGGTTATGTATGTCGGTGTACCCTGTGCACGACAGGGGCTGCTCGAATTAATATAAATTTCATTTGCCGCGACAGCGAGCGTCCCCCACCCCCGACCCCGGGTCGGCCTTACAAGCCAGTTCCCACTGCAGCTCTACCTACTCCTTTGTTTCTCGTCTCATCTCCTTTTGCTCCTCTCCTTGTTCTCTCCCGTCTCCTTCTCGCTTTCCTCTGGATTCAGCGAACGCTCCCTGCTGATGGAGCAATAAAGATAGGGGTTGTAAGGGGCTGCAAGTGTGAGACCATCGTATAGACGGACAGACACAATTGCTTCTCCTTTTCGGATGCCTTCGGGATCTATACTCGTTGGGGATGGAACGACGATCGAAGTTACTCGATTACCGATGAAACTCATCTCGTTAAAGGTGTAGCTAACTTCGTGAAATTTTTGTTTTTCTATAAAGTTTTACAAAAATATCAGATAACATTTTTCACAATCTATGCGTGGAAAAAGAAAGGGTGCGAGTTGAGTTAGTCACGTTGTTCGTATCCACTGTCCAAATTGGCAAAGACGAAATAGGCACTTGCGTTTCCCATCGACGCGTACGTAATTCACATCACGCAATGTGCTATTCACGGTGAAAATACACAGGTCTGGAAAAAAATATTTTCTTCTTTCAGCTGCATGGGATGTTTTTCGTAAATATTCATTTTTCGAGTGTGCTGAATCCGAAAATTACTTCCACTTCCCTCCGTCACGTACAGTATTCTTGCAAAATACAATGTGTTTGCATAAAAAAGGCATAACGATAATGAAAAACACCGCCATTTCGTTACCATGAACTAAACAATATTTCTTGTAAAATTAAACAAACAATTTCTTTATGAAATATATTTAACATTCCGTGTTCATTCGTTTCGCCTATAAAACCTTTCCTTCTTCTCTTTGATACGCCTCCGAACACGCTTTCACTCTCCACTTTCTGTTTTCCTGTTTGTATTTATTCTCGAGTTTCGCTCTAATACATATTAAATGAAAGTAAGAAATCACTTTTGCACAGGATTATTAGAATCAAGAATAGGATACCAGATTTCGAATGAAACTGGAGTTTAACTGTATATCAAACTACAAACACGAGTTGAAGAAAAAACCCAACGTGATGTAACTTTTTACGTACCTACTTTTCCCGGTTCAGTTAGTGAAAATCTATCATAAGCAGTATAAAAAAAAACCTGCGCAGTTTTTTTGTTACAGACCTGTGATATTTCCACCGCGTATAGACTATGCTCGAGAGTTTCAAGATGACCACGTTACTGCGGTACATAACCTCGGGTAAATAGATCAGTAAATAGCCGTGTCATCAGGTTCTTTCCTGAACGGGGTTGCAGACAGTGTCGCGGGTGAAGAAGCCAAGCGTGTAGCTTCCGATAGCCGGGTGCGGAACCCTCTGCTCTCCTTCCCTTATATCTATGTAGGTACACACGTACGGTACAGGGATCGCAGGAGGAAGGCAGAGAGCCGTCTCACGTTTTATACGACAGACACCGAGATCTCTCGAACCTTCGGATCCGTTCTTGCAAGTTTCGATCGACGCTCCACGAGCATCCGCATCCGCATAGAGATCGAGATCGAGATCGAGATCGGGATCGACGAGGATGTTTCAGCCGATCCAGGGAGTCTGGCCCTTGACCCGTCTGAGCCAGCAGACTGCGGACTCTTGTTGCCGGTGTGTGTCTGTCGGTTGTTGCACCCAGTGGCGTAACTAGACTTTGCTGGTCCCGATTCAAAAAAAGTTGGGCCCCCCATTCCTCTCGGTCACCATTGTCTACATAAAAACAAACGTCGACCGTTGACCTTCGGACGGATAATTTGGCAGTAGACATCTGAAAGTTGGATTCAAAAAACTCTTACTTCGTGTAGATAATTAAATTATAGAATAGCGGGAATTGTATGGAAAAAGCCTACACTTATTTTGAATGGAAAATAAATTTGTCAGAATACTACGTAACTTGTCGTTAAATCGTCATAGAAAAATGGAAACTGACTGACCGAACGGGTTGATGAAATCCGGTTTATTCGAATATAAAATATTGTAAAATTCATAAAGAACGTAAAAAGTTTTATAGTTCGAGTCGCGTGCGCTCAATTAACGATTTATTTCTTTTTTTTTTGTGGAGTTATGGAGCTGCTTTTTGTCGAGGGCCTAGGTCGAAAAATGCTTAAAGAAAAAAAATGTTGAGTCAGGGGCCCCATTGCGACCGCATCGGTTGCATACTGGCACAACTACGCCACTGTTTGCACGGAATTGACTGCCCGGCAGGGAAGCTTGCGGCTTGCAGCTTGCAGTGAGGCGGACGATTCTCCGGGGCCTTTTCCAAAGCTTGGACTTCGTCGCGTATACGCGAGGCGACGCGACGTGTGGGAAAGGAAGGGCGGCGATATCCACACACTCTATGCTACACTCGAAGCTTTGCACAACTGCCGAGGGGATCCGCAGAGCCGCCCCGAAAGAGCGCGAGGGACTCTGAGGGAAATTAAGCAATTAGTAACTTTGCACCACAGAGGCGCTCTCAGCGAGATTTGATTATGTTTTCGGTTTAAGCTCTCCGGAGTGCCTCAAGTGCCTACGGTTGTGCACTTTCCCCTTCCTCTCACCTCCTGCCCGCGGCTTTCGTTGCTTTCGCGCGTTCTCGCTGATTGTGGTGAAAGCTTGCGCCATTCGAAACACTAATGCCAGATTATTATTTAATCTTAGACACTGACGTTCGGACATGTTTACTCGTAATATTTGTGGTGGAAAGTTGGAAACGATCAGCCGATTACCTTCTTTTTACCGTCGGGTTGGGGTGAGGTTGAAGTGCCGAATTTGAAATGTTACGAAAACGCGAAATTTTGAATTATTTGCTGGGGAAACTTAAAGTTAAGAAATCAAACTTTGACGATACAACGAAGTTTCGGATGTTCTGAAATCCGACGAGTCCAAGTTCCAAGTTCCGAAAGTGCGAAAGTGAGAAAATTTAAAACTCTGAAACATGAAATTCTGAATGAATAACGATTTTCAGTTCTGTGAATTTCTGGCTTGGCGAAATTTCACCACTTTGATCTTTCTTTGTTTTGGATTTTCAATATTTCTACGCCCGAAATCCTGGAACTTTTCTCGATAGTAACTTGAATTTTCGCAATCTTGCGTTTCGAAACTTTGAGCCGTCGGGTTTCCGACCAATCGCAATTTTGTCGTTTCGTAAAAGTTTGATTTCTTTACTTCAAAGCTTGGTCATTAAATAATTCGAAATTCGGCGTTTTCGGAACTTTTCAAATTCGGAACTTCAACCCCACCCGGTCGGGTTGCTGGAACTTTGATACTGTCACGTGTATCGCTCGGCTTTGTTGAAATGGGTCAACATCTGTTTTGATTGATTAGCAAATGGGGGAAGAAACTTGCATACGCAACCTGTCAGCCGATATGATGTTACCTCTGCGATATTCAATATTAATTGTTCAGCTGTGAGGATATTGTTATTCATTTGATAAAACTGCGTTCGACCACATGTCGGGGTTTGCTACTAGCTGTTGCTTCCGGCCGGTGGATCAAAGTCGGTGCCGAAAATGTAATTAAAATAAAACAAACAAAATCAAAAATCAATAATCGACATACTTGTAACAAAAACTGTTGGTATCGGCAATGTCTTTTGTCTTTTCAGTATTCTCAATTCTTTATACGTACTTTGATATTTATGGCCCTGTTGAAATGGTCGTTTCAGATATTCAGTCTCCGAAGCAAAAAATGCTTTGAAATGTATTTTTCGTTCTTTTCGGTTTCTTTGCGATATTTCTTTCCATCTTCGTAGGCTGTTTATCTTCATCTTTATCTTCGTCCCTGCCCTGCCCTCAAGATCTCTGCCAGGAAATTTTTCCGCGTTTATTTCTTCTGTCCTGTAAATTTCCCAGCAGTCGGTGAACAAGCGGGAAAACATTGACCATCGGACTGCAACGAAGGGTGAACAAGCGGATCTCGTCATCCCGAAGTTTCACCCTCGAATCTATCCGGGAATCCCGAACCCTGAGTGGTAAATGGAAACGATCCAGTCTCGATTACAACATTCCGAAGGTTTCGTAACAGCCACTGTCTTTTCTGTGATGTTATCTTTGTGGTCCTGGTTTGTACTTCCTCGAGAGGAGATATCCCCCTTTAGCTTACGATGAAACGTGAGTATACCACCATATTCCAAAGTTTCTACAAACGTTTGTGATTCCGGAGTAACACCGGTCGATACGAATTTTTAGTCCGGGTCCTCGATGTCAATTTTTGATTTCTTCTACGTAACTAGTGAATGAAAAAATAGTTTTATCGGATAAAGTTTGTTTTTGTAGGAACCAGAACGATGTTTCGGATTTTAAGAAAAATAACCTATTTTCTCAAACATTTGTTGTAAATAACAATTAAATAAACTTTACTTTAATTCAAAGGTGATAATTAATACTAAACTACAAATGTAAAAGAATTGATAAACAAAGTTTAAAAATGAATATTTTTCGTAGATCTACTATTTTACAAAACATTCAAAACGTAAACTCCCATAATGTTCTCATCACGCTGCCCCCGATAACGTTAACAATAACGATAAAGTTCATCACATCTCGGTGAAAACGTTTTCCTTTCACTTCCGAACAAGCATCCATATTAGCAATGAACGAAAACCTGCAATACTTACTTATCAACGTAAAAAAGTCAAAAATAAGCTTTGTATGTAAAAAACAAAGCCTTTAGTTATTATTCGATGTGTAGAATCGAAATTTCTTCATCAGTCAATACTGTTACGGAAATTGGAAAGAACTTCTTATCGTTAACCCCGGGTTGTGTACGTAACCCGGAGCTTTTCGTAAGCTGGCAAACAGGAGTTTCTTCAATTAGTTTCCGCGGCCCAACGCACCTACCAACACTCTTCGAGTATTACGGTAGTCTCTAACGCAATTTGCATATACCGACTGAGCAGGCGTGTGTGGCTCCATCTAGCCTATGTGCGAAAACACGCGATTGAACCCAGCTGCTCGCCATCGTCGTTGTAACGGGGCACGAGCAGGATGTGCGGGGAACGGTCAAAGGGATGAGGGAAGATTGGAAGCACGGCCGGCCGCGTCCCGCGTGGATTTCGTTAATTAACCAACACGCGTCCCCGGGGAATCCGGCGCGATCCACGCCTGCACCCTGGACCTCGGTATTCCTCGTCAACGTAGGAATCCACCGTCCACCTGTACCTTGTTAACGGGCAGAAGTCACCCTGTAAAGCCATCTGTGTAATTGCGGCCTGCCCGACGATGAGAACGGCTTAAAGCCGAAAGCGTCTCCAAATTTCGTCAACGAATCTCGAACGTCTGCGTCGACGATGTAAGTGTACCGGTTACCGACCTTTTTAGTTGGGTCTGTTTGATCCTTGGTTCCAAGATCACCAAAAAATAAATCGGCAGTGTCCAACCCCGAAGCAATTGGTTTGTCAGTCATCCGGAAGTTCGCAGTTTGTGTCGTAGATTTATAATTTTGCAAAATAAAGGTGTAGATAACCGGTACACTCACCTTACGCCGTGTAACGAGATTATCGTCGCACTGGGTATAAGCCAACAGTTTGGATTATGACAAGTTTCAGTGAGACCCACGAAGTTCTCCACGGGCTTTCAGAGCTTTGGCTAATTAATTTATGGGATAACACGAGGGGTGGAACACAGCCTCCTGACTAATTGTCTAAATAAGAAGTAGGTGCAGTCGAGTAGCGGAACGGGTTCGGGGTGGAGGAGGGTTGTTCTCAATTAAAACAACCGACGGAAACAACACGCCGTTACAACGAGAGGGTAGAAGTTGCGCAGCGAAGGGCGGGTCGGACAAAGTTTCCCAATATATGTTTTTGACGATCGTGTAATTCTCTATCTTTCACCACACACGCTGCCGGACCGGGACGTGTAATTCACCGCCCCCCGCCCCTTCAACCACCCCCTGATTCTCCCCGAGCGTTTAACTTTTTAACCAGATTCGGAATCCATTAATCCCTAACGCCCCCGCAACTGGAAAACTTTTCTCTCGCCGCGTTTCACCCTCTCTCTTCTATTCTCTTCTCCATGCATCGGTCTTTCGTCTTATTTTCTTACGATCTCTACGTATAAATACCTGTACTTGTTGTTTTTCTTCCCCACTCAACTAGCTAGCCGTATACTTGTTTCCGGATAGCAGCGCTGCTGCGATTTCGGTTTAATATGTAACGCGGTTAAATATTAAACCTCTCAGCTGGGGAATTAAATGGCAGAGTTATGGCGCGAGCCGTGGGGATGAATAATCGCGCTAACCGCCGAAAAGCTCGGATAATTATTAACGGGCAGGAATCAACCCCGACGAAACAGTTGTGTGACACGACTGTGTAACGAGTTTGACACTAGTCGAATAAATCGCGGATTTACGGCTTATATTTCTATAACACGGCGGAATAAAAGAAAAAAAATTGTTTCTTTTTTTCAAGTTTCTATTGAGATAAATAAATTTTGATTCTATTATACATCAAATGGTAACCAAAACTTTTATTTATCGCTTGCAAAGTTTGTTTTTATCTTTTTCACGTTGATAACTGAGTCTTGAAGGTTTTCGTTGATTCCTAATATGGGTGCCTATTGAGAAGAAAAACCAAACGCTTTCACCAAGATGTGATGACCTTCGTCGTTATTAACGTTATCAGGAGCGGCGTAATAAGAGCGCGATGGAAGATTTCGTTTCCGGTTTCGTACGAGAAAGTCCAGACGAAAGTAGAAGTACGAAAAATATTAATTTTCAAACTTTGTTTCTCAATTCTTTCACATTTGTAGTTTATTGTTAGTTATTATCTTTGAATAAAAGTCATTTCAATGCAAAACTGAAGTTTGTTTAATTGTTATTTACAATAAATGTTTGAGAAGATAGGTCATTTTTCTTAAAATCTGAAATATCGTTTTGGTTTCTACATAAACAAATTTTATCCGATGAAGATATTTTTTCTTCTACCAGTTACGCGGAAGAAATAAAAATTTGACATCTAAAACCCAGACGAAAAATTCGTGCTGACCGTTGTAATTTATTATCAATTTTCATTTCAAAGATGTTTTTAGCCGAAATAACGAATCAATGACAACTGATTCGGTGAGCAGTTTAGTAGAATTGTCAACAATTGCTGAGGTACTCAGCGTTCCGATTAAGATCGTTTAATCTGATGTCAAGCCATTCGAAATTAACACCGATCGGTGTAAAATTTTAATACGATTTTTGCAACACCGCATAAAAGTTATCAACGTCACGGATATTTTGTTCGAATCATTCCGTTTCCACTTGGCTGCATCGCGGATTAGAGTTTCTTGAACTCCCGAAAGAGCCGATCGAGTTCTACGACTGTTGACACGTGACGTCGTACTACGGAAAATAATATTCGAATCAGGGCAGGAACGTGATGCGTATATTTTCTATAGAAAATGGAAAGGTGTCGTGGTTGACTGGGAATTCTCGAGGGACGGAGAAACGCCTCGCAAAGGCGAAATCGTAAGGGGAATTCGAGTTGGGGAGACCTGGCTTGCTTTTTATTTCACAATTCACTTATTTTTCATTTTCTTCGTCTCTCTTTCTCTCTCTCTCTCTCTCTCTCTTTCTCTCTCCTAGTGATACCTAATCAAGATTTTTCAAAAATCGTTTTTTTGTTAAATTTCATTTTCGTAATGTACATATACCCAAGTGTATGCACAGAAATTTTCGTGTCGATCGGTGAGTAAGATTCTTCGAAAACGGCCGAATCGATCAGTCTCAAATCTTTACACAAACTTTCTGAATATATTTTTCATTCATTGATCCAAGGTTTTGTCTCGCCAATAAATATCTTACATTTTACAAACAGATTAAGGCGAAAATTTTTACGGAACATCAAAATTTGTTTTCTGAGAAGTCGCCGTTTTGTAAAAAATTAATGTTTTGCTTATTCCTTCGATCAAAGACCAGACAATACCTTGTATCAAACAGATCTTTTTTGTTTTTTTTTTCGTTTCGGATGATAAAGTCCAAAGATATCTTGCACATCGCGAGACGCCTTTTTTTAGAGGTGCTCCCGGAGGTCGGCTATAGCAGCTTCGAAAATCATTATTTTTACAACTGAAAGATATCAGAAAGAAGTTCAATGTTACCCCTCTATGTATATAAATTTTTATATTGTCAAATTGAAACGTCTCTTCACGAAAAGCCTTTGATAAACCGCTTTTCTTCGGCCTCCTGACTGACTACAACCCCTTAAATATCTGCGATCTATCCTATTTCGCGTTCCAGCCACTTTTCTTTTCTCGATTTCACAGTACTTACGGTGCTAGACGGTGTATGATCAGTTTTTCCGTTATCTTTGAGGTTTTGAATGAGGAAAAATTATGCGGGGTCATATCTATGGTGTCTACGGCGTAAAGCGAGCGAGGCAACCGCAATGTCTATAATATACGCCGCTGTACCGCGAAATCCATCTCCTCATCCCGCTTCGGTAAACCGATAAGACGACGCAGATATTCCAAGGCATGTTCGAGACTGGTTGCGGGAAAGGAGCAGCCGAGGATTCGAGGAATTATCCACCATGGCTGATACTCGCTGCCTTTGATACGTGTGCCGCCGTGTAAACACTAACACTTGTTCGCCAACGTGCAAAGTAATGTGCCGTGTACGCGTGTGTGCATACGTATGTATAAGTTACTCGGCGACGGATCCACCAGCCACCTGACTAATTAACAACTATACCGCATCTCTCAGCTGAGAATCCACCGAAGGGATGTAATTCGTGAAAGTGAAACTTGGATTCTAGTCACTTAAGGGGGGGAGAAACTTGGAGGGTCTGAAATCATACCTATTTTTAGGAATTTTTTTTTAAATAAAACGAAAACACTTGGAGTTATTTGAGCTTGAGGGCTTTATTATTTGTAGTTTTAAGAACATTTTAGAATTTTTTCATTGAAATTAATAACGAAAAAGCGACATGTCGCATTTAAGTAGCGAACGACTCCGAACTCGTGAGCTTTTGCGGAGGCGCATCTCCTGACATCACTGTCCAACTTGTAACAGATGGATACATTGTTTTTTGATTTTCGTCGCCCAAATGTTGTAATTTTTTTTTTTTTTAATACATACAATTATGAAGAAATCATTTCATTTTTCGACCAAGAAAATTGGTGAGAAATTATTTATAAAAAAATGTTTGGATTGAAATTCAGAAATCTAGTCACGAGTTTGAACCGATAAACAAGATTTTAAAGATTGCATCAAAATTTCATATCGGTCAGATTAAAATTGATCGAAGAATCTGCGCCACCGGATTGAAAACGAGGTCGTTCGCTACTTGTACGCGCCATGCCACCATTTTGTTATTAATTTCAATGAAAAATTTCACAAGGCTCTTGAAACAATGGATAATAATACCCCAAAACTCAAATTGCTCGAAGAGTTTTCATTTTCTTTAAAAAAATTCCTAAAAACAGGTACTATTTCAGACCCCCACCCCTTTGCTCAATGGATTCGTTATAAGATTTTGGGATCGCCAGACCATCGAGCTTCGACACTATTTGAGCGAATAGAAGCGATTATCGAGTTCTTGTAAAATTTTCTACATACCAGGCAATTGTCGGAAAATACTGGATTTGCAGACAACGCCCTCTTGGACAAATCACCGCATCTAATTGAGCAACCGTATAAATAAATACGCAGGCAATTAGAACGAAGGGGAAAGAAATAGCGCAAGCTGAAGCTCCGAGGTTGGAACAATCATCGGTTGCAGTAAGAAGGAAGGATCGAGTCTCTGCCCTTTAACGGATACGTGTTGCCGAGGCGAGATCGAACCGGGAGCAGCGACTCGGTGGCGCGATAAAGCTCGGCCGTGTTTTGCGGGGGTTTAGCATAACAATGATACGAGAACGGCATAACGGGGATCAGGATCAGGTTTCCTCGGGGTCGCGTCGTCGACTCCCGCTTATCGCCTGCACAATAAAGTCTGCAGGCCACTATTAATGCCCGTGTAGTGTTTTTCGCTTACCGCTTATACGTACCGGCGACGTTTCCAAGCCTCGAAAAATCTCGTAAAAGAACTCGAGCCGTAAAACGCGACCCCAGCGAGAATGAGAAGATCTTTTACTCTGCGTCGACTTGCCTCATAGGCGTGTTACGTCTACAGGTGAACGTCGTTTTCACCTCGCGTTCCTTTTTGCCTGATGGGAGGCTGCTGGCTGCTGTTGTATCGGTGGTAACGAGCAGGGGAATGTGGCCGACGCCAAAGAACGATAAAGAAAACAGGGGAGGGGGTTTATCCCGTGAAGCGAGACATATCGAGCGGTTTTCTTTGATGGAATCAAGCGACGGAATGACGTAAGGTGTACGCCGATAACCCGCACCCTCCTCGTTACTCGATACTTACCTACTAACAAGTCATGGAACCTTACAGCCACGGACTGTATTCGGTTTTCGATGTTTTCAGTCAAGGAAACGAGGCACGTGAAATCGAAGGGCTAGATATTCTACTCGATGCCTTCTGCATAGTTGTATGGTGGTGGGTTATATTTCCAAAAGCTTATAAGTGATGTACTCTAGATATTATCTACGAAACGCATCTTCGGAATCAGCTTGGAGCTTGGAGCGTACAACTCGTGGGTCGTAAGTAATAAAAACCGGGTTGTACGCTTGACTGCAGTGATCTGACAAAGACGGTATCCCAGGTCAATCTCTTCGATTTCTATTGTGATATGTTATAGTAGACTAAGCAACACGTATTTTTTTGAACTGCCATTAAACGCTTTAAAGGGGTGAAACCCCTTTCCAAACTAAGGCATGTCAAAAGGTTATTTAGTAGTTTTTTTTCTTTTTTTGAATCGGACAACTTACATTTTTTATTTCTCGTTATGAGAAAACTTTTCCAGTTACGTTGGCAATGCAGAATCAAACCGCAGCGCCACCATCGGCCGGGCACGAAAGACACTCCATCTTAAAAATACAAAATTCGATAGTCGTGAGTTGTGTTACGTTTACAAAGATGTAGCCTGTTTCGCGGGCGGCCGGCGGTGGCGCTGGGGTTTGATTCTGCGTTGCCAACGTAACGGATCCGTCGAGAAAATTGACCGCCTCGGAATCACCGCGGCGAAGTGTACAGTTACGTGGGTCACAAAATAATTTGGACACTGGCCGCGTGCTTCGGGATTTTCGTCCCAGTCTCGTTTTTCCATCTTGTTGCCGTTGGAGTGTATTTCACGGTTGGCTCGACCAATTATTTTTCCCATAGCTCAACGCGTGTAGCAAAACGAGCCAGCGACACCTCTCGGGACTCCGACGTGCGACGGTTCCCTTATCCTCCTCTTCTCTCCGTGCCCGCACCCTTGGGTTTTCCGTTTTTTCTTTCGCGCTCTTTTCATCGCTGTCTGTTTTTACGAACCGAATCAGAATCCGGCGGTTTTCGACACCTCGAAGCTGCTCTCGGGTTTGACACCCGGCCATTAGCCGTCGCAAGTGGGGAATCCGGGGTCGGCGAGTGCCGTCGAGAGGCTTCATCAGTCAACTGTCATTAACCACGAGACCGCGTGACCCCGACCAATTCTACTCATCGCCCTTCCATCCACTGACTGACACCGGCCTCGTATTCTTCACCGCCATTCGAGCCGTCATCGCATTTACTCGATGAATCTTCTACGGGGGAAATCGATTTTATACCGAGTTTGCTGCGGTCGAAGTGAAGCGGTTTTAGGTTCTTCTTTGACGTGCTTGAAAACTCTTTTTGGACGGATTAAGTGGGGGGGTACAGCTTAGATAGTTTAAAATCATGTCTATTTATACGAGTTTTTTTTTTTTCAAAAAATAAAATGAATACACTTCGAGCAATTTGAGTTTAAGGGCTTTATTACTTACAGTTTCAAGAAGATTTTTAGAATTTTTTCATTGAAATTTGTTATTAATTTCAATGAAAAAATTCTGAAATGTTCTTGAAACTATGTAGCCCTAAAATATAAAGCCCTTAAACACAAATTGCTACAACTGTTTTTAGTTTCTTTAAAAAAAACGTCCATTACTTCAAATATCTCCGTTGCCCTCTGATTATTTATCAACATATTTTCGATCGATCCAACCAAGTTTTTTCTCGTTGTTTTCGATGGCAACGCACGTGGAGTGATGGACAATACAGCGTATCAATTTCAATAAAGGTATAACATCATGAATGACAGGTTATTCTTTACTTCGGTATTGATTTAGAAGACCGGGTGAACTTTAACCTCGTTCAAGTTACTCGAGAGGTGGGTTTTTTATTTCAGGATCTTGGAAGTTTCTTATGTACTCTACGTATATACCTACCAATGTAGACACATAGCTAGGCGAATTTGTTAATCGCGAAAGGCTTAATTGGGATTGAAAGGGAGTACCGGAGGCTGAATAATGGCGATGGGGGGCTGCAGGGACCGATAATTGCAAAAGAGCGTGACTCGAAATGCAATTTGAACGAACGTGGGTGGCATTAGAGGGGCGCGTCGGGAGTCGACGAGGTAGTTTAACGTAAGCAGAGACAGACTCCTTCGTGCAGCAGAGACTGCCCAGTTATGCGTTTGAAAAATTTCATTAATCGACGGAGTATCGTTAAGGTAGTAATTAATTATTGGCCCTGTTCTTATCCAATCAAAATACGCCGGTCTTAACGACTCGCCGCGGCCTGGAGACCCTCTTGCCTAATTTCCAATAAGGGACAACGCGGAAAGAAAAAAGAAAGAAAAGAAAAAAGAACGGAAGAAAGACAATTTAGTCTCATCAATTATACTTCGCTACCTGTTCCTCTCTCGCTCTCTCTGAATTTTTACTTGTCGTTACTTTTGCGATTTCTGTCACTGCAGTTATTGAAACTCATTTAAGGACATAGTGGCTGTACATTCTAAACCAAACGTGAGTATCCTCGATAATATTGAATACTTTGTGAAATGGTAAGAATCGGAAAAAATTCAACCACAATAAAGACGTTAAGAAAATTAAATTTGAATAATATCAATGCCCAAAAGTTGTCAAGAAATTGTTTGAACAAAACATTGTTTAACAAGTTCTCAGCAAATGTTTTTTTTTTTTTTTTTTGATAAGTGAAATGAATTCGTTGATTTTTCTGAATATACGTAAAGTTTTAAAGAATTTTCACATTATCTTGCAATTTCCGTTTTCGATAATTTTCAATTTTGGAAAATGGAAGAAAAAGCGTGAATTTTGGATACGTTTTCGTAAAAACGTTGCACATTACAATTAAGAAGTTTTCGGGGCACTGAGCGAACAGTTTCCTAAGTACAGCATTTACAAATTTTCGTAAACCGAAATTTCAATATAATGATAAATTTTTTGAAACATTCATGTTTATTCGAAAAAATCAACGAATCCGTTTCACAAGACGAAAAACAAAAGAAAATAACTTTAAAAATAAGTATTCAATATTGACGACGAGACTCGCTTGTAGTTGAGAATGTATAGCTGTAAGTAGATCCTTAAAACTCGGGATTGACCGAACGCTATCTGGTTAACTTACAAGGATCCAATTATACAAGGAACTCCATACGAACCACCGCACGGGTAGATTCAATGAAGTCAATTCAAGTTCTAATACAAACGGGTGAGCATTACCGTCTGTGCCGTTTTCTCGACCTCACAATCGCCTTTATATATAGCCGATCCGAGCGCGTGTACAATTTCTCCTCACGGGGAATTCAAGGGATTTTTTCAATCGTGTACAGGATTACCTGTACGAATGTGCTTTTGACATGTATGCCTTTTCTTTGAAGAAGCACAGCCTCTGCTCACGTCACGGTTTTGAAAGACTTTGAAACGCGGCGACGCGACGGGCGGATTGCCGTATTAACCGAGATAAATGACAAGACTCACGATGCATTTATGCTGATCAGAAGCATCTTCAACCATGTGTGCAAAAATTGGATTACCTCTTCACCGATTGTTATATTGTAACAATTATGCGGATGATGCGCGGAAAAATGTTGAATGCCGAGAAGTTGGGATGCGGAATTTTAGTGCTTTCATATTTTCTAATACGAATGACGCAAGTTTATTATTTTTAACTTTTTTAGGCTTATATCTGTGTACGTCTATTAGCCTAACGTAGGTGTAGGTGTTAGGGTGGTTCGTTTTTTATCTTTTTTTTTTCTAAGGTACCCCTCGAAAAATTTGTGACAAATACTGAAAAAAAAAAACTGTCGTAAAACCTGGAGGAGGTGGGAAATTTTTAGAGGTTACTAACAACTATTGTCATATTTTATTGGAGTTTACTCCTTAAGAAACGATTTGAGTTATAGGGCCCGGTACGGAAATTATATGAGGAGTAAAATCAAGTGTAACACGAAAACTTGAGGCGTTATAGAAAGAGACAAACATATATATTGAACGTGCAAAAGAATGAGATGGAATACATTACACAGCGTATCCTATACTCGGGGTCTCCTCTTTGTGCGGTGCTTCGTAGTCTCACTGTGTAGTTCACTACCTCTGGTCTGAGAGTTGAATGTGTGCGTATGTTTGTACGTGTGTGTTGTGTGCCTGCGTATGAATTTATGAGACGTGACGTTATCACGTCAAAATATTTGAAAATATGGAAAAAATTTATTTAGATGATAATGAAGAAGAATCCGAAAAACGGGTGGATGCGGTTAATTGGTAAGCTTATCGTTTACATTTATGAATAATATACATTTCAAATACGAACAACTGGAACTTTTATTTAGTGTTTTTATAATTTTTGATTAATTGATTTGATATATTTTATGTTTATATATTATTTTCATTACTTATATTAACCCTTAGCGGCACATATTCTTCCTCACTTACTATCGACTTGAATTTTGTACTCGAGGGTTTTTGGGGTCGCTGATTACGAATCTGCACTCAAAATTTGAAAATTCAAGATAGTGGATTCGATATGGCGGACCAAACGTGCAAAAACTCGTTTGAAGAGAGCGAAAGTTGGTACTCGGGGGTTTTCAGGGTCGCTGATTACGAATCCGCACTCAAAAGTTGGAAATTCAAGATGGCGGATCCAATATGGCGGACCGAAAATGTAAAAAGTCGTTTGACGGGAACAAAAGTTGGTACTCAGGGGTTTTTGCGGTTACTCATTACGGATATGCACTCAAAATTTGGAAATTTCTGAAGTAATATCAATAATTCGAATAATTACAGATATGTGTTTGTTTCTTTTATCATTTTGGAAGATGCGTTCATTTACCCTCTTTTTCTATTCGATATATATCATAATTATCGTTCGTAAGGAGTAAACTCCAGTCGTGCATCGGAGCTGACACACACACTTTTTTTTTTTTTTTATTTTTATGTGTACACCTTACGAATTTATATATGTATATACATATATAATATATATAATATATATGTATAACAATAATTGATAGCCAGCTATAAAAATTTTCCTACCTCTTCCAGGTATCCCGACAATTTTTTTCCTCAGTATTTGTCACAAATTTTGCAAGCGTACCTTAAAAAAAAGTGTGTTAAAAAATGTACCACCCTAGTAGGTATGTCAGATTGAGAGAGAGAGAAAGAGGGAGAAGGGCGTGCTCCACGGGGATTACCACTGTATCGGACCTGGACACACCCCATATTCCATTTGCATCTCAAATATACGAGATTTTCTATAGCGAGGCGGAGGCGAGGCTGGATGAAATTCTGGAATATGTGCCACCGAAAAGAGAGTTTGGCTCTGAGAGGTGCCGACGTGAAGCTGAACTTCGTAGAGAGAAGAAGAGAAAAGAACAATACGTAACATCCTCCGATTCCCACCAGACGCATATCTGCACGTCCGCAGTCCTCGCGAAAGCTTCGAATTCGATCTCTCGATTCGCGGAATTCGTACTGATTGATAATTCTTTTAGTATTTCGCAGCATTCGTTGCGAATGTGAAGGATAAGCATTTTTTTTAAATATTTTTTTCTTCCAAATTTACAATTTTTATCAAACCATCGCAGCTTCTCGAAACGAGACCGCGATTTCTCTCTAACGCTTGTTAACTCGACCATTAAAAGTTGTGAAATCAGAAACCAAGTCGTCTTTCTCGCTTATACGCTTTCCTTCTCTGTCTCTCTCTCTCTCTCTTTCTCTCCTGCCGTAACTACAGGCGCTGTTGGCAAAGGCTCTCCCTTATGATTATAGGTTTTTCCGATGTTTTTATACGTTAATCAAACAGGACAAGCTCATCAAACTTAACGAATACCTACGCTGTATAAAACTGCAGGGATCACAAAGCTCAAAGGACTTTGGACTCTTTTCATCCCAAGTATACGTGGAATGAGAGGAAAATGTTGCTACGGACAATTCAGGTTAATCAAGAATTTTTCAATCTTTTACCTAACGTTTACTAAAGTAGTCGCATCCTAAAAGTTTTAGAAAAACGTATTATATCTATGATTTGGGTGTAATAAAAGTGATGGAAACTACTCTGAAAACCTTTGCAAGCTGTTCCAATTATTTGGATCTAAACGTAGAGGCGTAAATTTTATCGGGAACTAAGGAAATAAGTTTGAACAACTTACTTAAGTATAGCCGATGGCGAACGACGACAAAGAAATGTTTCACCCTTTCATGCATACCTTATTCCTTATATGCGATTATCTTGAAATTTTGCATTCATAGGCTGATTACGAATACGAACTCGAAATTTGAAAATTCGAAACAGCGGATCTAACACGGGGGACGTAAATTCGGAAAGTTATTAGATTTTGATAAAACTTAACGTTATACGACTTTTTGGGGTCAGTGATTACGAATCTCTGAATTGGCATCTCGGATTTTCACGGTGGATTATCAGAAAATGCTCTTTCTTTGTGGAGAATTACGAATTTCAACAATTTGTTTACACGTGTCGTTTAGACGTAGAAACCAAAGAAGTCGATGGTTGTTGTCAAAAAAGTAGTTCATTAACTAAAAAGCTGCAAAAAATAAAAAGAAAAGGTGGGACACTGAGCGTACCGGCGTGAATCAAAGGGTTAAAACTGGAACGAAACATTGAAAGAGGGTAGGATCGGGCCTTTCTCATCCGCAGGTGTGATTAATCCGCGTTTCGCCTTCTCCGCGACTCGTTTCCGGGGGTGAAAAATACGGGGCCACGTTCCTCGGTGCATCCGAGTGATTCGGGTGTCCTGCGAGGCGGGATCGGGTGCCAATTTCACGGCTCGACGCGCGCCTGACTAACCGGCCGACCGCCGAATATCCGTGCCTAGCTAGGCGCACATTGCCCGGAATTCATTCGGGACGTCGCCTCGCCTTGCGTTCCCCCAGAAACGAGCAAACAGCGAGCAAACGAGCGAGGCTGCTGACGCCGGATAGAGGCGCCACCATCGCGCCTCGATATTTGCTAACTCGACGGAGCACGTCGTCTCTCCCCCTCCAATGGAGGGTAGAGGTAAGGAGAAGTATCTCGTTCGGGTTTTCAAGTGGTAAGGTGTCCGCCAAAATGCAGCAAATACTGGTTCAATAAGTCGCCAGAATGGCGCTGATAGGAAATACGGGTTCAATCTGAACTTGGCCGTTATTGATGAAGCGAAGTACATCGTAAGGGATGTGATAAAATTTAGAAGTACTTGTAATGACTGGAATAGTTGATACAGGAGCCCTCAATGCGTGGTAAACTGCTGACGCAGTGAATGAATACATAGTCAACGTAACCTGAAAACTTGACAGAAGACGGTGTTGTATGGAGTATGGAAGTTATGGAAGTAACTCTATCCTCCTTATTATATGTGGATTAATTACTACGGTTAGAGTTTGTCCTGTAAAAAGTTGCTCAAGTAGACAACGTAGAAGATTCCAATTCATTAATCAACGTGAATTGCTTTCAACAAGCAAGTAACTTTATTTAATTGAGGAATTAGTGCTACTGTCTGAAAAAAAAAATTCACATCATCGTACCAGGTAATCTAGACGAATAGCACTTCCTCTAAAAGAAATAAACGATCAGATTTCAAGGGTGTGCAATTCATGGATATTGCATGGTATGATTATGTGAATTCTTTCTCAGATAGTAGCACTAATGCCGAGTAAAACCTCGCAATTACAGATTTTTTGGAACATTATTACTTTGAGAATAAAACACATACTGAGAAGAAAAGTTCTTCCGATGTTAATTTCCACAAGAAACTTCGATCATTAAGCAATGTTGAGGTAGAAATTTGAAAAAATTAGGCAATTGTTATTGAATTATTTAAAGTTGATTTAGTGGGTGGGGTGACAAAATTTCGTCAACACCCTAAATAAGGCCCACCCGAAAGCGTCACCGTAACAGCGCGAAAATCGATAATGCAGATTGAATATATACACTAAGTACTAATGACTAATTTTGTATGTCATCTTTGTTAACTCATAAATTTATGTACCGTCTTTACGGAATGTATTTTATTTTTATATTTTAACAATTATATTTATAGATTATAAGCTTTTAGTTTACAGTTCAGTCCAACAAACAGGTAATATCATTTACCGTTGTTGGAATTTACTGTATCGTACTTGTAAATTTTATACAGGATGTACAGACAATACATTACAATGCAATGCAATACACCTTTGTTATTGCATGTGTGGTTTGCACGGTTTTTACGATCAGGAGGAACGCGGATGGCGTAATTATTCGCGTCTGACCCGGTTGTTGTTATCTGCCGGTGTACAGATGACGCTGATCAGTTGCATTCGGGGATAGATAAGCCCGGCACTGCATATGATGCGAGGAATTGAATCGCGTAACGAGTAATGCGGGGGACCGGCCAATTTGGAACTGGAATCAGCGCCGCCGCTGCATGAACGACTAGTTTTGACGGGTGCTGGCAATAATCAATTTTCGAAATTAAGGCCGAATATTTCATCGATTTTCGAGTATCGGCTTAAAAATCAATAACCGCCAAGTCGCAATAGCGTCGAAATAGAATAGCCTCGGAGCGATACAAGTTGTATTTTCGTTCTTCCAACTACTTGAGAACATCGTGAGCTTGGCGTAAACGATGAGCATAAAGCAACGAGGAAGCTTTGAATTGTAAAAACGAATAGACCAGAGAGACGGGCGTGCGTAAATAGAAGTTCGTATACAAAAAGTAACAACTACCGAAAACCGGAATTTCGAAAAATCGAAAATTCGAAAAACTGAAAATCGAACTGTACTACTTTTCGATAAAAAACGATTCTAGTCGAAATGTCGGTTTTGGAAAAATATCGGTTTAAAATGCGAGGCCTAGTTTTCACCCAGGGGCGTAACTAGGCTAGGTGCTCCGAGACAGGGTGTAAAAAATTAAGTAACAATATTTCATTCGGATTCGTAGTCTAGATGTTTCGCTTTATTGCTCACGTACTGTATTTTCAGAGAAATATGTTTCAATGTTTCATGATTTACCCAGGGGGCCAAATTTGTGATCTTGTTCCGGGGTCTCTATAAATGCTCAGTTACGTCCCTGTTCTGACCTGGCTGCCTCGAAAGCTGATTACAAAGCTTGCGAGGTCCATCCGCCATGTAACAAACCGGTAGAACGACAATCCTGCTTCCTCTCTTCGGCAACTTCGTCGTTTTTTTTTTTAATATTCTTATTTTTTAAACTTTTGATCCCTTTGTTCTACCATTCTTCCCTCGCTCTTTCGCTTTTTCGCTCTTTCACGGCGCCTGCGCCTCGTCGAGTACGTCGCCCTATCGAAATAGCAACAGCCCTAACCGCTAGTCGGTGTTGTTATTATGCTGCGAGAGCGAAAATGCCGACGATGGGGTAGACGCGTCGATTGTTAACCAGTTACTCACGCCCCGGTCATCGAAACTCGAATATACAGAGCGAATTCCTAACGACTGCATCGTGCGTAGTCTGATAAAATTTAATGCGCACGCGCTGTAAAAATCCGAGAGCAACTGTTTGCCAGGGAAACCGTTCTCAGATTGTAGAACGTGCGCATTACACGGACCATGCAGTTGTTAGGAATTCACACCATATGTTATATTGCTACAAGACTCTTTTGCGTATATTTTATCTCTGAAGAATACTAGATCATAAAAAAAAGCACAAAGGGTGATCTAACCCGTCGTAATGATATAGCCTTTTTTCGAAATTTCAACGTCGTTAAGGTAGTGGTAAAGAAAAATCTTCATCCCAGCCCTTTCGCGCGCGCTGTTCTTTACTGAAATCTCGGAGAAGAGCGCAATCTAAAAAAAAGGCCTTTTTCCGAACAGCCCTAATATTCGTAAATATGTGACGTTCGGTGGAACTAGAATCCAGGCATCTGCTGCTGTAGTCTATTATATATGCTGTAATTTATTATTCCTGCAAATAGCGCGCATACTTATAATTGACTCATCAGCGAAGCCGATAGGCGCACGTATATCAGCCACTCGCGAAAGATATTCAATTCTTATTCAGGGAACGTGGAGTATATCGGGTAATTGAGGATATCGACTGGGGAAAAAGAGTGAAAAAGAAGCAGAGAAGCCCCGGCGCGAGCCGCTGCTGCGCCTAGCAAGGAAATCGACATCTTTCTTCGCAATCGATTTTAAACTCACTCAATTCGAGTTGGGCTTCGTAAAACGCGGGCATGCCAAGAGCTGGGAATGATTCTGTTGGAAATTCGTTGTTCGAAAACAGAAGAGAATTAAGAAAATTAAGAAAAATAATACGGGTTACGTCCGGCACGGTAGATGAATCGTAGCTGAGGTTCTAGTTGAAGATTACTTGTTGTTGGAAACATGTCTTTTCAAAACCGGCATTCGGTTAGCCGAGTGCGTAGAAGACAGACTCTAGATTAAAGAGGGTGAAGAACGTCGAGGATCTCGCTGAATAAATTCGGGGACTCGTTTCTTGCAAATTTCTTGCAGCCCGAATCGAGGACCAAGCCATCGCCGGCTGCTCCTTCCTCCGGGTTATCGATCAAAGTGGCTAGGCGGTGGTTTAAAATTTATGCAGAAGCCTGTGCAAACGGCTTAAGCCTTTGACGAACAAGTTTTCCAGATTGATCACTTTGAGGCGCGTGTCTAATCCCTCTGGAAGCTTCCCGCACCCCAAGGCACGAGCAATTGTGGACTCTTAAAGGGACGAACGGTGCTCACCTTACCCAAATACCAGAGCCGCGGAGCCCGTGTTTTCCCGCTAAATAATTCAAAACGCGGATCCCGCGCGACTACGTCGTCGTCCCCGTTGTTAAGGGGCACGCGGCTCTTCAGGAATCAGGTGCAGGACGCTGGAATCGTTCCGGCGATGTACGGCTAACGAGTTTACGAGATGCGTAATGGTCATCAATGGCGTTCAATCATTCCACCCAACCCCCGACGTCCGGGTTTCCATGGTTACTGGAACCGAGCCGATGCTCCTGCTCCCGCCGGGTGGACCAACGGTGGTTAATCGTTACTGATTGTCGATTACCCATTACTGCTTCCCCCTACCCCCCTTAACCCGTTCGACCCCCACCATGGACTTCGCGGGCAGACCGCGTATAATCACAAGTTGATACCATCCGACGCGGCTACGGTACTCGCCCGGGGACCGGAAGAACGTTATGTGCCAGGGGGGGTGGAAAAACGGGGGTTAAAGTCTGATTAACTGCCGCTTCCGCACGGCCTCGATGCTCCTGCGCTCCGCGTCCTGTCGAATACCTTTGCTGGTCCCTCCGATCGACTGCAATGCGCTTTATCTGCACTTCGCACCCTCGGTTGGTTGCGTGGATACCCGATGCCAGTGGGAAAAGAAACGGGTCAGTGGAACCGCGTGATAAGTTTGTGTCCATTCACGTTGATGTCCTAAAGGACCTCGCGGAATCCTTATGGAAATTGGCTCCCGGTCGAATTGGCTGGATTTTCAGTATGCTATAGTACATATCGTCTCGGTCAAAAATTCTCATCGACATAAGTCCCAAGAATCAGTAGTTTCCGACATACAGGCTTCGGAAGCGGGGTGTATGGATTTCTTGATACCTATGGATTACGGGATCTTTACGAATTACAAAGCTTTAAGGGGGACTTGAAATCAAATTTATCGATCAAAAACTGCACAGCCGATTCGCAGAGACTCCGCAGACGCGTGAAAAACAGGCTAAGTCGATTATTGCAAGAGTCGGAGGGTTTCGTTCTTCACGTGAAATCCGACGCTGCACCTTCTTCCGGTAAGCCAACAAGTTCGTGGATGGAAGCAATGCTTTAGTGGAATTAATCACAGCTTCCTGCCTATCTTCTAGAATCAACCGTGCAGTTTTTTGACTGATTTGTTTGATTTCAAGTCCCCTTGAAGCTTTGTAATTCAAGAAAATCACAAAATCCATAGATGTCAAAAAATCTGGACACCTTCTTCCGAAGCATGTATCTCGGAAGCTACTGATTTTTGGGATTTTGTCCACGAGAACTTTTGATCAGGAGGATATGTGCTATAACATACTGAAATTCAGCCAATTCGACCGGGAGCCAATATCCATAAGGATTCTGCAAGGTCCTTTATTGCGAATTTCTGTACGACGTCCGCGAAAGTCCGATTCCTGTGTATTCGAATATTAGTAATTAGCTATTGACCCAGTTTGAATATGCGAACACTGTAAGTCTTCATTGTATATAAGTGTAACTGATTGTTCCGTTTCACCGTGAGTTTTCTTCTCGTGTAACCTCCGACGCGCGTCATCTCAATAAAATTTTCATTCGCGGGCAGGTATGCACTGTATACCTATGTGTACACCCAGGCGGATGAAGGCGTAGGGGTGAGGATGGCTATGGAGAAAATTTCATCAAGCTGCAGGAACTATGGGAACCCGTAAAACTCACAATTCTCTGATATATAAGTATACATATACGGCGTGCAAGTGTCTCTCACGTCAGCTTATGAAACTTTCCTCCTTTCAGACTGTAATACCGCGCCTGCGCTTTTCTTATTGCACCTACATCCCGTTGAAATCTGAACGCTTATTGGTACGTAATCGGATACTCTCTGTACCTACAGCGCGTATACGTTTCACCAGCTTTTAAGCCTATTTCTCACACACACACACACACACACACTTGCATTCATCAGAGAGAAAATTTCCTGCATCTGGGCGCGCTGCTAATAAAAGCACAAATATGCATCCGTTCATGTTCACAGGTACGCATGTGATCATATCCTCTACACGTATGCACATTAAAGTGCTTCTTAAAAAGTAATTTTGTTTAATTTTGACCTTTTCACGCCTGAAATTGTGCAGATTTTTATTCCATCTCTAACCCGTGCCCGTAAGAAAGTGGATTTCCCTATTTAAACCGTTCAGGGACACATTTAATCTGCCTCATGGGTTTCGATAAAATTTGGTATACGGGTATTTCTTGGGTCGCTGACTGCGGATCTAAACTCGAAATTTGAAAATTAAAATTGGCGGATCCAATGTGGCGGACTATAATCCAAAAACTCACAGTACTCACGGACTGTTGAGGTTATTGATTACGAATGTGAACTCAAAATTACAAAATTGAAAATGGTGGATTCAATATGGTGGACCAAAATCCCAAAAGTCATTTGCTGTTGCCATATTGGATCCACCATTTTGAATTTTGTAATTTCAAGTTCAGATTCGTGGTCAGCGATCACGAAAATCTCCAGGCAACGAGTTTTATCGAAATGGAATGAGTTTTTGGATAACGATTCGCCGTATTAGATCCGCCTTCAATTTAATGTGCCCCTGATTTCTGAATTATTTGGAACCGATTTGGGGGGTGAGTCGGTCAAAATTCAAAAATGACCTTATTAAGGACCACCCTAGTGTACGTACATATACTACACATTCGACAGACACGGGCGTCGAAATTTTGCGCCGCGTATACAGATAGCAGCCGGAGAGCCGACGGGGTATGTTCAAAGCAATTTTCGTAATTAGATGCCTCGGCGAAGCCGAAGTGAGGTGAATGGGTCGAACGGGAAATTGGTCAGCGTCGGGTGATTGACGATTGTTGCAAGCGGTGGCTTCGAGGAAAGTGCGTCTCAACCTTAATTCCCGCGTCACCTTCGCGCGGGTGGCTGATTATCCTTCGAGGTGAAAGCGTCCGCGGGATAAAGAAGACAAGGATAAAAGTAATTTACAGGTGTGGGAAGAATCGGACGGATATATTGTGATAATCTGTTCGCCTCAGCCATTTTCCGGTTAATACAGAGTCTCTCGATTCGCGTTTCATTCCGCGATCTCCTTTTTATCCACTCTACGCTTTCAATTCCTCGGTATAATTTTCACCCTCATACGCGTGTGGCTGGGTTCGGTTGTCGGTTGTGCTTTGATGGATCCGGAGCCGCGGTGGGACGTCGGGGCGACGATGCGGCCCGGAACGAGGATAGAAGCCTGCGGGGCACGAGGATGATACAATAAATCCCGAGAGACAGGTTGATGGATGATGGCTCCGCGTCGATTCCACCCCCGAAACCCCACCGCCCGCCCCATTCCCGCCCCGCCGTCGGCGTCGCTAGGCGTCGCTAGGCGTCCCGCCACGCAAGCGACATCGATAAAGGATAATGTAATACTCGGGCCTCGAACCTTTACTGGCCCACCGACACCCGATTCCTCCGATAAGACCGGGATAACTGATCCCCGCCGTCGGCACCGTTTCGGGTTTCCAATCCTAGTCGCACCCTTCGCGAAAAACGAGAAAACAAAAAAAAAAAATAAAAAAATAAAATAAATAAATAAAAAAGTATATACGTATAATGTATATGTGTGTACATATATTGTATTCCCTGAGGTGAAGAGTAGATGAGAGAAGAGATGCGGGTGAGATAATTTTTACATTATACAGATACCTGTGTTATACGCCTACAAAGGATCTTTTTATATCGAAATAATAATAAAATTCGTCGTCCAGGACTTAGGGGGATAAAAATAACGAGATTTCGCGACTATCTTCGGTCATTTTTTTTTTTTATTATTTCCTCGTTTTTAAATTAAAGTGGTCTTTGTCGGATATCTTTTCATCCAGCAATGTCGATCGCCTGAGTTCTCCACAGGTGCTCGATATCCGCAGGAAACGATGTGAATTTGAATTTCTATCGAACCATCTCGATATATAGATCTTGCGGAATGGATGGTAAAAAAAGAATAAGAATTCTTTTTTTCAAACGCGCATCGAAATTACGACAGAGCATCTCAAATAGATCGTCTCAGCCAAATATGAGCTCGTAATATTTATACCTAGAGGTACATATTTCATTTTTTCCATTTTTCATTATAACAAGCAAAAAAATCGAAAAATTTTGTAATTTTTTTTCTCTCGTAAACCGCTTGACTTATAAACTATCTAAATACAGATTCTCGTAGGAAATTTGACGTTATATAATAAGTACTTGCATCAAATTTTTCTAACGCTAACCGATCGAGAGATATTCGCCTGTAACATTGCGTCATTTTGAATATCTCTTAATCGGTTAGAGTTAGGAAAATTCTATTTAAGTACTTTTTCATAGAGCCTGAAATTGTCTACAAGAACCTGCATATAGATATATAGTTTAGAAGTCGAGCCATCTACGAGAAGAAAAATGCAAAAATTTTTTTTTTCTGCAAGTTATTTAAACGGAAAATGGAAGAACTAATTAATATAGGCATTACTGAATATCAATATTCGGAGCTCAAATTTGGCTGATACGATCTGTTTGAGAGGCTCTACCAAAATTTGATGCGTGTTTGAAAAAAAAAAGAAACAAGAAATTAAACAATTTATTTTCGCAACACCCCAAGCAACACACAATCCGTTGAAGTAAAAATCTTCAGATCACGTCATAGGATGAGGTTAATTCCCTTTCTCCTAATTCCCGTAACTCGACCGTTCGAGCACGAAGCGTAACAAAGCTATCTGAGGCCATTATAAATAATCTCGAGCAATCAGGGAAGAATCTCGGGGTGTTTGGACCCGAGTTCACGCTGTAAAAGAAACCGCAACGCGTCGCATCAGCTCCGATGCATATCTTTATAATTACATAAAAGCCACTCCAGCGGACCACGTGCCATGGGCAGAGGGGTACTCGGGCACCTTGGCACACACAGCCTATCTTAAGAACGGTATCTTCCCGGTCGTATACGTAGGTATGGAGGTACGGGTCGTCGAGGTGTTATCTGAACGATGGGCCGAGATAAATCAAGGCTGCAGGACGACAGCTTCCGCGTTCCGAGATGGGGGTCCAAGGTCGCGAGATTGTGCTTTGGAAAAGTGCCGCTCAAGATGGCCGCAGTAAAGGCCCGCCTGGTCCAACCCTAAAACGTCCTCTTTGCCCGTTGATTATCTCGAGATCCCCGGATCTTTCTTTCCTCAATTCGGATCACCACCCACCTTGAGATCTTTCTCTTCCTTTGGATCTTTTTTTTCTTAAAGAGTGAATTTTTTCGACGAATCGTTGACGTCTTTTTACCTACTTCGATGTGTTTTTTTACAAAACCAAGAAAGAATGAATGAATGTCAATTTCAGTCGACCGTCTGGCTCTCTCGTTTCGTACCTTTGGGGCTTCTCTGGTCTTTTGGTGAGCCGCGAAACCCTCAACGGCGCTATTCACTCATCTTTACAAAATTTACATTAAAAGAAACCCCATTTTCATCAACTGAATAGCGCGCTGCTCGTTTTTCAGTGATTATCAAAAGTTCGTCATCGGTTCGGTGCTTGTAAATGTAATCAAAGAGAATTAGAATAAAAGATGGGGAATATTGAAATACGCTCACAAATCTGATAATATCGCAGGGTCTTTTCTCCTTGGGGGAAAAATTGTTATATCAAATTTCCGACAAACAGCCAAACGGTGCACAATCTTACCCACGAGGTGAACGACGTTCAAAGACTAACGATGCCTACTGAGCTGAAAACTATCGATGCATCGATTATTCGAGTCCCAAAAAATAATCGAACATGACTCGATTGATTTTTCCTGCAAAATAGGACAATGATAATAAGTAATACTTTATTCACATAAATCGATATTGCATTGCCTCGTTCGTGGAGGTAAAAAAATAAAAACCGATCGTGAGAAAAAATAATCGATTATACTCGATTGATCGGGAAAAAATGATTGATAATTTTTGGTCATTCTTATCAAAGACGATTACAAAATCGACAAGTACGATGATTATTCGTTCCTGTAGCGGTTATGGAGGAGGATTCGAGTCCTTTTGATCCTGGTGAGTCACCTGCCGGCACGTTCGAAGCCGACCCATGCCATGGGCACATGGAAATCCCGGTGTGCCCATGGTAAATAAAAGCTGGTCACACCTCGTCATATTCAAATAAACAGCTGAGATCCGGAATGAGGGAAACGTGTTCTATTCGTGTAACTAACCAGATACGGGGGAAAAATACGGGGGGATAGATTCAAGTAGAAACGACCCGACTGGTCGGCCACCTCGCAGTAGTAGGACAATACGCTTCGACGCGACAGTCAGAAGCTGCATTCCGTATTTGGTCAGCCAGATTACAAATGGCGCTTCCGTTTCTGCCGGAAATTCCTCAACGAGCTTTCGCCATCGAGCAGTTTATTTGCGTATTTATCTATTTTTTTAAGGAAAAAACATCGAACAGGCAAACCCAGGGAGGGCAACATCAATTACATATAGTCCAATCGTAACACAGGTGACCAAAAAAAAGTTTTCCTTTGAGTTTCTATTGAGATAAATAAATTTCAATTCCGTGCATCGAATAATAAGCAAAACCTCTGTTTGTTACTTGTAAAGTTTTCTCAGATCTTTTGCTTAGAAATGATTGTTCGAATCTTGGTAGAACGCGACTTTGACAACGTTACTGAAACTTTTTTTTAACAGAGATTTATTCGAAACGTAAACATTCATATTCCGTGTGTAAATCCAAGTCTGAGGTATGCGCCGTCTAATTTCGTGTATGTTTTTCTTTATGCTCCAGGATCATAATACCAACGGGAGGCAAATGATGCGGACGACCGGAACGGAGACCCAGAAGTTAAAAAAGCGTCAGTCAGGTAATAGGATTATCGAAGGATCAGGATTCCATCTCCGCGCTGGCAGCAGCGAGGCAGCGGCAAACAAACTTTGTACTCTCGGTAAGTTTTAATGCGCCCGTATAAAACCGTACTAAATCTATTTGCCCGTCCGAGCCCCGATGTTTCGTCGTCTCGCTCAGAAGAAGACGCCTGGCGTCTCTACCTCGTCTTTGAAAATTCTGCGTAAGCCGATAGAGAAGTCGGAAAAAAGTCTAGAACGAAGTAGGAATATTCCGTAGAACTAAGAATATTAATAATAAAAGTAGGCGGAGGTATTGGGAGGGGTGGTGGGGGGGGGGGGGGGGTGGGGGGGGCAAACTGCAGAGTGTAAATCGCAAGGAAAAGCCACCCGCAGGCTGATCGAGTTACGGAAGTGACTGATCACCTCGTCGACGGCGTTAATGGGATGATTAATGTTGACCGTGTCAATTGTAGCGTCGAGGATTCGGGAGCGGACGCAGAGTCCTGTATTATGTAATAAATATGTATTCCCTGGGAGGTACGAAGTACATAAGATGCAGGGTGGTGGCTTACAATTAGTTCGAAGGTTCAAAATTACGTCGATGGTATCGAGTTACGAGGATCTTTAGTATGGGTACTAAGCGCGGCCGGCTGAGCAGAGAAACTAGATTATTTCCTCGTGTAGTCCCAAGTTAGCCGAGGTTCGCTACCCGCTTTGATGCGTAATTATTGCTCGTTGTCTGAAAACGTGCCGAGGTTTGACGAAAGTTGAACTCTGTCACGCTACGCGTTGTTCTCGATAATAATGCTAACGAGCTTTCCGAGTGACAGCTCTTTGCCCCGCGCTTTAATTTTTCCCGAGAAGTTGGTCTACGGATTCCACGTTTTCGGTTCGCGATATGTCGAGGACAAGATATTAGGCAAAACGAAAAGAAAATGTGGTATTAATCACGATCCCTCGAATCGTTATCGCGATTCACCAGCGGATATACGTTTCGAGATTCAGGCGACATCGCGAATTGCATTTCGGTTGATTGAGACGCGAAACGACCCGAAGAAGGAAGGGGAAAAAGTGCGAATACGGCAAAAAGTATTTACTACATTATATGCAGCTGTGCAGCTGGTATATAAGTGCGTAAGTAAGTGTACGTATGTATTTGGGACAAGGAAGGCGGGAGGTTGAAGGTCCCGGCTATCAACGTCATTCCTCGGATAAGATTGATGAGGACGCCTTCCTCGCCCCGAAAAACTACCCCCGGCTAGCTGACGCGCTAAAAACCAACACCCGGTATATAAATGATTATAGGTAGGTAGGGCGGTTGTATTTATCACCGGCAAAGAGGGGCGAGGACCCCGGTATCAACTTACGATGAATTAGAGGAGCTCTCTACACGTTTGAAATAACAAATTCTCCTCTCTCTCTCTCTCTCTCTCTTAATTTCTATATTTAATTAATTTCAAGTCTGCTTTCTGTTTTTCACTTTACCTACTTTTTTGTTTGCTTACGATGCATGTCCTCTATGCAAATGCCCGGTAACAATGTCCAGTATTGCCATTGATAAAGTAAACTGTATCTAACTATACATCTAACTATCTGTCCCTCTATTCTATTTTATTCCATCTATCTATCTGCCCGTCTAACTATCCATCTATGTATCGGTCTATTTATTTATCTATCTATCTATCCGTCTATCTATCTATTTCTCCACTTTTCTCTCTTCTCTCTCTCTCTCTCTTTCTGTGAGAGAAAAAGTGATGTCGGGCCGAAGTTTTTCGACGAAAACAAGACCGTGACGAACGAATCGGCTGATCATTGGACGGCGACGGTGGCACGAGGATCGGACGGGTGTTCAATTCGGGCGAACGAACACGGCGATATCTAACCGTCGCCTCGACGACCAGGGAAAGGCAGGCCTGCCTACCGCACTGCGACAGTTCGATACTCGCGACCCATCCCTGCAGTAAGCGTGTTTACCCAGCCCTTACACCCTCTATGTGGAGACCAAGAAGTACACCGGATTCTGATGGCGGGAAGGAAGTCTATCGATGCGATGCTCGATCACCCTCGACGTTGTAAAACTGTTCGGTCTTCAAGTTTTTAGCGAAAATCCGCCGAGGTATGGATAGAAACGGATTTAATGCCAGACACATGCTCCGGGAAGCAAAGTGCTCCACTTGCTGTAGCGGATTTTCACTCTTCCTAAGCCACTCTCGTGTATACTCCTCTAATTTATACTAAAAGTTTTTATCATCCCTGAAAAGATTCTCAAACAGGTTGGACAAAAAAGGACAAGACGTTGAAGGAGCTCGCAGAATCTTTATGGAAATTGGCTCCAGGTCGAATTGGCTGATTTTCATTATGTTATGGTACATATCTTCCCGGTCAAAAGTTCTCATAGACACAAGTCCCAAAAAGCAACAGTTTCCAAGATACAGGCTTCGGAAGGGGATGTATGGATGTTTTTATATCTATGGATGTCGTGATCTTTAGGAATTACAAAGCTTCAAGGGGGACTTGAAATCAAATATATCGATCAAAAACTGCACAGCTGATTTGCAGAGACTCCGCAGACGCGTGAAAAACAGGACAAGTCGCTTATTGCAAGAGTCGGAGGGTCTCGTTCTTCAAGCGAACTCAGATGCTGCACCTCCTATCGGTAAAGTTCGACCAGCGAGTTCGTGGATGGAATCGATGCGTCGCTGGAATCAATCACAGCTTTCTGCCTATCTTTGAGAATCGACCGTGCAGTTTTTTGAGTGATACTGCATATTGAAAATTCTGCTAATTTGACCAGGAGTAATTTTTTTCCTCGACAAAATCTTATTCATGATTCCAGCTATGGTATATTCGTTTTATTTTTCCTTTAAATTTGAATCCCTGATTAATGGTTTTCGAAAGCGAAGCTTCAGTTATTCATTGGCGCTGAACCCGTTACCTCATTGCCACATAACTTTTCAAGCAGTGCAGCAGAGAACTGCAGAGTGATCGGTGATGCGGCAGCCCCGTTCAAACTTCCCTCCGACAAAGGCGCGGAGATACAAGGTCGAGGAAAATCTAGTTTTGATCGGGGATCAATACCCCGTGGTTGAGTCTCGCGAGGATGCATTATCACGGGGAGTGAAGAGTAACCGACACCGCGGCCAGCCAAGTCACGTATCGCGTCCCTAAAAGTTGGGATGAATCTGTGCGAAAAAGGGGAGAAGGAGGTGGCGTTTTTTCCTGGTTAGGTACCGCAAGACGAGCAGGGTCGAGGAAACCCAACCCGAGTAGCGAAAGGGCGCATCTACGCCTCGCCTGTCCTTCCAGAGTCAACCTCGCCTAATGGATTCTGACGTTGCATCTTCGACGCATCGAGGACGAAATTCCTGGAAAGGGATCGGGCAATCAGAGTTCGGCTTGAGTTACGCATCCCATCGGCTCTGCCACTGCATCTTGGAGGGCCGACTCCGTTAACGTCGGCTCCAGGAACCCAATCTGTCCTGGAACCTTGAGGCATTTGGTCTCCCTTTTACTTCGGCGATCCAATGGAGCAGTTTCATATTTTCCCGTTCTTCCGTCACTTCCGGGATCGTGAGTGCCGGGCGTGGAAGTTTCCGGCGAACTGCACTGCTTGCCGTCAAAAGTATCCGTTGGGTGGACGGAAAATGAGCAGAATGTAAATTCCGAGGGTGTCTGGAGAGCCTCGACTCCGCGCTCCGCGTCTCCGTGCGACTTCGGCAAGTGTACTTTGGATTTGAATTGCTTGCACAGCTAACTTCCGCTGCACCTCAGGGAACGAACGCCGGGTAAAGCTGGAGGAGAAGAGGTTTAAGGATGGGATATTAACCGGTGAAAGAGGAGCCGCGTGCGACGGATGGATCGATAGGAAATTTCGCGATGTTCGGAATGAAGTTGCGGTTCAACGGCACAAATTTACACCAATCATGTATCTAGCCGGCGTCTCATTTTTTTCTCGTGTAATTAATAGACTGGTCTAAAAAATGGAATATTATTTTACTTTTTTTTTTCATCTCAAAGTTACATGTTTCTTAGTTGTGGGAAGAGGAAATAAGATGCGCAGTTTGATTTGAGACCTTAATATTAATATTTCGAGATTCCTGCACGCAGTTTTCCATTTTCCATTTGATTAATATTGGAAACTATATTTAGTTATTTTGGAATTTTGTAGCTCAGTAACGAGGCAATATACACAAATATCCGATAAATATTTCAGTAGGGAATCGAATGCTCTAATAATATTAATCAAATGGAAAATAGAAAATTGCGTTCAAGAACCTCGAAATATTCATATTAAGAGCTGGAATGGAAACGCGTGTCCATTTTTCCTCTTCCTACAACTTTAAAACATGTGACTGTCAAAAAAAAATTTTTTCTTTGGATCAGTCTCGTAATTAAGCTCCAAATTTCCACCCTCGCACCTCCTTATAATTTCTGTTTACCGCGATGCCTAGGAGTATTTCGGATCTGACGACTAAATAAGATGAGAAATGAAGGGTACAAGAGATCCGGGTTTAGTTGAGGAGAGTCGGGGACGTCGAAAGGAAGGGTGGTTCGTTTGCGGAAGATTCACCGGGCAAATGGGGTTCAACCGAAGAGCAGGGATTAAACGAGCGTTTAAGGGGTGTTTATGGTTTGCGGCTAGCCCCTCCACACTTCGGCCCCCTTCGGCTTTGCCTTTCGCCCTGTTCGTCCCGGTAATCCACGTATTCCTCGAAATAGCGCCGCGTATGTTTTCCGAGACGTCTGCGTTATGCATTTTTTTCGCAACAACGATGCTTTTCTCGCGATAATGCAGTTTCTAACCAAAGATGAGAAAAGTTGCGACCATGGTTTATAACCCTTGACAACGACGCTTACCTTCAACCGAAGAGTATAAGTTTACGGGGATTTCACGTCAGTCTATCTCAAGTAAGGAGATACTTGAAGGATATTGGAGAGTCGCGAGTGCAGGTGGCTGTAAAGTTCACGCCTGGAGTGGTTCGCAGAATTCGACGAGTTGTGATTTTGGTAAAGGACGAAAACAAATATTACAAGAGAGAAAAGATATCTGACTCGCATTTTCGTTCCAGTGAATTCGGCGCCTGTGTACCAACCAGGTATTACATTATATGCCCACGAAGTTTCGTATCTCTCGGAAACTTTGGAATATACATATAATGTATTCAAACCATCGAATGTGATTGAATAATTGATTGACGATTCAATTCGAATGATCGCATCGAAAGAGGAGCCTGCAAGTAAATCGGTATGAGAATTTCGACACTAAAGTAATAAGTTGGGCCATCAACTTGTTCATTTCTCTCTTCTCTCGTAATAAAGTACGAAAGGCGAAAGGTAAATTTATAAATTTTTTACAAAGCGGCTTCAGCCTTGGATCCAGCGGTGTATTATCATTGTATACAAAATTGGTGACAGTTGTGGGATAGGTATACGATGTATCCTTTTAAGAACCTCGAGGCGAGATGAGATTAAAGGTGAAGAGGATGAGAGGAAAGGGGGATGGATCACAAGGGTAATTAGGAGCCAGGGATAATTTTGGTATAATTCAGAGGGGGCGAAAGAGACGCGACGACGGCGAATCGTTTACCTGATTGATCTAGAGTGGCGGATAAGTAAGGACTCTTTCCCCTCGGTATGAACGGGCTGCAGGCAAGAAATTCCCGCGTGTGAACACCGTCGTTGCTCGTAACAACGCGATTAACTCGAATGCCTTGGTAAAGTAACGAAGCTACAACCGCTGAGAGACTGCGCCATAGTCATTATGAACGTCTCAGCAATTCCCTCTGGCTGCACCGAAGAGTGGATGGAGATAGAGATAAAGGGAGACAGGGTGAAAGAAACGCGAGAATAAGAAGGAATATCAGGAGTATCTGTACACCCGGAAATTAGTGAATTAAAGAGAACTGAGAGGAATTAGAAAAGTCGAGGTACAGCCGGATGGGAGATATTCATTATTTCACCATTTTTCACGCAACTTTTCTAATTAAAGCTTCTTCCGATCCTCTCGCTTTTTGTCTCCATGCATGGGAGCATGATTTCGAAGAATATTGGATCAACTTATTCACGTAGACGGAATTATAATACATACCTATAACGTTCGAATATGCAAAAGCATTAGTGATCGATCAATCAGCGTCACTTAAGGCATTAGGATCTTTGTACTCTGCGATTACAGGCAAGGATGAAAAATTGAGGGAAGAGATTAATTAAATTTGTAAAAGGACATTAATGGAAAGGAAGGCGAGCAAATGCAAAAAAGAAATTAAATTTCATGAAGCACAATGTATACGTTACGTAAAGCATTTTCAGCAGAAGTGGGACGAAACGTGCAGAACACAAAGCTTAAATACGTTTATTCACTCAATTCCTGAAATACTTTTGATACGGGACTTTTTTGTTCATTTATTAAGCAGCTGATTGGCTTCCGAGCCTTTCATTTATTCCTGCTCATTTTTTTCATAGGCTTGGCGAAATCAAAGCAAAGGAAAAACAATTTCCTCAATAGTATACGAGCCTCGGTAGTTGTATTGCAAAGAGAATTATGAGTACAGAACCCGATACCGAAATTTTACCGACATTGTAGCCGCTTCACAGCTCAGACACAAACCCTTTTTTCGGGTGGAGGTCATCCCCACTATGGTTGACTTTATCGATCATCGGAAAAAAGGGTTTGTGTCTGAGCTGATAAGTGGTTAAAATGTCGGTAATATATCGGTATCCGGATCTTTATCAATTCTCTCGGTTTTACTTTTCTCTCCGACAGCTACCGCCTTTATGCAGCCGCATTGCGCGAAGGGAAATTAAAATGATAAGCTCTATCTCGAGGTGGACGCTTCAAATTTTATCTTGGAAAGATTAATTAAAGCCTCGAGGATTCTCGCACTGCCTCCACACTCGCTGCTACATTGAATGCCATTGTGTGCTTTTCCTATCCTGGGTTTGCGCAGCAGCGTTGCATAGCAAAGAAGGGTTTTGACCCTGTGTGAGTATCTGGTAACGATAATGGGAAGCACCGTCGTTAACGAGATGTTTTCCACCGCTCGTCCTCTTCGCTCTTGTCCTCCTACCCTCTTCAATATGCCGCTTTTCGCCTTGCCTTTCAGACCAGGTGAACGTGTAGATCACGCCGTATTATATGCCTGTGGTGATAAATACGAACGATAAACAATCAGTGGTGAGGGAATTGCTGCGCTGGCAATAGGAATTTTATTTATTATTATTACCATTGTCGTCATTCTTTTGGCCAACAACTGCCGGGTCAAATAATTATTATTTATATCTACCTGTATGCTTGAATCTCGATTTACTTTTCGTGCTATTCACTGCGTCGACGTGCTCTTTTAAACCGCGTGAATTGTGATTGATTTGTTTTATTTCTGCCCACCCTCTCTCACACGTCTCTTTTTTTTCCATGGGGGATGAAAAACACCGCGGGGTAATTCGCGGCGTGGAATTCAGTAAAACCAGCCCAATTTACTCTCCCACACCTCGTTCTCTGGCACCGAAGCCAATCACTCTTGTTTGCCATCATGACAAAAAAAAAAAAAAACTATGTATTATTATATTTATTGAATCTCTCTAAATAACCCTTCTGCGCAGTAACAAATTTATAACAAATAAACAAATGTACGGCTACAAGACGATGAATAAATGGTGAAACCGTGAAACGAAATCATGTAACGCAGAAGCAATTCTTTAAGTCGAAAAGCATGGGGTGTAAAAAAATAACGTCGTGAAAAAATGTTTTGAAACTATTTTAGAGAAGGATTCAAATTTTATAACAAAAGAAGCACACCTAAATTCAAGTTCGACTGTGAATCGATTTCCAACCATGACAATCGATCGAACGATTTTAATCAAGCGGCTTTCATTCAATCTCCGTTGTACGAATTAATCGTGTTGCAAATTAAGTGTTTACGTTAATTCCAAATTTTCCCTCGAGCGGATAATTGGCCTCGGTGTTTCGATTACTCCGGAATTGTATGTTTCCGGGTTGTTTGCGACAACGCAATTGAGCTGGTGCACGCGTAACCCGTGGTCACATGTTTCAGACGCATGTTCGGCTAATCCAACAGGCATTGCGTAACGCGATCTGAGAGAGAAAGCTGGGGCTGGCTTGCGTTTTCTGCCTTCGGCAGCAACCCTTTCCGGATCCGCTCTCCACCCCGCTCGCGTAAACTGCGTTAGGTTCGTACGCACGGTTTTGGCCACGTGCCGCTTTCCATCCAATTCACTCCACTCCACACCGGGCCGAGCCGTACCGCACCCTCGGAAAAGCCGCGGGTCGATAACCAACCCTCTGAGAGTCAGAGGCAGAGGCAGAGGCAGAGAGAGAGAGAGAAAGAGAGAGAGAGAAAGAGAGAGAGAGAGAGAGATTGATTGATTGACATTTATTTATTTATTTACTTAACTAAATGCTACTTGTTACATCGTTTATCCTTATCTCCAATTATTATCCATTCGCTTACATTTATACCCTCCTATTCCCTTAATATATTTTTTTAGCATTATTTCGAAATTGTTTATATTATTTTCCCAATATATCACTATTCGTATCGATTGGCACCTTGGAGGGAGCGAGGACTTTAAGTTTCGATGTCTGGGTGGAAAAAGCAGTGAATGACTTGAGAAAGAGCGGAGAACCGAATATCGTCAATTTACGATGTTTGGATTAAGAGAACTCGGCAGTTCTCGCTAAGCTAGCCAGAAAATACCAAAAACGGAAATTGAAGATTTTTTACGTAACGAAGAGTAGTGTCTCTTATCTCCCAGAAAATCAATAGAGTTAAAAATCTCTCTCTTTCTCTATCTTGGCTCTTTCTATTCGTGAACACAGGCTCTGCATGCCACTTGTTTGAAAAAATCTAGAGTCGGTTAGAACCAAAATAGTATCGGGTCGACATCAATTATTCACAGTAAACACATCACGAATTATATATGCCTTGTACATTCTTTACAAAATTTCCTATCGTATTCAGACTCTCACTAAACACTGGATCATTGAGAAACCCATCGCGCGTATATGTAAATAGTACAATATCTGCCAATTATAAACATTAATTAGTACAATGTGGCGTTCAATTCTATTAAAAACCAGTATGAGCACCTCGCGTAATGTTCATACACAGAGCCATCAAGCTCAATAATCTCATTCGGTAGGTTGTTATAAAATTCAAATCCCGTGTATGTCACGCATCTTTGGGCTCTGCTCTTTCTACAGTAGATACTTTATTGCTAAGTTACTTCTTTGCTTTGTGTTGTACGTGGGTCTTTCGCCAACTACTTATTGCTATTTGTTCATATAAATATCTCGGCGTCATTCTTTTCCTTTATTTTATACACAAAACTGAAAATATTATAAACCATCCTACATGGTATATTAAGAAAACAAAACATCCAACATGTCTTTTACTCTTGTGTATCGGTCACACTTTAATATTGCACGCACTGCTCTATTTAGCTTTTCCCGTTTCTTTTTTTTTTTTTTTAAGAATGTTCATCAAGTACCTTCTTATTAACATTTAACAAAAGAATATTACAATACTCAAAATTCGGTGCTACTATACTTTTATAAACAGTGACTTTGTTCGGTACATAAAGTTAACTATCTTTCTTCGCTATTTCGTTCACAACAAACGCTGCCTAGTTATCGAATTTAAAATTATTGTTTGTAAAGCTCCTCAGGTACATTATTTTTAAAATTTCTTCGATATTTTTATTTTAAATTTGAATTTCACAAAAGTTTGTCATTTGTGGTTTTCGTCGATCATGTACTATCATAAATTTAGTTTTTCCCCGTATTTAATCACAGCGAATTGCATTCCAGTCATTTTATAATTGCTTGTAAATCATGATAGAAATTCTGTTCTATCTGACGAGAGAGGGAGAGAGGGGGAGAGAGAGAGAGATCGTGGATGATGTAAGTGGGGCTGATGGTCCGGGAGACAAATGACCCGAGATGCGATGCGGCGGAGGGCCTCCACCCTGATGGAGAATTAAGACGATCCTCGTCCACACTTCTCGATTGACAAGGACAATGACGACGACGATGAACCCGCAGAACCCCTTTACGGTATAGCGCTTAACGTTGCCATTTTTGATCGATCTGTAATCGATCAGTATCACAGTGTTTTGTGGATGGGGAAAACTGGGAATTGTATAAGACCAAGTTGAGTTGGAAAATAATACTTCGGTACGATTGGAGAAATTAAAACCTTCGGATTGTTTGCTTCGTGAGAATCGCAGCTCGTGGTGAGATCCCTTGAAGCCAACTCTCGCGAATCCGTAGGGTGTGCGTATAAAATTGAGTCTCGGTGAGAATACATTGAACACTTTGCGATGAGGTAGAAATCCGAAGAAAAAAAATCAATCATAACCGAGTTGATAAGATGATTCGCTTTGAATAATAATAATGCCGAAAAGTTGTTAATAAATTGTTTGAACAAAAATTTGTATTTCAAATCTTAGACCTTGAACCCTCACGAAAGATTTTGAAATTTGAAACGCATGATCTTGCAGCTCTCGCTCCGGCAAATTTTCATCGCTAATTTCTTCCCTTGTTTCAAAGCAGCTATACCGTATTCGCGTATTATTTGTATAAACAAGTTACCGTCTCATGCTAATGTACACGACGTCACGAGATCAAGTCTGACGCATTGTTCGCATACCAAGTGTATTGTTATACGAAAGGAAGAAATTTGAATTCTACGGCCGAGGCAACGCGGGGCCGGTTTGTTTATCATTTTGATCGTTCTTGTTCCGCTTTTTATTATTTCAACTTCTCTCCGCGTCCCTGCCGACGACGTCCCCCTTCTGGAAACTTGACCCTTCCTCGAATCCTTCTTTCACAGCTGCCGTGCACGATGCCGCGGAGATAGGAGGAGGCCAAGGGGAAAAAAGATTTGACTGATATCCGGAAAAGTCTTTCTCCTTCCCTCCGGGGGTCCGGGGCGAGGTTGAGGGATGAAATGTCAACCGACCACCGAGACGCTGCGCATCTCCCGCGGGATGAATCTCGGATACAGCGTATCCTGCATCGGAGATGTGCCCTCCGGGTATCGTTTAACTGCACGGGTCGTTTTCCCGCTCCACGGTCACGACGGAATTGCTCCGCATTTCTTACCGTTTGACGTTTCCCCGTACAGTCAAACTGTGCCATCGAGTCTGGGTGTGAAGGGGTTACAAGGGTTTCGAAGGTTAAGAAAAGCATATCTTCTCTCATTTAAATTTTTTTAGCAAAGAATAAAAGAATTATTTGATCATCGAGCATCAAGCATATGAAATAACGATATTTGAACGATATTTCATCAAATTTTTATCCTCTAGCTGAAATCAACAAACCGAATATTTTCTGTTAGTAGAGGAGTATAACTTGTAATTGGCTGAAGAATTAGAAAAAAAAAAAATTGAAATTTGAATTTTTTTACAGAGTTGTATGCATACAAGTATAATTTTCGGCAAAATCTACACCATGTATTGCCTTGTAAAATAAATTGTGATCAAAGAAAAAATAACTTCGTCCAGCTTCGAGTTAATCCTATATCTATAGATGAAGTGTGCAAAATTTCAATAGTGTCGGTGCGTTACTTTTTGAGAAATCGTGACAACTGTTTGAAAAATATATTTTTGAGAAAGTAACGGTATAAGATCGATTCTAATGAGAAGAATTTCCAACGGCTCTCTCTCCTAGACTTTTACTCGAATTCGCTCGAAACTTTAGGAAAATATTTTTGACCTGTTGTACTATTAGATTTTAACCCATCAGAAATTTTGAATCTGGATTTTTTGAAATTTCTATACCCACGTAACCCCTTAATTGCGGGGTGAAAAGCTAGTTAAAAGCTCTTGCAGGCTGAGTTGGGAATTTAAATACTTCAAGAAATCTGAGGGCAGGCACTTTGAGAGTGAAACTTGATGGCTGCTGGATGATCCCGTCCAGTCGATGCTGTACCAATGCGAAAGGAAAAAGGAAAGGGACAGTGGTCGTGGGGAGGTGAGGGAGAAGAAAGAGGGGTGAGTGATTAAGGTGGATATTCGACTGAAAAGACGGTACATCTCGCGGGTCCTTTGGCAGAACCTGCCAAAGGATGAAAGGCGCCCGAGTAGAATAAAGAAGTTCCATTATTCAAAAAGTGCCCCCGAACGAAGGGAAGGAGATGGTGGGGGTGGGTTGAGGGTGGTTAACATCAACTATAGGAGTGAGAAAGCGGAAGTTGCCGAGAGGGAGGCAACGGAGTAGAATTAAGAAGGTGCAGGGGTCTCTACAGAGAAAGGGTGCGCGAGGCCAATAAATAAATGGCCGTTCATTAGGGGCAGTTAAAAGTGTGCAAAAGTAGAAAAGTACCCGGTTACTTTTCAAAGTACAAAGGTGTAGGAACCAGATATCACGGGGGAAGCTCGCGATAGAAGGAAGAAAAAAAGAAGAAGAAGAAGAAGAAGCAGAAGAAGAAGAAGAGGGAAACGAAACCCGGCAGAGAGAATAATTGAAGAACAGCCGCTCCGGGGGTCTTAAACAAATCGCCCCCAACGCGAAGCTTACAATTAGCGAAAACTGCCGGACCAACTGCGTATGCCACCCTCGTGACTTCCCTTTTTTTACCTTCGCCTTCCCTTCACCTTTCCGTAACCCCCACCCCCGCGATTTCTTCATCCGTACGTCTCTCGGCCATCTCGACTCAACGTCGGATTCCACGTGTCTCGCATGTGTGTGTTTGCGTTAGACCTATCCCCAAGTATACACGTCTAGGTATTCCTACCAACGGGAAATTTGCGCAAGTGTACGAGGAGTGAGACAGCGCGGGGGTAACCTAAGTGGGTGTAATTAAAGATGGCTGCCGGCACTGGGAGCAGCAGCAGCAGCAGCAGCGGTAGACGTGGCGGTGGTAGGCGGATTCTGCAGTCATGTCGAGGCGTAAGCTAAGAAAAAACAGAGCGGTGGTGCTGGAGGGGGGGATAAAGGGGTTGAGGAACGAGGCTTTCTCGCGGCTAAACCCGGCTTCCCGTTTTTTGTCCTTTTTTTCCGTTTTTCATCCCCAACTGCATTTTTTCTTACCTCATTTGAGGGATTACCTATTTTGGTCCGCCCTTACTCCACATCCTGCGGCGTGACCCGAGACCGCCCGTTTTCCATTCTCGACGACTTGTATACTCAGCCAGGACCGGTTTAACCGTAAGGCTAAAAAGTAAGGCTATAGTCTTAGGTCCTCGAACTTTACGGCCCTTTAATTCTTAACATAAAATTTTTCAGAATAGTACTTAGATTTTCAAAAAATTGAATAATTGAACTCTTAATCTTTACCAATAAAGGATCATATGAACCAATGAGACCAATGTCTCGCTGCAACCCCAGTCGAGCGTCTTCTCGTAGAAACGGTTGAAACGGATTTCTTCTTAACCCTTTGACTGCCATTGTAGCATTTTTCCTACAACGACGAAACAGCTATTTTTAAAAATATTTTCTTCAATTTCAATTCAAAAAGTTTGAAGTCATTTGAAAAATAGTAACGCACTCTGAAGAAAGTTGTCATTTGATGAAACATTTTTTTCAGAAAAATTTGAAACAGTTGACAAAGATGATTTTTTCCAACGGGAAAGAGGCTTGATCGTTAAAGGGTTAATCCGGTAATATTCGAATCTCACACGATACGTACACATTTATTCATCCACGTCAATATAATTTGTAGAATCCATTGTAATATATAGTAAGTATGTATGTATAGCCTGTTTTTAAAGTACGCTCGTTCACCAATAATTTATACAAGTTTGTTGAAGATTTACGTATTTTCATCACCCTGCAAGGTGATTTCGTACAAAATTGTGAATCTGGATTCAAAAAATGAGCGCGAGATGAGAAAAGAGAAGACCAATAAGACAGCGAAACTCAAACCTATGGCCATAAAAGATACATCGGATAGAGGTGCCGTGGTGTATAGGTGGAAAAGTTTCTGATCTCTCGTGAAAATAGGTCATAAACACTTATCAATGCCCGGCAGAATTTCATTCCTAAAGTCGTAAAGCAGCATAAAATTGAGAACGAGCGAAAGGAGCTCGTTCTGACGTTGCAGGGGATAAAATTGGTAGTTACAAAGGGTGAGGAGGAGGGATAAACCGTTACATAGGGAGAAGAGCTTGACCCAACGGCGCGGGCATAAGCAGCCGAAGGCTACGAGTATCAGTCAAATGAAGGTATAGCCGTGTGGCGGAAACAAAATGGTTGGGATCTGGTTGAGCGGTCAATTTTTTCGTTCGGTTGGCTCTCGCTCCCAGGACGATCCATCAAGCGTACCGGCATTCACAAGCCCCACGCCCCAAACCCGAAACCCCGACGATGCTGCACCACGCGCGGTAACACGCAGCGATAATATCCCCAGCGGGGTTCCACGGATCACTTCCGGTCCCGGACAAAGTGCTTACAAATTCGAAACGCGCGAGGATGAAGAGGGGAGGCTGCTCGCCGGGATGAAAACGATTCGATCGTTCACGATTTTCTCGTTTCTCGCTTGGCAGACGTCGCCGAGGGTTCTCCGGGCTTGTTTACCTTAACACTTTCAGTCACGCAATTCAATTTTTTTCCCTTTCTTTTTTTGCCACCGAAGTGCAATTATACGTTTTCTATGTATCTTTCGACGCTGAATGCGAATCTGTGTTCAAAAATTGAATAAAACTAAAAAAAAAACCCTAAAATGGAGTGAATGATCAACATTGACTTAGACAGTGTTCTTGAACAAGATTTAGAGGAATATTTATTTTCACAGAGCGCAATTTCAACCCGAGAATAGGTGCAACCCACAATACTATCTATAAACACCCCTAAGGAGGGTGAAAACTATCCCTATGCATTGAATTTTGTAGACCTAATAGCCATTCTGAGATCTCTATGTCAATCAATGAATTCCAAGCTTTTTTAGTATACGTTGTTTTTTTTTTTTGCTTATTTTTATTTACAACAACGTTAAAAAATTATGGGTTCACAAAAAATCTCAGTCATTCAAAAATTTGAGTATTATTTTATCCGAATATGCAAAAATATTCAGGATTTTGCATGCGATATAAAAAAAAAGACAAAAAAAGAGAAAAAACGAAGGGTGTCACTATAGTGGTTAAAGGGTTGAACGGGGGCCGAGGTCCTGGCTGATTACCGATACACCGCCCGTCGTTATTTACGCCGAGATTCACCCCTTCCGGTGCTCTACCCCGGAAGCGGGAAGATGATCGGCTGGGGGCGGGGGCGTATAAGGTGCATTTCCGCCTCTCGTCTTTCGATCCCGAAGGAAAAGTTTAACGCGTCCCGCATTTATGGAGGGGCCTGCCCGCTTGTCGCAGTAAACGTTGGATTTGATGGGAGCCAATACATTTGAGCTTATCACCTTATCGCCCGACTATACCCGGCACTACCTCCGCCCCCCGCACAGGCTTCGGGGTGACCCGCACTCCGGTAGCACATAAAATACAGAATAAACCCCCGGCGGCCATGCGGCCCCCGCCTCTCAGCCCCCGACACTGGCAATCGCGTATCAATCGATCTAACGTGCAGGGACAGGGACCCATTCGACACGTACCTTGTAACGGCATTTACAGGTGAGGCGGGCTCGCGGACTTTGATCCAGAGGTGCGGGGCATAAATATTTGACGCGGTTATCAAAATGCAAATAAAATTCAACTAGTTTTTACTACCGATCGATGGAATTCGACCCGAAACCCGTGACGGGATTATCTCGTTAGATTTATAATTGTTACCGTGCAGGCATCTACATTTATATTCATTGGAAGATGTAGCGTGCGTATACCAAATTTGACAGAGTTGTAGTTTTTACTTGATTCGCTTGATCCTTGATCGTTGCGGTAAAAGGGCCCCGCAGAATCCTTATGGAAATTCGCTCGCGGTTCGGATTGGCTGGATTTTCAGTATATTATAGTGCATCGATCAAATATTCTCATGGACGCAAGTCCCAAAAATCAGTAGTTTCCGAGATACAGGCTACGAAAGGGCAGTGTGTGGATTTTTTGATATCCATGGATTAAGATTATTACAAATTACAAAGCTTCAAGGAGGACTTTAAATCAAACATATCACTTAAAAACTGTACAGCCGATTCGCAGAGACTCCGCAGACGCGTGAAAAACAGGACAAGTCGATTGTTGCAAGAGTCGGAAGGTTTCGTTCTTCGAGCGAACTCAGATGCTGCACCTCCTTTCGGTAAAGTTCGACCAGTGAGTTCGTGGATGGAATCGATACGTCGCTGGAATTAATCACAGCTTCCTGCCTATCTTCGAGAATCGACCATGCAGTTTTTTGAGTGACTTGTTTGATTTCAAGTCCCCTTAAAGCTTTGTAATTCATGAAAATCACGAAATACATAGATTTCACAAAATCTGGGCACCTTTTCCGAAAGCCTGTAGCTTGGAAGATGCTGTTTTTTGGGACTTGTATTCATCTCCCGGGTGGATATGTACCATAATATACTGAAAATCCAGCCAATTCGAGCGGCAGCCAATTTCCCTAAGGATCCTGCGGGGTCGTTTGTATTGCCAGCTTTGAGAAATATCAGGCTTGTGTTTGCATTCTATTATTACATTCTTACAGGATAAACGGCATATTGCGTTAACATAATTTTATTTCGTAAAGGAATTCACATGTGAAAATATTCTCGGGACACGTGTGTAATACTTGGAGAATATTGTCGACCATTTAGAATTTTTCCCAGCCACCTGAAGCCGTGTTTCCGAAGCCATTCGATGGTGCTTTTATTCCACATCGCTGCCACACCCTGAAGTGTTCTTGAAACACGTGAATACGGGATATATCGGAACAACCGACGAGAATACGAGGAGGTGAAGCCGTAACTTTTGACGAGTATTCTCACCCCTGCACGGAAAATCTCGGTTAAGTTTTACCATCGTAAGAGCGGAAACTTTTCTTTCTCCAGTTGCAGGATGAACGGGGTGACCCGCAGCGGAACATCTCGAGGGCGGTTTCAGAGACGCTGTGTAAGGAAGGGAAAAATAATAGAAGACGGAAAGTGAAAGGCCGTAATGTTAGATTGGCGGGATTCGGGATCGGGCCTTTGGCCCTGTGCGGGAAAATCGAAGGAGACGGGCAAGGGACTGGAGTGTTTACACGTCCTCCGGGACCGACGAGGTACCGCGGCTTGAAAGCCACTCTCTTCCCCTGCATATTGGAAAAATAACGCCTGGCCCAGCCGCCCCCGTCCCCGACCACGTCCACGTCCACCGAGATATTGTTTTAAAGTGGGAACTCGTCCCTAGCGAGCGATAGAAAACTTTACCCTCAAGATTCGTGGAAATTGAGCCCCGACGCTCAAATCGGAAATGACGCATTCTTCGCGGCCGCCCTCCAACGTTCCGCCTCCGAAACAATGGCTGAGGAGATCCTGCAGCGGAGAGACCCGACCGCGAAGAGAGTTAAGCCGTGACGTTATGCAAACGAGAACGATATTGCCCGAAGACCGAGGAACGACGAACGATCACCTTTCTTCTTTTAACCGACAATTCTTACGACTTTTCAAATTACTTTGTCTACGCTCTTTGCTTTTATATTTATAGAAGAAAGAGGGGGATGAAAATTTTCTGCTACAGGTATTTCAAAGCGGCGAATAAGGTTTTGGAAAAACGGACCTTGGGAGGTGGCGGCAGGGCTTGCTTTTCAAAAGTAAATCTTTACCGGGGAAAACGAGGAACGGAACGGGCACTAAAAAGTTTTAGGAGAAAACCCGAAGTTCGTGCTTCGGCTGCTTTGTGGCTGTTGGTAAGTTTGGATCGGACAAACCCGGTCACGTAGACTCATTTCGGTCATAAAGCAACCCTCCTCCGTTTCCGCAACCTCCTGCCCTCGTCGCACAGTCTCCACCTTTCTCATCTCTTCCAACGCAGGTATGCCCTTAGGAAGCTAAAAATCGTTGCCTGTCCACACCGTTCGACGTGATTTTCTCTTGCGGTATAGAACCACAACTACCTTGTAGGTTCACGATAAATAGACTTGTTGGATTTATCTCCTCGGGAGCGGATCTGAGTTCGCAGACGACTTACCGGAAGTGGGAGAGAAGCTACTGAAAAGGATGTGGTGAATAAGTTTGCCGAACGGGGCTGAAAATGACGAAGGAAGGGTGTGTACCCAAGATCTTGGCAAACTCGAGGAGTACCTGCAGGCTCTCAAGAGGCTTGCAGGTCCTGAAGTAGGTATATGGTAATCGGTCTCAGTTTCCGTGCTGTGTTTCAACTGCCAAATAACGTAAAAGCATCCTCGCCTCGAGCTCTGCTACGCATGCCTAGGTATAAAGTATGCACCCATTTACCAGATCCATGATTTTCTTCTCCGTGGCTCCGTCTATTTCTAGGCTTACAGCAGGGTGGGGCGAAGACCCTGCGAGCGAGCCGAGATACACACCGGAAGATAAAGCGAGGCGGGCCGGATACACGGATGAAGGAAAACCGCGCTGCGGGTTTCGGGAGTGAGCAATTAAGTGGCAGGCATAGCTGAGGGGAAGAAGAGCCGCGAGAAAGTAGAAGGCGGTGGAGTAGCGGAGGACTGGAAGGGCGCTTTGGTATTTAAATGCTAAACGTTGAGATGAGCTTTCGAGGGAGGGAGGCGAAGTGACGCAACAAAGCCGTGAGTTTATACTTGACCGAGGGGTTCGAGGGGACGACGACTCGAGGACAATGGCTTGGACGGGCACTCCTTTCGCAGCTACGAACGTTTACTTTGTCTGTTAATTTTCGTCCTGCCTCAACTTTCCGACCAAGTCCTGGCGCGTCTGGGTGCCGGATTATCGCGCGAAAAACACACATCCGCACTTCGTGACCGTCCGGATACTCGACGGATCCGCAGGATGCCTGCGACGTTCCCGACGTCGGATCGCATCGGCCATAAATTAGGGGTTTATGGGACGGGCTGCTGCCCTCTGAACCCCACCAAGAATCCTTATTTCTACGGCTCTTCCTTGTATCGAGCGACTCGCTGGCTCTCGGCTAAGCGAAATGGCTATTAGAATGAAATGAGCCGAAAAATGTCTACATCGTGCCGCCGTGAGGTTTACCCCTCCGCAAGCTCCGACACTAGCTCCCTCTACTATTTTCCTTCTCTCTCTCTCTCTCTCTCTCTTTTCCCCCTCAGTCGTATACTGCGGACAAAGAGTACTCTCGCACGCTAAATCCCCATTTACCGCCTCATCGTTTATTGCGACTTTCTTGGAGATTGAGAGACAGCGAGGAGGTGGAATCGAGCCGAGTTTAGAGAAAAAGCTTGGTAAATATTTTCATCCTCAATACAGCCGCTGACGATGAGAGTACACCTGTAATTACCCGGACGACGAAGAGTGTCGAGTGCATGTGATCGTTAGTGCGCCGGCTAATGTCTGATGAGAAGTTAATGGGAATCAGGGATACGCCTGTGATGTCAAAGAACCTTCAATCTCCATGAAAGACGTATCCTTCTCGCCCATCAACGACAGAATATCACGAAAGTGAGGATGATTATACATAGAATTATTTGTTACAAGCAGATATTACGGAGGAATGTTGTTCGGTGGCTGGAAGAAAATGTCAAGACGTGTAAGGAACTCAATTTATGGAGTGGAAAGAAAATATTGACAAGCAATGTTTTTATTCCTGACGAGAATTACAAGTATTGAAAAAATTATATGCAGTTTATAATAAAGCTGTCGATGGCGATGGCCGACGCTCGAGGATGAGGAAGTTCGCGTACGTAGTAGACTTCTATGACACAGGTCTGCAACCAAAAAACTGCACAGGTTTTTTCACACTGTCTTTTATAGATTTTTACTCACTGAAATCGGGAAAAATACTACGAAAATTCCATCACGTCAGGATTTTTCTTCGACTCGTGTTTGTAGTTTTCTTTAGAGTGAAACTTCCGTTTAACTCGAAATCTGGTATCTTATTCTTGATACTAAAAATCCTTTGCAAAAGTGATTTCTTACTTCCATTTAATATGTGTTAGAATGAGACTCGAGAATAAATACAAACGGGTAAAGAGAAAATGGAAAACGGAAGCCTGTTCGGATATGCATAAAAGAGAAGAAGAAAAGGTTTCACAGACAAAAAAAAATCAACACGGAATTTTAAGTACGTTTCATGAAGAAATTGTTTGTTTAATTTCATAAGAAATATTGTTTAGTTCATTGTAATGAAATGGTGGTGTTTTTCGTTATCGTCATGCTGTTTTTTATGCAAACACCTTGTACTTTGCAAGAATACTGTACGCGATGGAGGAAAACAGAAGTAATTTTTGGATTCAACATACTCGAAAACATAACATTTACCAAAAACATTCCATCCAGCTGAAAGGAAGATTTTTTTCCCAGACCTGTGTCACAGTTCGTCACCGTATCTCCTTGGCGTTTGGTGCAGTACCTCTATACGTGATCTTATCAACTATAGAAATTGGATATTCGTATCTGGGGCAAAGTTTTAGCGCCGGTCTTTGAGCCGCTTCGCGAAGTTGCCCGAGGATCTTATCCGGCAGATAAGTTTCTTATCCGCGAGTCTGCTCGCTTGGCTGCAGTATTTATTTTTCTCAAGTCCCAGGCGACTTGCAACCCCTTCGGGCTTCGGGGCTTGCAGGTTCGAGGGGAGCGAGCTCGAGACCGCTCAAAGAAACTCAAGGACTTCCGTTTCCCGCCGAGTCTCTCTCGGCGTCAATGTTTTCCGTTTTGTTTCCTTCCGGAGCACCTTTGACTCCCACCTTCCATTCTCTCGGTCCCCGCACCGCGCCTTTTGTCACTTTATTAAACAACTTTACACCGGCCGAGTGTGCCCCGCCACTCGACGGTAATCAACCCCGTGTTTGAGGTTGTAAGGTTTCACTCTAAAAGCGCGGGGAGCTGTTGCTTGGATACCTACCCTGCTTCCTTGCGCAACCCGAGCCCTCGCCCTTTGCCTGACTTCGAAAATTGCTTCTCCTTTCTCTAACGCGAAACCTGTCTCAAATATTATTATTACCTGCCTCGTCGACACTTAGCTTTCTCTTTTCTCCCTTTATCCTTCGCTCGCGGGCGCGGCTCTGTTCTTTCGTTCTTTATCTACTCCGCACTTTGCTTCATATACTCGAAGTTTTGCGGAAGATACCGTGGGGACGTTTCCCGGTAGGGCCTTGTAGTATTGTATAATACAGTATCGTTTCAGCTCAAACTTCATTCAACCAGAAAATGGTTCTGAAGGAATAAATGAGTTTACACGAATTCGACGTTTAATCCGATACTTGCCGTGTCATCTTCAGTCGATCCTTTCCACCCTCCCCCAAAAGAGAAGAACAGTGGATCAACGATTTAAAACTACTTTAATTGCAGAATATTGACAAACATTTTCATGCTCAAAAAATGTCGTAAGGACTGGGGTGGTTCAGTTTTCAACTTTTTTTTTAACGTGCTACTCGATAAATTGGTGACAAATACTGAAAAAAAATTTTACACCTTACGGACTTAAACGTATATTAGTTTCTTTTTGTCTCGTGGTCCAATTAATCGTCTCGGAGACATTTGGATAACAGTTTTTGTTACCGAAATAGGAGTATCGCAATCACCTTAATGTCCCTATTTTATTTTCAGTACTGCTTTTTATAAACAATGATCAATTGGACCACGATACAAAAAAAGACAACTATGAGTTCGTAAGGTGTACACATAAAAATAAATAAAAAATATTCCATTAATTGGTAGTGACCTCTAAATATTTTCCTACTTCCTCCAGGTTTTACGAAAAATTTTTTCCCCGTTTCGTCACAAATTTTTCGAGTTGCGTCTTAAAAAAATTTTAAAACCAACCACCCTAGTAAGGATATAATCGTTATCCGAGTATCATGTTTACACATCGATACAAGATCTGAAAGCGGAGTGATTTTCCCCCGAGGTAGGTACATGTGCCTTTATCGTGCACGGATACGTTTACCCCTCTGTTTACTTTTCCCATTCTCTATTTGTCCTTTGAAATTGAGGTTGGAGATGAAACCGTTCTCGTTCAATGAGTCGAGGGGAATTGGTTCGAAGGAAGTGAGGGCTGGTACCTTACTTCTAGCCCCGAGCACCCGGCTCTTTCAGCAGCATTATTTCGCAGAAATTTCATGTCGCAAGCCGGCCTGCCGGCGGGCCACAGGAAGAGGTGCGATTCGGGCAGTGCGCGATATCAAAGCCCCGGAAGCCCGGCGAGGATACGTTTCTCTCCGACTATACCTTACCAGTCCGGCTGCTAAGCTGCCATCCGGCGAACCGTTTCCCGATAGCAGCCCTGCCTTCGCACACGCTCGTAAATACTGCATATCGCGAATGTCTTGTATACCTATACATATATACATATTTATTCCCGACCGTCTGTGTGTAAAGGTACGTACATACCTACGAGCGTCAGCACGTCATGTACATAAATTGGGCACATAAGGGGACAAATAAAACAGGCGATGCATGCACGGGGGCTAATCTATGTACAGTAATACACGTCTGTGAGCATGAGCCGACAACCGTGGCTGTGAAGTCTGCCTTGAAATCGACCGATCTGTGATCGAATACCGATATGATATTCGGGCGTTCAGCTGGAACAGGCATCCCTCAAACACTCGATATAAATTGGCCGACGCTTGACACTCCGGTTGGAGGAGGAGGAGGCCAAGGGGCGAGACTATCGCCAATTTCGAAATATCCCTGCTCAAAACCTGCCCGATTCTACCCGCACTTTTTTGCACAGCTCACGCGAGAGTTTTTGGGGGCCGACGCGTTTTTTTATTTTTCAAATTTTACCTTGACAATACTCAACACGAGCGTTTTTCATCTATCGCCGTCTCGATTTCATTTTTTTTTTTTTTTATTATTACAGTTTCGAAAAATCATCCAATCCTCGGATTCGGCAACTATAATTCGGGTAATGACAAATTAGCCATAGGACAGTTCGTCGCGAATATGAATTTCGGAATAATCAGACCTCTGGAATAACGACACCTTCAGAACCGATACCGTTACTTCCGTTCGAATTCTGACTCCTGAGTCTTTTCTGATTACTTTTTTCGAGACGAAGTTCCAGTTGGTAGAGCCGACTTGATCGACGAGACATCACCAGGGACATGAGATATGTGGGGTACTTTTTCGTAGACAATCATGTAATAAAAGTAGTATACACCCCATGCGGAATTCACGAGGAGACCAAGATTTGGCTGAAGCCTGAATCGAGACTCAAGCCCCCGGGGATCAAGAGGGGCGGAAGAGGGCGGCTTTGCCGGAAATTCTCGAATCGTGACAGACTCCTCGCTCCCCGGGGATCGGATTTTAAATCGGACCTGCACCAGGGCTTAGACATGAGTTTGGCAGGGTCTAGACATCAACTGGTGAATGATCACCGACGTGGCGAAAGAATCTCCTCGCCATCCGGGCTATTTCTCGATTTCTTCCACGCGATTCGCTTCGCATTCGGAGAGACGAAGGGAGTCGTTAAAATGCCTCCGACTTAAGGTCCGTCTAATCGGCAATGCGAAACTGTTTCGAGATATCCGTGGATTCCAAGGATTAAATAAGCTTCGCTCGTACTCCTTCGCGACGGTGTCTGTCATCATACCCCACAGCCGTTCCGTGGAACCAGCACTCCAAGAGGACAAGATGGCTGAAAAAAGGAGATGGAAGTCCAGGAAAGAAGTAAGAACTCGGCCAGCCAGCCAGCCAGCCAGCCAGCCACCCGCGGGAGAAGAGGACTTGGAGTGATGAATGATGGATGATGACGGTAAGAAACTACGCCGCGGACCCTTTCATCTGGACTCTGAAGACCTCTGTGCTCTCAGGGAAAAGCCTTAACTTTCTGCCGAGGACGAGGAGGAGGAGGAGGTAGAGGTGAAGGAGGAAGAGAATGAGAATGTCACAATCGAGAGATTTCACCGTAATTATCGTCGGCTGTACTTTTTACGGTGAGAGAGTTCGGGAAACTCTAACGACTCACTACGAATAGTAGTACCCTTGGCTCCGCTTTAGTGCTTTGTAACTATATACTGAGTCCACCATTAAAATTTGCATTTCAAAATATTCAACTCAATGCTACTGCCGCTGGCTAAAAACTGCGCTGGAAGCTAGCAGCAGTGGAACAGTTGTTTTTGTAAAAAATTGTCGGGTTGACACGTCAATTTGTGAGTAATTAGAACAGGCGGAGACTTTACCTGCACGGCTGACATTTTGACACTTTATGTAACAGCCGTAATTCTTCAATTTTTTTTTTTTAATCTCACAATAGAACGACCATCGCTTCATTTGTGAACTGTATGGATTCCTGACCAAAATATTGGGGGAGGAAAAAAGTGGCTCATAGTCATTCGACATGTAAAGCTCCGTATTAATCACTCGGAATGAATAAAAACCGAACATTTGGTGCAGGATGATAGTGAGCTCAATGCCGCAATTTGAGCCAAAGGATTTATTGCCCCATCAAGCAGATAATGCCATGTACCGTTATATTGTTGCAAACGGTAATAACCGCGCTCTGCATACCGGGGTATTAATGTCGGTCCTGTCTGGTTCGCGCGGAGGTTGACCTAGTTTTGCAATAAAACGTACAAAGTTCAAGAGTCGTTACAGGCATACAAACAGCATACAACTTAATTGCTAAGTCGCAGTGCTCGTCGAGGAGACGCAATTTGCAGCAATTTCCGAAGATAAGGAGTTCAGTCGCGAAGGGTGGAAAGTAATTGAAAAATTCCAAGGGGTGTCTTGCAGTCAGATGCTACCACGATTCAACTATTTGGTCCGATGCTTGAAGTAAACGTAACGATTCAATGCCCAGCTTTCGTTTCCAATGAAACGTCCTAGTTCCCAGAGATTAAAGTTTTGCGGTTTGTGGTTTGTCAGATGATCAATAACTTCTCATTGTCGTGGACGACGTTGCAATGGAACGAAAAACCGAAAAGAAGCGATAGATTCTTGCGGCGTAAAAGTAACGGATCTTTGGAAGGATCAAAAAGTATAATTAGACTATAGCACCACGTCGCTATCCGCAGATTCTCAATTTTTCACCGACGAGGCTTGAACTTAACGAGCCGCGAGTTCAGCCCTGCATTCCATTACGTTACAGGATAGTCTCGAATATTGGTAATCGTACAATATCACCTGCGTAACACTATAAATTTCTGTGCAAGAGATGACGAGGAGTAGAGAATTTTTCACGCAGCTCGTGTAATAATAAATTCATTTCGGCTCTCCACTCTGCTCCCTTCCCCGTCTTTCTCGTCCACGCTTTCCGAGCAGCACCACTTTACATCCCTTCACACTTTCTAGCCTCGTCAGCTTTCAACGAGAACCGGAGAGAGCCACTCTCTTCGTCTCTTTCCCTCTCCAACGTTCGACGGGTAGGAAGGGAGAATAGGGAAACGTTTTCATTTAAGCAAAGCTTTTCAATTATAACGTATTTTACCCTCAGGTCCTCTCTCGCTCGCTGGCATGCCCCCTTCTCTCTCAGCGTCTTTCCCGCTCTCTCCCTCTTTCTTTCTTGCACAAGAATAACACCGAACCTATGTGTTGCAGGGAATGACTCTCTCAGCTAGGACACCACGAGGTAGCCGGCACTTCACCTGCACTTTGCCACTTTACCCGGGACTCTTGAACGTACCTTGGGCTCCGCTCTATCATCACTTTCATTTCCGTCGGAGAAAAGGGAAACAAGTAAAGAGGAAAGGTTCACCCCAGATACAGCGGCATCGCGGGATCCGATGCTCGTCATCAATACCCCGTTTCCTGCCAACCGACCTGCAGCCGGGATCCCAGGACCGTCTTTCCAACCCTCAACGAGAACGAAACGGCGAGACTTCGGTGCGCCTGGGAACTAGGGAGGGGATAGTTTATAGTGGTACAGTGACGGTGGTAGTGTTGCCAGTGTACAGAGAGGGTCGATCAATGCCATCCTCGCCTCATCCCACCACCCCCGACGTCTCAGCTTTCCTCTCCATCCATTTCGTTTCAACTCTCGGATCTCCTCTATATCTTCTTCTTCGTTTCGTACCTGCACCAACCGTCCACCCTCTTTCCACTTCCCCACTTTTCTCAGGCACAACGCATTCTGGACCACTTACCTGCTCGTGCGTGTAATTTGTGCACTCTTGGCGGGACGGGCTTGACACGCTTCCACAACCTCAAGGCGTCTATTATCAGAGACTGGCTCGATTCAATTGGACAGAGGTCAATGAGCACGAACTAATACAGCGAGGCTCAGATACTCTGAAAGTTTTTCTTACTCTGAAAATGTAGTAAGTCTTTTATCACCGCACTGAGCGGAATCTGCAGGGAATGGAGTCGCGCCGTTATCATCACCGGTTGATTGTTGATTCAACGAGTTAATCGTCCTCTTCTATAGTTTAAAAGAGGGTTATACGGCAGTCAGCACGCCCGAGCATGAGGGTGCACGACACACTTTAAACCGTACTTTAACCGCAGACAGTCGGCTAATGGGTAAAGAACGCCAAGTCCTCGAACACACTTGTCGCCCTCGTACTTTTGAATTTCTGCCTCTAAATAATTGCGGTGAAACACGCGAGAATCTTGAAGTTACTGCCGACTTACTCGACGGTGCGCCGTGTCATCGCGAATTTCAACTTTACACATGTCCCGAGTACACTTGCACATAGTAGTAGGTACGACACAAGGCGCTGTTTCACCCCGACGCGAATTTCCCGTGCAGTACTTTGAAATAATTTGTAATACCATTTCAAGTTCTTGGAGTGCAGCTGTGCTAATTTGAAAACTCTGACGTGAAGTGACACGCTTTCTTGCAAGTAAAATCCACCATTCTAAAGCACTATTCGTATAAATGGGTTTATGTTAAGTCGATTGATTGCTTGATTCTGAGTGCAAACGTTTATATCGACGAGTGACGTCTAAGGCAATTTCCATTTTTTTCTGGTGAATTCCCGGTGTACTTTATCCTTCGAGGAATTAAATATCTTGTATAAAAATTACGTATCCACTGAAATCAGGCAATGCTTCATCCAGTCCTGGAGGTATTAACCACGTAATCTGACAGCATCGTGCATTAATATTCCGAAAAGTCTCTCGTACCTGCGAGGAAGATTGTTTCCTAACATTTTCCTTTCAATCTTTCATCTTCGATAACTGTAAATGCCGCTTGATGACCTCGCCCTGCCCCTTTCAGTACCACTCCATAAAGCCAGTTTTCCCCTAGGGTTTGCACAGGAGGACGAGAGAAAAAAAACAGAGAGACCACGGACATGAACAAGACAATTTTAACTTATTTCTTGTTGCTCGGCTAGTGCCTGGATCCACTCGATCTCTGAGTACGAGTTGATGATCTCGACGAGCATTCATTGCCGATGATAGATCGAGATCTCTTTTTACGGCTTGCAACAGACAACCGCAGGATGTCGAGACTTTCATTTCTGCAGTCCTGCATGGATTGGAAACTTATGCATCCTTGGAAGTCCACATTACCATCCAATAAAGTTACCACCGTTTAAGGTGACGACATCGAGTGTTGAGTGTATGCTCACATGTTCCTTCTTAAGAATAGAGAAGTCTCAGTAGTTATTTTACACAGCCTTTAGATGATTCGTAAAGGATTACAACATTTTGACACCGTATTTTCCTTGAAGCCTTATGGCAAAGAAAGGCTCTTGTGCTGTCCGTGGGATAACGTTCGTCTGCATTGCCGTTGACGCTGAGGAGTGCCGTAAGGTGATACTTACTCAGTCCATCGGATAGAGACCTTGCTATAAGGTACCTACGGTAAGACACGCGTGAGTCACGGGGTGTTTTCAGGAGATCGAACAGGAGAATCGATATTTTGGATTGAGGCCAATTTCGAAAGGGGGCTTCAGTTTCTTTCCTTTCCTCTCATCTTGTCTCTACTAGCTTTCTTTCCATTCGGTACATGGTTCACGTTCACTGACGCAGATAATTGGCCCGCAAACACGCGCGGAAACTGCTGCGGACGTGGAACCTGAAGCAATGGCGAGCGGACGATAGGAAGAGATGGAATAACGAAAGACACGATGAGGAAAGGGATTATTGGGTTATCCACCCGCCGTGAGGATGTAACCTTGTTACGGGCCGCCAACAGATGAATCCTCCCGTGCAGCCAAGGCTGAGCGAGGAGTGGCATTTAGGCGCTCAATCAATTTCACTTCATAATCTACGAAATAAAGTGCCTGGCTCGACGCTCTCGAGCCATCAACCCGCACTGCCTCACGCGCAAGGATGGAGGAGCTCGGCAATTTTTATGGCACGAATGAAGGCACGGACCCATCAACCATGTGGGTATATGTACATAAAATGTGTACATAAATTGTGTATAAATATGTATACAGGGTGCGGACCATGGAAACGAGCGTTGGTGCGCCGCGATTCGGAGCACCCAGAAAGTGCCGCTTTCACAGATAATTTTATTTTTTTTTTTTTGTTTTTTTGCACCTATTTTTCCTACCCCTGACACACTACGTGGTCATAGCTCAGGGGAGTACAGCTACATCGCTTTTTCTTCTAGAATCCCATTTCCCAACTACCTTGGCAAAAGCCCAAATTTTATTCTCACCGCTGCAGCAAAGGATGAATTACTCACTCAAGCTCAGATTCTGCGGCTGAAGACGGTGGCAAGGGTGAATTTCAATACGGAGGTGATTGCGATTCTGATCTTTAACGATCGTTCTTTATGTACGCACTCGTTTTTCAATAGTTCTAATCACTTTGTCTGTTTGTCGTAACTTTCATTCAATTTTCTGTCACAATTACAGGGGATCAGACAATACTATGATCCGGGAAGCGGAGAAAGAGTCTCAGGCTATGATTGTCCAAACGCAATTCTTGTCTCAACGATAGGAAATCAAGAATTGTGTGGGGACATCAGCGCTTGGGGCGAAAATCAACCCGCAAAAACTATTTCAGGGTGCAACGATGCCAAGTAGAATATGATTTCGGGTAACGAGGCAAGATCTGATCAATCAGGCTCATCCAGTGGCTTCAGCTGTTGTTTACGTACCTGGCGACAGTTTTATTCACGCAATTATATAGGAATCCGTGAACCGGAAGGTTTCCTGAAACTGTACTACCTATAGATTCTTCGACGTTTATGCATCACAATTTTACGATCGAAGATTTTGCAAACGATTTTCGGTAGTAGCAACTTGACCCCAAAACTTGAAACAAATGGTAGTGTGCGAAGTTATCACATTATCACTAACCAAGTGCGATGACTGGCAATGGAGCTCTCATCAAGTCAGTCCTCAAGGAGCAGCCACCTTTTGTGGATCCGAAACGACTTCGGTACGGTGACTGCCAACATCACACTTCCATGACAAACGAAGTTCGAGGGGATACACAAAACGGATCGGATATAAAGGGAAAAAAATATCTGAAGAGGCGGAACTGGAATGAGAAGATCCAACCCTGGAGTTCATTCTCCGCGTATAATACGTTTGATTTCGCTTACAGGATAACTAAATCACTATGGTATTTATGTTTTTAAGACTCGTCTAACCCATTGAACTTTTAATACCGTGGAAAAGTAGGGTACATTTGGGTACGGGCTGAAAAACATCGGATAGACAAAATTTAATTTTCTTAAGAAGAATTGTCACGCAGCTGCAAAGAGGTGGGTGCTTTAACATGGCTCATAACGAGGGTGCATTCTACAACTGTGGATATGTTTCAACTTGTGCACCAACCTGTAATATACTTAACATGCAAAATGATATGCAATTTTCCTTCTCTGATGGTTCTCGCCGTAAACATCTTTCCGTCTAATGGATCTGCTATGTCGGACGCGGCCACGCCCTTTCCCACCGTAGGTTCATTCTACCCACTCCTTTTTACTTCTCCATTCCGGCGCTGCTCTGACGAGGGGAAAAATTCTTACAAATTATAATGAATATCAGACGGGGAAACCGTTAATGTTGTACTTTTTCAACAGCCATCACATAGTGAGGGCGCACGTAATGTCCTCGTTGCATAATGCATCCGACATCCCAGTCAGCAGCAGGGTGGATACCGCGAGGTCTGCTCGTCCTCATTTCCCTACCCCCACCCTCGCGTTTCCATCGTTACTATCCATCCTCTGCGCTGCCACTGCCGTTATCTTTTTAACTATCATCATCTATCAACGAATCGGCCTGTCGAGAAAAATTCTGTCTTTCGATTGCCCGCTCGCCGGCCCCCGAAGAGCGGACGATTAGGTGAGCCGTGGGTCGGATGTGGAAAAATTGAGCGCAAGTGAACGAACGAACGAACGAACGAATGAATGAATGGACGGCTGATTCTCGTCCGGTAATACAGAGAGCGGACGTGCTGACCCGGCAAAACTTACCCTGCACCCTGCCTTGCTTCCCATGTCCGTGCAGGAATCCTACCGACGGACCACCTTTGTCGTTTGTACATATGATCTATCTTCCTCTCATCCCCAGGGAGTCCCAGGACTCGATTGAGCTGTGCTATATCGCTCGAACCTCGACCCACGTCGTTCGAATACGTCCTTCCTACCATTTCTAGAGACAATGAGAGAAGCTCGGCAGACTTCGAAGTGCAGTACTACGTTTGTAAGGTGAAAAAATGCCCGTTTCGAGGGTAATAACCATAGACTTACAGATATAGACTGCGCGCTGCGTAAGAGGCATTGAAACCTGGTTGGAAAGAGAGAGAGGTATTGTCGACGTCTTTCTATTTTTTTGTCTATAAAGGTAAATGGTGAGGGTCAAGATCGTTGAAAGAAAGGGTTCAATATAAGTATGTGTACCCTATTGTAACAAATTTCTCGTCTGGTACCTGAAAAAAAAAAGTTAAAAAATACTCCACAGTTGCTAAGCCCGACACTTCTTGTGCTGTGCGAGAGAGCACGAACGATGTCCAGAGTACTGTTGTCCTTCACAGTAAACAGTGGCAGTTACATTGCATATTGTGCGACCTAAACCTACTTCTCAGTGCTGAGTCGCATATTGCGTGTCGATCATCATCCTTATTTGCAAATTCACGCGATTAATGATGAGATCTTGATTAGTCGAAGACTGATTGAAGCCTAGAGTCCTAGTTTGAGTTTGATAAATGGCAGTATATTGTGATGAAAGTTCAGGGGAGTTCCTACTGTTGTCTGTACATTTGCCGGAAGCTTTTACGTTCAATGTTGGCGGGGGCAGTGGAAGAGTTTCCTCTGGGGTAGCCCGTGAGTCTAGATCGATTTCGTGCCCCTAACCACCGCTCCTCCTAGGACCGAGATGTATTTTCGAATGCGAATGTGAGCTCCTCGGGCCGCTTTGCTGCTATAGCGAAACCATAAAGAGAAAGGCGCGTCATTTCACGCAATCCCTTTCACGATCCTTGATCGTCGTAAATACCTACATCTGTGTATCCTGTAATGGTGATAAAATGTCGTTCCATGTCTGTATTTGCGTCCTCATATACTCTCGTATTGCTTATGTAGTATATATCTATAAACCATGACTTATGAGCAATATAAATAAGCTCGACCCGGGCTGGCTAAGATAAAGGCAAAAAACAAATTATTCCTTAATTTTTTTCTTCATATCATATCCGTCCTAGTGTCGGAAGTATAAGGCCCATAGTCAACGAACCAAAGAAAACAAACCGGGACCAGAAGTCACGAATTCACTGTCTTATTTGCAGATGACGAAGAAGAAGAAGGAGAAGAAATGGGCGCATTGGTAAAGTGCTTTGGTCAACGATTTAAGGTGGGTTGGAGCAACCGTAGATGGACACCTGACAATGAGTTGCAACAAGACTGACCTGTATCGTTGACCTTAAATAGAGTAAACGGCGAGGGAACCAAGGTAATATGCGAGGAATTGTGGACTATGGGACTACGCTGTCAACCCTCCTCCTGCAGCAATATCCACCACCACCGCCCCTTTTATAAAACCTCGTATACTCCCGGCGGACAGCAGGGATGAGGCGAAGCAAGGAACCGCACTGGGTATAGTATCTCTGGAATCTCACGTATGGGATGGACGTACACCAGGTAGGTATTCATTATACGTGTCTGGTCCCGGTTGTCTGAACATTTTCAGCCTTCCAGATGGAACGAGAGCGGAGAGGACGGCTGGCAGTCACGATACGCAACCCAGTGTCAGGTGGAAGAAGGTTGTCCAATATCCTGAGAAGACGAGACACACCGTACCTCATCGGAGAAAATGTTCAATTCGTTGTTTACTCGTCTCTGGTTTTCACACAACGGTTTTGCTCAACGTGGAAACCCATTGCGCCGATTGCTCTGACCAGGGTGAAAGCTGGATGTACGATATTGTTGAATTTTGGTATACGAGGCCAGGGCGATTTCTTGATAACAATGCCGGCGCTCAGTGTAACGGGCGTGCGACTGCGGATGACGATAATAAAATCCCGGAAGCATTATTCGAGTTAAGTGGAAGCTGAAAAGCACCACGGCAGTTCTCCACTCCTATAATACCGCGTCTATAGGCAACTTCTCTAGGCAACATTGCGGGATGCCAAGAGTCTCGTTCGTCCCTTATTCCCTCCTCTCACCGCCATGTGAAGCAGCCAGACTTTAACTATTCAAACTCTTGGAGAATCCTTCGGATACGATCGAACCGAAGGACGTTAACGGAGAAAGGCCTGTACGTGGTCCAAGCGCATCGAGTTTTTCAGTTTCTTCTTCTTTCTTCTTCAAGTACTTGTCAAGTTTCGGTTTTTATTTGCGGTAGCCGGGTGCCGGGACACGGTAAGCAGGCGGGAAAGATTGTCAAAGTTTCAAGGGGAACTACTGTCGCCGTCTCGTACCTACGGGGACACCAACTTCACCCACCCGGTGGTTAAACGACATTCGACTGGGCGACCAACCAACAGTTATCACCTGCACTCGGAGTGACAATTCCAACCGGCAACCACCATGCGTTACGAGCAAGTAATATCGCCGCTAAAGGCTCTTTCCCACTCCGATTCGTGGTCGATGATTCCCGGCCATCGCCACTTCTCCTACACACCCATTTGCTTTTCTCGACATCACTGTTCGGAGTTTGCTGATTTTTCACTTCAAACTATCCACGAATGCGGAAACAGCTTGTATAATTGAACAACATTTCACCCAGCTTGGAGTTTCGTCGTGTAAGTGCTTACTGGCAATTTAAGGGTGAAGTCTTGGACCGTCTAAAATCATCCCTAGGTTTACCAGTTTTTTTTTTTTTTTTTAAAGGAAATAAAAACACTCAGCTCAATTTTAGTTGAAGGGCTTTATTATTCATAGTTTCAAGAACATTTTGGAATTTTTTAATTGAAATTAATAACAAAATGACCGCATGGCGCATATAAGAAACGAACGACCACGTTTTCAATCTTGTGGCGCGGATTCCTCGGTCAATTTTAATCCGATCGACTTGAAATTTTGATACAATCTTTAAAACTTGTTCATCGATTCGACGTTATGGCTAGATTTTTGAATTCTTTGGTCTCAGAATGACATTTTTTATTCATAATCGTATATATTTCAGATTTTTTTTTCTGCTTCAACATTAGGGCTACGAGCTCGGAGCCGACAAGATGTTTTTAACCGAAAAGAATTTGTCTACCGTTTGTTTCGGATTTGTATAGAAACGTCGTCGTCGATTTTCCACCAAAGATGGTTGGTTTCGTCTTTGCTCTTCACCGTTTTAGGGAGTCGCTGTAGGGTTTCTTGTGTGTCGAATAACTGTGCACGCATACCAAGATGAGTATCTACATTCTCATTTTTATCGTGACTGCTTTCTCTTTTCCTTTTCCTTTTCTTATACACATAGGTATGCGCGACTTGCGCGATAACCTCATCGTGCCACTTTTACGACGAACTATATACGGGATCGTTTACACAAGTAATACACGGCAAACTCGGATCACCGCCGATAACAACGAAGGGTGAAACTCTATCAATGACGTGACCTCGATACTCGTTCAACCGAAGAATTCAGCGAGAGTTAAATACAGCGCGAATGCGAAAGACGATAACGGGCTTCTGTGTCTTAAGATGCTAAAATCGCGAAAAATACCGTGTCATGTAATTACTAGTGATGTAACAAATATTCGCATTCGCGTATTACTTGACATTCTCAAAAATCATGCGAATACTTTACGAATGTGACTGTCACAAATACTTCATATTTTGCTAATAAGAATTGTGAAAAACAATATTAAATAACACAAGAAAACATTAGTTTGATAATGAATTTTTATTATAAAAGTTCGTCTTCACGTTCAAATCACATTCTAACCTCAAATTTAATTTGTTTCTCTTATCAATTTGTCGTTAAATGATCAAACAAACAATCGGCTTGGTTCGGATCAGTTCGGCAATTTCCGTAATGAGATACAAACGGTGCTAATGTGTGCTTGCGACTTGCACGGTATGCCTGTTGGTCAATCAATTGTCGACTTTCAGCCATAGAGAAATGGCGCCAGATTTAAAAATGTGCATACTTAATATTAAAAATTTATATTCCTAACGTCACTAGTAATTACAGAGGGAAACCGGATGCCGGCCCGAATTTCTTTTTCCCAATTTCAGTACTCCGCACATGAATTCAACTTTCCTTCTTCAGGGTGAACAATTTAGTAAAAACGTGTCAACGTACATATATATATTCAAGGCACGATATTTTGCCTCGTTCCTCTCACCGCTCCCGAGTCACAGAATGCCGTACGTATTATAAAAAGGAGGAAAAAATGCGTGGAAAGTAGAAAAAAAAAGAAAAAAAAAAAATATATTTTTTGCGAGAAACGTGAAGAAGGATATACCTATGCAGAGAGGAAAGGCAACTCGAAATCCCATCCACGCAGATGCGACACAGCATATCCTCACGCTTCGCGCGTGCACGTGACACAGACGTCACGCCCCGATCCCCCCCCCCCCCCCCTGCAACGGTGTGGGGGTCGTTCCATTTCGTTGTGCGTAAATATATATATTCGCGGGCGATAACAGTCGAAGCAAGCAAAAACTTCGCGGCGCGTTTCGCCCGCGTTCTCGGGGCTGCGGACACTCCGGCAACCCTCGAAAAAGACGATGATCAGTCCTTTGGGGTGGCGGGCGAGAGTTTCGCCAAAGGCTGGGAAAGCACACTTTGACCGAGTGATGCGAATAAGGTGGGGATGGGGAGGGGGGGGGGGTCTATCTTTATTAGATTCCACTGCCCTCGAGAATCCCGTGCCTGCATTTCTTGATACACAGAGCCATCCTGCATGTACATATGGGCGAGAACGCGTTAGCCTGCAAACGGGTGTCAGCGGTTGGACCCAGGGCCATTTTTGGCAAATGGACATCCGCACGGGATCTAATAAAGAAACTTGGGGACATCTCGGCCGCGCTGCTCTACTTGCGATCTTTTGACGGATGCTGGCAGGGCGGTGGGTTGAAAGGGAGGGCGATGAGGTTGTTGGAGGGAAAAAAATTTGCTGGGTCGGCAGTAAGTCTTCGATGTCCGAAAAGAATGCAGCCGGTGGAAAAGATGGTAGAAAAAGGATGAAAAAGGAAGAGAGAAAGAAAAAAAAACACGAATGAAAATAAAGTTTCATCACGCGGCCGGTCGGTATGGCCATTTAAAAATTCGATCGAACGAACCGAGGGCGAAGGATAACGGATGTAATACATAAATCTCTACCCTCGACCCCGAACTATGCGATCCTGTAGCCAGATTCTCGCAGCGTGAAATATTTATTAGAGGTTTTCCGATAATTCTGGAGGTTAAATACTTTCATCCGATTAAACTGTAATCAATTCATGTTGAACAGAGTTTTAAAACTGGCGTTTCACTACATCCAGAATACGTGATACAACTACTGTATATTTACAGATGGACAACCGTTGGAGACGCGTATGATTTCAGCTTCACTGGACGAGACGTACAGCTACAATACATTTTATAGACACGATATTTTTAACGTGATCCCGAGGAGGAATCTCCTTACTTGGAGCCAATACTTTCTTTCCCACCCCCGGCAGTTTAACGAGGCATAACTCTTTGAATAAATCCCTACGAAACATTACAAGAAATGTACGCATTTTAAGAAGGAAATCTCGAGTCGGCTGATACTTACCTTCGAATATCTACATACACGGTCTTTTTTATTGCAAAGTTATGTCAGATGGAAAAGAACGTCGTTTCGTATAGCCTATTCGAGAAGGCGGTACATACAGTGAACAGCACACTTTTCAAATGGGCTATAATTCTCTGGCGAACAGGTATTGTTATGCCGTTTATTCGCCAGTTTCGATCGGGCGGAAAAAAGTTCATCGAAACTGATTTAAGGGGCGGGTTATAGCTTGGACGGTCTAAGGTCTTACTTGTTTTTATATGCGCCATGACGCCATTTTGTTATTAATTTCAGTGAAAAGGTTCTTACTGCGTATTCGTCATCGTGAAAATGAAAATTTCACCTAACAATAAAACATGTTCGCAAGAGAACCGGCGAGTCGAAGGGTACAAATTTTGAGCGAGTGTCGTACGTGCATATTTGTCGGAACGTAGACACGTACTTGGACATTTTTTCTTTCCGGATGTGTAATGCGTCTACATACATCTTTTCCGAGTGACAGATCGAGAAGCGATAGATATACACACCACGAGCAGGGATAACTCGATCGGCGCAGCATATACATCAATGGGATACAAAGAAGTGTGTATAGAGCACAGGTATTATGGAAGCATGAAGTGGAGTTGGACGTAAGGCGGCGCTGCAGAGATGAAAGTATAAGGCAATACTCGAGGATATTGGTGCGCCGGAATGATTGATGGCCGGAGATATTCAATATCTGAAAAAGTTTTGCAAGCCCCGCGACGGCAGCAGGCGACCCCCAGGATCCCCCGGCGTTCTGCACACAATATATAACCGACAGACGTACTTTTCAGCCGAGCAAGAAACTACCAACGAGACTTTTCTCTCAGGAAACCAGGCAGATCGGGACCCGACCTATCTCGATGCCCGATACCCGATACCAGATACCAGATACCAGATATAGGCACTCGCGACACTCGAGGTTTGCGTTAAGGGGACATTTACAGAAATTTTGGTCATTCCTCGGTATTTCAGTTAATTTTTTACTCGTGCAGGAAAAGTTTAAGAAATTTTAGAGGTTTTAGGTTTGCATTTCTTACATCTTTTGGAGTGCGTCATTAGATTCTCATTTAAATGTATCAAGGCGATGCACGGAGTGCAATTTTAATAGAGTGTAAAGAGGTGAAAATTCATTGCGCGCAAGGTTTCGAACGTAATGTTTGTAGCGTAGCGTACGGATTTTTATGGCATAATCTACTTGCAAATGTTCACAAATTGTCATGGAATTTTTTCAAAAGTTTCATTTTCAAAGAAAATAGATCATTTTTTAGAGTCATGACAAAAAATTAACCGTTTTTCAACATAAAATTGAGGGTATATCACTCCAGTCGAGAATTAGTGCATAATCCTATGACAATGTGTGAAATATGCTTAAAAAACAACGAGTAACAATTTCGGGTTGATCGATGTAAAAGGATGTAAAATGCATTCAAAGATTAAATTGTAAAGTACTTGCAGTATGCAGACTGATACAAATTAAAGGTTTTCAACCCCCAAAATTTTTTTCAAGTCTAACATTCATACGAGTCCATTCAAAGGAGGAATGAAAGTGTAGGAAAATGGAAAAAACCGAACATCCATTTTTCGGCCGTAAATCCACCTTTAAATTTTGAATGAAGAAGGAAAGAAAAACATTAAAAAAAAAAAAGAAAAAAGAAAAGGAGACACCGACCGCCATGTAAATTCCAATTAATTTTCTTCCCCATTCGTTCTGATTATTGCGTAACGAGTTTATAAAGCGTCAAAACCGCTCGGTGGAAATGAAACGGAAGTAAAATAATCACGAGTTTGGGGGGCAACGATACCGCAATGCTTACGCGGGGTTAGCAGGGTTTCGAAGTGGCGTTGGTAGGAGTTAAGAGAGGGCTCGATCCTCCTTTCTCTCGACCTCCAATTACTACGTGTCAGTACGTATACATACTTGCAGGCATTGTACATACCTTACCTATGTACTCGTGCGAGGGTAGATTCGGGCGAGGGGCGGGGGGGGGGGGGGGGGGGGGGGGAGTATAGAAGGAGAAAGGGATGGGACGGGTTATCCTTACGATGATTGCGGTAGGCTTTTCATTTCGTTTCATTTCATCTTGACGCGTTTCATTTCGTGCCCATTTCTCGGATAGCTGTCTTTCAGAGGGAAGTATTTTTTAAGTTTCTCAGAATCACAGTAAAAGGATTTACGTACGAAAAGTTTGTCTCATCTCCCTTATTTTACTAGGCAAATCATTTGCATACTCGTATAACAAATTTAGCATCCAACTTTCAAATTCATCCAAATTTTCATCCGAGTTTTGTTTCTATCATCCCGAGGCTCGGCAGCTCGCAATTTCCCGAGACAGTGAATAGAATCTGCACTATGTATTTATATTTCACTGTTTGCCCGGCTGTTGAACTTTAATCGACTTCTTTGTTCCGCCTTCGCCGATTCGTTCCTCGGTGTGCCGTTGTCTTTGTCTTTGGTGTACTGACTTTTGACAAAGTGTATCGTTGATCGTGATGGCGAACGGCAAAATACGGGAGTAACAAGTTTTCCGAGTTCTCGAAACCAAACAAACGGAGAGCAAATTTGCGCCTCATACTGCGCGACGACTGCTGGGTCCACAGAAGCTCCTCGAACCGTGACTGTTCGTCGAGAGAGCGCAATTGAGCACCGAAATGAATAAAGCCGGCTCTTTTCACACCCCCGCAAAATCCCCGGGATCGACCCTTAGCTGCGATGATGTTTCACGGGGGCGGATGTTTTTCACAGAGATCAAAAAACCTCCCCCAAAAACCGCGCGACCCTCATCCCGTTACAGATGAGCGCATATTAACGTCGCAGACCCTAATTGAAGCCTAGAGTAAAAGAAGAGAAGAAAAATGCGTAAAAAAAAGACAAAATTTTGAAAAAATTTCACCCTGTGAAAATAAGTTGATTCCTGTAAATGCACCTGAAAGTTTTCTACACAGAGGCACTGCAGACAACCAAACGCACACTCGGATGAATATAATCCACCGATACAAACAAGAGAGCCGTGAAGACAAAGTGCCGTGCACACGTTGGACCATTTCAAGTGTTACAGGCGATTTGCTCGTGTAAACGAGGCCGAGCTTATCCCTGTGTTTGTGTTTCTATGGGCGAATTGCGGGTGGCTAGTGAAGAGGGGTGGCGAGAGGTGGAAGGGCGGAGGGGGATGCTGAGATAAAGGGGAGGAAGCCAGTCGAGGGTAAGGATCTACATTCCCGTGCAGATATCTGCTCTTCATCCACGCCTCTCCTGCACGCAGTGCATAGAATTTGCCATGTGTTCGGTTGTACACGGGGTGAGAGAGGAAAATTTTACTACAGAGAGGTGTCGTTGGACGATTTTCATCCCGCGATTTTATTTCCCCTATTCGTGCCCCTGATATCGTATGACAGAGCCGTGGTCTTCAATCACCTTGTGTATACTTCTGAATTTGAATATCAATACTTTTGGATTGGAAATGAATGAACAGCAGCATTATTTCTTCACTTCTGAACTTGTGCGAACACTTTGATGTATGTACCGGTTAAGGTGGTCCTTGTTTAGGGTGTTGACGAATTTTTACCGCCCCATCACTGAAATCAATTTCAAATCATTTAAAAAGAGTCGCCAAATTTTTTCAAATTCGTAAAGCAACTCTGAGATAGCCCGCATTTTGATCGAAGTTTCTTATGGAAGTGACATGAGAAAAACTTTTTGTCGCACTATATATTTTATCGTGAAAGTAATGATGTTCCAAAACATCTGTAACTGCGAGGTTTTAGTCGGCATTAGTGATACTATACGAAAAAAAAATACACATCATCGTACGAGGCAATCTAGACGAATTACACTTCCTCTAAATAACAAAAAAGTTAGATTTCGAGGTTGTGCAATTCGTCTAGATTGCCTGGTACGATGATGTGTATTTTTTCCCAGATAGTGGCACTAATTCTTAGCAAAACCTCGCGGTTACAGATTATTTGGAACATTATTACTCTTGCAATAAAATATATACTGAGAAAAAAAGTTTTACCCATGTTAATTTCCATAAGAAACTTCGACCACAATGCGGACTATCTTAGATTCGATTTAAAAATCTGAAAAAATTAGGCGATTGTTTTCGAATTATTTGAAGTTGATTTGGGGAATGGTCTGGCAAAAATTCGTCGACACCCTGAATAAGGACCACCTTAAATTGTACCCACACCTTTGACACACGTTCTCACGTCTCACCCCGTACGCGAGCGTCCCGAGAAGAATAACCCATAGATGGCGGGGGGTGAGCAACGCCTCACCCTCTCCTCCTTCCAGGCAGTCCGGCTCACGCTCGATGGCAGGCAGGGTGGCTGGGTCGCGTCTTGAGGAGGGGTGGAATCCGGGTTGAAACGAGTTGAGAAAAATGAGACTAGAAAGTAGCTGCGGCGGCATACGTAAGACGCGAGTGGGCGAGTGATAAAAAGCGAAATACATTTGACGGCATAAGAGAATGCAGCGATATAGAAAGGCGGCGAATAGGCAGCCACCCTACGGTGCTGGATACGTACACATGGACGTACGTGGGTACCAGACAGCCAGGAGAAATTGGAGCTTTTTTTTTATCCTGCACGCCGCGAAGGGTGTTCGCAAGTAAACGATGCGCGTGTGCGCGAATTAATATCCCTGCATACCTTATGATACTCCTCAATATTACGTGGCGTGTAAGAAAATGCAGCTATTCGAAAACCGATCCCCTGTCAAGTTGTTTTGTATTACTCAACTGCCTGCACCGCGTATCGAAATTTATTACTCTAGAATCGCTGCGGTAGGATTCTGCACTGATCGAAAAATTTAACCAAACCTAACGTCCGAGAAAGTTCACTTTATGCCTGTGATATTTTTTGAATTTCCGTTAATGACTGTATGATACAAATTCTTGTAATTTTAACATTTAAATTGTAGATTTCAGACATGTTTTCAGTTAGTAATGATGCGTTAAAAAATTCTCAAATCAACCCAAAAATTTTAGTGGAACTGCTGGGACATTTTTTTTCTACCCGTGTAGGATGCACGATGTATGTACATCATTGGCTATCCTAATCACAGCACTTTGTTTGAACTGAAATCGTGATTTTCGAACGTAAGACAAATTGCGAAATGCGAGAATAGGAACGGAAATAATATCTACAGACGGACTTTTGCATTATATTATTTTTCACTCTGATTTTACCTCGTATATATGTATATGAAAACGTATTTTGAAAATATACATGACAAGTTTGCAATATTTCCTTGATAAAATATCCGTACAATTTCAACGGAATACAGTTAAAGGACGCTCTCGGTGACGGATCGTACGGAATTTGGTGGAAACAGGACTAGAAAGCTCGAATAAATTTTAGCTTCCTGAAAATGTAGGGAGTGAATTTCTTCCCACGTATCGTCATTTCTTGTCCCGTTCACGAGCCGTTGTATGGGAATGGTATCAAGGGGTGGCCTCACTCCTCGATATCTCAGGGACGAAAATGTGTATATGAATTATACAATTAACACGTGCGTAAGTTGTAAAATATTATATTTGATGTCGAATAATGAAAATGTGCCATGGAAAGGGTTGGGTAAAGGTTCTTTTTCGGATGCTTCTGTAGTACTCGTGGTGGTTCTTACCCGACTACACGATCTCGTTTTGAAAACGTAAGAACGATGCCGGATTAAACCGTAATCTTGATTTCTTAATCCTCGAATAGGATTATGACGAGCCATAATTATTCTCGCTGGCGTATCGGAAAGATCAACTTGTCGAAGAGAACGGAATGAGTGAGAAAAGGAAAGGACGAGGAGTGAAAGGGAGATGAGAAGGATTTGGAAAGTTTTGCGAGTAGAGAGAGAGAGAGAGAGAAAGAGTGAGAAAGGAACCGCGTGAAGGGGTGGAAAATGACAGGCACAATAGCCCCTAAACTCCTCGAGGTGAATGGAAACACTTTAAGCCTGACTGAGCTAGGAGGTTGAAGAAGAGGACGAAGTGATCGTCTTTTCGAAGAGTACCGAGTGTATTTTTATTCGAGGGATCGGTTTGAGGTCGAGTGCCGAGGGACATCTCCTCCGGGTCCTCCGAGTAACGACATTGTCGGATTACCTCTGAGGGGGGTGTAACGATGGAAATTTCCAACGCCAACAGGGTGACGATGCTGAAATTAATTAGCCGCGTAAAATTGATCGTCAATATTTCTCCTAACTGAAACCTCCTGGCAACGGAAAATCACGCAGCACCGATCCCCCGTCGAAAGGTTAGACGATTCCTAGATTCGTGTCGTTGTACTCCATATGGAAAGTCGAGATGACTGTCCCAGGATCTCATTTGAGGGGTTACGTGCACTTGGGACGACTAAAACTAGGGTTATGTTTACGAATTTTTTTCGTGTATGAAATTTAATTATATTCAACAAACATTATATATCTTTTAAAGTATGACATTATATCACGAGTTTTTGTCGATAGCGTTTGCGATACCTGACGCGCGTCTGCCACTTATTATCTGAAAAAAAACAAACGTCTTAAAGTAGATAGAAAAAAAAGTAGTAGCTACTTATCGAGCCAGAATTTGAAGATTCAATTTATTTGAATCAAGGCAGTCTCTGGAATAAGACGGACGATTTTTTGCCGCAAAATTGTTCAGCGCTCATGAAGATAAAAATAAAAAAAAACTATACCAGGTATCGGAAAACCGCTCGGGTAGCGATTTTGAAAACACTGTTTCGATAAAAACGCGTTTTAATTTTTGAGTACAATTTACACTAAAATAACTGGTTTATTTCAAACTTACATGAAATCATCGAGTTCTGGGCCGTCTAACGAATCTTACTGAGATGTCGATGCTTACATTAAATCTTTTTTTTTTTCGTCGTGTCAACCTTATTCTTTCTTGTTTTGATGCCCTTGTCGCGCCAACGGTTCGTCGTTGCTCACCTGGTCGGTTACAAAGGCCATAACTTCGTCATTGGTGCGAATTTCTTGATGAAATTTGCAGGGTATACACTCAAAGAACAGTGCTTTCCCTACCCAGGCATGTGTACCCCCTAAAAAGAAACCATACCGTCGAAGCGACGAGGGAATGAAGAGGAAAGAGAGGACGGACAAGGAGGCCGAAGGAGAAGGCAGGAAGCACACGGCCAAGGCAAAAGCATTAAGACATCTCCTGCGACTTGCGTAAGCAGACACACCTGGCAACGTCACGTCTCTCTGAGCTCCCCTCAAGCCTTAGTTTCAGCTTCCGCGCCTTCTCGCCCCCTTTCCATTCTCTGGCTCGCTCATTCTCACCAGCGGCATCGAATTAATATATTAATTAACTTCTGTAATTATTAGAGTCGGTGGAGGATCGCAACGCGCGAGAGGGTGGATCCACCAAAACACGAAAACACCTGTAAGATTTTGCTGAGTCGATAAAATAGCTCGTTAGCCCCTTGAATTTTTACACTGGACTGAAATTTACAAAAGAAACGCGTTTCGAGGATACCTGCAAGGACTAATCGAACATGATTGGAGCTCTGGAAGGACACGGAGAAAAACTGACGTCCAGCCTCCTACAATAGAGAGCTTTTGCAGTGTCCAATTAATTAAAATTTCCAACACTGTGCAGCAGCGACAGTTCATGTTGGGCTTGTTTCATGGCCGGCGGTTAAGTAACTGAAACTTGAACGCTACGAGGTAAATCATTTTTTTTAGGAAAGTCGAGTTGAGCTTATAGGTATAACGTAGTGGTTGGCGGGCAGAGTTTTTCCCTCTACGATTACTTAGCAGGAGTGTTGAGAGAATGAAAAAAGTTCTCACTACGAGCTATTTTTTTTCACGCGCCTGCAAAGTGCTAACCAACGCAACGGGTAAACTTTTTCGCACCTCCCTGCATATTGTATCAGTACTTGCAATCGGCGAGTATCAAGATTCAGAGATCCTTGTATGAGAATTTTTCACGGTTTCGAGCAAAGAGACGAAGCGTTCAATTACGAGCACTATGCTGTAAAGGGGGGCATCTGGCATTTGCAGGTACACCCAATTGTCAGAGGCGGACATCAGAGGTGCCAAAGAACAAGATGAAGAGAAGTTTCAATTACTCTCATTGTCGGCTGGTAGATCCGCGTTGCCGGTCTAAATACACGCGGCCTGAGATAAGGGAGGGTCTCTCTAGCTGCAGATAAGGCGAAGCAGAGTGAAGCGAACCGAGAGAGGACGTCGCCGGGAACGAGTGTGCGGGAGACGCGTAGACGGTGAGGGGTTGAAAGTGTGGCGAGGGGGGAGAAAGAGGGTGTTGCTAGGCTACTCGGCTGCCTGCGAACGCACCGCGAACCATAAGAAGCCGTCCAGTCCGTGGCCGAAGCGAAACTTTTCTCTTACCGTTCTCCACTTCCGAGTTCCCAGTCTGAAATTTCAACCCTTTGCCATCGACTTGTTAAGTTTAAACGTCGACTCTGCGTCGAGACGCTGCTAAGGATCGTGATTTTCAATCGGAGCACTTGGAATGCGGTAATGAATTTCAGTTACGGGATGATTATCACACGGTTGGGTCGTTCCGCAGCTGCTGTTTATTGTCTTGACATACGAGGAGGGAGGGAGGGCGAGAAAAAGCACGGAAGAAGAAATCGGAATGTGCAAGTTACTCAGATTCCACGCATTTACGGAATTTCGCTGCATTGTTGTAGGTACCTTGAAAGAAATTCGGAAAATGTTTGTTCTTTTTCTTGAACATTCTTTGCTAATTCGAGACCCTTTCAAATCTGATGCTACTGGTGCTCATCCGTGATTCGAAACCGAGGTTTGACCCTTGTCTTGAAATTCCCGCGAGAAGATTTCCCCGGCGTGTAGAAGTCGGCAATTTTAACGTTCTTCTGCCGTTCCGCTCAGGCTGGATCGCCGGTGGAATTCATGAACTGTAAATATCAACGAGCATTGTTACCCTTTGGGGGCTGGGGCGAAAAGGAGGAAAGGAAAAAGCGACCATTCATGGGGGACGCGAGGACGAGCTAGACGAAAATAGGCGGAAAGATACCGAGTCAAGAAGACAAGAGCCGTTTATTTTTCTCTCAGACTTCGGCTCCGACGCCCCAGAAGAAAAAATACGCGAATTGCCACCCATTCAACAGCAACAGGGTTAAGTTATGTTTACGAACAGCAGGGTGACGCTCAATGCTTTGGTATACGACCTCTATTAAAGCTTAGTAAAACTTTTCAGTTTTCCCCCACGTCTGTTGGTAACACAATATTTTCGCAGCGCACTCTCGAGATAGAAAAGCAAACGAGTATCCATTGTTTGTTATTGTTATAATCAATGCTGCGTTACTACTTAACTTTAACTTACTAGTCAGTTTCCTTTTCACAGTTTTTTTTTCTTGCTGTGGTAATAGAATGTCACAAGTTCTCGAATAAGAAAGTGGAAGAAAAAACTTGCGTCACCTCGCTGTTGACGAAAGTTGAGCCTGTTTTACGGCAGGTGGCGCTACGGGCTGATTCTGCATTGCCAACCTAACGACTTGTCCAAAAATTTAACGTTTCGGAATCACTGCCCTGGTGTAAATTTCTACTGCAAAGAATTTTTACAGAAATTGGAACATTTCGTCTTACTTCGTACAAAATTGTAAATATGCATAATTTTCGCAAAGAATTTTGATTTTCGTCAAAAATTGTGGTATCTTGTAGATTTTTTACTGAAAAAATACTGATTGCCATAAAAATCTACACAAGTATTTTTTTTTTTATGAGAAACAAGGCATATTTGCAATTTTGTACAAAAGATTGTTTTTTACGAAATGTTCCGATTTTTCTAAAAATTCGCAGAAAATTGTAGAAATCATTTTCACCAGGATGTAGCCATATGGACGTGCATGGAACGCATCGTTTTTATAAGTTGGAACTTGCCTGGTCGGGGGAAACAAGCCTTTGATAAAAAATACGAGGAAGTGACTTGGTCTCTCAAGGAATGCTTTATAGACTGATCCCTCAAGTCTCTCAAGTTTCTGAATCGGTTTCGATAGAACGTTTTGCAGTTCGAAGTTGGCTGACCCGACGCGGGGTTTTTCCACTGCACGGGGCTAATGAGTTGGTGAAATCTCCGCGGCAGCCGTAGTTTACAACTTATACCTATACTAACCCGAGTATACATAATATATTCGGGCAGCAAGCTGCGTCTCGCTAACTACCACAACAGTTTACGTAGTACGTAGCCAAAGAGGGAAGGGCGGCATCGAAGAGGGTAAAGAAAAAGGGAGGACAGAGGCAGCGAAGGGGCGAGCTTTATAATAAAGTCCAAATATTGTCGCAAGGATACTCGGTTAGGACATTGTCAAGCTGGGGAGTTAATGTCCAAGATTAAACGTTATTTATTGCTTTCTTCCCGGATATACTTTTCTCCTCGAATATCCCTCGCTTTTTCGCTTCTGCGATCCGGTATCGTCTTTACCGAGGATGGTAGTGGTGAATTCCAACAGATTAAAATTCTCTCGGTAATTGCCGTTCGATGAATCCAGCAATAATGACTTTCAGTGCCGTCGTGTCGAAGTAACTTCTTCTAAATCGATCATCGCTGAACCAGATTTCGAATTAGACAAAGTGGAACAAGGTCAGTAGATAAACCGAGGGGGAAATAACTCGTTTAATCGACGTGTCGATAGTCAAACGTGTAGGTTTTACACTACACTCTGAACATGATAAAATAAAAAAATTTTAATCCCTAGGGCGTCACTCCAATTCGCCTTTTTGTTCCTAGGGAAAATTCCTCATGCGAAGAGCTATCTCTATCCACTCGTCTATCTACGGACCTTGAAGTGCGGAAAACACCAGACCATTGAGGGTGGTTTTTTTGCCCACGAGATTTGACCGATCTGCCTATCGTGGGAGTAACCGGTGAGTTATGAATCCCAACGTAGGAAGTAGATAAGCACGCATAACGCACAAATCGTGGGGCTCATGGTCAGAGGTTTGCGGGAACGAGGCGAAGGCCCCGATAATGCTCCATATGCAGTGACGACACGTTGTCCTCGCTGATCCCCTAAGCCGCAGGCACTGCGAGGCTGTCGAACGTTATTACCTAATCCGTACCGGGTCCTGGATCCTGGAATACGATATACAACGTCTACCCACGTGTTCGTACACGGATGGGACACCGCGTCTCCTGCGTATAAAGTATGCGGCGAGGTACGTGTAACAATATGCGGTATAGCAAGAGAAACCCTGTAGAAGCTTTCGAACGAGCTTTCGCCCTTGGCGTTCAGCGTGGATCCACTTTACTCCAGTTTGCAGAATTATGCTCGAGTACGCGTGTAAGAATGTAAACGATAACGACAGGAGGTACCGATTTTAGTGATCCTTGTAATCCCTCGTCAATAAGATTATCGGAAGCCGAATCTGAAGTCTTGGGCTTTCGTTGACGGTGAAAGGGTGTAGAATTGTTATTGCCTACGTTGTGTTGCTTGCGAAATAGAGATAGACCGATACCGTGAATTCTGGAACTGAGCTTATACCTGTAAAATAAAATTGCAATTGTATGTATTGTTAGGGTACCAATGGCAGCTAGGTATGTAGATTTTGCAATTCTACTAAATTTCCGACTGACCAAGGACTCTGAATCGCTGATAAATGTTTTCGATCTGAAGCATCATTCGTTGCGCCACAGGGTTGGACATGAAAATAAATTGATCTGAGAACACAAAAGACCCCTCGAGAATGTCCAGCTCTCCGAAGAAACCACTCAAACTCATTCCTGCATACACATATGATCACGGAAATGCTGCTGCGAATGTGACAATGGGCCGATAATAAGAGTAAAAACGAGACAAAAAGAAGAATTTGAATTATGCGCAAACAGTGAAAAAAAAAAAACAGTTGTATTCCCTTTGACTCGTAACGGTGAGTATTCTTACCACTTATTTTACGTCCATTTTTTGTATATTTAGAAAACTTAAGACCACATTTCTCTGCAGTTTTTAACTATTTCGAATAGTATACTACGAGAGTAATTATTGGTATATAATGTAAGTTATTATTTTTTAGCAACAAATTGATTGAAAAAAAATTGTAAATTGAAGGAATAATTCATTTCCGAGAAAGCTCCTTCTCCGTATGTAAACACGTTTCACGTAAATTATGATTTTTGAGCTCACTAATTAGGAATCAGAAATCGGATGTTAAAATTTCAAGATGGCGGATCCAATAAGGCGGACGAGAATTTCAAATTCAATCGCAACCGTAGAAAAAACTCTGTCCAGTAGTTTTTGGGGCCGCTGATTACGAATCTGATAACAGATTTTGAAAATTCAGTATGGCGAGTGCAATCAGCGACGCCGAAAACCTCTGCATAGGGTTTTTTGAATGGATAGAATCAAATTTGAAATTTTCATCCACCATATTGGATATGCCATCTTTAATTCTAGAAATCTGATTTCAGATTCGTAATCAACGACCCGAGAAACCAGAGAATACAATCTTGTTATAAAAGTTTACTCAGCACAATAACGTGTGACTCAAAGTGATAAACGTGTCGTATTTTCACGTACAGGACGTAGAAATATGGGTGTAATTACGTAGTAGGTGTGTCGGATATACAAGCTCCAGGCGGAGCGGGGACGCGTATGTAGTTGCATGGTTGAATCGGAGGCGTAGGCCCGTTGCCAGAGTTTCGTGTTAAGCTACCCGTGCGGCCTCGTTATAATAAACCGCGAACCGATATAACTTACCGCTACAAGAGCTGTCTGAAGCATTAGACTGCGATTAAGGAATTTTTCGGTATGATTTTCGTGCGAGCCAGGTGCTTAAGCATCAAGTAACGATAAAGTATAATGATTCGAGGAAGAACGTATTTTTCCCACAAGTCTGGCTTTATCGATTCCAAAATCAAAATGGTAACTTTGAAACTGTTGCTGCATGCTGGTGCAGTTCTGATCAAATTTTCATGTCTAGGTAATCACGCCACAATCCCACCTTCCCCCCCTCTTCGCTCTATCGAATCAACTATTGTCAATTATCGGATTCCGATGGTATGTGGACATCGTGTGGGAGACAACTTAAACGATCCCCAACCATCTATAATAAATGAATGATTCTAAATCCTCGTGTTTGCTCTTACAAAGTGAAACTGGTCTAATTTTATTGCGATCGAGATCATGAAAAAACTAACTTAGGGACTAATCCATCAAAAAAACGATTTACTGTGATCACGTATTATTGGTATTACATATGAACACTCGTGTGGATTTTATGGATCAGAAAAATCTGGTCTCGCCTTTAGACTCCTGCTTTTTGTGAAACCGACAACTTTCAACGTCACCGGGATGACACTTGACCACTGAGTACCCGGAACTGTTTCTCTGAGGAAATACTTGACGCGTTGAAGACGTAGAATCGTTACCAAGGGGCCACTATCGTACCACAGCAAGTCGTAGCTGCGCGAACCTCATACACGGTTTCATGTTCGCAAAGGGACCACCCATGGCTGGGCAAAGGTGCTGGATAAGGGAATACACAGCAGCGCAAACTAAGTTCAAACATCACTTGGTTCACCGGTACTGGCGCATAGAACGCGGGTGAATAGTCACGTACCTACCGTTGGAAAGCTCGGGAGCGGTACATGACGTGTAGGCGGTTGGAAGGGTACGTGGGCATGTGGGCAAACAGCTCAGGTATACTCATCATATGTAATAGCGTCGGCCCGAAACCTCCGAATAGTATACATAAGTAGGACTTTTCACCCGTGTATTAAAGGGTGCGCAAACAGGAGAAGAAAAGATGGGGAATCGCGATTACAGTAACGGCAAGGATACGCCGAGAGAGGGCGCAGAAGGGAGGCATGCATGTACGCACAATGCTACCTAATACGAAGCGCATGCATCACAGCTCAAGCGGACACTTGAGTTATAACATTGCCATGGACACTTGCCAGAGTAATATCAAAGTTTAAAGCTGCCCGCGTCGTCGACGCAGACCATCGCAAACCCCCTGCAGCTACACGCTGGGGGGGTGCCTACATATCTCGCCCCTATTCTCGTTTCTGTCCGCGCGGCTATCTGCCCGTTCTGTTACTCCTATAACAAACTTCTCCCGACTCCACCGCTATAGATCACGACTATTTAACGTGGCAGTGACCTTCTGTATGATTGAATCGCTTTAAAATACTGCTCTTCGGACGACAAGATTATGTTCCATCTAGGATCCACCGTGGATTTCCGGTTCAAAAATACCTGTAAGTAAAGAAATTTCGATCAAAAGTTCTCGTGGACAAAAGTCACAAAAGTCAGTAGTTTCCGAGATACAGGCTTCGGAAGAAAGGAGTTCAGGTTTTTCGGTATATATGGATCTCGTGATTTTCATGGATTACAAAGCTTCAAAGGGATTTGAGATCAAACAAATCACTCAAAAAACCGCACGGTTGATTGTAGAAGATAGGCAGGAAGCTGCGATCGATTCTATCGATGCATTGATTCCATCCACGAACTCGCTGGTTTACCGGAAGAAAATGCAACGTCGGATTTCGCCTGAAGAACGAGACGCTCCGACTCTTGCAATATTTGACTTGTTCTGTTTTTCACGCGACTGCGGAGTCTCTGCGAACCGGCTGTGCGGTTTTTGATCGATGCATTTGATTTCAAGTCCCCCTCGAAGCTTTGTAATTCGTGAAAACTGCGTAATCCATTGATATCAAAAAATCCATACACCCCGTTCCGAAGCCTGTATCTCGGAAACTACTGATGTTTGGGACTCGTGTCCATGAGAAAACTCCAGCCACTTTGAACGGGCGTCAATTTCCATAAGGGTTCTGCGGGATCCTTTTCCCTTCACCGTTTTCGTGGAATTTTGGAAAATCTGCAAGCAAGATGAATTTGCAATAGCGGACTTTGATTGGGATACTTTATACTCGTGTACTCAGGTATTCAGGCGCGTACACGAGTGTTGTAAACCAGGATCGAGAATTTCTTATTCCGTTCACAAAGCGGTGTAAGATATACGATTACGCGGTCTCGTCGTAATCTTGCGGTAATCTCGGTGTGGGCTCACGGTACGCGTTGCATATTTAACGTCGCTTGGGGTGGCTTTGTCGCGACAGTTTTTGGGCCCGTTTGTAGGTTCGTGCTACGGAGGTACCTGCCTATCTTCAGAGGGATAAAGGAGAACTTGACCGGTGAGCAGACCCTTGTCCGTTCAACCGGGGCCGAGGGATCGCGCAAGATTCGAATCACGCTCGACTAATTAGTCGGGTAGTTGCCCGGTGGATGGTATTATAAATTGCACGTCGCACCCGGCTACGTAACATATTTTTCTGTCACTTGGTCGAGGGAACCATCGTAAGAAACGGACTTTGACAAATTGAATGAGCACGGAGTCGGTCGTGTCATTATTCTCCGAAAAGCTCCAACTCTTAGACTGATTGATAAAACTGATTTTAATTTACTCGTCATCAGCAGCTGATGGTGGTTCTATGGTAATCAAGACATTACAATTTTTCAGCACTTCTTCATCATGGCCGTTAGTCTCTTCTAAGCTTGTTCGAAAAGCTGGTTTCGATACGGAAAAATAACTCATGTATCGTGTTATCACTTACGCATTTTTTCTGACTCGTTGATTTCCAGTCACGCTGCATTTCTTTAAGAGCGAAAATTCGAAATATTCGCCACGCGAACGACATTATTATGACCTGATATTATGCGATCGGAGAAGTCATATTCCACGCATTTGGCACGCCGCGCCATCCGGCTTTGGATGAATATATTTGCCACGGCGTGGTGGCATTTTGCAAGTCTTTATTGCTCGGTTTATTTATTTTTACCAATATTTATGACCGCAAGGGGCCGAGCGAGCCGCGTATAAGCTGGATATAAAATAACACCGAATTGCCTGGGAACGCGCGTTAGATGCAGCGCCAAAATTGCCAATCTCTGACACATAACTGACGCCTCGACGTCCCCTATCTCTGCGGTAATTTCATTATTCACGTTTGGATATATCGTCATTGGGGATTTTCGTTCGAAGAAAAATTAGGAAAAGGGGCAAACTCCAGGATTTCTCAGCCCTTGATCACCGTGCCGGGATTATATGTACAATTCGTTCCCTTTCGGGCTCGCAACGTACACTCGGTTTGGAATATGAATTTCGAAAGAGGATGTGCAAGACGCGTATACCAACCGACCCGTCGCTTGGTGGGTTCCTTCGCCTTTCCGCCGAGGGGATTGGAAGTTTTGTTAACGGGCCACTTCCGGCGAGTACTTCCGTCTGGCTTAAGAGGTCGCCTCGCGTGATCTTCGAACGTTACACCGACGACCCCCCGCCCTCGACTCTACCCCGTGGAAGGAGTTCGCAGACCCGGATGACTGATAATAATTGAGGAGTTCAAATACTTTGAAAGGTACACCTGTAATAACATGTCTGCCGCGCTTGAATTTTGAAAAATGCTGTAACGTTTCTTAATTGTCAAGTTTTTACGGGTAATCGACATGTAATTTATAACACGATTTATCTCGTCAATTCAAAAAAAAAAAATATACATAAAAAAATCACGTGACAAATCACAAATACGCTAATCATCAGATATACTGGATGAAAAATCATATAGTCAACTGATGATTCGTGCTTTTGTAATTTATTACGTGATTTTTTATATGTTGTTCTTGATTTCACAAGATAAATGATGTAATAAATTACATGTTGATTCGGATCATAACATCCGATGATTTATCACATGAACATTTTCGGCCGGGGACCCAAATCCATTTATATGGGAAAATCAAAACGAAGCTATATAAGAATGCCATTAGACTGTTCGTCCTTTTTCATTCGTCAAAACTCACAACTGAACATCGATGAGAAAGTTCAGTGGGCAGTAAATGGTCAGACGCGATTTACCACGCTCCCCCAGAAATTTTGGAGCTTCTAGTCAATTTCCGTTGAACAATTATCGAATCACGATGATAAAAGTATGAATAATTGAGACAAATGCATGAACAGGTTTGATTGAATAATTTATTGCTCCCCAAAGACAGTTTGCCTTACCAACGTTTTCAATTAATTTGCATGCTCCTCGCGCGGTTATTTCTTATGCCTGAATTGTCCGCCACCGTGTTGCTTCCGATTGAATTTAAATTAATTTTTCTTTTCCCCCCAGGCTCCACTTCTTAAGTTTACTTTAGTCTTTAGAATCCTTTTATTAAAATACATGTTGGATCGCGGAGTAGATGAAATTTGTGAATTCAATTTCGTATATCAGCCTTTTGCCATTGACGTCAGCGGTCCTCCTGTGGTATGGATGTTAAAAAAAGCGTTCTGAGATTCCAAAAAAATGTTGTGAACCGGACGTCAGCCAATCAAAATTAAGCAAGTTGAATCGCGCGCGTTACGAGCAGGTTCTTTCAAGCAAATCGCTCGGTATAAGCAAAATCTTTTCAGTTCTTTTTCCAAGCGTGTCGCTTCCTCTTCGTTATTTCTAAGATAAATCTCAAGGAATCAGGCTTTGCGAGATCTCTCTCGGCACTTTGCACCCCTTCGGCATGTCTGCAGCCCTCGGCAAAAATGGAGGGAATAAAGTTAAAGTATTCATAGTTGAGATAGATCCGCTGTAAGAGGATCTACGGAAATGATCCATGGAAGGACCGCGCGGATCCGAGAATATGTCACGAAGGTGGGCTGCACTCGGTTCTACCTGCAGCTTCGTAATAGAAGTAGAACGTCAGTTATAACCGTAGCCTGGCTGGGCCCGTCTACCTAGTTTAGATTCGGGTCAGCAAGGGCTTGTCCTGCCCCTGGGGGGTTGCTGGACAAATTATCTCCCTCCCTCGTCGCCCCCTTCTCTCGAAAGTCCGACGTCCTAATAGTGGACGAGACGCGGCGGGACTGCCAACGGAAACATCCCCTGCAGAAATGTAAGTTCAAACGTTTTTCAAACAATTACGCAACCCCCGTCTGCCTCACGTTTTCCCCGCGTTCCCTGCGTTCTTCTAGAAGAATTAATCGGTCACGCGAACGAAGCCGAGTTTCGATTTTACGAAGTTCATTTTAATTTACTTATTACCGGAAATCCATGTGAATAATCTGTATCACGAGTCTCAGCTTCGAAACTATACGTATATTTCAGAGCCAGGGAAAAACCCTCGATCGGATATCTGTTGATTGAAAATGACGAAAAATAATCGATTTTCGATTAAATAGATTATCTTTTCCCCGATTAATCGACCGGACTCGCCTCACAAGCGGGTGTTTGGTTTTCACTCCCGTGAACGACTCGATACATCATCAATTTATGTGATTAGAGTATCAATTATCATCATTGTCTTACTTACTAAGTAACTATTTCATTTAATAAGTGAAAGATGAGTGAATATTTTCACCTGAAATTGAAAGATATTTTGAATGAAACTATAAATTATGAAAAAACTTTTCCGCTATTGAGACATACTGAAATTTACGAAATTTTCATTTCATATGCAGAGTTTCAAAAAAATACGAAGTGATCGATTAATCGATTAATTTTGACCGATTCAATCGAGTCATGGTCGATTTTTTTTTTTTCGGGCTCGATTAATCGATCCAATTAATCGATTATTTTTAGCTGCTAATCAGAGGCCATAGAGTGCTGACAGATGCGAAACTGAGTTTCGCCGGAAGTCAGTTCGGTTGCGGTGTTAGATCGAACGGTGACCTCTGAATCACGAGCTCGATCCTCGCAACATAATTAGATATATCTAATCGTGACTCGAAGCCACGTGTTGTAAATGTAGGATTGACGGTGTAAGGGATTTGAGCTTCTCTGCAACGGCTGTGATCAATATTGGTGTCTGCGCGAGCATTGCAGAGTCAACAGTTGAATACAAATGATTTACTTACATTTTTAGTTTTTTACTTCGCAGGCTGCTACATCTTTGTATGTCTGTATCACCGTATTATAGTTACACAAATATCGCAGCTGTTATGCTAATTTCAAAGCACTGTAACGATACCATTTGACTCTAGAGATATTCGTGATTTGGGTCAAATTCTGGATTGAACGCGGATTCGGGCAAAGAGCATTTGAAGAAAAAAGAAAAATACAATTTCCCTGCAGCGTTCTCGCGATGAAAATAAACGGTCATTTCACCGAACGCAGTTGGAGCTGAGCATTAATGGTAAGGATGTACCATCTACGAGAGGCAATTATACTCGTCTCCAGCTTGATCCGATTCCCTGTAATAGCTGCTGAATTTTTTCATCACTTCGTATTCCTCAACTTTCTCATTGCAGCCTTCGCGCCGAGTTCTGCTTCAACGCTTAGTATTATACATGTGTCAGCGTCAGATCCAAGACAAACAACATTTTCAAATGAATAATTCATTCGCAATTAGGATCGTGGGAATAGAGTCGATAAAAGTCTGCGCCGCAGACGGGCTTGCTCGCGCCGTAGAAAAATCAATTCGATACACTATGTATAGCATGTACGCAGAGAATAAAGTAATCTTGCAGAAATCGTTACGTTGTCCGCACTTTGACGGAAAATGCAGCTGCATCCTAGAGCGGGCGATGCTTAAGCGAATTTGAAATCGAGCCGAAAGTTGAATCAATTTCGCATCTTGAATACGCGATTGGTTTGAATACCATCTGCCCGCTTCGTTTGGCTCCGATGCCAAAGTCGTATCGAAAATGTGAATCTCGAGCTACACCTTCGCTGATCTCGTTCAAAATTCAAACCGACTCTTGTTGCAGATGGTACACCCAGAGTGACCACGAGATAAATTTTATAATTTTCTAGGATCAATTCGGTTGAATTGGTTACAGTAAATCGACAAAAGTAAATGCATTTTCCATACAATTGTTTTCTTTTTTTCCGAAAGTACGAACCGTCGCTCGGGTCATACTGTCTCATCTAGTAGTCGATGCGCACAATCGTTTGTGAGGTAATATTTAGGAATATTCAAAGTTTGAAGAGAACTTTCGGTGATGGTAAAAAAAAATTGTATTAGTTTTAATTTATCCAAAGCTTAAAAAAATTGTGGGACGTATTTGTATGACAAAAGATATACTAAACGATTCCATGAATTTCCGTAAATACTCCTGACATTTCCCATGATTATTCCAAAATTTCAGAATTCCACGACATTTCCAGGTTTTCCAGAATTTACTGACCAATGGTCACCCTGACACGGATATTCGATCGGCATTTTGTTTTTTGTTGAGTTTCAAATTCGACGAACGAATTAGCGAACGAGTTCCTGTTTATACATAATTTCTAATATAATTGCCGTGTGGTGAAATTAACCCGTGTTATAGTTCTTGCAGACGGGTTTACTTTTTGAAAATCTAAGGTAATACGAGCATATTTGAAGAAGTGTATGAAATAGGCTGCAGTTTAAAGTTTCAAGCGTTAGAGCGAAACTGGCTTCTTCGTCCTAATAGTCAAAGTTCCCGCTGCTTCCTGGCTTTTATTATTTTATATTATATTTCGGGTCTTGTAGCGGCAAGTTTTCTCGAGATAACAGAAAATTGTATCTCTTTACCAGTATACATGTATACGCGTAATATGCATGCAGGTTTAAACTCAAACAACCGCAGTTAGATTCGAGAAAAGTTTCGTACTTCCTCTGCAATTACAAATTGCGAATACCTATATGTATACATGTATTAACGGGTATGTGTAAGTCGGTACATGCACCGTAATTTTTCATCTACTTGTTTTCAGTTTGAAAATTTAATCCCACATAATTTATTGTTCCTGCAGTTGGGAGAAAATCAGTGAAGTTTGTACGTGAGTACAGGTATCAAATAAGATCTAATTGATGATGATAACGTATGGTGGGTGAGGGTTTGGCCAGAATCCAACCTTTTGCTGGTTAGTTTTATCTGAAAAGCCGACATGCTGTGAATATGTAGAGAAATTCAGAGTGTTTGCTTGTCCTGGGTCGATAGTGTGAAAAGTTGATGTACCTTTTCAGCACTGAAATAACTTTACTAGTTAGCTGACAAAAAAAAAAAATAATTTTTCGACTACGGAATATAAGTTGTATATAATATTGTTATCTGTTATTTATTTATTTTTTTTTTCATGAACGTTCGGAAAAGTTAAAATCGGAAATTAACTAACATAAGGTACTTTTTCTTTCATTTAATCGAAAAAAAGGTTATTATCTCATGAGATGAACGGAGATTAACAGGAATAATAACTAGGATGAGTGAATTATGCATCATTAAACAAGTACGAATGTATTTTGCATTAGAATAGAATGAATAACAATGTATGAGTCTTATTATGGATATTTAATTTCATTCTGTTTCTGCGCAAGTTTAAAGTACATTTACAGAATATTTGCATAAAAATATACATCTGCTCAACCTCCGTGTAGAGTGGAAATGAAAAGGACGGTATCTCTGGGCTTTAATTTATACTCTCCTTGTCCCTGTAGGCATAAAACAATTTTTACGAGTTTCAAATAATCACCCGGTTTAGGACAATGGATTGAATTCTTTTTTATTTTTACATCGTAAATTCGATTTTGATTTCAAAGTCATCATAATCTTACAATTTTAATTATTGTAATATTTATCTCTGTCATGCTCTTCTCTAATCTATTTTCCGAATGAAAAATTATTCTAAACGTTTGTTTCTAGAAATTAATGAAACTTGTGAAATTCAGGTGATAGTAGAAAAGCTAATTGCATTTTATATAATAATTGTAAGTGTTTTATAAAACTTTTGCACTGAATTTCAATTTTTCCATTTCTGTAACACCTCAAATGTTGCCATAAAATATCTTACCAACAATTCCCAGTCTTCGTCATTGACGAGCACAAGAATTCCAGGTCGTCTGTAAGAAATGATTTTGAATTCGGTGTCACAAACAATATTTAATAAAGCAACTTGTGTGGTTATAAACTATTTTCAGGTTCAGTACTCTCGTCTCGATCCAAGTTGCTCGATACAATTGATAATCTAAAGCTATGTTTCTACATACTTACACTGTATCGCCAAGTAGAAATAATTCTGGCCTGTCTTTAAGGAGGTTGTCTCGGATCCAAAACAGCAAGCGACGTAGAGTCCCTGGAAAAATGAGAAATTACTGTGAGTTCGACGAATACATTAATACCATGTGAGACAATAAATTAGATAGAATTTGAGAGGACGAAAACTTACACTCCTCGTCACCTGGCAGGTTGAGCTCATTCTTTTTTTTCTCGAACAGCAACTCGGCGCCCCCTCTAGAAAGACAAATTTGAAAAATCACATCGATTTGAGGTTATGTCACCGGCTAATCTACTACTTGGTAATTTCATCTTCACCTAAACTCAACGGTTATTGATAAATCTTTATAGCCGGATGTCATGACGGATCACATGAAAATTATTTCGCAAGCAACTTCAACGACAGAGTATCATAAGCAGTTTCGTGTCTCTGACAAAGAGAACTAAATTCACGCGGCGTAGTAGAGGAGTAACGGCGGATGAATGGGTTACATATTGAATGGTTAGACCCTCATTCATTGTTTGGCAGCGCCTGTGGACTGTCACGTCGCCTGCATCGCTGACACCTTCGACGTAAATAGGTTTGCCGGGTTGCATATAATACGGCGGATCCCGTTTAATTCGACCGCAGATTACTTAAATTTTCATCAAGTTGTTAACTAATTATCCAGGAGATGAAGTAAGTAGTGACACCATCTGCGGGTATTAATATATTTACATACATGGTATTTGCATACATTAATAAAGACAAGTTATAAAATACTATGTACACACAATCTATATACACAAAATATGTCGCCTTTATTAATGCAACGATAATAGAACAGAATCTATGGTAATCCAGAGGTGGCATTTATAATGGAATACCTACGTCTTAATTAATTTCCTGTATCGTGATAAATTCGACAATAGCCAACGTCGTTTCTGGATCATTCAGAATAAATATACCTAATTTGAATATGGCAACAAGATGAGACATTATACCTGCACTTCGGAAATGTGTTAACTTTCACTGTGAGTATAATTTGAGCTGTCTTCAATGTCCAGAGCGCAGGGTACATATTCTTGGGTAGAGTCCTGAAACAGTGCAAAAAAATTTCTCTCATTTCTTACCTCTATCAGTTTTGAATACACAGTTGCCTATTATATGCCACACCGCGGAACATCGGATGGAAAATTGATCCAACGAATATACGTAGTGCAACAACTAATAACTCACCGAACTTACTATTATTTCGGTACCTTCTTCCAAGTTGAGCTCATCTCCGTCGTCTGTCGTTAAAATTATCACTGAATCTTCCGGTATCCCGTTTTCGTCTATGTACGTTATCGGTATTTCTGAAGTTACCTGCGAAAGTAAAACGGTAACGATAAATCAACAGTTCAAAAAAATCATTCCGCAGAGTTAAATTTTTCGCAAAAAACACCAAGAACACTGGCATGAATAAAGTTTTTTGCACGTTACATGCCTCACAATACGCAAATTCAGGTTCCTGTTCTTTATGGTCAGACAAATCGTTCAATTCTTCTGATTTTTGGTTACCCTCCTCGTCTACAGATCGATTCGGCTTTTTCCCATCCTGCTGTAACCTCCTCCATATTGTTGTTTTGGGGATATGGTAAGTCATCGATGCTGCAGCCTGTGACATTTTTCCACCCCTGCAAGCAGTCACTGCTTGCTCTAATCGAGATTTTTTCAAATCCTCGTTCTCAGTCTTTCGTTTTTTCCAGAACGACAAAGGAAGCTTTCCTTCATCCACCAACCTTGCTTTGTCTCTGAACAAGGTCGTTTTTGGAATCTGAAATGGCAATTTTTATTGTTAATTTACTGTCAGAGGAGAGAAAGAGACCAATCCTACTAATATATAGGGAAAAACCATTTCTTAATAATTCGTTACTTCCACTGTTGGGTATACTCATTGAGAATCAAAAACACACGTACTTGAAATTGGAGGGACACTTTTGTGAGGTTTTCACCTCTCTCCAAAGCTTTAACTGCAGCCTCTCTCTTATTCGCATCATAAGATTTCTTCATTTCTGTCCGTTGACCAAGAATCTGGCAACCTTCTTTCTGAATCCTCCGCCATAGCACAGTTTTTGGAATGCTAAATATTTCCGATGCCTGCTGCAAGCTTGAACCCTCTGTAATTCAGTAATTAAAGCATAATAATAATTGCAATTCGATTATTCTCTGAACATTACTCTTCAAAACGAATTATTTCTGCGCACCCAAAACAGCATTTATCGCCGCCTTCATACATTCCGCCGAATACTCATTTCTAGAAGCATTTAAATGAAGTCCTAGGGCTTTAGCTCGCATATACAATGTAGACCTGGGTATACCATGACTAGTTGCGGCCTCGACCAAGGTATGCCCTGTTTTGAGATCGTTTATCGCAGCCATAAGCATGTCTTCGCTGTAGTCTTTCTTGGAGGAGTCTCGCCTCCGCTTCCTTTTAGGACTAGTCACAGATATATTGCTTTGCTCGATCCGATTATCGACACTTTCAAAGTCTTGATCCAATGTGTTTAATTCTTGTTCTTCAGCCTCGTTAAGCTCGCTAAATGATTCAACCGTCTCCTCGCTGACATCCTCACCGGAAGTCCCGGTATCACTCTCATCCAAACCATCTATCTGTAATGGGGTCAACGTTTGTTTGTCATTACAGGGCAATTGATATGTAAAGTGAAACTCACCTCCATAAGACCTCGTATTTTCAAAGAATGGGCGGTATCGAGCAGACTCCCTATGTTATCCACAGGTATGCTGACCTCTCCGTTGTAAATGAAGTCTACGATAGAGCGAACATCGTTGGCAGATACATCGCTAAGTATAATTGTAGGTGAGTCCTCGTTTACTTGATTTAGAATTTCCTAAAATTATGTTATTTTGAGATAATGAAGCAACTACGATTGTCAAACTCATATTAGATATGAAATATTTCATCTCAAGGTAGTTACGACTTGCGTAACGTTCATTACAAGACACTAAATGTTCGGAGGAAAGGGTTAACGTGCGTTTGTTTACGGAATGCGCTTAGTACTTGGAACAAGGTGCTACAGGCAGATAATACGATGCGATGTGCATGAATCTTGTGTCCGTCAGCAGAAATGGTAACGTCCACCATGCAATTCTCGTCTAGTAGCTGACGAACAACGCATGGTACGTGGCTCCCGTAGTCGCTCCATTTGAAACAGTAGCTCTGCGAGATCCCCGGCTGACTCGGAGGACTGGCAGCCTCGGACATGCCGTTTCAAATTCGTTTCGCGTTTCGTTTCGATTCCAATTTTTCGCACGACCTCCGGCCGTTGGAAGTATGCCTAGAGTCTTAACACCACCGGAACTTGGAACGGAACTACCGACACGGAACTGATAGAAGTCACAGAACCGCTACAACGACAAAACCCCGACGTGAGTGAAGCACACCAAAGTGGACAAAGGGGTTTTCTCAAACGAGCAGACCTCACGAGGGTTATGACTAACTAGAGGACTAACTGTATGAGCGTTTACGAGTTGCCTATATTCAGGTACATTAGACAATTCCTCCGTAGACAATTCCACGGAGTAGTAGGAAGGAGACAACATTTCCCCAGTTTTGAGGTAACACAAAAAAAGTTGAATAAAGGCAATTGAAGCGCCTCTGACGAAAAAAGTGAAATTTTCGCTATAAAATGTAAAAAAAATAAGGGTGGTGATCGTAACCTATAAACCCTCATGCTATAAACATACTCCGTAATTTCGTAAGATACGCATTTGAAGTGAAAACCAGTGAAAACCGAGTAATTGCTTTTCCAACCTCAACCGAAATTAACTACGACGAAAAAGTAGCAAACGGCGAATCGCTAGATCTTGGGGCGAAGGGGGGAGAGTGCCATACGGCCTTACACTGCAAGAGGCGCTGGAATCGCCGTGGTTTTGCCCCTGCAAAAGTGTGTCTCTTTCCTAGCAGTTGTACTGATTGTTACGGATATAAATCCGTGCACGCGTGTCACGCGTGTGAAGGTTGGAGGTTACGAAATAGAAACGTAAACACTCGACTGTCATTTAGAGCACAGTTTTGAGATTGGAAAAATTACGACTTGTGATTGAAAAATGAGTGAAAAACGCGTTCACCAACCGGTAGTTCGTTACAAGGGATACGAGGCAAATAATGAGTGGACTAATGATGAAAAAGTGCTCTTATTAAAGGGTTTAAAGAAATACGGACATAAAGATATATCGAGTATAGCTAAATTGGTGCCAAGCAAATCCCCGGTTGCAGTGAAAACGATGATTCTCAACACAATGATGGCTGCACGTCGTTCTACCAAACCAGGGAGAACACCACCTATAAATATGTGGCTAGAACGAACGTCGCTTGATGATACAAACTCGCTGATTCCCCAGGCCTTGCAATTCATATCGTTGTTCGAGAGACACCCTGCTGCTGCAAATTGTGGTGGCTGTGATCTCAGGTAAATAGACAAGCTTACACCATCGGAGCATTCTTAGGCTAATTTTGATTTAATTCTTTATTCAGAGCTGCCTACGACTACGTTTCTCGCATGACACGCAACCAACCTACTGCCGAGCTGTCAACAAATACTAGAAGAATTATTTTTAAAGCTATTTCAAAGACGGTCAGCAAAATGAGATTAAGCAGTCCTGAGAGCTTATTCCAGGCTATTAATAACGTAAACAAAACAGCCTTGCAAAAGGATTACACTCACAATACCGTAAGCCATTTGAATAACGTCCGGTTGTTTGAAACCTCATATCCCAGAACTGACCAGGATCTGATCTGTATTTGATTAGGACACACGTTATTTTTACTTTGTAGAAAACGCAACATAACGCTGGACCTCACAAAGTGCTACAAGAGTTGAACACATTCATGGTACCAACTGTGCAGCTTCGCAAGCCTTGATTTCATTTCAATCAAGGTCTGAACTATCATGGGTAGTTATTTCTATTATCTAAGACTATTTTCTCTTGTAAGGTGTAACTCTCAAGAGGCACGCTGAGTACAGGATACCCAGAGGTGATGACATATTTTGACAATTTTTAATGAATTCTTTTTCATTCTTTCTCTTATATCAAGAATCCTCTTTTTTTTAATATTCATTCCGCAAAAACTATCTTTTTCTACATTGTTTGAGCTTTTGATTGAAGAAAAAACCTGTATAAATCGATTAATTTAATCGTAAGATATAAATAATTAGCCACACGGGTATGACATACCCATGTGCTTTTGAATCGGAAAGCTGTGATAGTGTACCTCTCGAGGATTAAGCTCAGTTGATGCAGTTTCACCAATTGATAATCAGCCGAATTAGACGATAATCCTTTTTCATAGATCAAATACTGATCCAATCAACTTAAATATTTTTTATTTCATGTGTGATAAACAATTGCGTTAATTTAATAACTAAGTAATACATACAATACGTGTAATATAGATAAAATATTATTTAAAAATTTTTGTTTCGTTACACGAATTATTTATAACAATGATTGAATAAAAATAGTGTACATGTTTGTATCTTTACAATATATATGTATAATACACGCAAAAAATTTCTAATTTCAAAACAATAAAATACCCAACAGTTTTTAAAACTTTTGTTGGGAAATTGATAACAATTTTATTACTATTCATGGTTTGTGATCGATGGTTGAAAGAGTTATGTACACTATGGAAGGACATAAATTTGAAAAACTGTGTTGTGTCAGGATCATTTACTGATAACGTTGCACTTTGATCGAATTTAACTTCCTTTTGCTTTTCAAAGGATTAGTTAAATACAGAATAAAATTACGTCATACGGAAATTTCCTCTTATAAGGCACTACAGTTTTCAACAATATGCCTCAGTAATGTGCAAAATATTCTGTTACGATAAAATAAAGATGATCATACAACAGAGACTCAAAGGTGCGGTATAGTATTCGGTATTCAGGTAAATTAAGAAGACTGGTAATGTTCGGTATTGAAAGTCAAGTGATGGTTGAAATGGATGGGAATGTAAATTTTTTCATAGCCTATCGATTATACTTTCACATACATCGCTCAACATCAATGAACCATGAATCCCAACTAGCTTGAAACTTTTTGTGAAACATTTAAAAGTCTGATAGCAACATCACGGAAGAACAACTGCTTGCTGCACGTATTTATATTTTCATACAGCTATTGAACTGTATCTACTGTGTTTTTCCTATATTTCCTACAGTGAAACTTGATTGTTGAGCCTTCTTCATTTCAGCAAAAGAAAAGTAAGTTGACACCTAAACAATGTTATGATTAATCTTTCAGTATATTCCAAGCATCTTCTTCTAGTTTCGAAGTCAAATCTGCGGGCTTATTATTGTCTTCTTCAAAATCAATCAAAGACTTCTTTTTGCTGTTTCCTTTTTTTGATGTCCGAGGCACTGGCTTTGACCGATCATCCCCGATTGATTCATTTGATAATTTTGGATTAGTGCTACTTCCCCAGGAATCCCAGTCCCGACTAGAAAGCTTAGTTCCTGACGAACTGCTTCTGAAGAAATTATTTCACATGCAGTGCAGAACTAACAATGACGTACATTCGTCACTTAAGAATTTACAAATCAATACTACAAATCTACTCACTTCATCGTATTTCCAGCTACTAACGATGATTTTTCAGTTGAATGTGAGCTGCTGGAATAACTGTTTTGTTGAGTATTTGAAGTCTGGTAATGATCATTTGAATCAAACTGTTGATGCTGTTCGGATGAATTTGTTCCACTGATATCTCCCCATCCTCGACGCCCTATATCACTGACCTAAACAAATTGGAGTAAAGTAGAACTGATTGAATGCGTTTGTAGCATTAAGCTAAATCGTTTATAACAGCTGTAATATTTTTTACAGTTAAAGTAACAAACAAAACTGTAAGACTTCGAAGAGCGTATATCGTTTTAGCATTTTCGGAAAGAATTTATGAAAATGAAATGAACTGAGATTTGAATTTCGAGGATAAAAATTCAGACAAAGTGTTGACTGTTTGGCAAATTGATTAATTTCCGTTTCTACCTTTGCGGCAAGACTGTTAACCTGTGCTCCGACATCCTCCAAAATTGTACCGTCGCGAACCTAATGAAGTAAACATAAAAACAAAGAAACCAAAGTAGTAAACCTAAAGTATGTTCCGGATAAAAAAATGACGATTGTAAAATAATCACAATGTAGAGAAGAAAGAATCGAATAAAATGCATAAATTATAATGAGATGGTTTTATCGAGTAAGAAGAAAATGTGGAGTACCTTTTGAGAAGCCATTCCACCAATCTTAATTGCGTTTTCTGTCGCCTTGCTCGCGATCTTCGCTGCTGAAGATGACATTATTGACCAGCCCTGGAAACAAAATATACATTTCCTGAAGTTATAGGAGTCAAAGATTAAAAATCAGGTTTTAGCATAGTCTTGCAGAGTAAAATAAAATCTTACGCTGGCAAGGGAAGAGACAGCAGTGTCAAAAAATTCTTGGGAAGAACTCCGAGGTGGGGCATCCATTTGGTAACCAAAGCCTCCATACTTTCCTCCTTGATTTGGCGGTAAGTTTCTGCAAGTGTAATTTGAACTACTTTGAAAACTTGTGGGATTAAACCATAATTCCCAAGAGGACTAATGATTATTTTTCATAAAGCTGTTTCTTGAATTCATAACTTAGTGTGCGAATTACTTGCAGGGTAGTACTGAAATGCCTTATACTCACTCGGGTCTAGATGCATTTTCATCCTGTTTCCTGGCAAAGAACGATTCAGTTTGAGTTTTAAAGCTAGCTGAGTTAAAGTTCTGATACGAACTGGATTCTTCACTCTGATATGAGTTTTGTTCGTATCTACTATTATTGTCTTGATACGACGAACTCCTCGAACTCTTGACACCGGAAGAACTTGGGCTCCACGTTTCCCCACGTGCCAATGTCGCTATCTAAATACGTCAGTTGACGATCATTCAATATAAAAGAAATGAATTGTTAAAAAAATACTGTCTATGCAAATACGAAATTCAATAGCTGATAAACGTGTGATTTCACTAATTGTATCAGTGGCTAAGACCGGCATGTTGTATCCCTGACACTGAGTTACTAACAACTTTAACTCTGTGTTGAGCCAGTCTTTTTTAAATACTGAAAGAGGAAAGTCTCGTTACCTTGTCTCTGTAAAGAGCTGCAGCATTAGTGTTATATCGTTGCTGTATAGACATGGAATCATCCCAGTCAGGTTGAGCCTCGAAGAATTCTCGAGCCTTTCTGTTTCCACCAACTTTCATTTTCTCAAGTTCCGAGTCTTTCCATTTGTCCATAGAAACGGATCGAACAAAGGATAAGTGCACGCCAAGACCTCGGTGCTTGCCGGAACACTCGAGGCAGATCCATATTCCATAAGTAACAGAAACCCATTGAGGATTGTGGGCTCCACACTCGAAGCATTTCTGGTGTAAAGATGAAATGAAAATTATGATATTAACGAAATTACCCGCGTTATTGACACGAGGTATGACAAACGTCTGTTAAGGTGAAACCTTACGCTATTTTCATCACGGGGTTTTAATTCACCAAGTATTCGTCGTGTTCTCGGGCTCGCCATGTCCCTGCTGGGGTCGAGACCTCGTCCCAGCTATCGTTGTGAATTCGGTCAGTGAATGGATAACGCTGACACTTTGATTCGAAGGTGACGACAAAGCGACGGGGTATGCATACGAAGAACCGCCAACGTTTACAGACCTCTGATTTCAGCTGATGTGCGAATTACGGCGCGCGTCGTGCCCGACAGATGCGATTTCCATTCAGAGGTTACCACGGCACAAAGTCACAAAGTCAGCTGTCAGCGTGTCAGTACTACGACGACTCGGGCTACGGGCATGAACTGCTGCACGATTGCCACAGCATAAGGCTCTGTTTGCAATAAGCGATGCCCGTTCGACCAATGAGCAGCTCGGATTTCGGGAATGCGATGATCGAGGCGAACGATTATGTGAACCTGGCAATAAGGGGAATGAAAAGCATGTGGGTAACGTGGGATGACGTGGCCGGTCGTGGGTATCTGCGGGAAGAAGAGTGTACGGCATCGCTGCAGTGTGCAACTTGGCGAACTTGGCTGAGCTTCAGGACTGAGTTTCGGAAAAGGCTGCGACATGGCTGCCGCAGGATCGTCGATGGTCGGTAATGGCTTAGTCATATAATAAATATGACATTGATTTTGAAGTGGCTCGGTGACCACGATGAGAAGTCGTTCGGACCAGGTACTGATTCGAGGTGGAATTAAAAGCAAGAAAACCGGAGCTGATAACTTGAGGCCGGGGGTCATATATGATACGTAACGCAAACGTAACTGGAAGACGAGAGCAGTGTCCACTACACGAGTTTTGAGATGATATCAGAGCCTCATTGAACGCGGAAGAGATCTTCTCATAGCGGACTAAACTTCTCGATATTTTAGCGGATACCTCGTGTGCGTCAATCTCACGATGTTTTGGAAGGTTTCCTGAAATCTCTGATAGTCCAATTAGTAGTTAGAGTTTCTACGCATCTAATCTCGAATGGAAGGTTTCAGGATCCGGAATCTCAGAGAAAGAAGGCTTGGATTCTGGTTGGATTTTTTCGGGCAAGAATTCGTGGAATTTGAAGAATGCTTGTCTAGACATTAAGATACCTCTATCGCTGCGAAGGATATCGTTTTCTGAGTTCCTGGGGGTCCGATTAGTCAGAAAATGGTCGTACAAATCGAATCTGAGACTACAAATTTTTGGCTCCGAAAATTAAAAAAAAAGTAAGGCTAACCCTTTGTTTATGGCGTTGCCCGAGACGTTTCCGTTCACACCTTTCGCAGGGAATTAAGCTGGCTTACAATTAGCCACCGACGATTGTACTTCCTCCTGATTGCAGTGTTCAATATCTCGCGCACGGGGCAACCCGCATACTTGTCCGCATTATTCTCGCTTCGTGCACCTGCAGCTTCCACCTCCATGTTGCGAAATCCGGGTGAACTTGTGCTGCCCCTTCCGCATTCTGAGCTGTATCAGCATCTCTGCCGGACGGAGGAGACCCGCTCTTGATGGCGGCTCGTCATCTAGTCTTCTCCACCTCCTGTTTCCCACGTTTCTATGTTTCTATGTTGCTGCTTTCTTAGCTTTATTCTGCTTTCTTGTCATTTCTTTTCTTTTTCGCTTTTTTTCTGACATTGTCTTCGCCGTCTTTCTCTGTTCTATTCTCCGTTCTAATTTTTATCGCTAGATCTTAAATAGTAATATAGAACTAGGCTAAGGTTTTGGAATTAAGGCTCTGTTTCTTTTTAATTTTGCAATAATGTTTTCCAATATTGTTATGGAAAAGATGAAAAATAAACCATTAAACCATTAAACCCCTTTGCTTTTTTTGCGAAAATTTTCGCGATTTTGAAAAGTGCTGGAATAAATTATTTGATGCACTATGCCGACGTAATTTTGCGAGAGGAATCGAATGGTTGCAGTTGAAATCCGCTGCGATGAACGGATCGAGAGTTACAGCCATAAACGAGAACCTGAGTTTCCGACATTTTTCAGCTGGTGATCTTTTCGTCGTAATTTGTCTGCCGTTGGTCCTACGCTCTTTTCGCTGCGTTTTCTGAGTTCCTGGGGGTCCGATTGGTGAGAAAATGGTCGTACAAATCGAATCTGAGACCAAAAATTTTCGGCTCCGGAAATGAAAAAAAAGTAAGGCTAACCCTTTGCATTTTTGGCGGAAATTTTGGCGATTTTAAAAAGTGCTGGAAATAATTCTTTGATGCTCTATTCCGACATAATTTTGCGAGAGGAATCGATTGGGCGCAGTCTCAATACGCTGCGAGCAACGAATCAAAAGTTACAGCCAAAAAACGAGAACCCGTGTTTTTGACATTTTTCAGCTGGTGCTCTTTCCTTCGTAATTTCTCTGCCGTTGGTCCTACGCTCTTTTCGCTGCGTTTTCTGAGTTCCTGGGGGTCCAATTAGTGTGAAAATGGTCATACAAATCGAATCTGAGACCAAAAATTTTTGGCTCCGAAAATGAAAAAAAAGTAAGGCTAACCCCTTTGCATTTTTGGCGAAAATTTTGGCGATTTTAAAAAGTGCTGGAAATAATTCTTTGATGCTCTATTCCGACATAATTTTGCGAGAGGAATCGATTGGGCGCAGTCTCAATACGCTGCGAGCAACAAATCAAAAGTTACAGCCAAAAAACGAGAACCTGTGTTTTTGACATTTTTCAGCTGGTGCTCTTTCCTTCGTAATTTCTCTGCCGTTGGTCCTACGCTCTTTTCGCTGCGTTTTCTGAGTTCCTGGGAGTCCAATTAGTGAGAAAATGGTCGTACAAATCAAATCTGAGACGAAAAATTTTTGGCTCCGAAAATGAAAAAAAAGTAAGGCTAACCCCTTTGCATTTTTGGCGAAAATTTTGGCGGATTAGAAAAGTGCTGGAAATAATTTTTTGATGCACTATTCCGACATAATTTTGCGAGAGGAATCGATTGGGCGCAGTCTCAATACGCTGCGAGCAACGAATCAAAAGTTACAGCCAAAAAACGAGAACCTGTGTTTTTGACATTTTTCAGCTGGTGCTCTTTCCTTCGTAATTTCTCTGCCGTTGGTCCCACGCTCTTCTCGCTGCGTTTTCTGAGTTCCTGGGGGTCCAATTAGTGAGAAAATGGTCGTACAAATCGAATCTGAGACGAAAAATTTTTGGCTCCGAAAATGAAAAAAAAGTAAGACTAACCCCTTTGCATTTTTGGCGAAAATTTTGGCGATTTTAAAAAGTGCTGGAAATAATTCTTTGATGCACTATTCCGACATAATTTTGCGAGAGGAATCGATTGGGCGCAGTCTCAATACGCTGCGAGCAACGAATGAAAAGTTACAGCCAAAAAACGAGAACCTGTGTTTTTGACATTTTTCAGCTGGTGCTCTTTCCTTCGTAATTTCTCTGCCGTTGGTCCCACGCTCTTTTCGCTGCGTTTTCTGAGTTCCTGGGGGTCCAATTAGTGAGAAAATGGTCGTACAAATCGAATCTGAGACCAAAAATTTTTGGCTCCGAAAATGAAAAAAAAGTAAGGCTAACCCCTTTGCATTTTTGGCGAAAATTTTGGCGATTTTAAAAAGTGCTGGAAATAATTCTTTGATGCACTATTCCGACATAATTTTGCGAGAGGAATCGATTGGGCGCAGTCTCAATACGCTGCGAGCAACGAATGAAAAGTTACAGCCAAAAAACGAGAACCTGTGTTTTTGACATTTTTCAGCTGGTGCTCTTTCCTTCGTAATTTCTCTGCCGTTGGTCCTACGCTCTTTTCGCTGCGTTTTCTGAGTTCCTGGGGGTCCAATTAGTGAGAAAATGGTCGTACAAATCGAATCTGAGACGAAAAATTTTTGGCTCCGAAAATGAAAAAAAAGTAAGGCTAACCCCTTTGCATTTTTGGCGAAAATTTTGGCGGATTAGAAAAGTGCTGGAAATAATTTTTTGATGCACTATTCTGACATAATTTTGCGAGAGGAATCGATTGGGCGCAGTCTCAATACGCTGCGAGCAACGAATCAAAAGTTACAGCCAAAAAACGAGAACCTGTGTTTTTGACATTTTTCAGCTGGTGCTCTTTCCTTCGTAATTTCTCTGCCGTTGGTCCCACGCTCTTTTCGCTGCGTTTTCTGAGTTCCTGGGGGTCCAATTAGTGAGAAAATGGTCGTACAAATCGAATCTGAGACGAAAAATTTCTGGCTCCGAAAATGAAAAAAAAGTAAGGCTAACCCCTTTGCATTTTTGGCGAAAATTTTGGCGATTTTAAAAAGTGCTGGAAATAATTCTTTGATGCACTATTCCGACATAATTTTGCGAGAGGAATCGATTGGGCGCAGTCTCAATACGCTGCGAGCAACGAATGAAAAGTTACAGCCAAAAAACGAGAACCTGTGTTTTTGACATTTTTCAGCTGGTGCTCTTTCCTTCGTAATTTCTCTGCCGTTGGTCCCACGCTCTTTTCGCTGCGTTTTCTGAGTTCCTGGGGGTCCAATTAGTGAGAAAATGGTCGTACAAATCGAATCTGAGACGAAAAATTTTTGGCTCCGAAAATGAAAAAAAAGTAAGGCTAACCCCTTTGCATTTTTGGCGAAAATTTTGGCGATTTTAAAAAGTGCTGGAAATAATTCTTTGATGCTCTATTCCGACATAATTTTGCGAGAGGAATCGATTGGGCGCAGTCTCAATACGCTGCGAGCAACGAATCAAAAGTTACAGCCAAAAAACGAGAACCCGTGTTTTTGACATTTTTCAGCTGGTGCTCTTTCCTTCGTAATTTCTCTGCCGTTGGTCCTACGCTCTTTTCGCTGCGTTTTCTGAGTTCCTGGGGGTCCAATTGGTGAGAAAATGGTCGTACAAATCGAATCCGAGACTACTAATATTCGGCTCCGAAAATGAGAAAAAAAGTAACGCTGACTCCTTTGCATTTTTTGCGAAAATTTTGGCGATTTTGAAAAGTGCTGGAATAAGCTATTTGATGCACTATGCCGACGTGATTTTGCGAGAGGAATCGAATGGTTGCAGTTCAAATCCGCTGCGATGAACGGATCGAGAGTTACAGCCATAAACGAGAACCTGAGTTTCCGACATTTTTCAGCTGGTGATCTTTCCTTCGTAATTTCTCTGCCGTTGGTCCTACGCTTTTTTTGCTGCGTTTTCTGAGTTCCTGGGGGTCCGATTAGTCAGAAAATGGTCGTACAAATCGAATCCGAGATTACGGATATTCGGTTCCGAAAATGAGAAAAAAAGTAAGGCTGACTCCTTTGCATTTTTTGCGAAAATTTTGGCGATTTTGAAAAGTGCTGGAATAAATTATTTGATGCACTATGCCGACGTAATTTTGCGAGAGGAATCGAATAGTTGCAGTTCAAATCCGCTGCGTTGAACGGATCATAAGTTCTAGCTGAAAAACGAAAGGTTTTTTCCTAACATCTCGCCTGTTGGTGCTACGCTCCTCTTAGTACGTTTTTTGCATTCCCGGGGGTCCAAATTGTCAACAAATGGTCATACAAACTGATTCTGAGACCAAATAGTCTTCTGTTCACTGCATACTAATTATTGCTTATAGAAACAAACCAGTTTTGAAGCATAATTTATTCTTCACATGTAAGATATTTTTACATCATTCATAAATATGGGCATGCGACGTAAGATTGGTTAATGCTTGGATGTTGAAGCACCTATATTTACGTCTCTCACCAATCATACGTGGCATATTACCATTTTCTTCAGTTCACTTAAAAATATAATAGGATTCGTATAATATGTTTATACTTATGTATAAAGCAGCATGTATATGGTTTACTATTATTATAATAAATACTTAATGTAATTCTCACAAACTTATCATCGATTACGAACTCAGTAATTGTAATAATATTAATTTCAATGTCCAATATATAAATAAAATCAGGTTTATCCAATAACGGTTGTACATACGTTACAATAATTTCTCCTTACAATTCGCAAACACGCTACTTTCATAATAACATATGTCTGCTCAAAGCTAGTACACATTTATCACTCTTGCACTCGTTATATTCGTTAAGTCTCGGGGATAATAGCTAAATTAATATTTTTGGGCTCGAATAATAAGGTGTTCTCTAATGTCCTTACGCACTTTTTAGTTTTTATTGACAGACCAACTCTTTACGTATTTAGCGTTTCGCAAAGTTTGGGTCTCATATGTCTGCAAGTAACTATTAACCAATATATATCAATGTAGACCTCGAACGTAATCTTCGAGTCTTCGTAAGATACACGTTCATTGTCTGAATTTCGTGTTAACTTTCCTTCAAACATTAACGAAATATTTAATTCTTTCAACGATTATAAAAACTACCCGCAACTTCTAAACCTTTTTGACGATTTAAATATCCGGTGAGTTGCAGAAGTTTCTTTTTTCATTTCTAGTCGGTAAAAGTCAGAAAATTCTCAAGCTTGGTCCTTTAAAAAATATTTACATTCTCAGGTTGTCGGTTATTTCCGACGTTCGCCTACGTCAACATGGACTTTGTATTGCAACAGTAACAATGAAGTATCTAGTGATTAAACCTTTCTTTGACCGGTTGGTGAAGACATTCATTTAGTAGTTATGGCTTTGACAGTTAATTCTGATTGCAATACAAGACTACAACTATTTACATTACGTACAAACAACATGCTTATTTGAAGAGTTGATTAGCATAATGCCATATCCTGAAGAAGTACTCATCCTTTCGTAGTAGGCGTAATCTTGCGTAAGAATGAATATCGGCATCCATGTTGTGTTCTCTGAGCCACGAACTTGTGTTTTCTGTACTGTAACTCAGAGAGGCTGTTTCCCCTCTATCAGTTGCTTCTGCAACTGGTTCGATGACCGACAATTCTGCGGGGCACAAAGCATTTTATGAAAACAAGAAATTGACATCAAGACGCACCTCACTAAGCAATAGCAAATAATGTGAAAATAATACATACCAGAAGCAGGTAAGACTTTGAATGGTTCTTCAGACTCCAAGGGCTCGCTGTGACCCACTTCGTTTTTGGCAAAGATTCTAATCAGATACTCGTGGTTCTCCTGAAGGTCTTTGATGGTGAGCTTTTGGATGTCTGCGTTAACTCGTCCAACCTCCATCCACATTGTCTTCTTAACGTCTCTAATAGCGATTTTATAACCCTCCAACGGTGCGCCGCCGTCGGACTCTGGTCTGCCCCACTCGATGACTATCGTGTTTCCAGCAATTTGCCGGATTTCGAGTGGCGCCGTTGGGGGTGACGGGACAGCTGAAATAGATCATAGCATCAGAAAACCCAAGAAATAGTATCCCATAAACAAACTATGTTTTAAGGTTTTCCCGTATGGTCGTAATATCGTGACCACTCACTTGCATGTGTTTTCAGAGTAACGGCTTCCGATGTTGCCGGTGTACTCAAGCCTACGATGTTTTCAGCGAATACTCTGAACATGAATTCACTCTCTTTGAGATTCTCAATGCAATGTTGATGCGTCGTAGCGTCAAGCGTGATTATTTTGCTCCACTTCGCACCCTTTCCAGTCATTGTTCTCTTCTCAACCACGTAGCCTGCCGGGAAACAAATTCATAGGTGAACACTTTGTTCCGCAATACGGAAACCTAATTCCTTTATTCCTAGTTTGAACTCTTGATCTACTCGACGTGGTCAAGATCTTACCTGTAAGCTCTGTTCCTCCTGTGCTGGCTGGTGGCGCCCATGTCAGGGTTGCACTTCGACTAGTTATACCAGTCACTTGTAAGTTCAGCGGGCATGAAGGTGGTGCTGAAAGTGATGAGATATTTAAATGGTTTACTATTGGTCTAATATATAAATAAAGAATATAAACGAAGAGCTTATTTTCGATAAGAACGTGTTAATATAAGCCAAAGCACATAATTAATTTATGGTTCAGTATTCCAAGTAGCATGAATATAGAACGTCAAATGGTAATTGTTCAGGAAAAGGAATTGATTCAAATGATGCTATTCCATGAACTTACTTTTACTTGTTACAACCTTAGTCGTTGGAAATATGCCGAGTAAAGCATACATTGTACTTTCGGTAAGCTTGGTTATTTCTACGTAGAAAGGAAAGCGAACAATTAGTAAGCGAAGCGTTTTGTTAAAGAGCACTGTCAAGATAAGAATAATGTGCATTATCAAGTAGAGCTAGTAATTTTTAATTCCTTGATAGACTTACTGATTCTTTTACCAGTTGTGATAGGCTCTTCTGGTAAATATGGTGGCCCGCTACCTACACTATTTCGTGCTGTTATTCTAAAGTTGTAGGGAGTGTCTGTCTTCAGATCTGACACGATAATATTTGTCGTCTCTCCCTGTGTGCTGCCGATCTTTAAATATATATGTTTTTTTTTATTGCCTCCTATGTGCCGATGTTTGGACGATAATGACATTTTGCAATAGCAAGATCACTAAACGTTTCAATTAAGAATATTTACCTTCTGCCATGCTTTCTTAGATACTTCTTTCGTCTCGACAATGTACTCTATGATTGGAGAGCCTCCGTCATTCTCAGGCGGCTGCCACTTTATGGTGAAGGAAGTTTTCGTCATTCCCGAGACATCGAGAGGTCCTCGGGGTGGCCCTGGTTTTTCTATAGTAATTATAGTCAAACAATTGTAATTTACTCTCATCGTTAAAATGATAACATCGATTCGTTTTCACTTCTTCTACTCACCGAATGAAGGTTTAATCGTGACTGGTTCCGATTCCAGTGGTTCTGACGATCCGACAGGGTTTTTAGCGACAACTCGGAACAAGTATTCCGAATCTTGCTGCAATTTTTGTATACAATAAGACTCAGCATCTTTGTCGACGTCAGCTACCTTCATCCAGACCATTTTTTCCGGCTCACACTTTTCAATCGTGTATTTGCTAAGCTCGAGACCTCCGTCATCTGCAGGTGGTTTCCACTCTATGGTGATTTGGTCTTGTCTGATGTCTCGCATTACTATGGGTCCACGTGGTTTGCTTGGCTTGTCTAACGGATAAATATTTACACAGAATGAAATTTAGAGTGAAATTCACAGCGTTATACAATTTGAATGAATAAAAAAACAAAACATACCTATGACTCGGAGGTACATTTCGACGGACGTGCTACCCGCTTCGTTGGATGCTGTAACTGTGTAAGTTCCCGTATCTTCTCGTACTACTGAATATATTGTTATGGAAGAAGTTGTTTCTTCGTTGTAAACTGAAACTTGTTTCTCTGTGATTGTTTTTCCGTTTTTGATCCACGAAATTTGTGGCTGCGGAAATCCTGAAGCTTCGACGTTGATTTTCCACTGGCTCGTTACTCGCAGTTGTTGAGTCGCCAAGCTTTCGTCGAAATTTAGAGTAGGAGGCTCCTGAATTTTTAGTTCACATGTTGTCTCGGCCGTTCCAGCATTGTTTTCGGCTTTAACAGTAAAGGTAGCGGCTGAAGTCTCTGTTGTCTCTTTAATGGTATACTTTGCCACCCGATTTTCATATGTGATGTTGGCATTCTTAAACGGATTTCCATTTTTCATCCTGCAATGAGAGTTATATAGTCATCGTTGGTCTTCAAATCAATGCTGTAGAAGATAATCTGACCTAGTAAATTTAAATACGGAAACTACAGTTTTAGTTACCATGTGATCTTAGGTGTTGGAATTCCGCCGATTACACAGGATAGGGATACAGTTCGTTTCAATCCAGTTGTAACGCTGTTTAGTGGCTCTAAAATAAGTGGTGCTTCCGCTGCCACAGGCTTAGCGATCTTCAAGTACCTCGTGTTATGGGACGGCTCACTGGGACCGACCGTGTTCACAGCTGTTACGCGGAACATGTATTCCTTGTTTGTCACCAGTTCCGTTACTTTGTGGGTTGTTTCTGTGATCTTTTGCGTATTCCTGATCCATCTGTGAATTATTCACCATTGCAATGAAGTCATAGAGTTTCAAACGGTAATATCGAAATCAAGTTTCGTGGTTCATATTAGGTAAATAACTTACGAAAAGTCATCTCGATCGTGGTACTCGAGAATGTATTCGGTAATCGGAGTGTTTCCATCAAAGTCAGGTGCTTTCCAGTGAAGCGTTATGCTATCATCAGTCACTTCCAGGAGTTCTGGAATACCTGGTGTACTTGGCACCTCTGAGGACACATGTAACAAATTTAAATGTAGAATAATGTCGTCTCGACTGAAGAAACTACATCAGCTCTATAGTGATGCCTAGTTGCACCTAAGGTAATATTTATGAATAATGTAACTTACGCATAATGATGAGTTTGATGTCAGTGCTTGCCTCTCCACAGCTATTGGTCAGTTTCAAAGTGTAATTACCGATATCGTCTTCCTGCACCTTCTTGATGGTCAGAGTTGCTGATTCATCATCGGTAGTGGGAGTAATTCGTTTTGCTTTGGGAACGACCTTGCCGTTGACTGACCATTCGGTTGTGGCTTTAGGCGTGGCAGTGAATTTGACAGTAATATTGACGTCGTCGTCTTTCTTGACACGGTACTCTTTGGGCGCATCCATACTTATTTTTGGTGGCGTTTCAACAACTAAAATGGGAAGTTTTTGCAAAGTGTTAACTATCAGGTTCTTGAACATTGATATGTTACACCTAATACAATTCAATACACACCTTCGACTTTCATTTTTGACGATGTTTTCATATTCATTGCCACCGCGCTATATTCCACAGTATCTTCAATGGTACATTTCTTGACAATCAACTTTTTCACCGTACCCTCGTCTATAATGGTATATTTCGGCGATTCCTTAATTTCTTTTCCTTTCCTGTTTGTAAAAAGAGAACGTTAATATAACCATAATATTTTGATAACTATATCACCGGCAAAAGTATTTTGCCAATAATAAGGTGACTCACTTGAACCATTTTACCGGTACATTTGGTCTCGAGAGTTCAATGACGAATGAGGCATCTGAGTTCAGTGGTACCAGTGTAACGTCTGGTAATCTCGTTATGAAATCTACGCCAGGTTCTTCAACGGTCAATTTAGCTTTCGAAGTTTGTTCACCGACTTGGCAAGAGTATACTCCTGCGTCCGTGAGCTCTGACTTGTAAATTTTTAGCTTCTGTCTCTTGCCATCGATGGATAGTTGAACGTGTTCGGAAAACTGTAATTCTTCACCGTCCTTGAACCAGCGAACTAATGCATCACCTTTAGTCAACTCAATTTCGAACATAGCTTTTTCTCCTTTAGCTATAGTGACGTCCTGCATTTTGGTGATAATTTCTGGTGGCAGTTCTGAAATTTAGAGAAAATATGAAAAATTAATGGTCATTTTAGCTTTACTTGTGTCTTAAAATAATAAATTGGAAAATATCCGTCACGCGCTAAGTTGTAAAAGACAAATACTTACCAACTACGGTGACTTCTGCTGTGCATTCCTGATCTAATAAGGAACATGTGTATTCTCCTTCGTCGTGCACTGAAGTGCTTCTAATCAGAAGTTTCCTAACAGTGCCATCCTTGACAAATTCGAGTTTCTGTTTTTTCGGCTTGAGTGGTTCGCCATCCTTATGCCAACTAACTTCGGCTGTTTGCGAAGTTATTTCAACTTCAAGGATCGCTACATCACGTTCCTTCACCTCGAAGTCTTGGAGTTTCCTTACAAATTCTGGTTTCGTGGCTGTTTGAAGAATGAGCATTCAATGAGCATTAAACTATGTCGTTATGAAAGAATTAGCGTGACTTCGATATATCTATATCGAATTCGTTTTACACTTACTACTAACATAGGGGTATGTCTTTATTCTCACCTCTGATCACCACAGTGCTGGATGTACTCTGTTGTTTGACAGTACACTTGTAAACGCCTTCATCTGTCGGGCTGGTTTTCTTTATATGTAATCTATGGGACCGTCCTTCCTGGATAATTTCTCTGTGGTCCATGCCACTGATTTCCTTGTCGTCGTGCCACCAAGTTGTAGAAACGGTATGTGAAGTTTCGCAAGTAAGTTCTAGCGGTCTATACTCGTCTACTTGAACGTTCTCTTCAAGGTTCTTAGTGAAAACAACTTTGTCAACATCCACGGTGATCTTAGCTCCATGCGATGTTTTCCCAACTGGATTACTGGCGATACACTTATAATCGCCAGCATCAACTTCAGAGTCTGCATTCTTAATTTCAAGGGTGATGTTTTCTCCGTCGTAACTTTCCTTGACGTTTGAAGATGGTTCGAGGGGCTTGTTATTTCTGAAAAAATAAGCAAAGGTGTTACCATATCAGTGCTCACGTTTGAAACATAATTACTGATGAGCTGAATCATGTACCTCAGCCATGTAATTTCCGGCACAGGATTTCCAGTGACCTTAGCTGTTAATTTGACGGAACCCTTCTCCGGAACAGTCTGTTCTTGGAACCGTTCAGTAAATAACGGTGGTTCTGGAGCACCACTTGGAGTCTCTGTAAATTATAATTACAAGGTCAATAAATTGTCGCTCCTGCTGATGAGTTTTGGATTCACAATTTGAGAGAAGAAAACAATCTATTTTAAGCATTTAAAAGCATACCCTTGTGTGAGATGCGTGGCGATTTCTCATTTGCTGGATAGATTGCATCTATAGCAGGTGCGGGTTTAAGATCTGCAGAGCTTAGAGCAGCTGTAATGTTAGCTAAGCATTTTATGCGCAGACAAATTTACTGTCCATTTATTATTGAAAACAGAAACATTCAGCGTATTTATATGCAATCGAAAATAGGTGATGGATTATTTGATTGAGTCACATGCAATCACTTCGCGCTGTAACTGTGTTATTGTTGTTTTTATATTTCAGTATTACCTTCGACTGTTAGCGTTGCACGCGTTTCGGCCGTTCCTCGTTCATTTTTAGCAATTACAGCGTATTCGCCTGTATCGTGCAGCTTAGGTTGGATCAAGGTCAATGTAGTGGTATCGCCATCTCGCTTAGTGGCAACTCCCTTCAGCGGTTTCCCGTCCTTGTACCAAGTAAGTTGTGGCCTTGGATTACCTATAATTTGAGTGAAGAGCACCACTGTTTCCCCTTCGCGAATGACATAAGGTTTCAACGGTTCCAAGATTTCAGGTGGTTCTTTCTCGCCAGTTTGGACCTGTGCAATGGATCAATATAAATAACAAGAAATAAATTGTTACGAGTTTTGAAGTAATGAGGTTCCGTCAAAGAAGAGTGGATTATCAAGGTTGTTACGCTACCTTCAGCGGTATTTCGATGGTTGCTTCTCCCTCTCTATTCTTAGCCACGATTTTATAGCGACCCTCCTGAGTTTTCTTTACTTTCGTGATCTTCATTACGCTACAATACATGTGCATATCACTTTCGGTGACGACAGTCACGTTATCTTTTGTCGTCATTTCAGTTTCCTCGTAGTACCAAGTTATTTCCGGTTCGGGGACAGCGACTAAACGCCATTCTAGGACTACATCGTCTCCCGCATCAACGCATTTTGCCTTTGGTTTACGAGAGAAGGTTGGTGGTATACCTTCCAAGATGTCAGCAAGCGAGGATTCCCTGAAGATAAATATATCATTCGTACAATATTACTTTATTCAGGTATTTTATTTTTCATACCATTCATTTTTGAGAACCTGCCAACATTAAAGAGATTCAATAGTAGGTTTTGTACTATGTATGTACCTTGAGAGGCTTTTCCTGGATAAGCCAGTCATGTCTGATCCGTGGTCAGACAACGGTGCTTCAACAATTAATTCCGTGGTACTCGAGGCGAATCCTGCAGCGTTCTTGGCTACGCAAGTAAATGTTCCGGCATCTTCAGGGAAGACTTCACGAATAATAAGGGTCGCGACATTATCATCGTCGTAGTAAATCTGGAAGTCTGGCGATGGTTTGATAATGGCTGTTTGACGGAACCACGTGATTTGTGGACGTGGTATTCCTTCCACTTGGCATTCAAATTGAACTGTATAACCATCTGGGGTATGTTTTGGTTGTAGTTTTTCAATAAATCTCGGTGCAGATGCCTTTTCTCCAGGGCCAGGTTCTGAAAAATCATTTTTTTTTTCTTTTTTTTGAGAATAAGTGCATAGACCCGAATCCGAGTATAGTAGGGGTTGACAGATATACTTCCTTTACCACGTTTTTATGTTTGTAAGGAGCCTTACCTTACAAGGTTCACTACAAGTGGGATTGAGAATAAGTACGAAATATTTGAAACGAGGTACTTACTTTCGAAGACTGGTAACTTGTCGATTTTCTCGTGTAGTTTACGCTGAAGATAAATTGTGTACTGTGGTCCTTTGAGAAGATACTGTGCCGGCACCCAGCCTTTTTCTTCAGTTAAATGTTTTTTAACAAACCACCAGTCCGAATTGGTATGTTCTGTAAGAATAATTCAGTGTGTGTTAGAACGAGGATGATCATAAATAATTCCCGTTGGCGAAGGATTAGAGACATACCAATGATGTAAACTTTCTCTCCCTCGACCAAGTTGATGGCTTCATCAGTTTCAGCAACATATGAGCATATTGAGAACATCATGTCTCCATTTCGGACAACGTATTCCGTTTCATCTGAGAATATCATATTTGGGTCAAAGAATAGTAAGACGTATTGTAAATCGGAATTTTTACTTGAATAAAGCACTTTTAGAAAAGCACGTCCACTTACCCTCTTCCGATATGTTTCCTTCTTTCGTAATACTTAGAGTTGCTTCTTCTGAAAAAAGGTAAGAAAGACGTTTCCTAATTACACCTATGTACTATTGAATGGTGAAATATCATGCAAATCCCAAGAATCACGTTATTATAACCAGATATGACTTATACCGATATGCTTTTCAATCAGTCGACTATAAATAATTGAATATTGAGTCGTTATTTGATTGTGTTAGATGTACTCACGCGCCGAAGGGATGCCAGCAGTATGTTAATAGCAATTTATATGATTCTGTATCATGCTATTGGTTTTCTGTAGCTGTAAGCATGTCTCTATGCAAGCAGATGTTCTGAAATAGAGCTATTAAATTGTTCAAACCTTCGTCGTAAGTGGATACACGTCTTCTTGGCTTCAGTTTCAAAGCTAATGATTCGTCTGTTTCCTCATACGAGTATTTTCGATCACGTTTCAATTTTAGATTTACGTCATTCTCTTCAATTTCTTCAACAGAATAAGGCCTATGCTTTTTCTTGGTTTTGCGCTTCAGAGGTAAGTTGAATTCATCAACGTCGAGTTCTTCTATACTGTACTCATCTTTGACTTCTTCCTCACTATCGTCAATAATCTCCTCAATAATCGGCCCGCCGTCATCTTCGATTTCTTGCATAATCCGAATCGTCTCTTCACCCGCTTCTTCGGAATATGTGAGTGGTCGTTGTTTTGGTTTTAGACGAACTTTCCCAGACATTGTGATGTCTTCTTCCTCGTAGGTGTTTAGAGAGATTTTGAATTCTTGTTCGACGTCCTCTTTTGTCTTAGTAGTTCGAGGTCTGAAGGTAACATTCTCGACTTCAGTTACCTCCTTAACATCTGGTCTGGGTTTTCGCTTTGGCCTGAGCTTACGTAACGTAACATCTTCATATATTTCTTCGATAGGTTTCGGTATGGTTTTAGGCGGCCGTCTTTGTATAGTAAATTCTTCAACAACTTCTTCTTCGTCTTGTATGTCTTCAATTTCTTCAAGTTTTTGTATAGTCAACTCTTCGGCCTCTTCTTCGATAGCTTTCTTCTTAGGTTTCTTGAGAGTTACGCATTGCGTGACTTCTTCGGGTTCTTTTTGTTTCACATCCTCTGGTACAGGCTTCTTGATCGTTACTTCATCACTGGCCTCTTCTTCCACAGGTTTTTTCTTCGGCTTCTTCTTCAAAGTCACCTGCTGCGAAACTTCTTCAGGTTCTTCTTGTTTCACATCCTCTGGGGCAGGTTTCTTGATCGTCACTTCGTCACTGGCCTCGTCTTCTACAGCTTTTTTCTTGGGCTTTTTCTTCAGAGTTACCTCTTGCGAAACTTCTTCAGGTTCTTCCTGTTTCGCGTCTTCTGGCACAGGCTTCTTGATCGTCACTTCGTCGGCAGCCTCTTCTTCGATAGGTTTTTTCTTCGGCTTCTTCTTCAGAGTGACTTGCTGCGAAACTTCTTCAGGTTCTTCTTGTTTCACATCCTCTGGCATAGGCTTTTTGATCGTCACTTCGTCGGCAGCCTCTTCTTCGATAGGTTTTTTCTTCGGCTTCTTCTTTAGAGTGACTTGCTGCGAAACTTCTTCAGGTTCTTCTTGTTTCACATCCTCTGGCATAGGCTTTTTGATCGTCACTTCGTCGGCAGCCTCTTCTTCGATAGGTTTTTTCTTCGGCTTCTTCTTTAGAGTGACTGGCTGCGAAACTTCTTCAGGTTCTTCTTGTTTCACATCCTCTGGCATAGGCTTTTTGATCGTCACTTCGTCGGCAGCCTCTTCTTCGATAGGTTTTTTCTTCGGCTTCTTCTTTAGAGTGACTTGCTGCGAAACTTCTTCAGGTTCTTCTTGTTTCACATCCTCTGGGGCAGGTTTCTTGATCGTCACTTCGTCACTGGCCTCGTCTTCTACAGCTTTTTTCTTGGGCTTTTTCTTCAGAGTTATCTCTTGCGAAACTTCTTCAGGTGCTTCCTGTTTCGCGTCTTCTGGCACAGGCTTCTTGATCGTCACTTCGTCGGCAGCCTCTTCTTCGATAGGTTTTTTCTTCGGCTTCTTCTTTAGAGTGACTTGCTGCGAAACTTCTTCAGGTTCTTCTTGTTTCACATCCTCTGGGGCAGGTTTCTTGATCGTCACTTCGTCACTGGCCTCGTCTTCTACAGCTTTTTTCTTGGGCTTTTTCTTCAGAGTTACCTCTTGCGAAACTTCTTCAGGTGCTTCCTGTTTCGCGTCTTCTGGCACAGGCTTCTTGATCGTCACTTCGTCGGCAGCCTCTTCTTCGATAGGTTTTTTCTTCGGCTTCTTCTTTAGAGTGACTTGCTGCGAAACTTCTTCAGGTTCTTCTTGTTTTGCATCCTCTGGCATAGGCTTTTTGATCGTCACTTCGTCGGCAGCCTCTTCTTCGATAGGTTTTTTCTTCGGCTTCTTCTTTAGAGTGACTTGCTGCGAAACTTCTTCAGGTTCTTCTTGTTTCACATCCTCTGGCATAGGCTTTTTGATCGTCACTTCGTCGGCAGCCTCTTCTTCGATAGGTTTTTTCTTCGGCTTCTTCTTTAGAGTGACTGGCTGCGAAACTTCTTCAGGTTCTTCTTGTTTCACATCCTCTGGCATAGGCTTTTTGATCGTCACTTCGTCGGCAGCCTCTTCTTCGATAGGTTTTTTCTTCGGCTTCTTTTTTAGAGTGACTTGCTGCGAAACTTCTTCAGGTTCTTCTTGTTTCACATCCTCTGGGGCAGGTTTCTTGATCGTCACTTCGTCACTGGCCTCGTCTTCTACAGCTTTTTTCTTGGGCTTTTTCTTCAGAGTTACCTCTTGCGAAACTTCTTCAGGTGCTTCCTGTTTCGCGTCTTCTGGCACAGGCTTTTTGATCGTCACTTCGTCGGCAGCCTCTTCTTCGATAGGTTTTTTCTTCGGCTTCTTCTTTAGAGTGACTTGCTGCGAAACTTCTTCAGGTTCTTCTTGTTTCACATCCTCTGGGGCAGGTTTCTTGATCGTCACTTCGTCACTGGCCTCGTCTTCTACAGCTTTTTTCTTGGGCTTTTTCTTCAGAGTTACCTCTTGCGAAACTTCTTCAGGTGCTTCCTGTTTCGCGTCTTCTGGCACAGGCTTCTTGATCGTCACTTCGTCGGCAGCCTCTTCTTCGATAGGTTTTTTCTTCGGCTTCTTCTTTAGAGTGACTTGGTGCGAAATTTCTTCAGTTTCTTCTTGTTTCACATCCTCTGGAACGGGTTGCTTGACCGTCACCTCTTCCTGAGTTTCTTCCTCCACAGATTTCTTTTTCAGTTTTTTTGGCAGAGTTGCTTCTGACGAAATTTCTTCAGGCTTTCCCTCTTTTATTTGTTCTGAAACAAGTTTCTCAACTGGTGCTTCTATTTTAGTCTCACCTTCGACAGGCTTTTCTTGAGGTGTTTCATTTGACGTTATTTCTTTTTCAGGCTCTTCAGGTTTTTCTGGGGTAGTAGTGGGTGCAGGCTTTGACTTCTTTGAAATTTTTTTCTTTTTAGTCGATTCTTCGAAATCATCTACTGGATGCTTCTTCGTTGGTTCAGCCGTATCATCTGGGAGCCCTTCTACATCTTCGGTATCAGGTTTGTTTTTCAGCCAGCCCTTCAACTTGATGGTTTCTGGTTCGTCTTCAGGCTTATCAGAGGCTGGTATTCTAAATGTAACATCTGGTTCTTCCTCTGGGGTATCGGATTTGGGTTTTCCTTTTATTAAAGGAATCTGTTCAGTATCTTGATCTGGTTTCGTTTTCTTTCGTTTTGGATGCTGCGTTTTTTCAGGTTCGGGCTTAGGTTTTGCAGGGTGTTCAATTTCGTCAGAAACATATTTTTCGATCAGTGGGTGCTCGAAATCGAGTGGATTGAAATCGTCATGTTCTAATGTCGTATGCGGTTCAGTTGTTTCCTCCCGAATTATTCTTTCTGTAGGTTTCTCTTTAAGAGGCTCTTTCTTTATTTCTTTGGTATCTTCAACAATTTTTTCTGGTATCTGCTTCAATTTTATTTCGTCGATTTCTGGTTCTTCTGATGTCAAAATTTGACCCTTACCGACACGTAGTGGTTGAGGCTCTTCTGACTTTTCCTTTGGTTTCTTCGGTTGACGTTCGTAGATAGATTTATCCTCAATCTCTTCTAACGGAACTTTTTTCAATTCTTCAAATTCCTGATCTAATCTCTCGAGGTCTATCTCGTTTTTTTCTGTGAATTTCACTTTCTTTTGTTTTGTTTTTAACACTCTAAGTGCCTCTTTCGTATTTCTGGACAGAATTCCACATTGAACTGGATTTTCTTCGAAGGTATCTATTTTTGGTTTTCGTAATTGGGGCGGATAATCATCTATAAAAGTAATTCGACTACGAAGAAGTATTTTTGGAATCACCACGCCCTTTGATTCCTTCTTTTTGGGTATTGCTGCCTTTTTTAATTTAATTGTTGCGAATTGAGGCTGTTCATCTTCTGGTTGTGAAAATTTCAATTTCGTTGGTTGGTTTACTTGAGTTCGTTCGATTTTTTGCGGCACTAATTTTTGTAGCTTTGGAAGCTGAGTTTTCCTTTCAGTTTTTGATCTGGGCTCCCACTGAATCTTTTCCGGCATTGGCTCGAGAACTGGTCTTTCGTATGGTTCTGGTTCAACCCATTCAACATCCTCTTTCTTTGGAGATGTTTTCTTCTTTTTCTTTTTCAATACTTTTTTAGTCGGAAGTTCTTCAGAAGGCTTGATAATTTCTTCACCATGAAGTTTGTCTGGTTTTTCCGTAACGGGCGCTTCAGAAGACTTTTGTTCCCTGTCAGTAGCCTTACTGTTGTCTTCCTTCGTCACAGTTGCTTTTGAAATAACCACTTCGACAACTTCTACTCTATTAGGCTGCTCTTCAACTGGCACCGCTATTTCTTGATCAGGTTTCTTGTCTTCAAACAATTCTAGTGCTGACGTTCCAAGAATAACCTCAGTTGTCTCAATACTCTCTTTGGGAACAATATTTTCCGTAGCTTGTTCTTCAGTCGGTTTTTCAGTTGTGATACTCTCAACAACTTCAGCAGGCTGCTCCATCTCCGATGCTTTAGGTTTCTTCGTTTTCTTGGGCGCTTTCTTAACAGGGACTTCAGTGATTTTGACCTTATCAGGCTGTTCTTCAATTGGCATAGCTGTTTCTTGGCTCGGTTTTTCGTCCGTGGGTAGATCTTGAGTAGACGTTCCCAGAATAACCTCAGTTGTTTCAATACTTTCTGTGGAGAAAATATCTTCCGTAGCTTGTTCTTCCGGTGGCTTTTCAGTTGTAACATCCTCAACAACTTCAGCAGACTGCTCCACTTCTGCCGCTTGAGGCTTTTTCGTTTTCTTGGGCGCTTTTCTGATGGGAACTTCAGTGATCTTGACCTCATCGGGCTGTTCTTCAACTGGTATGGCTGTTTCTTGGCTCAGTTTTTCGTCCTCGGGTAATTCTTGAGTAGACGTTCCCAGAATAACCTCAGTTGTTTCGATACTCTCTTTCGGAAGCATATCTTCCGTAGCTTGTTCTTCAGTTGGCTTTTCAGTTGTGATGCCCTCAACAATTTCAACAGGCTGCTCTATCTCCGATGCTTTAGGTTTCTTTGTTTTCTTGAGCGCTTTGTTGACAAGAACTTCAGTGATCTTGACCTCATCGGGCTGTTCTTCAACTAGGAGGGTTGTTTCTTGGCTCAGTTTTTCGTCCTCGGGTAATTCTTGAGTGGACGTTCCCAGAATAACCTCAGTTGTTACGATACTTTCTTTCGGGAGAATATCTTCCGTAGCTTTTTCTTCAGTTGGCTTTTCAGTTGTGATGCCCTCAACAACTTCAGCAGGCTGCTCCATCTCCGATGCTTTAGCTTTCTTCGTTTTCTTGGGCGCTTTCTTGATAAGGATCTCAGTGATATTGACCTTATCAGGCTGTTCTTCAACTGATATGGCTGTTTCATGGGTCGGTGTTTCACCCTTGGGTAATTCTTGAGTAGACGTTCCCAGAATAATCTCAGTTGTTTCGATACTCTCTTTTGGAACCATATCTTCCGTAGCTTGTTCTTCGGTCGGCTTTTCAGTTGTAATGCCCTCAACAACTTCAACAGGCTGCTCTATCTTTGAAGTTTTGAGTTTCTTCGTTTTCTTGGGCGCTTTCTTGACAGGGACCTCAGTGATCTTGACCTTATCAGGCTGTTCTTCAACTGGCATAGCTGTTTCATGGCTCGGTTGTTCATCCTCGGGTAATTCTTGAATAGACGTTCCCAGGATGATCTCAGTTGTTTCGATACTCTCTTTCGGGAGCATATCTTCCGTAGCTTGTTCTTCGGTCGGCTTTTCAGTTGTAATGCCCTCAACAACTTCAACAGGCTGCTCTACCGCTGAAATTTTAGGTTTCTTCGTTTTCTTAGACGCTTTTCTGACAGGAACTTCAGTGATCTTGACCTCATCAGGCTGGCTTTCAACTGGAATTGCTGTTTCTTGACTCGGTTTTTCGTCTTCAGGTAATTCTTGCGTAGACGTCCCAAGGACGACTTCAGTTGTCTCGATACTTTCTTTCGGAAGAATATCGTGTATAGCTTTCTCTCTGCACGGCTGTTCGAAAATCATATCTTCAGCAACTTCTGAAGGCTGCTTTTCCTTAGAGGTTGTTGGCTTCTTCTTTTTATCAGGAACTCTTATCGCTTCTACTTCTGTAGTTTGGACGGTTCTCTCATCTTCGACAGCAGGCTTTGCCTTTTCTTCGGCGGGTTTCTCGATAACAATTTCTTCAACGACTTCATCTGGAACGCCATCGTCTCGGATAATAGCCTTTTTCTTCTTGATAACCTTTCTTGTTGGGGTCTCTATGATTTCCACGATTTGTTGTTCCTCCATCACTGTTGTCTCTTCGACTGGTTTTTCAATGACTTCTTCAATAACTTCTTCAGGCGCACCTTCCTTGGTTGGCTTCTTCTTCTTTTTGATTGTTTTCGTTGTTGGAGTTTCAATCGTTTCAATAATCTCCTCTTCTTCAACAACCGTCTTTTTGGTTGGCTTCTTCTTCGGTGCCTTCTTTATATCCACTTCTGTGATTTTAACGGTTTCCTCATCTTCGACAATCGGTTTTGCCTTTTCTTCGGCAGGTTTCTCGATAACGATTTCTTCAACGACTTCATCTGGAACGCCATCGTCTCGGATAATAGCCTTTTTCTTCTTGATAACCTTTCTTGTTGGGGTCTCTATGATTTCCACGATTTGTTGTTCCTCCATCACTGTTGTCTCTTCGACTGGTTTTTCAATGACTTCTTCAATAACTTCTTCAGGCGCACCTTCCTTGGTTGGCTTCTTCTTCTTTTTGATTGTTTTCGTTGTTGGAGTTTCAATCGTTTCAATAATCTCCTCTTCTTCAACAACCGTCTTTTTGGTTGGCTTTTTCTTTGGTGCCTTCTTTACATCCACTTCTGTGATTTGGACCGTTTCCTCATCTTCGACAATCGGTTTTGCCTTTTCTTCGGCAGGTTTCTCGATAACGATTTCTTCAACGACTTCATCTGGAACGCCATCGTCTCGGATAATAGCCTTTTTCTTCTTGATAACCTTTCTTGTTGGGGTCTCTATGATTTCCACGATTTGTTGTTCCTCCATCACTGTTGTCTCTTCGACTGGTTTTTCAATGACTTCTTCAATAACTTCTTCAGGCGCACCTTCCTTGGTTGGCTTCTTCTTCTTTTTGATTGTTTTCGTTGTTGGAGTTTCAATCGTTTCAATAATCTCCTCTTCTTCAACAACCGTCTTTTTGGTTGGCTTTTTCTTTGGTGCCTTCTTTACATCCACTTCTGTGATTTGGACGGTTTCCTCATCTTCGACAATCGGTTTTGCCTTTTCTTCGGCAGGTTTCTCGATAACGATTTCTTCAACGACTTCATCTGGAACGCCATCGTCTCGGATAATAGCCTTTTTCTTCTTGATAACCTTTCTGGTTGGGGTCTCTATGATTTCCACGATTTGTTGTTCCTCCATCACTGTTGTCTCTTCGACTGGTTTTTCAATGAATTCTTCAATAACTTCTTCAGGCGCACCTTCCTTGGTTGGCTTCTTCTTCTTTTTGATTGTTTTCGTTGTTGGAGTTTCAATCGTTTCAATAATCTCCTCTTCTTCAACAACCGTCTTTTTGGTTGGCTTTTTCTTTGGTGCCTTCTTTACATCCACTTCTGTGATTTGGACCGTTTCCTCATCTTCGACAATCGGTTTTGCCTTTTCTTCGGCAGGTTTCTCGATAACGATTTCTTCAACGACTTCATCTGGAACGCCATCGTCTCGGATAATAGCCTTTTTCTTCTTGATAACCTTTCTTGTCGGGGTCTCTATGATTTCCACGATTTGTTGTTCCTCCATCACTGTTGTCTCTTCGACTGGTTTTTCAATGACTTCTTCAATAACTTCTTCAGGCGCACCTTCCTTGGTTGGCTTCTTCTTCTTTTTGATTGTTTTCGTTGTTGGAGTTTCAATCGTTTCAATAATCTCCTCTTCTTCAACAACCGTCTTTTTGGTTGGCTTTTTCTTTGGTGCCTTCTTTACATCCACTTCTGTGATTTGGACCGTTTCCTCATCTTCGACAATCGGTTTTGCCTTTTCTTCGGCAGGTTTCTCGATAACGATTTCTTCAACGACTTCATCTGGAACGCCATCGTCTCGGATAATAGCCTTTTTCTTCTTGATAACCTTTCTTGTTGGGGTCTCTATGATTTCCACGATTTGTTGTTCCTCCATCACTGTTGTCTCTTCGACTGGTTTTTCAATGACTTCTTCAATAACTTCTTCAGGCGCACCTTCCTTGGTTGGCTTCTTCTTCTTTTTGATTGTTTTCGTTGTTGGAGTTTCAATCGTTTCAATAATCTCCTCTTCTTCAACAACCGTCTTTTTGGTTGGCTTTTTCTTTGGTGCCTTCTTTACATCCACTTCTGTGATTTGGACCGTTTCCTCATCTTCGACAATCGGTTTTGCCTTTTCTTCGGCAGGTTTCTCGATAACGATTTCTTCAACGACTTCATCTGGAACGCCATCGTCTCGGATAATAGCCTTTTTCTTCTTGATAACCTTTCTTGTTGGGGTCTCTATGATTTCCACGATTTGTTGTTCCTCCATCACTGTTGTCTCTTCGACTGGTTTTTCAATGACTTCTTCAATAACTTCTTCAGGCGCACCTTCCTTGGTTGGCTTCTTCTTCTTTTTGATTGTTTTCGTTGTTGGAGTTTCAATCGTTTCAATAATCTCCTCTTCTTCAACAACCGTCTTTTTGGTTGGCTTTTTCTTTGGTGCCTTCTTTACATCCACTTCTGTGATTTGGACGGTTTCCTCATCTTCGACAATCGGTTTTGCCTTTTCTTCGGCAGGTTTCTCGATAACGATTTCTTCAACGACTTCATCTGGAACGCCATCGTCTCGGATAATAGCCTTTTTCTTCTTGATAACCTTTCTGGTTGGGGTCTCTATGATTTCCACGATTTGTTGTTCCTCCATCACTGTTGTCTCTTCGACTGGTTTTTCAATGAATTCTTCAATAACTTCTTCAGGCGCACCTTCCTTGGTTGGCTTCTTCTTCTTTTTGATTGTTTTCGTTGTTGGAGTTTCAATCGTTTCAATAATCTCCTCTTCTTCAACAACCGTCTTTTTGGTTGGCTTTTTCTTTGGTGCCTTCTTTACATCCACTTCTGTGATTTGGACCGTTTCCTCATCTTCGACAATCGGTTTTGCCTTTTCTTCGGCAGGTTTCTCGATAACGATTTCTTCAACGACTTCATCTGGAACGCCATCGTCTCGGATAATAGCCTTTTTCTTCTTGATAACCTTTCTTGTCGGGGTCTCTATGATTTCCACGATTTGTTGTTCCTCCATCACTGTTGTCTCTTCGACTGGTTTTTCAATGACTTCTTCAATAACTTCTTCAGGCGCACCTTCCTTGGTTGGCTTCTTCTTCTTTTTGATTGTTTTCGTTGTTGGAGTTTCAATCGTTTCAATAATCTCCTCTTCTTCAACAACCGTCTTTTTGGTTGGCTTTTTCTTTGGTGCCTTCTTTACATCCACTTCTGTGATTTGGACCGTTTCCTCATCTTCGACAATCGGTTTTGCCTTTTCTTCGGCAGGTTTCTCGATAACGATTTCTTCAACGACTTCATCTGGAACGCCATCGTCTCGGATAATAGCCTTTTTCTTCTTGATAACCTTTCTTGTCGGGGTCTCTATGATTTCCACGATTTGTTGTTCCTCCATCACTGTTGTCTCTTCGACTGGTTTTTCAATGACTTCTTCAATAACTTCTTCAGGCGCACCTTCCTTGGTTGGCTTCTTCTTCTTTTTGATTGTTTTCGTTGTTGGAGTTTCAATCGTTTCAATAATCTCCTCTTCTTCAACAACCGTCTTTTTGGTTGGCTTTTTCTTTGGTGCCTTCTTTACATCCACTTCTGTGATTTGGACCGTTTCCTCATCTTCGACAATCGGTTTTGCCTTTTCTTCGGCAGGTTTCTCGATAACGATTTCTTCAACGACTTCATCTGGAACGCCATCGTCTCGGATAATAGCCTTTTTCTTCTTGATAACCTTTCTTGTTGGGGTCTCTATGATTTCCACGATTTGTTGTTCCTCCATCACTGTTGTCTCTTCGACTGGTTTTTCAATGACTTCTTCAATAACTTCTTCAGGCGCACCTTCCTTGGTTGGCTTCTTCTTCTTTTTGATTGTTTTCGTTGTTGGAGTTTCAATCGTTTCAATAATCTCCTCTTCTTCAACAACCGTCTTTTTGGTTGGCTTCTTCTTCGGTGCCTTCTTTACATCCACTTCTGTGATTTTAACGGTTTCCTCATCTTCGACAATCGGTTTTGCCTTTTCTTCGGCAGGTTTCTCGATAACGATTTCTTCAACGACTTCATCTGGAACGCCATCGTCTCGGATAATAGCCTTTTTCTTCCTGATAACCTTTCTTGTTGGGGTTTCTATGATTTCCACAATTTGTTGTTCTTCCATAAACGTGGTTTCCTCTATTGGTTTCTCAATCACCTCTTCAACTACCTCTTCAGGAGCATCATCTTGAATTGGTTTCTTTCTTTTTTTGATCGTTTTCTTTTTTGGAGTTTCAATGATCTCAACGATTTCTTCGTCCTTAGTAACAAGTACTTCCATCTGTGCAATATGACTTTCCGTTATTTTCCTGAATTGTTGCAAAGGCCCTAGGGGTATAAGTATGGTGAATCTGCCCTCCAAAGATATTCAAATGACACTCAGAAGGATTCGTAGGTACCAATAAAATAATAAGATCCTGAAATTTTCAGATCCTTAACTCAATCGGTTTTTGAGAATAATCAAAACATGTAAAAACAGAAAAAATCTTTTTTCTCAGGATTGACTGAACCAATTGATTCAAATTTTCAACATGCCTTGTGGACTGATAATAGCTTCTAGAAAAACATTAAAAACTGTACAGCTTGATAAGATCCTTAAAAAAAATTGTTTTGTCGCTAATTTCCAATTTTAATCATGATACAATTTTGGCACAGTTATGAAACTATTATTTTTTCAAACCTTATCCATCTACCTACAACACCGCGGTATTTCAAAATTTTTAAAAATAGTACGCTGTAGTAGAAAAAAATAAGAACCACTTTTCGGTCCAAACAATGAATTTATTTATATGTTTTGAGCTTTAACTTTGTTATTTTAACGCCCATTCGTAGAGTCAATTATTTCATCCTCAAACCAACAATTATTTTTTTTCCAAAGTCAAAAACTACAACAGACAAATAATAATAATGAGTAAGTAATTTCAACAAATATTTCTAAGAACAGCTTTTTATTATAAAATTCGATTATTCATATAATTTCACTAACTTGAAACATAGATATAATTAACAATTATCGAGCTTGAGTGATTATTGAGAAATGTTTGAAAGAAATACAACTTTTGAAAATTTTGGAAAGTCAATGCTCAGTGAGATAACATATATATATATTTATTTCATTAAGCTAATAAGATGTCTTAATCAAAGACAATAAATGAAAAATTTTGCATTTGCTCTAAATTGTTAAAAAAAGTTTCTGGTACTCCTAAACGCTTATTAACAGATCAAGACATTTTTGAGTTTTCAATCACATTTCATTTTGTTTTTTCTATTGGAGATACCGTCTGTCGCAATTGTCGATTGGAGTTGTACAAAGAAAAGGAAAATTGATTCTGTTGCGAGTGGATCGTGTTTTGTAGATGAATTGAAATCAGCTGTCAGTGAAATATTAGACAAGACAGAGTCCAGTTTGTCACAGATAACATTATCTCGATCAAGTTCGGATGATCCGTCTTCAAGAGCGAACATCACATCTACAGCCAAGAGTGCAGAGTATATTGAAGTACCAATCAAAAGAACTATTTCAACTCATAAGTGCTGTTGTCTTTGTCATAGTACTGATGATGTAACAATGATTCCTCAATACGCTCGAATGCAATCATTCATTAAACGGCGAGTTTACATTTCGGATGGAAATTGATGCTATTGGAGTCATTTAATAAATAAACATTTTTATGAAGTTTAAGAGTTTATTCTAATTGGACTACAATTTCATGTTCAGAAGTAACTAATATGATGAAAAACTTCACTGTTAAATGTGATTCTACATTACTAGACAAAATGGACAATTATCATGTGTCAGATGAGAAACTCCATCTCTTAACGAGCTTGAAATGGGAAAACGTAATTGAGTTGCAGAATTTGCTATCAACAATGAGAGACACTGACGCTCGAATAACTCAAAATCGATAATTGTTAATTATATTAAGGTTTCAGGTTAGTAAAAATATATAAATAATCGAATTTCACAATAAAACGTTGTTCCTAGATATATTCGTTAAAATTACTTACAGATTATTAATATTTATCTTTTGTCATTTTTGACTTTGGCAAAAAAAAAATTCTCAATGTTTTGAGTATGAAATAATTAATTCTATGAATAGGCGTTAAAATAACAAAGTTAAAGCTCAAAACATATAAATAAATTCAATATTTGGGCCGAAAAGTGGTTTTTATTTTTTTCTACTATAGCGTACCTTTTTTAAAAATTTTGAAATACCGCAGTGTTGTAGGTAAATGGATAAGGTTTGAAAAAATAATAGTTTCATAACTGTGCCAAAATTGTATCATGGTCAAAATTGGAAATTACAAACAAAACAATTTTTTTGAAGGATCTTATCAAGCTGTACAGTTTTTAATGTTTTTCTAGAAGCTATTATCAGTCCACAAGGCATGTTAAAAATTTGAATCAATTGGTTCAGTCAATCCTGAGAAGAAAGATTTTTTCTGTTTTTACCTGTTTTGATTATTTTCAATAACCAATTGAGTTAAGGATCTGAAAATTTCAGGATCTTATTATTTTATTGGTACCTACGAATCCTTCTGAGTGTCATTTGAATATCTTTGGAGGGCAGATTCACCATACTTATACCCCTAGGGCTTTTCTTACCTCTAAATTGGTAGACTTACCTTACGAAGAACTTCCTCAGATTCACCTGAAAAACATCAACCATCAATTATTATTACATGATATCTCGTAACCGTGAATTGCTGTTGAAATACTCAGCATTAAATATTCGGGATGTTTTCATGATTATACTACATACGTTTTTTTCATTAATGAACAATTATCTTTGAAGAACGTTGTTTTCGGATAGTGTAAAGTACAACAGCATTATAGTAAATTTGACTTGTAACCGCAGAGAAAATGTACCGAGAATCGCCGAAAGTACGTTGTCCACAATCATTGCAAACCTTAGTTGAAATTTTTTTAAGTGGCTAGTATACCTATCAAAATCACATGCAAATTACGTATCAATATGTTGTGGAAGCAATGTCGCATGATCCTAAATTCTTAACTATGAATAAATTCCTAATATGATATATTTCTAGTTTCTAATTGTTCTAGATTTATTGATACGCGCATATAATGATCGCTTTGTGAAGATCACACAACCGAAATTGATATGTCGTGTATGTCACGGTGTCATGTCCCGAAGATCTTCGCTAGCAAGGTCTGGCCAAATAGTTTTGCATCCATCATACACATGAATTCAACAGACGAAAATTAAGTGTATTCCGAATGAGTAGATTTGGAAGGTTTTGATAAGTTTCTTACCTTTTGTTCTCTGATCAACGTCTTTGAGTAGTGTTGGTTTTGTGTGTTTCAATTTTTTGTGTGTGAGTGGTATTGTGTCTTCAGGAATCTCAGTTACTGTTGTAACCGGCTCTTTACCTTCTTCTTCGATAGTTGTTTCTTCAGTAATTTGTTTTTTATTGCCTTGTGTTACTTTACGACGTTTTTTAGTGATTTTTTTGGGCTGCCCTCCTTCAGTTACTATTTCACTTACTCTAACTTCTTCGTGAATTTCTTCAGTGACGGCTGGTTTCTCTCCCTCAGGGAACTTGTTTGAAAGAGGTGTTGTTTCGTCAACGAGCACTTCTTCAACTGCCCTGACCGTAGTGATCGGCTCTCGGCCTTCTTCTTCGACTGTTCTTTCTTCAGTGATTATCGGCCTTTCTTTTCCACGTTTCTTTATGATCTTCTTCAATATAATCTTTTTTGGTTTCTCGTGAGGGGAGTCTTCAGTGTACTTCGTTGTAATGATATCAACTGATTCCGTAACATCCTCATCTCGAGGAGCAAAATCGAGAGGTTTGTCATCGAGCATTTCTGAATCTTTGGGCTCATCAGATTTTTTCCAGGGCTTGAGTTTCACCGACTCTACCTCTTCTTCGGGTTTTTCACCCTGTCGACTCTTGAGTTTTATATCAGGTATCGCTTCAGATTCCTCTTTTTTGGGAGTTCCGGGGACGATCAGAATGGATTCGTTATCTTGCTCTGGCTTTTTTGGAGCACGCTTAGATTTCCTCTTATTCGGTATCTTGGGCTGCGATCCCTCTTTTTCCGGACTTGAAAGGGGTTCCTTGTCTTCCAACTCAGGTTCATTAAACTCAATATCGTAAGGTTCGAAAGGAGAGAGTGCCGGCTGATCACGATCTTTGGTATCTTTCGTCTTTTTATCTGGTTTAACGTTCGTTTTAGGTACCAATTGCGATTCTTCCGGCTGAATGGGTGTTTTCTTGTCAACTTTCTTTAGAGATATTTTGTCTTCCTCAATTTCTTTTCTAGGAGGTACCTTACCTTTCCCAATTTTGAGCTTGTCAGGCTTATCTTCTTCTGCAACGTTTGGTTTAGGCTTGCGCTCATAGACAGATTTGTCTTCAATTTTCTCCAAGGGAACTTTTTTAAGTTGGTCGAATTCCAAGTCCAGCTTTTCTAATTCCGTCAACTCTTTATCATCTGGTTTTCTTTTCTTGTGTTTTATCTTCTTAAGCTTCAAGGCATCTTCAACATTACGTGATAGAATACCATTTTGAATGTAATTGGGTTCGATAGTTGCGATCAAGGGATACTGTAGACTTGGAGGCCACTCGTGATCTATGATGCGACTACGTAATAAAACTGTCGGAAGTTTGACCTTCTGTTTTTCATCTCTTGATTTTTTAGTAGTAGGCGTCTTTTTCAGCTTGACTTGGGCAAATAAGGGTATTTCTGGTGCAATGACTTTCGGCCTGAGCGGCTTTTGTTCAGTGATTTCAATCTTCATCAACTGCGGTTTTAGATTTGCTTTGAGCAACTCCATATCTATGATCTTATCAGCTGGTATGTTGGCTGACTTTTTGACTTTCTTTTTCGTAGTCGGTTTCTGCTTGCCTTTGGGTTCATCAATTGAGAGAGGTTGAGTGGCCTCGTCAACCGTATCTTCAGGTAGTTCGACACTAACGACGACTGGTTTTTTGCCTTCTTCTTCAACAGTCGTTTCATTTAAGATTCGTTTATGACCATCTCGCATTATCTTACTACGCTTTTTGATAACTTTCTTGGGGCGACCTTGCTCAGTCACTGTTTCAGTTACCTTAATTTCTTCATGAATTTCTTCAATGACCTTCGGTGTATCTTGTTCAGAAGTTGGTTCGAGAAGATGCGTCGATGGTCCGTCGTCGGGGGCTTCATCAATTGCGGTAACGATGGTATTTGGTTCCTTGCCTTCTTCTTCGACAGTCAATTCTTCTGTAACTTGTGGCTTACCTTTGCCTCGTTTCCGAACAATCTTCTTCTTGGTTATCTTTTTCAGTGGTTTGTCGGGTGAATCTTCAATGTACTGTGTCGTTATAGTATCAACAGATTCTGTAACGTCATCATCCCGAGGAATAAATACAAGAGGTTCGTCATCAGATGTTTCCGCTTTTTCAGGCACGTTAGCTTTTTCCCAGGGCTTAAGATTGATCACCTCAGGCTCTTCTTCAGGCTTTGCACCCTGTCGGCTTTTAAGTACGATGTCAGTATTTTCTTCAGGTTCCCTTTTCATCGGAGTCCCGGAAATAATTGGAATGGTCTCGGCATCTTGGTGCGGTTTCTTTGAAGCAGGTTTGGATTTCTTTTTTACTGAGAGCTTGGGTTTAGATTCATCTGTTTCAAGACTTGAAACAGGTTCTCTTTCTTCCATTTCAGGCTTGCTAGATTCGACGTCATAAGGTTCGAAAGAAGAGACTTCCGGCTGATCACGATCTTTGGTATCTTTCAAGTTTTTAACTGGTTTGTCTTTCTTTTTAGGTACGAATTGTGACTCTTCCGGCTGGATGAGTGCTTCTTTATCAACATTCTTCAAAGATATCTTTTCATCCGCAATTTCTTCTCTGGAAGGTACCTTACCTTTCCCAATTTTGAGTTTGCCAGGCTCACTTTTTTCTGCGGACTTTGATTTGGATTTGCGCTGGTAGACAGATTTATCTTCAATTTTTTCCAAAGGAACTTTTTTGAGTTCGTTGAATTCCAAGTCCAGCTTTTCCAATTCCGTCAATTCTTTATCAGATGGTTTTCTCTTCTTGTGTTTTATCCTTTTGAGTTTAAACGCATCTTCGACATTACGTGAAAGAATACCATTTTGTATGTAATTCGGTTCAATCTGTGTGATTACTGGATACTGTACAGTTGGAGGCCATTCGTGTGCCGTGATACGGCTACGCAACAAAACTCGTGGCATGTTAGTTTTACCACTTTTATCTTGCGGTTTCCTCGGGATGAGTACTTTTTTCAGTTTGACCTGAGCAAATAGAGGTGCTTGTTGTAGACTTATTTTGGGCTTCACCGACGTTTGCTCTATCACTTCAATGTTGATGGGTTGTAGTTTCTTTGATGCTGTCTTGGGAACTTTCTTCAACTGTGTACTAGATTCTACGGTGAAGGATGGATGATTAAGATCATGAATTTCATTTGCAGGTACCTCAACAACTGTAGTGACTGGTGCTTTTCCTTCTTCGTCAACGGTAACTTCCTCTGTGACCTGTTGCTTCTTGCCCTTCCGCTTGATGATGCGTTTCTTGACAACCGTGCGAGGTTTACCTTCATGAGTTACTTCTTCCGTGACTGTGACTTGTTCGCAAGTTTCCTCACGTTCGACGGGCTCTGCTCGCTCTGCGGCAGGTAATTCCTCGGTCGTTTCGTCGAATGTCACTTCTTCCACCGGTTTTTCAGTTACGGTCGTGACTGGAGCTTTTCCATCTTCTTCGACAGTCACCTCCTCCGTGACCTGTTGCTTGTTGCCCTTTCGCTTGACAATGCGTTTTTTGACAACCTTGCGAGGTTTACCTTCATGAGTGACTTCTTCCGTTACGGTGACTTGTTCGCGAGTTTCCTCTCGTTCGACGGGCTCGGCTCGCTCTGCGGCAGGTAATTCCTCGGTCGTTTCGTCGAATGTCACTTCTTCCACCGGTTTTTCAGTTACGGTCGTGACTGGAGGTTTTCCATCTTCTTCGACAGTCACCTCCTCCGTGACCTGCTGCTTCTTGCCCTTTCGCTTGACAATGCGTTTTTTGACAACCTTGCGAGGTTTACCTTCATGAGTGACTTCTTCCGTTACGGTGACTTGTTCGCGAGTTTCCTCACGTTCGACAGGCTCTGCTCGCTCTGGAGCAGGTAATTCCTCTGTCGTTTCGTCAAAAGTAACATCTTCCACCGGTTTTTCGGTGATAGTCGTGACTGGAGCTTTTCCATCTTCTTCGACAGTCACCTCTTCCGTGACCTGCTGCTTCCTGCCCTTCCGCTTGACGATGCGTTTCTTCACAACCTTGCGAGGTTTACCTTCATGAGTGACTTCTTCCGTTACGGTGACTTGTTCGCGAGTTTCCTCACGTTCGACGGGCTCTGCTCGCTCTGGAGCAGGTAATTCCTCGGTCGTTTCGTCGAAAGTCACTTCTTCCACCGGTTTTTCAGTGACGGTCGTGACTGGAGCTTTTCCGTCTTCTTCGACAGTCACCTCCTCAGTGACCTGTTGCTTCTTGCCCTTTCGCTTGACAATGCGTTTCTTGACAACTTTACGAGGTTTGCCTTCATGAGTTACTTCTTCCGTTACGGTGACTTGTTCGCGAGTTTCCTCACGTTCGACGGGCTCTGCTCGCTCTGGAGCAGGTAATTCCTCGGTCGTTTCGTCGAATGTCACTTCTTCCACCGGTTTTTTAGTTACGGTCGTGACTGGAGCTTTTCCATCTTCTTCGACAGTCACCTCCTCCGTGACCTGCTGCTTTTTGCCCTTCCGCTTGATGATGCGTTTCTTGACAACTTTACGAGGTTTGCCTTCATGAGTTACTTCTTCCGTTACGGTGACTTGTTCGCGAGTTTCCTCACGTTCAACGGGCTCTGCTCGCTCTGGAGCAGGTAATTCTTCGGTCGTTTCGTCGAAAGTCACTTCTTCCACCGGTTTTTCAGTGACGGTCGTGACTGGAGCTTTTCCGTCTTCTTCGACAGTCACCTCCTCAGTGACCTGTTGCTTCTTGCCCTTTCGCTTGACAATGCGTTTCTTGACAACTTTACGAGGTTTGCCTTCATGAGTTACTTCTTCCGTTACGGTGACTTGTTCGCGAGTTTCCTCACGTTCGACGGGCTCTGCTCGCTCTGGAGCAGGTAATTCCTCGGTCGTTTCGTCGAAAGTCACTTCTTCCACCGGTTTTTCGGTGACGGTCGTGACTGGAGCTTTTCCATCTTCTTCGACAGTCACCTCCTCAGTGACCTGCTGCCTCCTGCCCTTCCGCTTGACAATGCGTTTCTTGACAACCTTGCGAGGTTTACCTTCATGAGTGACTTCTTCCGTTACGGTAACTTGTTCGCGAGTTTCCTCACGTTCGATGGGCTCTGCTCGGTCGGGAGCAGGTAATTCCTCGGTCCTTTCGTCGAAAGTCACTTCTTCCACTGGTTTTTCGGTGACGGTCGTGACTGGAGCTTTTCCATCTTCTTCGACAGTCACCTCCTCCGTGACCTGCTGCTTTTTGCCCTTCCGCTTGATGATGCGTTTCTTGACAACTTTACGAGGTTTGCCTTCATGAGTTACTTCCTCCGTTACGGTGACTTGTTCGCGAGTTTCCTCACGTTCGACGGGCTCTGCTCGCTCTGGAGCAGGTAATTCCTCGGTCGTTTCGTCGAAAGTCACTTCTTCCACCGGTTTTTCAGAGACGGTCGTGACTGGAGCTTTTCCGTCTTCTTCGACAGTCACCTCCTCAGTGACCTGTTGCTTCTTGCCCTTTCGCTTGACAATGCGTTTCTTGACAACTTTACGAGGTTTGCCTTCATGAGTTACTTCTTCCGTTACGGTGACTTGTTCGCGAGTTTCCTCACGTTCAACGGGCTCTGCTCGCTCTGGAGCAGGTAATTCTTCGGTCGTTTCGTCGAAAGTCACTTCTTCCACCGGTTTTTCAGTGACGGTCGTGACTGGAGCTTTTCCGTCTTCTTCGACAGTCACCTCCTCAGTGACCTGTTGCTTCTTGCCCTTTCGCTTGACAATGCGTTTCTTGACAACTTTACGAGGTTTGCCTTCATGAGTTACTTCTTCCGTTACGGTGACTTGTTCGCGAGTTTCCTCACGTTCGACGGGCTCTGCTCGCTCTGGAGCAGGTAATTCCTCGGTCGTTTCGTCGAAAGTCACTTCTTCCACCGGTTTTTCGGTGACGGTCGTGACTGGAGCTTTTCCATCTTCTTCGACAGTCACCTCCTCAGTGACCTGCTGCCTCCTGCCCTTCCGCTTGACAATGCGTTTCTTGACAACCTTGCGAGGTTTACCTTCATGAGTGACTTCTTCCGTTACGGTAACTTGTTCGCGAGTTTCTTCACGTTCGACGGGCTCTGCTCGCTCTGGAGCAGGTAATTCCTCGGTCGTTTCGTCGAAAGTCACTTCTTCCACCGGTTTTTCGGTGACGGTCGTGACTGGAGCTTTTCCATCTTCTTCGACAGTCACCTCCTCAGTGACCTGCTGCTTCCTGCCCTTCCGCTTGACAATGCGTTTCTTGACAACCTTGCGAGGTTTACCTTCATGAGTGACTTCTTCCGTTACGGTAACTTGTTCGCGAGTTTCCTCACGTTCGATGGGCTCTGCTCGGTCTAGAGCAGGTAATTCCTCGGTCGTTTCGTCGAAAGTCACTTCTTCCACTGGTTTTTCGGTGACGGTCGTGACTGGAGCTTTTCCATCTTCTTCGACGGTCACCTCCTCAGTGACCTGTTGCTTCTTGCCCTTTCGCTTGACAATGCGTTTCTTGACAACTTTACGAGGTTTGCCTTCATGAGTTACTTCTTCCGTTACGGTGACTTGTTCGCGAGTTTCCTCACGTTCGACGGGCTCTGCTCGCTCTGGAGCAGGTAATTCCTCGGTCGTTTCGTCGAAAGTCACTTCTTCCACCGGTTTTTCAGAGACGGTCGTGACTGGAGCTTTTCCGTCTTCTTCGACAGTCACCTCCTCAGTGACCTGTTGCTTCTTGCCCTTTCGCTTGACAATGCGTTTCTTGACAACTTTTCGAGGTTTGCCTTCATGAGTTACTTCTTCCGTTACGGTGACTTGTTCGCGAGTTTCCTCACGTTCGACGGGCTCTGCTTGCTCTGGAGCAGGTAATTCCTCGGACGTTTCGTCGAAAGTCACTTCTTCCACCGGTTTTTCGGTGACGGTCGTGACTGGAGCTTTTCCATCTTCTTCGACGGTCACCTCCTCCGTGACCTGCTGCTTTTTGCCCTTCCGCTTGATGATTCGTTTCTTGACAACTTTACGAGGTTTGCCTTCATGAGTTACTTCTTCCGTTACGGTGACTTGTTCGCGAGTTTCCTCACGTTCGACGGGCTCTGCTCGCTCTGGAGCAGGTAATTCCTCGGTCGTTTCGTCGAAAGTCACTTCTTCCACCGGTTTTTCAGTGACGGTCGTGACTGGAGCTTTTCCGTCTTCTTCGACAGTCACCTCCTCAGTGACCTGTTGCTTCTTGCCCTTTCGCTTGACAATGCGTTTCTTGACAACCTTGCGAGGTTTACCTTCATGAGTGACTTCTTCCGTTACGGTAACTTGTTCGCGAGTTTCCTCACGTTCGATGGGCTCTGCTCGGTCTGGAGCAGGTAATTCCTCGGTCGTTTCGTCGAAATTCACTTCTTCCACTGGTTTTTCGGTGACGGTCGTGACTGGAGCTTTTCCATCTTCTTCGACAGTCACCTCCTCCGTGACCTGCTGCTTTTTGCCCTTCCGCTTGATGATGCGTTTCTTGACAACTTTACGAGGTTTGCCTTCATGAGTTACTTCTTCCGTTACGGTGACTTGTTCGCGAGTTTCCTCACGTTCGACGGGCTCTGCTCGCTCTGGAGCAGGTAATTCCTCGGTCGTTTCGTCGAAAGTCACTTCTTCCACCGGTTTTTCAGTGACGGTCGTGACTGGAGCTTTTCCGTCTTCTTCGACAGTCACCTCCTCAGTGACCTGTTGCTTCTTGCCCTTTCGCTTGACAATGCGTTTCTTGACAACTTTTCGAGGTTTGCCTTCATGAGTTACTTCTTCCGTTACGGTGACTTGTTCGCGAGTTTCCTCACGTTCGACGGGCTCTGCTTGCTCTGGAGCAGGTAATTCCTCGGTCGTTTCGTCGAAAGTCACTTCTTCCACCGGTTTTTCGGTGACGGTCGTGACTGGAGCTTTTCCATATTCTTCGACAGTCACCTCCTCAGTGACCTGCTGCTTCCTGCCCTTCCGCTTGACAATGCGTTTCTTGACAACCTTGCGAGGTTTACCTTCATGAGTGACTTCTTCCGTTACGGTAACTTGTTCGCGAGTTTCCTTACGTTCGATGGGCTCTGCTCGGTCTGGAGCAGGTAATTCCTCGGTCGTTTCGTCGAAAGTCACTTCTTCCACTGGTTTTTCGGTGACGGTCGTGACTGAAGCTTTTCCATCTTCTTCGACAGTCACCTCCTCAGTGACCTGTTGCTTCTTGCCCTTTCGCTTGACAATGCGTTTCTTGACAACTTTACGAGGTTTGCCTTCATGAGTTACTTCTTCCGTTACGGTGACTTGTTCGCGAGTTTCCTCACGTTCGACGGGCTCTGCTCGCTCTGGAGCAGGTAATTCCTCGGTCGTTTCGTCGAAAGTCACTTCTTCCACCGGTTTTTCAGAGACGGTCGTGACTGGAGCTTTTCCGTCTTCTTCGACAGTCACCTCCTCCGTGACCTGCTGCTTTTTGCCCTTCCGCTTGATGATGCGTTTCTTGACAACTTTACGAGGTTTGCCTTCATGAGTTACTTCTTCCGTTACGGTGACTTGTTCGCGAGTTTCCTCACGTTCGACGGGCTCTGCTCGCTCTGGAGCAGGTAATTCCTCGGTCGTTTCGTCGAAAGTCACTTCTTCCACCGGTTTTTCAGTGACGGTCGTAACTGGAGCTTTTCCGTCTTCTTCGACAGTCACCTCCTCAGTGACCTGTTGCTTCTTGCCCTTTCGCTTGACAATGCGTTTCTTGACAACCTTGCGAGGTTTACCTTCATGAGTGACTTCTTCCGTCACGGTAACTTGTTCGCGAGTTTCCTCACGTTCGATGGGCTCTGCTCGGTCTGGAGCAGGTAATTCCTCGGTCGTTTCGTCGAAAGTCACTTCTTCCACTGGTTTTTCGGTGACGGTCGTGACTGGAGCTTTTCCATCTTCTTCGACAGTCACCTCCTCAGTGACCTGTTGCTTCTTGCCCTTTCGCTTGACAATGCGTTTCTTGACAACTTTTCGAGGTTTGCCTTCATGAGTTACTTCTTCCGTTACGGTGACTTGTTCGCGAGTTTCCTCACGTTCGACGGGCTCTGCTTGCTCTGGAGCAGGTAATTCCTCGGTCGTTTCGTCGAAAGTCACTTCTTCCACCGGTTTTTCGGTGACGGTCGTGACTGGAGCTTTTCCATATTCTTCGACAGTCACCTCCTCAGTGACCTGCTGCTTCCTGCCCTTCCGCTTGACAATGCGTTTCTTGACAACCTTGCGAGGTTTACCTTCATGAGTGACTTCTTCCGTTACGGTAACTTGTTCGCGAGTTTCCTCACGTTCGATGGGCTCTGCTCGGTCTGGAGCAGGTAATTCCTCGGTCGTTTCGTCGAAAGTCACTTCTTCCACTGGTTTTTCGGTGACGGTCGTGACTGGAGCTTTTCCATCCTCTTCGACAGTCACCTCCTCAGTGACCTGTTGCTTCTTGCCCTTTCGCTTGACAATGCGTTTCTTGACAACTTTACGAGGTTTGCCTTCATGAGTTACTTCTTCCGTTACGGTGACTTGTTCGCGAGTTTCCTCACGTTCGACGGGCTCTGCTCGCTCTGGAGCAGGTAATTCCTCGGTCGTTTCGTCGAAAGTCACTTCTTCCACCGGTTTTTCAGAGACGGTCGTGACTGGAGCTTTTCCGTCTTCTTCGACAGTCACCTCCTCAGTGACCTGTTGCTTCTTGCCCTTTTGCTTGACAATGCGTTTCTTGACAACTTTACGAGGTTTGCCTTCATGAGTTACTTCTTCCGTTACGGTGACTTGTTCGCGAGTTTCCTCACGTTCGACGGGCTCTGCTCGCTCTGGAGCAGGTAATTCCTCGGTCGTTTCGTCGAAAGTCACTTCTTCCACCGGTTTTTCAGTGACGGTCGTGACTGGAGCTTTTCCGTCTTCTTCGACAGTCACCTCCTCAGTGACCTGTTGCTTCTTGCCCTTTCGCTTGACAATGCGTTTCTTGACAACCTTGCGAGGTTTACCTTCATGAGTGACTTCTTCCGTCACGGTAACTTGTTCGCGAGTTTCCTCATGTTCGATGGGCTCTGCTCGGTCTAGAGCAGGTAATTCCTCGGTCGTTTCGTCGAAAGTCACTTCTTCCACTGGTTTTTCGGTGACGGTCGTGACTGGAGCTTTTCCATCTTCTTCGACAGTCACCTCCTCAGTGACCTGTTGCTTCTTGCCCTTTGGCTTGACAATGCGTTTCTTGACAATTTTTCGAGGTTTGCCTTCATGAGTTACTTCTTCCGTTACGGTGACTTGTTCGGGAGTTTCCTCACGTTCGACGGGCTCTGCTTGCTCTGGAGCAGGTAATTCCTCGGTCGTTTCGTCGAAAGTCACTTCTTCCACCGGTTTTTCGGTGACGGTCGTGACTGGAGCTTTTCCATATTCTTCGACAGTCACCTCCTCAGTGACCTGCTGCTTCCTGCCCTTCCGCTTGACAATGCGTTTCTTGACAACCTTGCGAGGTTTACCTTCATGAGTGACTTCTTCCGTTACGGTAACTTGTTCGCGAGTTTCCTCACGTTCGATGGGCTCTGCTCGGTCTGGAGCAGGTAATTCCTCGGTCGTTTCGTCGAAAGTCACTTCTTCCACTGGTTTTTCGGTGACGGTCGTGACTGGAGCTTTTCCATCTTCTTCGACAGTCACCTCCTCAGTGACCTGTTGCTTCTTGCCCTTTCGCTTGACAATGCGTTTCTTGACAACTTTACGAGGTTTGCCTTCATGAGTTACTTCTTCCGTTACGGTGACTTGTTCGCGAGTTTCCTCACGTTCGACGGGCTCTGCTCGCTCTGGAGCAGGTAATTCCTCGGTCGTTTCGTCGAAAGTCACTTCTTCCACCGGTTTTTCAGAGACGGTCGTGACTGGAGCTTTTCCGTCTTCTTCGACAGTCACCTCCTCAGTGACCTGTTGCTTCTTGCCCTTTCGCTTGACAATGCGTTTCTTGACAACTTTACGAGGTTTGCCTTCATGAGTTACTTCTTCCGTTACGGTGACTTGTTCGCGAGTTTCCTCACGTTCGACGGGCTCTGCTCGCTCTGGAGCAGGTAATTCCTCGGTTGTTTCGTCGAAAGTCACTTCTTCCACCGGTTTTTCGGTGACGGTCGTGACTGGAGCTTTTCCATCTTCTTCGACGGTCACCTCCTCCGTGACCTGCTGCTTTTTGCCCTTTCGCTTGATGATTCGTTTCTTGACAACTTTACGAGGTTTGCCTTCATGAGTTACTTCTTCCGTTACGGTGACTTGTTCGCGTGTTTCCTCACGTTCGACGGGCTCTGCTCGCTCTGGAGCAGGTAATTCCTCGGTCGTTTCGTCGAAAGTCACTTCTTCCACCGGTTTTTCAGTGACGGTCGTGACTGGAGCTTTTCCGTCTTCTTCGACAGTCACCTCCTCAGTGACCTGTTGCTTCTTGCCCTTTCGCTTGACAATGCGTTTCTTGACAACCTTGCGAGGTTTACCTTCATGAGTGACTTCTTCCGTCACGGTAACTTGTTCGCGAGTTTCCTCATGTTCGATGGGCTCTGCTCGGTCTAGAGCAGGTAATTCCTCGGTCGTTTCGTCGAAAGTCACTTCTTCCACTGGTTTTTCGGTGACGGTCGTGACTGGAGCTTTTCCATCTTCTTCGACAGTCACCTCCTCAGTGACCTGTTGCTTCTTGCCCTTTCGCTTGACAATGCGTTTCTTGACAACTTTTCGAGGTTTGCCTTCATGAGTTACTTCTTCCGTTACGGTGACTTGTTCGCGAGTTTCCTCACGTTCGACGGGCTCTGCTTGCTCTGGAGCAGGTAATTCCTCGGTCGTTTCGTCGAAAGTCACTTCTTCCACCGGTTTTTCGGTGACGGTCGTGACTGGAGCTTTTCCATATTCTTCGACAGTCACCTCCTCAGTGACCTGCTGCTTCCTGCCCTTCCGCTTGACAATGCGTTTCTTGACAACCTTGCGAGGTTTACCTTCATGAGTGACTTCTTCCGTTACGGTAACTTGTTCGCGAGTTTCCTCACGTTCGATGGGCTCTGCTCGGTCTGGAGCAGGTAATTCCTCGGTCGTTTCGTCGAAAGTCACTTCTTCCACTGGTTTTTCGGTGACGGTCGTGACAGGAGCTTTTCCATCTTCTTCGACGGTCACCTCCTCCGTGACCTGCTGCTTTTTGCCCTTCCGCTTGATGATTCGTTTCTTGACAACTTTACGAGGTTTGCCTTCATGAGTTACTTCTTCCGTTACGGTGACTTGTTCGCGAGTTTCCTCACGTTCGACGGGCTCTGCTCGCTCTGGAGCAGGTAATTCCTCGGTCGTTTCGTCGAAAGTCACTTCTTCCACCGGTTTTTCAGTGACGGTCGTGACTGGAGCTTTTCCGTCTTCTTCGACAGTCACCTCCTCAGTGACCTGCTGCTTTTTGCCCTTCCGCTTGATGATGCGTTTCTTGATAACTTTACGAGGTTTGCCTTCATGAGTCACTTCTTCCGTTACGGTGACTTGTTTGCGAGTTTCCTCACGTTCGACGGGCTCTGCTCGCTCTGGAGCAGGTATCTCCTCCGTCGTCTCGTCGATAATCACTTCTTCCACCGGTTCATCAGTAATGGTCGTGACTGGAGCTTTTCCATCTTCTTCAACAGTCACCTCCTCAGTGACCTGCTGCTTTCTGCCCTTCCGCTTGACAATGCGTTTCTTGACAACCTTACGAGGTTTGCCTTCATGAGTTACTTCTTCCGTTACGGTGACTTGTTCGCAAGTTTCCTCACGTTCGACGGGCTCTGCTCGCTCTGGAGCAGGTAATTCCTCGGTCGTTTCGTCGAAAGTCACTTCTTCCACCGGTTTTTCGGTGACGGTCGTGACTGGAGCTTTTCCGTCTTCTTCGACAGTCACCTCCTCAGTGACCTGCTGCTTCCTGCCCTTCCGCTTTACAATGCGTTTCTTGACAACCTTGCGAGGTTTACCGTCATGAGTGACTTCTTCCGTTACGGTGACTTGTTCGCGAGTTTCCTCACGTTCGATGGGCTCTGCTCGGTCTGGAGCAGGTAATTCCTCGGTCGTTTCGTCGAATGTCACTTCTTCCACCGGTTTCTCAGTTACGGTCGTGACTGGAGCTTTTCCATCTTCTTCGACAGTCACCTCCTCCGTGACCTGCTGCTTTTTGCCCTTCCGCTTGATGATGCGTTTCTTGATAACTTTACGAGGTTTGCCTTCATGAGTTACTTCTTCCGTTACGGTGACTTGTTCGCGAGTTTCCTCACGTTCGACGGGCTCTGCTCGCTCTGGAGCAGATATCTCCTCCGTCGTCTCGTCGATAATCACCTCTTCCACTGGTTTATCAGTAATGGTCGTGACTGGAGCTTTTCCGTCTTCTTCGACAGTCACCCCTTCAGTGACCTGCTGCTTCCCGCCCTTCCGCTTGACAATGCGTTTCTTGACAACCTTGCGAGGTTTACCTTCATGAGTGACGTCTTCCGTTACGGTGACTTGTTCGCGAGTTTCCTCACGTTTGACGGGCTCTGCTCGCTCTGGAGCAGGTAATTCCTCGGTGGTTTCGTCGAATGTCACTTCTTCCACCGGTTTTTCGGTGACGGTCGTGACTGGAGCTTTTCCATATTCTTCGACAGTCACCTCCTCAGTGACCTGCTGCTTCCTGCCCTTCCGCTTGACAATGCGTTTCTTGACAACCTTGCGAGGTTTACCATCATGAGTGACTTCTTCCGTTACGGTAACTTGTTCGCGAGTTTCCTCACGTTCGATGGGCTCTGCTCGGTCTGGAGCAGGTAATTCCTCGGTCCTTTCGTCGAAAGTCACTTCTTCCACTGGTTTTTCGGTGACGGTCGTGACTGGAGCTTTTCCATCTTCTTCGACAGTCACCTCCTCCGTGACCTGCTGCTTTTTGCCCTTTCGCTTGATGATGCGTTTCTTGACAACTTTACGAGGTTTGCCTTCATGAGTTACTTCTTCCGTTACGGTGACTTGTTCGCGAGTTTCCACACGTTCGACGGGCTCTGCTCGCTCTGGAGCAGGTAATTCCTCGGTCGTTTCGTCGAATGTCACTTCTTCCACCGGTTTTTCAGTTACGGTCGTGACTGGAGCTTTTCCATCTTCTTCAACAGTCACCTCCTCAGTGACCTGCTGCTTTCTGCCCTTCCGCTTGACAATGCGTTTCTCGACAACCTTACGAGGTTTGCCTTCATGAGTTACTTCTTCCGTTACGGTGACTTGTTCGCGAGTTTCCTCACGTTCGACGGGCTCTGCTCGCTCTGGAGCAGGTAATTCCTCCGTCGTCTCGTCGATAATCACTTCTTCCACCGGTTTTTCAACATCAAAGATGTCTCTGGCCTCCTCCACCTTCGTCGGCCTGATCTCCTCGATGTCTCCAGTATCGGATACTTCTTCAATAGACATAAATTGTTTTCTAGGTATTGTCGGTAATTCCGACTTTATGTTTTCTATCTCCTCTTCGATTACTACAATATTGTCATCTTCCTTTGTAGATGGTTTTCTTCTACGGATCGTGGTCCTTTTTGTCTTTACCGCTGCTGTTGCCTCCTCATCATCTCCACGTGTGAATTTAGTTGTGTATTCTTCAGTCACCTCTGTGTCAGATTCACTATTCATTTGTGTTGTTATCTTCGGGGTTTCGTGTGTTAAAGTGTGTTGTGTGTATGTTGTTTGGTGGTGTAGCGCTCGTGCTTCTGTTGTTTCTGAAATTTTACAGAATAAGTGTTGTGTGAGTATTGGTACACGTGTTGTTGTAGCTAGTAGCTGCTGAGGTTTGACTTCCGTCTCGCGTGATAGTTGAAGAGCACAGGGTTAACAGTTTTCATTCAATCATACAGCTAAACGTCGACTCCAATAACCGCACCAAGTATTTTCTACCTTCCTAGATACTTTCATCCGTGTTGTTCCTTTCGAGTTACAACCCAGTGCTCTCAACTCCACATTAGTGTGTACTGTTTGTGTTGTGTGTCGATTTGTATGTGTACTCGTTTGTGTGTGTGTGTGTGTGTGTGTGTGTGTGTGTGTGTGTGTGTGTGTGTGTGTGTGTGTGTGTGTGTATGTATCCTGTTCCTCAGGACCAACGTTCCTGTGTAACGCGTGTTATACCTGGTGTGTCACCTACCTTGATTCACTGCTCACTCTCCCACGCAACCTAGTATCCGAATACTATCTTAGTTTTCCACACACCGTTATTTAAATTCTACTTCATCGTTTTAGCACATTTTCAAACTCGATGATCAAACGTTTCATACTCGCTTCATCTGTCCATAGACTGTTCTACATGTGAAGCCGCTTACCGATCACGTTCATCGCCGTCACAAACGAAATGGGAATTCAGAAGTTCGTCCGATTCTCTGTGTACTTAGACTTGTACAGGAATAGCAGGTTCTTCAAATATGATTAGATTCCAAATTTTATTACTTTTTCTTCTACTCATGAATGCCTGTTTGTTTACTGCGTTAAGGGTGTGCCCCAGTCGATTTCGACGTTTACGTATATCTTCCCAAATATCTAAGTCCTCGTATCTTGAACGGAAGAAAGGGTTCAACAGCCCCATTCTATATGCAACTCCGACCAAAAACACTTAAACACATTTTTACTTTACGTAGAAATGAAGAAATGGCACAGATTCTACGAAATAACAATAGTAAATTCGAAGAATTAATGCAACGTTATCATTTCTGCGTCAAATAAAAATGCCGAAAAGTGTTTTTGTTCAAAATTGCGTATGGAATGGGGCTGTTCGTCTCTTGTTCGTGTTCGTGATACGTGGATTTCGATATTTGGAGATACATACAACTACGCTGAAAGCAACTACGGGTCCCCTCAAACGCGGAGCCGATTTCTCTTCCCGTTCAGACGGATTACCGGTCCTTGATTCTGCCAGTTCGTTTACTGTCAGTACGCAGAGATCGACGTCACGTTTAATGTGTTAATGAGTTGAAGTTTTCTGATTTGTTGAAAAACAGAATGATACATAATTTGGTCTACGTTCCACGGTGCAACAGATTTTGCTAACTCACATTTCCTCAGTGATGGCGCAATGCATCTAAACGTCGCTTGCGGAGAGCAATTACGAAGAGTGACCTGGTAGTCGCAAAATAGCTAATGCCTATATTGTGCGGAAATGTAGGAGATTATCTTCTGTGATCAGTCAACCGTCCATGTATCCTCAAAATCTGTCACGTCAGGTCATTATGATAGGGATGCCATTTACCGCTATTCATAAACTCACCTATCACTTTTTCCAGATGATCAGCTTCGAATGACACAGTCACTTGTTTTGCAAAAGGCTCAACAGATTTATGTAATTCCGATTCTAGTTCACCCGTCGACTGAAGTTCAGTAACTACAACCCCGTACTTTTCGTCTTTGACTGTCTTAGCAATTTTTGTTAAGGGTTTATCAGTAACAAACTCTGAGGCAACGCCTTCCGCTAAGATCTCTGACTTTACTGCAATTTCCCGTTTAACAATGTCAGGTGTGGCAGTTACTTCCTTGGCAACGCCTTCAACTACGTCCTTTGATTCTGTCTCGTCTGCTGTTACCTGAGTAATTATGAGACTTTGTGTAAGTTCGAAGCTCACATTTGCCTGCGTTGATGATTTCAGTTCATCTATGACTAAAGGCTTCTCGCTGTCTCTCAAGATTGGTTGAGTTTGTTCCAGACTTTCAAATGGAACTTGTTTTGGAAGAATTGTTTTGCTTTCAGGTTGTTCCGGATTGACCAACTTTTCGGTATTCGCGGATGTCATAACCTCCATGGTCTGTGCGGCCTCTCGACTTGACAAAAGTGGAAACGCCTTTTGTTTTTTCGGTGCATCTTTGCTTTGTAAAATAATCTCGCTTTCATTGTAAACAATTTCAGAGACCGATACAGACGACAATTCTTCCAAGTTTGGCATTCCTCTTTGTTCTTCAGGTGCTTTTTGTTTCATGAGTTCGCCAGTACGGACTTCTGTCTGAATTTGACTTGTCTCAGCCACTTCTCGACCAGATAACTGCGGTATTGCTTTCTGTTCATTGGGTGCTTGCGATAATGTCAAAATATCTTCGGTTTCATTGGAAATTACTTCGGAAATAGTCACTGCTGCCAACTCTTCTAAATTCGTTGTTCCTGTTTGTTCCTTAGCCTCTGTTGTAAAGAGTTCATTCGTGTTGTCAATGGCCTTGACTAGTATAGTCTCGGCTATTTCTCTGCCCGACACGTGCGGCGAAGCTTTTTGTTTACCAAGTGTTTCATATTTGGGCAATGATTCCTCTGTTTCATTCGTAACTATTTGGGATATCGTCAATGATGTCAATTCGTCTAATTGTGGTTTACCTTTTTCTGCTTTAGGCATTTTAGTTTGGATGAGATTTTCCGTAGTCGTTGATGTTAAGACTTGAGTCGTCTCAGCAATTTCTCTACCTGATAGATTTGGCGTAGCTGTTTGATTCTTAGCAGTCACTGTATCTTCTAGTACACTTTCGATTTCGTTCAATATGACCTCACTGACAGTGACAGATGTTAATTCTTCTATTACTGGATGACCCATTCGCTCTTCTGCTTTTATCGGTTTCACCAGCTCCTCTGTATTTGTTGAGGTTAGCACTTGCAATGTCTCAGCTACTTCTCTGCCAGATAAATTAGGTTGAGCCTGCTCTTCCTTAGGAATTACTAATCCTGATAGCTCGAACTCAGTTTCGTTGGTCAGAATTTCGGTTACATTTACCGAACTTAAACTTTCCATTTCGGGCATAACTTTTTGTTTCCTGGGTTCGAATTTTCCTTGGAAAACTTCCTCGCTTTCTCCAACAGTCATCTCTACATTAATAACAGATTCTAATGTAGTTTGGGTTACCGTTGCTAGAGATGACGGACGTTTTGTTTCTTGTATTTCTCCAACATTTTGAATCGTTGCAACTTCCGAACTTTGAATACTGTCGAAAGTGGTAAACTCACTTTGTGCTGTGCCTTTGGTATAGTCCAATGAAATATTCAAATTGTCTTCTTTGTCTTCTGTTACTATTTCTGATATTTGCAACGGCTTGACGTCTTGTACGTGGATATCAGCTGTTTGAGTAGCTGGCATAAATGTTCCGTCAAATGATCTCTCAGCTTCTTCTGCTATACTTTCAGTTACAGTTATACTCTCAAAAGGCTCTTGTCCCATATGGACCGTTTGAGTCTTCGAATCGAAATCGGATACTCGTTTCTCAACTTCGATTTGAGACTCAACTACTGTTGTTTGTACTGAACCATGTTCTGTTACGACAGTACTTGTCGCTTCTTTAGAATCTAATACTTTTTCAACCTCAAGTGTAGTTTCTTGCTCACTTGACATAGTTTCTGTCACTGTAACACTATGACCTTCTTCGAACGTTGGAGCAATGGACGCAGTTCTTCTCTTTGTAGGTACATCAAATAGCTTTTCACTTTCAGCAACTGGAACTTCTTCTACAATAATAGGTTCGAGTATATCTTGTTTCAACGTTGCAGTTAGTTTGTCTGCATCATACTGTTTAAGCGTCCCGATATTTTGGTCGACGATGATCTCTGTTTTTGCGGCCACATCCTTGCCGAGCTGGCTTGTGTTGACAGAAGCCACGCTACTTTTGAATTCATTGACAGAAACTTGGCCTTCTTTATCATCAGTAATGACTTGAGTTACAGATATGCTTTGGCCTTCAACGAAGGAGACGCTGATTCGTCGGGTATTGGGTGCCATCTTGCCTTGGAAATCTTGGCTTATTTCCTCAGAGACAGCTTCTGTGACGCTTATGCTTTCGAGAGTTGTTTGTACTGGACTTGCCTCAAATTTTACTGATTTTAATGGTGTTATATCTTCAACACCTTCGCGTGGCACGACTTCTGATTGTTCTGCAACTTGTTTTCCTTCGTAAGAGAATGTTGCCAATCCCTCACGAGGCTTTATTTCACTTGTAAGGTCAAATTGGCTATCTTGAGTTGTAGTTTCTGTGATGATAATAGATCTTTCCTCATCCAAGGCAATACGGGCTTTGCTAGTTTGTGGCTTGACTTCAACACGATCTATTTCTTTTTCCCCCAGAATTTCTTCAGTCAATTCTATCGTCTCGAATGGCTTTTGTCCCGCTTGAGCGACGCACGAAGCTGGTTTAATAGCTTCGATCTCACCTACATTCATGCTGGTGATAACCTCTGTATTTTCAGCAACCTCATGACCTAAAACTACTTGAGGTCTGGCCGTTTGGACCTTAGGCTTCTGAAGCTCGTCCAAGCGCAACTCTTTATCGTCGGCCACAATTTCAGTGACACTTGAGACACGCTTACCTTCTTCGACGGTTACATTGACATCGCGAGTTTCTGGTTTGAATTTACCTTCAAATGGTTTTTCCTGATCCTCTGCCATGCCCTCGGTAATTATGACACTTTCATACAATTCTTGGCTAGATGATGCAATTTTTACTTCAGGTTTCTGGTAGCCAACCTCACTGACTGAATCTTCAACGACAACTGCCGTCGTTTCAGCAATATCGTGTGTCTGATTGATGTTGAATGATGCCACATGTTTATATGGTTGTGGCTCAGGACTGTAATCGAATTCCTTATCACCCAACGTGACTTCAGAAATCGCTACTGTCTTTTCTAGTTCATAGTCAACATTTGCTATTCTGTTCTCAGGTTTGAGATCAGGAACCAATTGACTTTCCTTGTCCTGAACGGTCGGTTGTGACTGGAGTACAGAAATAAATGGTACCTGATTTGGCACAGCTGTTGAAAATGACAAAACTTCGTTAATTAGCGTGTCTGTGCTAGAGTCGATAATATATTCCATCGTTTGGGCAATTGTGTGAGCATGAACCAAACTTTCGTCAGCTGTCCTTGTTTCAGGTAGGTCCGAAGGTTTGTATTGGCCTTCTTTATCATCTGAGACTACAGACGATACTACTATACCTTGTGTCTCAACAACGGAAAGATCTGCAGTGGCCTGGTATGGTTTCTTATGTTCAGATAATGGTTCTTCAGACTCAGTTGCCTGAGTTTCCGACTGAACAATAGTTTCAAGAGGTATTTGCGTCGGGACAGCTACAGCTATAATTGGTCGCGTTTGTTTTAGTTTCTCAGTATCCATATCAGGGATAACTTCAGACTTTTCGGCAATAGAATGGCTAGAAATATCAACCGACGCAGTTTTCTTGTTTGGTTTTTTGAAAGGCTGCAATGCAGACTCTCTGTCTTCTGAGACAACTTCGGTAATGGTGACATTAATACTTTCGTTGAAAGTAACACTTGCAGAACTTTTTTCAATCACTGGTTTTTCAGTGAAATTAATTTCTGTTTCAGAAATGACAGCTTCAGTTTGAACAACGCTCTCAAATGGCAAATGTTCTTCGCTGGCTGATACTAATTCCGGTTTTTTGGTCACCAAGTTTCCGGGGTAAGTATCTGGTGTGATTTCAGTTGATTCAGCAACTCTGTGTGCATCATATGAAGACTTGGCTTGTTGTCCCTCCATTTTCGGCTTACCCAGATATTCCTGTTCCTTGTCCTCAGCTACAGTCTGTGTAACTGTGATACTAATACCTTCTTCAAATTCAACACCAGGTACTTTTTCATCTGGCTTGACAAAATCAGAAAGTGATTGTTCCAGTTCACTCGTTGATGTCTCAGAAGTAATCAAACTTTGGAAAGTTATGTGGTCAGAAGTAGCCGTGACCGTTTTTGTAATATCGCTGACCAGCTTTTCAGTGTTGTCTTCGGTGATTGTTTCTACTACTTCAGCAACGGGATGTGCCGAGATATCAAAAGTAGCAGATTGATCTTTCGGTTTTTCAGCCTCGGTTAAAATGTTTGTATTGTCGCCACTGACTACCGAAGTTACAATTAGACTTTCTCCAACTTCAAACTCGAGTTGCGCTATTCTGTTAGCTGGCTGCACTTCTGAAAATGGTGCTTCCTTTTCTCGCGTGAGTACTTCCTCTGAAATGACTGTTTCAAACGGCAGTAATGTTTTGTTTGCATTTGCATCTTTCACTTCTTCAATTATAAGATCGGTTAAACCTGTGTCAGCTACAACTTCCATCTTAGTAGCAACTCCCTGGACTTCAAAGTCAATCGTGGCTGCAACGGAGCGAGGTCTGACTTGTTCTTCAAGAGTGCCTTCTTTATCCTCGACATGAGGTATAATAATATTGACACTTTTACCTTCTTCGAAAGTCACATCCGCTTGTTTAGACTGCGGCTTGACATCTTCAGATAACGGCGCTTCCTTTTCTGATAGTGCTACTTCAGAGTGTTGGACTATTTCCAATCCATCGTGCTTCTGTACAGCAGTTTCTGATCTTATTTCAATTTCTTTGAATTCGTTGGTACTGTTGGAAATAATTGTCTCTTCAGTTTGTGCGACTTCGTGACCCGAAAGTACTTTCACATTCACTGTGCGCTGAGTGGGTTGTTCGTTTGTTTGCAAAATAGTTTCCTTCAGCTCCGATAGTACCTCGGTCACTGTGACGTTTTCTCTAGTTGCAACGTTAAGGTCTGCAGTTTGCATTAGCGGCTTAGCATCGTCATCTCTGGGTTTTTCTCCTTCACCAATATTAGTCTCGGTAATAATAAGCTCATCGAAAGCTTCTTGATTTTCACTTGCCTTTTTGGCAGTAGGTTGTTCAACCAACATTTCTCCTGTACTGTGCTCAACCATTGTTTCAAGTTTTGTCGCAATGGTATGCCCAAGAACGGATGGTTGGGCGGTGAAATCTTGTGGCTTGGAATCTGATGTATACAAATTTTCAGCATCATGTGGTATTACTTCAGTAACATTAATGCTAGATTTGCTTTCAGACAGTTCGACGCTTGCAATCTTTTGTACAGGACTGACATCTTTGTTGTAAATACCTTCTTTTTCAGCAACTTCTTGTAATGTTACTGTTGCACTTTCCCACGGAAGTTGCGACAAAGTTGCTGTTCGTTTCGTGGGACTATCTTCCACAATATCTCCCGTCGGCGACTCCGTCCGCACCTCTTCCTGCGTGATTGCAACTTGAGTGGTAAATTCTGGGCTTGCGAACACTTCCTTTACATCTAGGTCTTGAGAACCCTCTACCTCACTTTCAGTCACAATAACTTCCGTTGTATGAATACTCTCGATTTCATTAATGCTCAGCTCTGCTGTTTTAGCATCAGGCGTCTTGTGTTGTTCAACGGGTGCCAGACCTTCATCCGCGATCGTTTCATCAGTGACAGTTTCTTGAAGGTTCGTTTGATTGACCTTGGCCGTTACTGTGATGGGACTATCTACGTGAATTACACCAACGTTATAGTCAGGTTGTGTTTCCTCCACAAGAAGAGATTGCACTGTATGGTCAGTCGTAGGTTTACCTTTGTGAGACTCAGGCAACTCATAAACTTTCAAATTCCCCTCTCTTTCTATGGACGTCGTTTCATATATCTCGCAAGTTTTCACCGGATTGAACGAAGAGTCTATGGTAAGCTCTTCAGGTCCGACAATTTCTTGCATCGTACCTTCGCGTTCGTGGATCATAGTCACCTGATCCATTCTAGCCTCAGATACTTGGACAGATGTGACGGTATTTTCCGTAACATACTTGAGAATATCGGTAAAGTCTGACGGTTGATCAGCCGTATGAATTTCAGATACTTCGACATACTCCTTTTCACGTACTGACGTTTCCGCAAGGGCAGTTGTTGGCTTTTTATCAGGATTGTACTCCCCTTCGGATTCTTGGATGATTAGCGTTGATATCGAACTAGTCTCTAGTGGAGTAATCGTTGTTTCAGCTGATTTTGACACGGGTTTTTGCTCCAATGGCAAATCATTTCCTCTCTCGGAAGTTATCGTCTCTGAAGTGATGACTGAGCTCTGTTCAATAACATTGAACTCGGCTGTTACTGTCTTGCCCTCTCCGATCGTCAGAGCCGATTCTTGTTGTTCCGAGTCGACGGTTGACACAGTTATACTTTCAAGCAGATTGACATTCGGCTTCGCGTTGTAAGAGTCAACAACTCTATCTGGTAAATAAATGCCCTCGCTTTCCTGGACAGGTTGTTCTTGGACGATTGCTGTCTCGCCTGTAGAAACAGCAACGTCAGCTTTTTGAGTCGGTGGCAACCTCCCTGGCGTGTAGACCCCTTCTCTTTCCGGCGCGTTCATCTCTTCCGTGATTCTCTGTTGTTGCGAAATAACAGATTCCGTCGCTACTTCCGTCGGCACAAACAGTTCCGGGTAGTACTTACCGGGCTTATCCTCTGCGAGAACCTCTTCTACTTGAAGAGGTTCCGAGGATGATATTTGAACCCTTGGTTTAGCGGGCACAGTTTTCAGAGGTTCCAGTTTTTCCTCGGCCAAGCCCTCATTCACCTCATACACCGACAATCCTTGTTGCGGAAGAATCGTATCTTCAGCTTTGACCATACTTGGGGTGACGAAATCTGACGTCGGGACTTCATTTTGATTTACTGTCGTTTCGCGCACTTCCGTTGCTTCGTGCAAAGTTAAAGAAGACTCCGCGATTTTAGTTACATCCGGTTTTACACTAAAATCTGTTGTCGTCGTGTCTACTAGGGTCTCGCTCACGATCAAGCCTTCCGATGGAATAAATTGTGGCTTAGCCTCAAATGAGAGTGGTTTAACAATGTCTGCAATGTCACCCGTGGTCGTCTGAACGTTTGTCTCATAAACAGTGTATGGTTCTATTGGAGATATGGACACAGATGCTTTTCGAATGTCTGGCTTAATCTGAGAAATATTATCGATCTCTTGCTCCTGAGTTCGAACAAATTGTTCGGTTATCGCATTCACCGTATCCAGGGTAACCTTCGCTGTTTCCGTGTTTGGCTGTCCACCAGCTTGTTCTGTTGTTTGGTCGATTGCAACTATTTCGTTCTGTTGGCTGGGAACGTTAAGGACGAGGCTGGTTATCGATTTGTCAGGCACGACGATCAAGTCTTCAATTTCCTCCAGCTCCAGCTCACTTTCGCCAACGTTAGGCTTTTGAGTTTTCAACGTTTTTCTAGTTATCTCGGAACTATCGACAGTGACAATTTCTTCTACGACTTCTTCTTCTGCTTGACTACGCCGTTTCTTCTTGAGAAGCGATTTTCCTTTCGAATCCCTCTCGACTGTGAATGTCTTTTCCAGATGCTCCTCCATTACGTCGGATTCCTGCGGTTTTTGGTCCGTGTGTATTTCTACAATCTCAACCCCCTCATCCCTATTTTGTGGTTTTTCCTCAATCGGTGTGTGTTCCACTGGTTTTTTGTCTTTACGCTTGCGTAGTGTTGTGTGTGCTTGATGAATGTCCTCGTATTCTGTGGAAAGTATGTGAGAATTCTTGTGTCAGACATTTTTGGGTATGTGTATATATATATATATCTTGTGCCTGTCATTTCATTTCACCTCGGTTCATGCGACGGATACAGTACACCAAATTTTTTAATTTTTTTTATCATTTTTTTTTTTTACTTCAGACCGTGCTTAAACGAAAATCTAAAAATGTGGACAAACAAACAGTGGAATGTCACGGGCAGAATTGGAGCGTACATATAAATAATGTGTAAGTGTACATTGATCGTTGTCTACTTCATGAGATCACCGTGCATATCATTAAGCCGTCCGCATTTGTAGACCCGGATAGAAGAAAAATTACTGCACAAGTATTGGCAAGATGAATTTATACGCTTGAATGGTTCAACGGTCTCGTCAAGAATTTAATTTCTCAAATACGTACTTGTTATCCCTTTCAAATTTTTTTCTGAATATAGTTGAGCAATAATTGCACGTTCCATGTGCTGGAATTGACTACAAGAAGTCAATTAGAATTTTTTTTCGGCCCTTTTTGACAAGGTGATCTTTGAAGTAAATTTTAAGAGTGTGTGTGTGTGTATCACGAGTGGCATGCACGAGCATCCAACAAGAGTGTATAAGTGTGGATCAGTGTGTTTAAAATAATAAATGAATACAAGAAGTCAAACCAGCATGGACATTCAAATAATAAACAATCGTTATTATATGGAGGTAGTTTTGAGATACTGTGTTATGCACCACATTCGGTAATCCACGCTACAAGGATGGATGGTACAATGTGCAATCGGGATAGAAGAAAAATTGTATGATGCGCTCGACTTTTCACATACACGTGTAACATGCTGTGACGTCAAGTTTACTAAGGAATGATTTTTTATTAAAAAATTTTTTTTATATCATTTTTGAATTACTGTTGGTAGCTGAGAGTTTATGATCACAATTAATTCTACACGTAAAGATTGAAGAAAAATAAAACTTATAGAAAATAATCATGACGTGTCAGTGAATTTACCCTGAAACCAGTTGAAAATCATTCTTTTCCAATAATCCATAAGCTACCAAATGATTATATTTTTAGCTTCAATTTTATAATTTTTCAATTATTTGTGTTACATTGCGAAACAAGTGAACACATATACTTATATAAAAACACTCGTACGAAGCAGTAGTTTTATACTTACACTATTGAAACGTCTGCAATGCGAAGCGAGTCAAGCACATATATCGACGATGTTTGCAAGATACTATATATTTTATGAAAAATTTTAAGCATTTAATATACAACGTATCTTTTAATTATTTATTTTTGTTTTCTTTCACGTTATTTTGTATTGGAAGCATAGCGGCATAAGCTGAAAATCGGCCAAAATAATTCGTACAAAGCTTCATGCATCTGAAAGTATATAAAAACAACTATACGTAACGAATAAATATCAAAGTAAGGCATGCAATATAATATTGTCACACTTTTAAACTGTTGGAGAACTTTTAACCGTAATTATTATGGATTTCAATCGAGAAGCAATTTGATAAATAGTTTGTCTTATTGTAAAGCAGCTGAGTTCTACAGCTTTTACACATACATCATATGTTCGTGATTTTAGTAATGACTATGGCTACTCTCAATCCATTGTTATCGAAGCAAAATTTTGTTTGTTGACGAAGCAAAAGATTTTCAAAATTTCATCGGCAGGAAAATTATAGTTTCCGGCTTTAGAATATTAGAACCAATATAGTAAAAGAATTGATAAGTCGACAGAAGTAATATAAAATATTCCGTGCAACATGATAGCAGAATTCATCCTCAAACCTTTCATGTCCTGAACATCTTCAATTTGCACCAATTTTTTCTCATCTCTTCTCTCTGAAATAAAGTCAACAACAAACGGATTCATCAGTCAGGGATTTTGAATAATTTCAGTCTAAACACTGTTAAAAAATCAACAATTTTATTAAATAATGATCAATTCAATACATACAGACACAAAGACAAAAACTTAAATACCACGAGTCAAAGTAACCCGTTTAATTTGTACGAAAGCGTGCCATTTAATAGCACGTTCACAATTCAACATATTTACAAAACTCTACGAAACATCAGCCACGCAAGCTCGAATTCAATAAGCATTTCACGTTTGCGTTAGATTTCTTATATTTCACAACTTGATGTATTGCTCGTTAGCTCAAAAAAAGCAACATTTTGAGTGACACGCCACACAATCCTGACTTACCCGTACGATACACTTCCTCTCTTTCCACATCTACTCTCTGCATAAAGTGCTGCTCCGAAATAATCTGCGAATAAGAATCATACGAGTTCAGGATACTCGTCACCTTGTATCGTCACGTCTGCGTCACCGCGTGACAGTTAAAAGCATCGTAATATTCACTAAAAATTGTGCGATTAATGCATCGCGGTTTTTACCTCAGTTGCTTCCGTTACCTCCCAGGCATGTGGTCGGAAGTCTTCGGGAGCAAAGTGGGTGATGACTTCTTCGACGGTGGCATGCTGGAGCTCGACCATTCTCATGAATGCTCGGAATCCAACAGTGGCAGCGACGATGCTCTCATCGGCGGTTGTTTCCTCAGTCAAGACTTGAGTAATCAAGGGCCCATGGCCTTCCCTCTCGACCAGTTGAACCAGAGCGCTCTGAGCATCGGGTGTCCTCAAGGCTGGGAACTTGTCCGTCTGGTACAAGCTCTCGTTTATCTCGTTCACCGAGACACCTTGTCGTACCAGGTAACCAATCGTGGCCAATTCCCTAAGCGGTGACTCACCGGGGCCAAATTCGGTAGCGTTTAAGACCTCCATAAGCTCGTCGACTTCCTTGGCAATTTCTTCCTTTTGTTCTACTATCACTTGCTCGACCCTGACCTCGGTCACTGTCACCTTTTCAACAGCTTGTTGTTTCTTCTCTGACTTTACTCTCTTCTTCTTCGGCTTCTCTTCCGATGGTTTGACCACTAAGTCCTGAATTGTGTCTTCTGTTTTCACTTCTGAAATTTCGACACTCTCCAGCTCTTCCACTACCGGCTTAGCCCGATCTTCAGGCCATGACTTGATCTCTTTCGGCTTTTCGTCGATCTTCTTCAGACTTGCGGTAGCTTCGGTGGAAACTGGTTCTTGGATGGGAATCACTTTCTTAGCCTGGGACACCTGATAGAAAATTCGCATTTTACTCAATATAGATGTGATTGTTCTTCGTCAGAAGAATAAAACTTCATGTACGTCGGATCAAAATCTTACCTCGCGTCTTTCCTCTTCAATAGTTTCGGTGCTTTCGAACACCTGCACCTCTTGAACGTCGACAATTTTCCTGTATTATGGTAAATGTATTAATATCGTTCATTGTCGTTCAAAAATCTGATTTTTGTTTGCTAAAAAACAATATTTATTTCACTCACTTGTCTTCACGCTGTGATAGCGGAACGCCTATTTCTTCAACCGTCGTTGTCTTATCGACCCTCACTCGTTCTGGCTTAACTTTTTCCTTTGTAGCATGGGCTTTTTTGATTTCATGCCTCTTCTTCTTTTCCGGCTTCTTTTCAGGCTTGACTTCTTCCGGCTTTTCCTCCTCTTGTGGTTGCAGTGGAGCTCCAGTGACATCTGTTAGAAGAAAAGTTTTAATTGTAATGAAACACAAAATGCTAATAACCTAAGCCCTAAGTACTGGCATCGAAACGCCTTTGTGAAAAATATCGTTATAATCTTACCGCTGACGTTCAGCCTGGCTTTGGTGATGGCGAGACCAATATCACTGGTAGCCTTGCAAACGTAGATTCCATCGTCTTCTTTCGTGGTCCGCTTTATCGTTAAGGACGTCTTTGAATTACCCTTAAGTCGTACTTTCAAGTTCTCGGTGTTGCTTACGAGTTTGTCATTCTTGTACCAGACTACATCTATAAAATGAAAAGAAATTTTTACCACGTGAAGCGGTTATATGGAGAGATAAGCTCTTATACCAAACTCATTGTAAAATGGCATATTTCTGAATTGAAATGATACAACGATGACTGACCTGGCTCAGGGTTTCCTGAGTATATGCATTCAAATTCTACAGGTTCTCCTTCTTGAACATATGTAGGGGTAATTTCTTGAATAAATCGCGGTACAGATTGTGTAGCTGAAACAAGAAAGAAGAAATGTTTCAAATTTATAAACATCCAAACTCACAAGACGTAGACATTACCATAAAAATATTTTTGAGTTTTACCTTAACATGAACTTTGTCGTGGCATGGCTGATGTAACACCGTTGTCAGTAATCTAGTTACAATAAACACACACAAATCCATGCATAATTATTATCAACATAGAAAATTCACACAGTTATTCATACTTCGATCCTGGTAGTTCGTAGATTTCATTTGATTAAAACATAAGTGCATCGGAGTGATTCGCTATGGTTTTCAATATCTACTCAGAAACAATTTATTTTCTATGGATTCGAATAAAACTGGAAGCGGTTATTTATTATTTTTCGATAATTTTCAGATGATTGATAAAAAATTATTACCTATATTGAGACTCGCAGTTAGATTGTTGTTAGTTCAAATTAAATACCTGACATGGTGCCTCTCTCATCCTCACTAAGCGTGTCTCCAAATGAAATCGCAGTTGCCGAAGCTTCTTCCGCTAATCCGAGATTTCCACTGCACTCGCTTTCGAGCAGTAAAAATTCCTGCAGCTCTTCTTGACTGTCGACTGTGTGTAGCTGCTGGAATCCTTCGAAATCAATTTCTCTTGGTTCAAGTGGATACATCCTCGGGTCCATCAACCTCTTGTAATGATCGCTCGATTTTTTCACAACTGGTATTCTGGACCTTGGGTAAGTGTGATACTTCCGACTACTGTCGTACGATCCTTCTTCGATGTCGGAATACTCGTGTTTCAGATTCTTCAATCTATTTTTACGTAGGCAATATTTCGAATCCGACTTTCCTTGACTGCTGCTGCTCGTCGAGGCCTCGCTGTTCTCCTCTATAGGTGACAAGTAATAATTAGTCATAGGACTTTCAGAGTATCCGTGATAGCTTTCGGGATTTATTTCTGATATCGAAAGATGGTCACGCGGCTCAGAATCGGCAGTTGTTTGCTTCGTTTTCGGAAGTATTTCATTAAAGTCAAGAACTATTTTTCGTTTTAATGGCTGCTTGATTTTTCGATCAATTTTTTTTACGGTATTCGGCGGATTTTTTTTTTTTACCCCAATCATTTTCTCAGAACTTGTCGACATATTGTTAGGATTGTTAGTTAGCGATATTGTTTTCCCTTTGGTCGGGGATGGTAATTTTTGCTTGCTAATCTTCATAGGGAAACACGGAGATCCAATCGATTGCTTCGATGACACGGGTTTGGTTAAAGTTCTCTCTTGGGCTGAATCTTCTTTTACCCTGTTTTGTGGCGAAATCTGGCTCAATTTTTTTTGCTCAACAATTTTCTTCTTAAAAATTTGCGTATCTTCTGAAGATTCCTGTTGCATATTTTTGCTCTTCACTTTTCCAGCCGTCTTATTCCACAAATTCACAGATGCATCTATTTTTAACACATTTCCTACGGCTGATGTTTTTGCTGTCGTTTGGTTGGTAATTTTAGTTGTTCCTTTCTCACTTTTACTTTTCACCGTTCGTTTCATTTCCGATTTCTTACTTATAGCTTTCACAGTGCTTGTACGATTTCTTTGTTCAGGAATGATTTTTTCCTCTGTACAATCGTCGTTTGTATCCCTAGCTAGATAAAACTTTTCTTCCGAATTTTCTGTTGTAATACCACATAACATGTCTTTTTCATCTTTCGCCTGGTCCAGTGTGTCACTTGTGAAAAACCTTCTACCTGTCATAATACCCTCTTGAGCTGAGAATCCTTCCCGTCTGATTGAGAGAATGTCTAAACTGTCCGTGGAAAAATTGGATGCCTGCACACTGAGCATGCTACATTGAGAATTTCCAACATCACTCTTACCTCGAAGAGCTTCTTGCATTTCCTCCATATGGGTAACCCATTCTGGTTTTCTGTAATCCTTCGTTCCGAGAATACCTGAGATACAATATCGGTTTGTAAGTTTTGTGTCGACAATTTGACGGCGCTGCTGATTTGTAAAAGATGATAATTAATATTTTTGATAAAAAGAAAAATACATGTACATAGATATTGATCAACGCTCCTTGAGAGTGTTATCATACACAAAATATTGTAACGCTGTTAGGTGAAATGTGGTAATATGTATAAGATTGTTGTGTTTTATGTGAATGAAAAATCGGGAAAGGGTGCGGTGGATAAAATACCAATCGAACATTCCGTTTGGCGTGAACTGAAAACAACTAGACAAAATATAAATTAAACAGTTTAGATTGAATGTGATTATATCAAAGTCTATACCTCCTACAGATAGATATGTAGTCGTTGTCGAGACGCCCAAAGGATTGTGCGCCTCGAACACAATTTCACCGGTATCATCCGGATATGCTTCAGTTATTGTTAACACCGATGTTCCGTCGTCAAATTCTTCAATTTGGAACTCTTCTGATGGAACTATCTCCGTGCCCTGTTTGTACCACTTTCCTTGTGGCTTGGGCTTTCCCTTGACTTTAACTTCCAATCTGTAAAGTCGAGTGTACCAGATGCTTTATTTTTGCACTTTTCACGCTGTATAGTATGATCCATACAGGTTCATCAACAAATTTGCCAACTCACCGAGTTAATTCCCCATCTTTTGTAGGAATTAACTGAGGAAGTTTCTTCGTTATTTCTGGTGCAGAATCCTCTGTGTCAGTATCTGAGAGTGGAGTCTCCTGAATAAAAAAAAAAACATATTCATTGGTTAAATTGTTTTCAACAAGAATTGTACAATGAGTTAATCAAGTTGTGCTCGGTTATGTCTCACCTTAGGAGACAGCAGATCCTCTTCTGAGCCACTCTGCCCAGTGATTAGGGAAGTTGCAACAATCGATGACGCTATCTCTGAATCCGGTACGTATTCGTATGCTTGAAAATAAGTTGTTCGAATGAAAAATAAGCAGTGAAAAACGAGTTAGACTTGAATAAACACGACATTTACCTTCAACCACGAGAGACGTGGTGCAGACTGTTTCGCCAACAGGATTAATCGCTTGGCAGGTGTATTCGCCAGCATCTTCAGGGAAAACTTCCGTGATTGCGAGACTGCAAACACCCTCGGTATCTTGAAGAATGGTAATTTCTTTTCCTTCCTTGATCGGCTTGTTATCGTGGAACCATTCGACTTTAGGGATTGGTTTACCCTGAACGATGCAGGTCAGGTTAACGCTTTCGCCGTCCATGACCCTGACGGGTGATAATTTTCTGACAAATGTGGGTGAAAGCAGTTCAACCGTTTCTTCCCAGGTTTCATCGGTAATGTTGACACTCGCTGTGCAGGTTACAGATCCAGCAACGTTCTCGGCGCGACACGTATACGAGCCAGCAAATTCTGGGACAATCTCTTTGACCAGAAGAACGGATCGATTTTCTAGCGTCACGATTCTTAGCTCAGGGGATGACTGAAAATATGAAAGACGTAATGAGTAAGTTTGATATTGAAAAGCTTCGCGAGAAAGAGAATCTCATGTCAATGTACACTTACCATGAGGGCGTGATCGTTGTGGAACCATTGGAATGACGCAGTTGGGTATGACTCGACTCTTGCTTCCATAATAACGACTTCACCCGGAGCGACGATCTGTGGTTGAAGAGGTTCAATGAACCTTGGTGCCTGCACTGTGTCAGGTGATTCTTGTTGTTTCGTGATGGTGACAGATCCCGAACTGCGGGCTTCGCCGGCTGGGTTCTGTACTCTGACTTCATACTTCCCACTGTCTTTCTTTGAGACATCGGCGATTGTTAATTCGGTTGTATTTTCGAAGACTTCTAATTTTTGTTTAGGTGAAGGTTTGATTTCAGTACCATTTTTGAACCACTTGACTTCTCCCTTTGGCTGGCTTTCGAAATCGGCGGTTAATATTAACGGCTTACCCTTTTCTACTATAAGTGCTGGCAAAGGTTTAGTAATCTTTGGAGCGTACATCACCTCAGGTTTTGTGACTAGTACAGAATTAGTGATAAGCAAGTTAGCCCTGCATTCAGCTCGACCGAATTTATTCACTGCGCGAACTCTGTAAACCTTTTCGTCTTCGGGTGTTGGTTCCAGAATAGTCAGCTTAGCCTCTCCAGTTTCTGGTTTGAATGTTATCTCTGTTCCCTTCTTCGGCTTCACTTCCTTCTCTCCACGATACCATTTTACTTCAGGCGTTGGAGTTCCTGTAACAATGCACTCCAGAGTAGCTGGCTTGTGCTCTTCAGCCATCAATGGCTTGATCGGTGTTGTGAAGTGTGGTGCGATACCTTCCTCTTCTTTTTCTGTGGAAGTAATCCAGGTCAGAACAGCAATCTTGACAATATTCAGCACATAATACAAAAACTCAACAACAAACATGGACAATAAACGAGCAAATAATACGGGATGAATTGCATGAGATAATTTGAATCATTAGACAAAATCCTCAATCTGTAAAAATAATCGTTATTGATTATTCTAGTAGGTAAGGCGAGACGAATCGCAAAATATTAGCATTACATTTTTAGTTGAAATTCTTCACACACTTTGAAATGTATTACTAAAGCGTTTCACAGGAATTTTAGCGTACTAAGCATGACGTTGCTCCATTCGATAATAGACAAACAGAGCGTTGAAAACCACGCAAAATTCACAGAAAATATGCATTCCGACTCAGCCGTACCGAATATGACTAGATTCACTGTAGAGGTAGCAACACCAGCAGGATTAGAGGCTCTGCAAGAATACATCGCCACGTCTTCCTCTTTAACATTCGTTATCTCCAGTGTTGCCGTGGTTTCGACAACCGTCATGACGTACTTCTCACTAGCATGTAATTCCTGTTCGTTTCTGTACCACGCTACTTCCGGGAACGGATTACCGATCACTGTGCAAGTAAATTTGGCTGGTTTGTCTGGCTCGGCGATAACGGGTTGGAGCTTTTGTATGAATCTTGGCGCAACTTTTTTAGTTTTGTCAGCAATCGATATATCAACTTGGGTTCTCTGTCTGCGTTTGCGCTTTTGTTCCTCGGGTTGAACGTCTTTTTGAACGAGTTCTTTTGTATCCATACGCTTTTTAGTCGTAATATCCAGTTCCGTAATTTCTGTAATTTCATCAACTGGCTTGTCATCGATGATCTCGATGGCTTTGGTATTGATCTTAACCGTCTTCTGTTTCTTTCCGATCTTAATTTCTTCTACTGACGTCACTGTTTCCTCGATAGTATCTTCTTTCTCTGTTTCAGCAATTGGTATAGGTTCTAGTCTGGATTCTTCAGGCTTGACGCTTTCTGGAACGTCTTGTTTCTTTACCGGTTTCAGTACAACTTCTTCAGGCTGGTCAACTTCCTCAGTATCTTTCCGTTTTACAGGCTTCAATTTAACCTCTTCCGGTTTTTCCTCCACCTGATCAGGCTTCTTGGGTTTCTTACCCCTTCGCCACGGTAACTGTGCTATTTCAGATGGCTGATCTTCTTTACGCGCTTCCTCGAGTTGTTCAAGCTGTAGTTCTGGTTGCTCAAGTTTTTCATTGTCAATAGATGGTTTTCTAGTGCGCTCAGATTCAACCTCTGTTGTGTCTTCGGTAGCTGTTTTCGATGGGATTGGTTTCAGAGATATTACTTCTTTTTCATCTGGCACTGGCTTCTTTCCCCTTTTCACAGGTTTCAGTTTGATATCTTCTGGTTTGTCTTCAGATTTTTCTTTTTGAACAGGCTTACGTTTCAAACGCTCAAGCGCCTGCTCATCGACTTCTGTTTTTGGAATCAATTTCAATTGCACTTTTTCCTGCTGCTCTTCATCAACAGGTTTTTGAGGTATAGGCTTCAGAGAGATTTGTTCTACATCTCCGGTCTCTGGTTTCTGCTCTTTCTTGACAGGCTTTAGTTGGACTTCTTCTACTTTTTCTTGAATCTGTTCAGGCTTCTTCGGTTTCTTAGCCCGTCGCCATGGTAGCTGTGCCATGTCTAATGGCTGGTCTTTTTCAGGGACTTCTTCGAGTTTTTCAGGCTGCACTTCGAACTGCGCTTCTGGCTGATCAACTTCGTGATCATCGATAGATGGCTTTGTGAGGCGCTCGAGTTCCACTACTCCCGTATCTTCGACAACCGATTTCTGAGGTATAGGCTTCAGAGAGACTTGTTCTATATCTTCGGTCTCTGGTTTCTTTTCTTTCTTGACAGGCTTTAATTTGACCTCTTCAAGTTTTTCGACTACCTGCTCAGACTTCTTGGGTTTCTTACCGCGTTTCCATGGTAGCTGTGCCGTTTCAGATGGCTGATCTTTTTCGGGCACTTCTTCGAGTTTTTCAGGCTGCAGTTCGGGCTGTTCAACTTTCTGTTGATCAATAGATGGTTTTCTCAAGCGCTCAAATTCGACATCTCCTGTCTCTTCGGTAATTGGTTTTTGTGGGATCGGTTTCAAAGACACCACTTCTTTTTCTTCTGATGTTGGTTTCTTCCCCTTCTTGACGGGCTTAAGCCTAATTTCTTCTGGCTCATCTTCCGGTTTTTTCTCAATTGGTTTACTTTTCAAATGCTGAGGTACATCCTCTTCGACTTCTGTTTTTGGAACCGGTTTTAATTGAATATCTTCCGGCTGATCTTCAGCATCTGGTTTCTGCGGGATAGGCTTTAGAGAGACTTGTTCTGCGTCTTCAGACTTTGGTTTCTTTTCTTTTTTGATAGGCTTCAGTTTCACCTCTTCTCTTTCATCTTCAATTTTGTCTTTTTGAACGGGTTTCAACTTCACCTTGTCCGGAACCTCCTCTTCTGATTGTTTTTTCGGAATAGGTTTCAAGTGAACTTCCTCTTGTGGCTGTTCAGGTTCCCGTGGTTTTCGCTTACCAGTACGCCAAGAGACTTCAACTGTTTCCTCAGGTTTTTCTTTAGGACTCTTCTCAGAAGCCTGAGGTTCTACCAGCTTCTCATTAACAACAGGAGTAGGCTTCTTTTTGCCACGTCGCCAAGGTAATTCTGTCTGTTCTTGCGGTTCATCCTTAATTTTTTCTTCTACCTCCTTCGACGTGAATTCCAGGTCTATTCCTTCCGTACTCTCGTCGTCCTTTGGCTTATCTTTTTTCAGTGGAACGTCTAGTTTCTCCTCGGATGTTTTTCCTTCGATGGACTTTTTGGGAATTGGTTTGAGATGAACTTTTTCGACTTCGTCTGGTTTTTCCTCGGGAAGTCGGCTATGCGTAACTGGCTGTAGTTTTTCGCGCTTAGATTCCTCGACCTGACTGACAATTTCTTCCTCTGTTTGGATAACTTCCGTAATTTCGTCTTCCTGGTCCAGTGGAACAATTGTCACGTCTTTCTTAAATTCAACAATTTTTTTAGATTTTTTAGCTTTCTTCTTCTCAGGTTTCAGAGTAACCTCAATCGACGTAGTATCCTCAACAATCTCTTCCAAATTAACTTCTTCCTGGGTTTTTTTCTCTGGCTGTTCTTCCACTGGGGTTTCTACAACCTTTTTAGGTTTCTTTCCACGACGCCACGAAACATTAGTCTCTTCATCAGGCTCTTCTGTTACGGGCTCTTCTTGATGTACGACTTTCTCTGGGATCTTAGTCTTATCAATTGGTTCCAACTGAATTTCTTCCCTTTCTATTTCTTCTGGTTTTTTTCTCCTCTTGACGGGTTTCAAACCAACGACCTCTTCGATCTTTTCAGTAGGTTGTTTGGGTTTGATTGGTTTCGGTTTGTCTTCTACAAGCTTCTCCTCTTCAACATCAGGTTTTTGAACATGTTTTTGTTGGATGTATTCAATGGTATCTTCATCTTTAGGTATTTTCTTCAGTGGTTTCAGTGAAACTTGTTCTATATCTTTCTTCTCATCGGGTTTTCTATCACGTTTCACTTTCTTCAAGGTGACGCTGCGGATATCTTCGATTTGTTCATCTTTCCGGACTTCTGTAATTTCGGATGAGACCATTTCTTCTGTCACTTGCTGCTCATAAATTGTACTTTCTTCTACGAGTTGTTGTTCATCAACAACTTTTTCTACAGATTGTTTAGTTCTTGTAACACGATCCTTTCCACGTCTCCATGGCAATGCATCTTTTTCTGCCGAAATTTTTTCCGCCGTCTCCATTGATTCATTAGGCTGCTCTGTAGTAGAGGGCCTTGTTTTGGATGGCTTCTTTCCTTTTCGCCAAGATACTGTAGTTTCAGTTGTTTCAGGAATATAGGCCTTTGGAATCTCTTCTTGATCAGGTTTGAGATCTTCCATTAGTTCAAGGGGCTTCGCTTTTTCTTCTTGTATTGTTTTCACAGGTTTTAAGGTGATCACGTCTTCCGTTAGCTCGTCTTTAGGAAGGCGTTTGACCGGCTTCAATTGAACTTCCTCTGTATCTTCAGGTTCTTCCGGCTTTTGAGGGCGTTTTACAGGTTTTAATGACACGGATCGTATGTCCTCAACCGTTTCCTCTTCTTTCTGAACGATCTCACGTTGCACTTTCTTCCCTCGTTGCCAAGGTAATTTGGACGCTTGATCATCTGGTTTTCCATCTTCAGGTTGATCAGCAATCTTTTCAGGAATAATTTCCTCTTTTGGCAGTGTTTCATCTGTGGTTGGCTGATCTACAGGCTTCAATTTTATTTTTTCGGTCACTTTTTCTTCTTTAGGAAGACGTTTGACTGGCTTCAATTGAACTTCCTCTGTGTCTTCAGGTTCTTCTGGCTTTTGAGGGCGTTTTACAGGTTTTAGTGACACGGATCTTATGTCCTCAACCGTTTCCTCTTCTTTCTGAACGATCTTACGTTGCACTTTCTTGCCTCGCTGCCAAGGTAATGTGGATGCTTGATCATCTGGTTTTTCATCTTCAGGTTGATCAGCAATCTTTTCAGGAATAACTTCCTCTTTTGGCAGTGTTTCATCTGTGCTTGGCTGATCTACAGGCTTCAATTTTATTTCTTCGGTCACTTTTTCTTCTTTAGGAAGACGTTTGACTGGCTTCAATTGAACTTCCTCTGTGTCTTCAGGTTCTTCCGGCTTCTGAGGGCGTTTTACAGGTTTTAGTGACACGGATCTTATGTCCTCAACCGTTTCCTCTTCTTTCTGAACGATCTTACGTTGCACTTTCTTGCCTCGTTGCCAAGGTAATTTCGATTTTTGATCATCTGGCTTTTCATCTTCAGGTTGATCAGTGACCTTTTCAGGAATAATTTCTTCTTTCGGCAGTGTTTCATCTGTGATTGGCTTGTCCACAGGCTTCAATTTTATTTCTTCTGTCACCTTTTCTTCTTTAGGAACACGTTTGACCGGCTTCAATTGAACTTCCTCTGTATCTTCAGGTTCTTCCGGCTTTTGAGGGCGTTTGACAGGTTTTAGTGACACGGATCTTATGTCCTCAACCGTTTCCTCTTCTTTCTGAACGATCTTACGTTGCACTTTCTTGCCTCGTTGCCAAGGTAATTTCGATTTTTGATCATCTGGTTTTTCATCTTCAGGTTGATCAGTGACCTTTTCAAGAATAATTTCTTCTTTCGGCAGTGTTTCATCTGTGATTGGCTTGTCCACAGGCTTCAATTTTATTTCTTCTGTCACCTTTTCTTCTTTAGGAACACGTTTGACCGGCTTCAATTGAACTTCCTCTGTATCTTCAGGTTCTTCCGGCTTTTGAGGGCGTTTGACAGGTTTTAGTGACACGGATCTTATGTCCTCAACCGTTTCTTCTTCTTTCTGAACGATCTTACGTTGCACTTTCTTGCCTCGCTGCCAAGGTAATGTGGATGCTTGATCATCTGGTTTTTCATCTTCAGGTTGATCAGCAATCTTTTCAGGAATAACTTCCTCTTTTGGCAGTGTTTCATCTGTGATTGGCTTGTCCACAGGCTTCAATTTTATTTCTTCTGTCACCTTTTCTTCTTTAGGAAGACGTTTGACCGGCTTCAATTGAACTTCCTCTGTGTCTTCAGGTTCTTCCGGCTTTTGAGGGCGTTTTACAGGTTTTAGTGATACAGATCTTATATCTTCGACAGTCTTCTCTTCTTTTTGAACGACCTTACGTTGCACTTTCTTGCCTCGCTGCCAAGGTAATGTGGATGCTTGATCATCTGGTTTTTCATCTTCAGGTTGATCAGCAATCTTTTCAGGAATAATTTCCTCTTTTGGCAGTGTTTCATCTGTGGTTGGCTGATCCACAGGCTTCAATTTTATTTCTTCGGTCACTTTTTCTTCTTTAGGAAGACGTTTGACTGGCTTCAATTGAACTTCCTCCTTGTCTTCAGGTTCTTCCGGCTTTTGAGGGCGTTTTACAGGTTTTAGTGACACGGATCTTATGTCCTCAACCGTTTCCTCTTCTTTCTGAACGATCTTACGTTGCACTTTCTTGCCTCGTTGCCAAGGTAATTTCGATTTTTGATCATCTGGCTTTTCATCTTCAGGTTGATCAGTGACCTTTTCAGGAATAATTTCTTCTTTCGGCAGTGTTTCATCTGTGATTGGCTTGTCCACAGGCTTCAATTTTATTTCTTCTGTCACCTTTTCTTCTTTAGGAACACGTTTGACCGGCTTCAATTGAACTTCCTCTGTATCTTCAGGTTCTTCCGGCTTTTGAGGGCGTTTGACAGGTTTTAGTGACACGGATCTTATGTCCTCAACCGTTTCCTCTTCTTTCTGAACGATCTTACGTTGCACTTTCTTGCCTCGTTGCCAAGGTAATTTCGATTTTTGATCATCTGGCTTTTCATCTTCAGGTTGATCAGTGACCTTTTCAGGAATAATTTCTTCTTTCGGCAGTGTTTCATCTGTGATTGGCTTGTCCACAGGCTTCAATTTTATTTCTTCTGTCACCTTTTCTTCTTCAGGAACACGTTTGACCGGCTTCAATTGAACTTCCTCTGTATCTTCAGGTTCTTCCGGCTTTTGAGACCGTTTTACAGGTTTCAATGACACAGACCTTATGTCTTCGACTTTTTCTTCTTTTTCATGAACAACTTTACGCTGCACTTTCTTGGTTCTTTGCCAAGGCAGTTTAGATATTCGGTCATCTAGTCTCTCCTCGTCAGAAAGCTCAGTCACCTGTTCAGGTTGAACATCTTCCGGTTGTATATCTTTGGAACCTTCAATAACTTGAACGAGCTTCTGTTGACGTCTCCAAGGTAATTGTGTTGTTTCAGTGGGTATTTCTTCTTCTGGTTTAGCGTCTCCAGAAGCTTCTTCTTCTGGCTGAATTTCACTTTCAGTGTGAACAGCCTTGCCAGGCTTCTTTCCACGTTTCCGAGGTAACTCAACCTTCTCAACGGGCTTTTCTTCTTTAGGTTTAATCTCCTGAGTCTGGTCTTCTAGAGGCTTCTCTGGCTTTTTACCTCTGCGCCAGGATACCGCAACCTCTTCAGTAATACGTTGTTCTTCGGTAACCTCGGTATCAGTTTTGAGAATTTGCGCATCCTCTTCTACAGAATATGGCATCTTTGGTTTCGGTTTCTTTTTGCCCCTTCGCCAAGCAGCAGTAGTAGTTCTTTCTTGTTCTTCTTCTTCGATCACCTCTTCCTTTTTATCCACTGCTAAGATATTTTCATCTTCTTGGACATGGTACTCGTCCTTCACAGATTTCAACTCTACTGTTTCCACCTGCTGCGTGGTTGCCGGCTTTGTATCGCTGGTGGTCGGTCGGAGTTGCACATCTACTTGCTCAGGCTTCTCGACTTGTTTGACCTGTTTTGGCGTTTTCTTCAAAGTGATGGCTTCCTCAGTCCACGGTTTAACTTGTTCTGGCACCTTCACCACATCATCTTTGTTCTGTTTTTCATCTATTTTCTTTGTGACCGTTAATGTAGACGTATCTTCTGTTTCTACTAACAGTTTTTCTGATTCAGTCGTTGCAGTAGCGTCTTTGGCAATAATTTTATTCACGTCTTTCTTTGTTGATTTCAATTCAATCTCTCCCACTGTCAGCTTATTGGTGAGCTTCTTCTGTGGTGCACTTGGTTTCAATTGAACTTGTTCGACCGTCTCTTTTGGAATTTCTGTCTTATTGGGTTTGGGTTTCTTTAACGAAATTTTCTCTTCTGTCCATGGCTTGGGCTTTTCATGCTGCTTCCGTGTGACATCGGACTCAACAACTCTTTTAACTTGCAAAATATTTGTCTCATCCGACTCCACGTACTCAGAAGTTGGCTGAGATAATTCTGCGTCCTGTTCAATGGGCTGTTGTTTCAGAGGTTTAAGCTCAACCTTATCCAAGTCCGGTATTTCGACATCCCTTTTCACGGGCTTCGTTGGTTTTAATTCAACGTCTTCTATTGTTTCCTTCGGAATCTCTTTCTTTTCGGCCTTTACTTTCTTCAAAGTAATCTTTTCTTCCGTCCACGGTTTGGGCTTTTCTACAGGCTGTTTTTGCTTTACATCGGATTCCACAATTCTTCCAACTTGCAAAGTGCTTGTTTCATCCGTTTCCACGTACTCGGAGGTTAATTCCGAATGATCCCTCACATCCTCAGATGTCTTTGGTTTCACGGGCTTTAGTTCGACTTTGTCCAAACCTCTTTTATCAACGTCTCGTTTTTCAAGTTTTATTGGTTTCAATTCAACGTCCTCGATGGTTTCTTTAGGAACCTCCTTCTTTTCAGTTTTAGCCTTCTTCAGTGAAATTGTCTCCTCGGTCCACGGCTTGGGTCTCTCGGGAATCTTCGACATGATATCTGTTTTACTGACTCTTCTTATATTCAAAAGTTGGGATTCATCTGATTCCACGTATTCGGATGTCGACTCGACTGTTTCGTCAAACTGCTTTACTCCTGTCTGTGTCAACCTCTTCAAATCTACTCGTTCCAAGGTGCTCTCTTCGACATCTTTCACCTCAGACTTCACAGGCTTTAGTTGAACACCTACAACCTTTTCTTTTGGAATGTCCTTTCTTTCCGGTTTACTTTTTTTCAGTTGAATCTTTTCCTTAGTCCAAGGAACAGTCTTATCAAGTTTGGACGGAACTTTAAGCGTAGTAGTTTCATGTATTTCGTCATCTTCCGCCGTTTCTCTGGGATGCGTCTGTAGCCTGGATGGCGTCTGATCATCGACTGACGTAGTGTCCTTATCAACAGGCTTCAAATCCACGTACTCAATGCTTGGTTTCCTGATTTCCCTTTTCTCTGTCTTAGCTGGTTTTAATTCCACCTCTTCCAACTTCTCTTTTGGAATCTCTTTGATCGTTTGAGGGGCTTTCTTGAGCTTCACCTCTTCCTCAGTCCAGGGTTTTACTTCCTGCTGTAGCCTAGCCTGCTGCAATTTATCTAGAGAAGTGTCTCTTGACTTTGGCTTTGCCTTTCTCCACGGCGTTATGTTCTTTACGCCAGGCCTGTGATAAACGCGCCCTTTCCGCCAGGGCAACGTCTCATCTCCCGGTTGAAGAGGCTCCCCTGTGGGGCGACCCTCTTCATCGAGCTCAATCAGCTCAACATCATTGTCGTTGGGCGAAAGTCCGGTGCCTCCGACAGAGGAACCTTTAGTTGGTTTCGTCCCGGTTTTAGCACCGGGACCACTCTCAGTGGGAACAGGGGCTTCGTAATAAACCCCCTTTCGTTCTGCAATACGAAATTCCTGATTATAAGAGAGACTTATCACATTCCAGGTCACTCCGGTTAGACACTCGGTAACAAAGGCATAAGTCAAACAGGAACGTGCTGCAAACTACGGAAAGCATCGGATTTTAGCGCTTCGAAAAAGGTATATAATGTCTATGTAAAGGAATGTACAAGTCTTTCGACTTGTGTATTTCCAAACTCAAAAATAGGAAGTGGAATTTAATGGAGTAGACGCACAAGAAGGCGGAGGATTTCACTGACTATACTGTTCACGGTAGGTACAAGGCTTTAAGAATGTCAAAGAATCTAGGTTCAAGTATTGGGCAACGCTCCATGCGCGATTATCAAATTGGATTATCTCCGGCAAACACCTAAAAATACGATTTCCTCTGTGCCATCTTCAATTGTCGGGATTTATTTGAACGACATTGGGAGCTGATGACTGTTGGATGACCATTGGACTGCGACAGAAAACTTTCGTAAGAACGAACTATCATTTTGAGCACAAACTCGTGCGCATTCGTATGTATAACGTGAAACTGTTCCATAAATGAACTTTCATTGTTTGTCGAAGTGAAAGGAAGGACACCGACAATAGGCCCAAATAAGACTTGCCTTGCACGAATAAAACGAGAGCTGAACGCGTGAGATCATCGTTTAATGAAATGGTAAACAAGTTGGTTGCCTTTGTTATGAATACTAGAAATCTGTGACACAATGACTTGATACTATTAATCAACACGGTCGAGTCCACGTTCAATAGTTTACAGAGATGATTTCCCAAACAGCTGTGACTAACATAAGTCAGGAGCGCTAGTCATATGCTGTATGTTGTCAGCACCAGCCAGCGGAGAAGGATGATTATTTTTTTAACAATTCAAACATACACAATGACGCCCCCTCTGACGTTGGTCTGTCAGTTATTCTGATTATTTATACTGAAATTGAAGTGCTCCGGACTGCGCACAGGCCATTTATTTGCGTAGAACAGAATCGCATACGGTTTCCACAAATCGACGCACAGTATTGCGCAATTATCTTGGAGTAAAAAAATTTTAAAAATGTTGAAGAAGGATGGAGCCATCTAGTCGAGTGGTTTGGCAAAACAAAAAACGATTGTTCTCTCAGTAAGTGATCTGGCACGACTTAGTCCAAATGGGCGAAGGCTATTGCTGTTGGCAACGGCTCGGCCCTCAACTCATAAAATACTTTGCGACAGCTCGCCAAATATTGAATAGCAGTTGACTCAACTCTTGGCCAAAAGTTAATTACCATACCGATAGTAAAAATTTTTGAGCGACTGCTCGAGAATTAATTGAAAGAAAGCTTGACGAAGAATGCACGGCGTGGGAAAATGAACAGTTCTGTTTCCAAGTAAACAAATTATAATAAACTATTCGCATATGTGTATTTTGCCAGGCGTAGAAAATTAGTCATTGGCACGAGACTTGACTAGCTTCAGGCGGTTGGCATGCAGATAATATCCCGGGGCTTGAAGTCTTTGAAATAGACTCAAGTATGGAGTAAAACGAGTGTAAATAAATCCCAAGAAATGCGAAGACTGCTAGTTAAAAGGTAACGTCTCGGGCGGAGAAACGTTGTGGGGGGTGAGTGGCGTGTGGGGGGAGATCCCCACAGGTGTGACGTCACAACGCACGCCTCCACTTATTTTAGTCTAGCTTCAAGCTTAATAGTGACCCGCTGGAAGTCGAGGGAACAAGAGGCAAATTCAGGTGCATTTCCACCGGTGTTATTAGAGACGTTCGAGATAACCTGAGGAGGAACTGAAGAGACGGGAAAACGGTTTTGGGACCAAGTGTGTGTCGCGACAAAATGAGCATGTAACATAAAACTGGAACAAATCGTGATTAAAAAATGTAATGTTAGTACATTGGATGAAAAGTGTTTAGTATTCTATGGATTTGTATAGCTACGTTTCGCGCTCAAAACAGTTAGTGACAAGTGTGAGTTTGACAGTTCAAACTTCCGAAACGCTTTGATGGCCGCCTTCGATCGGGCTGCACAATGAATTCAAATTCTTAGATCCTGTGCGATTGGTTTCTAATTTTTTGAATTTGGCTTGTTCGAAGTGCGGCCAGATTTGAACTGGATAAATGTGATCTTATATTGGTACTAAAAGTTGTGAAGGTGGCGTGAATACTTGTACATATTTTCGTTTCTTTTCAGAATCGTTTCCTTTTTTATCAAAGTACTCACTGCAAGTGGTATGTTTTTTTCTACCAATTGCGTGTGCTCGGAAAATTTTCAGTCAGTGTGGCCTTTGTAATTACGAGAGCTTAAAATCATTTTCATCGATGATTTAACTTCCTCTCATCCTCTGCAGTGTTAAAAAAAATTTCGAACATTTGTTTTTTGGATAACCTCATGTATGGCAATTTTTATCGATGAAAATACATCAATATCCATCAGTTCACCAATGCAGTGCAATTAAAATCCTTATCCCTGGTCTGATAATCGAATGTCCGTTATCTTACATAATCTCTTAATGACCATTTATACCGATTTAAGTCCTATCTAACTAAGACGACTGTTTTTGGTGTATTATTTATTTGGTACATAATTTTATTTTAATCATACAATTAAGGTAGAGGTATAAACATTTGCGACGGGTCTGATACAATTAAACTCGTAGCGGCGGTTATCGGTTGTGTAAGTGGAGCAGAGAGTAGTTCTAGGATTTTCTAACTCACATAATTATATGTCTTTAAATAGCTGGTATATGTAATTGTGTAGAAGTCGGGTGAGTCTAATTTTTAAAATTAGGGGTGTATATAAAAGTATAAGTGTAAATGAATATGTTGTATATCGAGTGATTTGTTCAAATCGATGTACAATTATTATGATCCCGATGTATGATAAAAGTTGACGTCAATTCCGTCTGCCGTTTGGTCTGGTACAGAAGCACTGAGTCATCCTAAATCCGTTTCCTCGTCCAGCATCCGCGAGTTGAGCTTCGGATCGAAGTCGGACAGTCCGGCAGACAAGCGTGTTGTTTGGCTTCTCGTACCTACATGTCCTCGTCCTCTGGTTTATAGGTTTTAAAATATGAGTCAAGCTCGGAGTCGCTCGTTACGAAGTCGAGTCAATCCGCCGTTTTCATCTCCCGTTATCCACAGACCAGAAATATGTTCGGTCTTCCAGAGAGCGCTGACACACGGCGGTATTTTTAGCTCGTTGAATCACTCGTGGCTAGGCAGGCTGAAATAGCTTTTCGCCATCGCCACCAACGACGACGACGACGATGAGGGCGAAGGCGACGAGGAGTAAGAAGGCGAAGGCGAGGACGACGTTGACAGAGACGGATTGTTCTAACTTCCATCATTAACCCGAAATCGCAATCGTATGTGGCCCCAAAAAATCTCACGTCTCGCGCGTCTTCGTGGCTTCTTGATGAATCATTGTGTTTCAGAAAGGAGTTCGGAGTTATAAATATTTTCTTGCGAATCGCTATACCGGTTGATGGACGAACTTGAATCAGCTAAATTCTTGAGGCTTGATCATGGCCAGAGCTACTCAAGGTCAGCAGCAAATCATTTGGGTAATAAAAAATACACACGTACACTCGTATACAGCTGTGATATAGATGCTAATGACGTCAGAGCTGAGAAGAGGAGGACGAAACGGTTCGGAAGTTGTCTTATTTTTAGGTCAATTTGTCGTATCTTTATACGCCCCCGAGTAAATCACTCGAAATTATTACCGAGGGGATCTTGGCCGCATTTTTTTATTCAAGGTTAAGTCCAGTTCAATGAGGCAATTCGCTTTACGTGGTTCTAGACTTTTTTACTAATTGCCGCCGGCCATACTGGCTTCAAGATATTTACCCACACGACGGCTACTCGAATTTTCGAACTTTGACAATGACAATTGTGCGAGGTAAACTACGGTCGCAATAATAGAACGTAAGGTAAATAGAAATGAGAATTGGATAAACAGAGATCAAGAGAAGTTCGTACAGCTGAAAGAAGCCGTCGGGCAATTCTCGCTGCGACTATTGCAGAGTAATTCGCTCATGCGTATGATTGGATTTTAGCCGAGGCGAAGGGAATCGTTTAGGACTGTAACAGCTTAGGACTTGACTTTGGGGTTTGAATTGCGGTTATTTAATGGCTGGGTTTTGGTCTCGTGTCCGGGCCAAGTATAGCCTCGTAATGTAATACACGCGAAACGGAGAGACGAACGAACCAACGAAACAGGAAAGTAGGGAGCGAACGCAAGGGAAAACTTGTATATGCAAGAAGAAGCAGGCGAGCCGAGAAACGAAGAGGTCAAAAATAACCCAGATACATCAAGTGCACACGGCCCAAACGTTGGCTCGTTCCGATTACGTTCCGAACGTGAGTCGAGGCTCGGGGAAAAGATGTATTATTTCGTTTTTCACGTTCGCGTGGGTTCCTGCTTATTAGTCGTACAAACATTGGAGGAAATCATCGTTTTAGGAAGGTATTTTTAGGTCGTGAATCGCGTGCCGGAGGAAGAACACCGAGAATCACCTGCAGGGTAGTAAGTCCGAAAAATAGACCGACGCTTCTAGAATTTTCGATTAAATTTTAATTTCGTTTACTGAACTGTGAAAGTATCGATCGATCCGTGAGATATTCTCATACTCTTGGAATTAAGCAAACCAAAAAATCGATAGAATTGAACATGATTTCATTATTCAAAATACACCCGACGTCGAAACCCCTTAATCAGTTGTGCTACCAATACTACCAAACCCGATTTGCACCATCGTCTTCCTTCATCTCTTTTTCTCCTTAGGGTCAGTTACGTAAGTCTCGATTTATGAAATTAAATCTAAAACCGCTATGGCCGCCAGCTATTATTGAGAAGATTTTAACTGTTGCGGATTCACGACCGCTACGCAATATCGTGAGTAAATTTAAGACGGAGTTGTTTCCAGACCACGGCAATAAATTACAGTGAATTCTGGAAGTTAGTTTCGAAAAGCGATTTTCCAGCGTACATTAAATAAATTGAGTACAATTTTTGTTCGTCGTAAATTGCGAAACCCTAAAGCTGACAGTTTATAACAAGGCGATGGAGGTAATTTATTACTCTATAATAAATTAGTCGCTGTGTATATGAATTCATAGCTGAGAAGCGAGAAATATGTGTGAATTGTTGGATAAAATTTACTCCTGAGCTGGTGCTTTATAGTGTGTAACAAGTTTTGCCAATTAATCAAGATAAGAAATTTAAATCTCTTACAAGCAGTGAATCTACTTGATATTCTTGCTTCGCGTGCAATGAAAACTTATTTATAGTAAAAACGAATAAGTTCCAAGTTACACTATTACATTATACATAATCGAATCAGCAACAAACGATGATGTTCATATTTATAGAATTTTTTTATTAGACTTTCCATTGTACAATAATAAATAATTAGTAGAATGTTAGGAGTAGATAATGCATATGTATGATGTGCTCTATGTTTTCGTAATTTTATCTAAGAACATTTTATGACAAACTAGACATTAAGTAAGTTTCCTTGTGAATGAATAAATGATTAAATAAATATTTTTTTTTTCTATGACAACTTGACGTTTCGTGCTATATATCAATATAATTTAGACTCATGATGAGTTTAAGTTCTTGCCTTGTTTCGAACTAAGATTGGGCTTTGTTGTTTAAAAAAAAAAAAGCCGTACACGTATATTCGTAATCGAGATTTACGTTGATTGCTATGCTCAATTGGCATATGCTCATTCGTACAGGATATTTTCGTTCATGTTCCTTCTTTCAATTCCGATTTATTTCAACGTATTTCAAGGGTTTTCAACCCCTACCTCGAAATATCTCATAGCAAAGTATATACATACATATGTTTTACGGATACGTCTCACTTTTTCCAAAATCTTATTTATGCACCTTGTAATTGTATACCGTAATAAATTTACAACCTACATATTATACATATACTTTGCTCGTTGACATTTCCTGATTCGATTAAAGAACGTCAGTTACTATTAACTAATAATATCGTTTTTGTCAACGATTCGTTTTACTTTCACCGATCGTGAAAATCTCTTTTAGCACCACCTTCACAGTTTCATCAGGTACCTTTTTGCTGTGTATATATGGTATATATATACATACACCCGTATACATACACCCATATATTTTGTGAATGTTTTACATCCCCACGTAACAAATAATTCACGATCTAAACCTGTTTACCCACATTTCTCATAATACTTAAGAAGACAACGAGTTAGTAAAAAAAACTGCCCGAGTTGCGAGTGATGATTAGGATGAAAAATTTACGTTAAAAAGCGAAACAAGTGTATATATATGTATTGATTAAAAAAAACGAACGATGCAGCTTGATGGACTCAGCAAAAGTACGTATCCACAGCTTTTTGTTATTTCTAAAGCCAACTAGCCGGCGACCTTGATAGCCAAATGGTCACCCGATCACCGCTTAATACCATTTTAAAGGTATTCGCATCAATATTAGCGTGTCTGATACGTCTTGGGGTCGTCTCGTTTTGGGTTGGATTAAGAATTAAGTTTGATCAGTTCTTACTTTTCACGATGAGTTTCGCCGACGTTTCTACTGTTCCAGCAGACGTGGTTGCTCGGCATGAGAAAGTTCCACTGTCTTCTTCATAGGTCGTAGCGATCAGAAGAACAGCGTTGTTACCTTCGTGTATCATCTACAACAATGAAACAAAAAATATATAATATCATCTCAGTCTTTGCATCGATTCTTCCGCGTGGCATCTGACAGCTAAATTGACGAACAAAACAAATACATGAATTTGAATTGATGTTGTTGCTTCGACTGATCCACCTTTCACTGATCACACAATGACCCTTGGCGTTCAATCCCGCTAGTAATGGATATGCTAAACGATATGTCAATTAGTACTCGTAGGTGAATTAAACTCACTTGAAAGTCGGGGGATTGCGGGATCAAAGCGCCTTCGCGGTACCACTGAATTGTTGGCTTCAATTTAGGTGGTGAGACTTGAGTCTTGAACTGGGCCGGTTGACCTTCCATGACTATCTGATCCTTCAGCGGCGATAGCTTGGGAAGTACATCCATATTGTCAGGAGCTGGAAGAAAGTTAACAATAACTCGACTATTCCTGATGAACCTGTTCTTAAATGAATATTGTCTTGTATCCCATTCTCACCGAGAACTCTTAGATTGGCTGATGTGGTAACATCGCCAGCTGGATTTTTCGCTATGCACTTGTAGACTCCCTCATCTTCAGGGAATGCCTCCGAGATTCTCAGGGTGCAAACATCGCCGTCTTTCTGCATTTGGAAGTACTTGGAGGGTTTGATTACCTGTAGGAAGTGTTTCAAGAAGATTTTTTTTCGGAATTAGCGAACAATTCTGGAAAATAACATATGAATAGAGAAACGAAACAATCATATAGTTTTGACTATTTCTTATTCACCTTATCTCCCTTCTTCCATTGGACAGTCGGCGTGGGTTTTCCGGAGATTCTGCACTTGAAGGCAACAGCCGTTCCTTCCTTGATTGTCTGGTCCTTCAGCGGTTCAGCAACGAAAGGTGCTTTTTCAGCCCCGGGTGTGCTGGGCTTTGAAACTTTCGTTGGCGAGGATGGTGACTGGATAGTACACTCCGCATCGCAGCGAGCTTCGCCAGCTCTGTTGATGGCGACGCATTCGTACTTGGCAGTATCTTCAGGAACAGTCTCCAGGATCAGTAGAGTATACACGTTATCTTCCTCCAAAGTCTTGTAACGAATGTCTGCGGTGACTTTCTTTCCATTCTGAAACAGGTAATGTTTTCACGCTTTCGTCATTTTCTCAACCACGAAAATATCATAAAGCTTATTCGGCACTAGATTCGGACTCACCTTCAGCCAGTAAACATCGAGCGGTTTGGTGCCTGATATCTTGGCATCGAATCTTGCCAGCTGACCACTGGGAACTGTCGTATTCTGAATAGTGGTTAGAAAGCTGGGAGGTATAACTCCTCCTCTTCCAGGTTGCCTCCTGCGCTCCTCAACGACGAGGTTTGCGCTACACTTGGCTTTACCGCCACGGTTCTCAGCTATCACTGAAAAGACTCCAGAGTCTTCCATGAAGACTTGTCGTACGATCAGAACGGACTTTGTGCTGAACGTGTATATCTGAAGGTCGGATGAGTTTTGGATGGGGAAATCTTCGCGGTACCATTTTATCGTGGGGAGTGGATCGCCGTCGAATTCGACTTCGAACCTTGCCTGTTCCTGCTCGAATGCCCTGCACGGTTGAATCTTTTTCGTGAAAACTGGTGGCGTGGCGGGTTTGATTTGGCCCTGCACTATCCGCTCTTGCGTCTTGGCCTTGTGCTCCACCTCCGTTGTTTCGGTGGCAGTTATCTTCCTTGTTATCTCCAGATCACCCTTGACTTCCTTCTGTGTCTGTCGCTGCTTTGCGACGTGAACTTCGCGACCGTGAACCGTTGACTCTGATGGTTCAGGTGGATGTCTACCGTCGACTCTCTGAGAGTCTATATCAACCTGGGTGACGAACTGACCTTTGAGCTGCTTGGGTGGTGGCTGCATCGGTTCTTGTGGTTGGGCTTGCCTGCAGGTCAAAAGGCAAGTGTTATGTGCTAGAAATGCGTGCTTTAGTGTAATATGCAGATCACGATGAATGTCAATACTTACAAGTTTTCCTGGTACTTTTGGGCCATTCCCTTGGCCACGGAGTTCTCGACCAATTTTTCTCCGGGAATGGCGAATTGATGGCTGCTTTCCCTTAGTCTCGTTTCCTTTAGGACTTGCTCCTCCTCGAGGTTCATCAACTTGTTGTAGTAATCTTCGTTCTTCTTTGTCTTGACGGATTTTTGCCATTCGGTTTCTGGCTCTTTGTAAATCTTCTGAGTCAAATGGTCAGTGGCGATGTCTACGCCCTGCGACACGGTCTGGTGTCGCTCGTCAAAGACGCGTTCCAGCTCTGTATTTTGACGGTCAGTCTGGTACTGGCTCAACCCGAAATCGTACCACGCTGGGAAAAACACATGTTAGCCACACTCTGCCTAATGATATAGGCTTTGTCAAACATCCTGCAGACTTGACTTCAGTAATTCATCAATGCATGCCCAGCAACATTCCGCGATGCAATATAAACGACAAAAATTATATACGGGTGGTACGACACGGTATTTCATTCGGAATCAAAATTATACAAACATTTACCCCGATTGAGGAAGCTTTTTTTGAAAGGTTCCGAAATATTAAAAATGTCGGGAATGTTTTCGATTGCAGATTACCACATACCTATAATTGAATTTTTCATCTTATCTCAATTTATAATGAGCTCAAACAGTTTTGAAGCTCTTGGACACTCACACAATTGGCAATCGAGGTGGCGAAAGTCGTCGAATTATGCGACTATCGATATATCCAGCAACGAATGAAAGGTGAGGCGAGGCTTTGGACAAGGCGATGGATATTTTGGATAGTATCGAAATATGGGGAGCGTAGCAGAACAGAAAAATAATGGCAAGACAAAAACTACAAACAGTAAACTTATATAAACTTGACAGAAATAACAGTAATTAACAAAAAAACTACAATAAATTACCGAGCAATTTTATAGCCATACCTTACGATCCCACAGAGATTTTTGGTGGAAGATATAATCACCGTAAGCCAAAATTTCTTTTCGCAAGTTTCTTTCGTCGCTTTCCAAAGCACTCTATCGGATGGTCGTCCACTTGCAGAAGCAGTAGAAGTGATTGGGAATTCGGGAAGGGAGCTTCTTGTTCGTTACGAGGAATCGGAATTATCGGAAATGATCAGAGTAGGTGTAACTGTTTGAGTATCTTTTTTGCTCAAATTGAATTAATGTGTCGTACTGATATATGCAGGGTGCTGGCATTTTTTTATGTGTGATGTTGAATGAAATATCTTCCTGGTCGCGATAAAAACATATCATGTTTCGTTACTCAAGCTATTCACCCTGCGTGAATTCGTGATTAATCGCGTTGATGATTCTAAATACATGAATATTTGTCTTGGACGTGCTTTGTTGTATGTGGCTGCATTTGTGTGCGTATAAACTGATTTTCTTTTGTTACTAACTGTAGTAAGCTACACTGACGCGATTCGGAAGGTACATACATAAATCGTTTCTCCAGACAACAGAGCATTTGGCTCGGCAAATAATTTCTGTACAACTTTCTTTGTCGCGGTTATTCATCTAGCAAATATTTCTTCCCCATCCGAATCACGCGCAAGTTGCTGGAACGTGAAAATTCTCAGCTTTATCAAAAGCTCATAATACTTACGTCGTGGTGAATTTTTCAGCACTCCACGGTAATCGTCCGTACGTGGTTTGACAGTCAGAGTTGTCTCGGTTCGTGTTTCTCCAACGGAGTTGCGCGCGATCACCTCAACCTTACCGTGATCGTATTGCCTTGTCTTGGGTATGTCCAAATGATACATTCCATCGTATGTCAGCTTGTAACGAGTTCCCTGTTGGTGCATTTTAAATTTGCGCATTACACGGTTGGCAATTACCTTCTGCTTCGTGCAAAAACAATTTCCAAGGCTTAAGAAATAACACTCACGTTGAAGATAGTGTTTCCGTTAACCAACCACATTACCCGAGGTCTTGGATGACCAGTTACGCGACAACAGAATCGGGCCCAGTCACTTTCCTCAACTGTGGCGGGTTCCGGCTTACTTACGAACGCTGGTGGGGCTCGAGGCTTTTCATCTTCACCTTCTTCCTCTGGAACACTATATCAAAAAATGGATGTAAGTTGACGTGGCGTAAATTTAAATAAAGTGGTACAAGGTCAATTTGTGTGACCTCTGAATGATACTCACACTTGCCAAGCAGCTTCCATCTCTCTGATTTTCTCGATACTCTTCATTCCCTTGGGGAGTTGCGACTCGTATATGATGCCAGGTTTTCCAGCGGTTTTGATGACAGCTCTTGTTTCATCCATACCGTATAAATTGGTTGCTCTGCATAAGTATTCGCCACTGTCTTCCGGGTAAACCCACCCGAAGTTCATGGCAACGTAACCGAAATCGTATATCGGAGTAAACCTGTTTTTATGGGGTAGCGCTTTTCCGTTGAAGAACCATTCGACCTTCATGTTAGGGTCGCCAACCGGTGCCAACTGGCATTCAAATTTAGTGCTATTCATTTCGATCAACTCAGTTTGATTCTGGATTTGAGTAACGAAGCGTGGTGGCTGTTTCTTATCAGCGTCATAAAGGTCGTCTTCGGTCAAATGGACCTCCGAGGTGTACTTTTTGATTGTCGCTTCCATTTGCATCAAGGCTTCAGACTTTTTCATACCCTTTGGTACTTGATTTTGAAGAATAATGCTTGGCAGTTCTACGATGAAAAAAACAAACAAAGTAGTTATTTATAAAAAGAGAAAAATTTAACAGAGGTATAACCCTAACCGATAAGGAAAAATTGTAAGACTTACTCTTGCAAGAAACTGAGGCACGGGTTGTGTCTTCTCCCAAGTCATTGATCGCCTTGCAGACGTATTCACCGGAATCTTCAGGATAAACGTACAAGACATCCATGGATACGAAACCCATATCATAAGTGGTTCTATATCTGTGTCCAGCCGGAATGAGTTTTCCATTCCTGTACCACTCGATTCGTAGATTTGGATCATCTCTCGGCTCAACGCGACACTCAAACCTGACTGGTTCCGATTCATCAACCGTTGCAGACTGGATCTGCGTAATGAACTTTGGCGGTTGACGAGGCGCATCTGCTGCAGGAGCAACGCTGACAGGTCCGCGTTCCAACTCTTTCAGTTTCTCTGCGCTCATACCGGATGGCAATTGCGAATCGTAATCGATCGTTTTCTTGGCTATTTTAAGAAAACAAGACGTGTAAATATGTTTATCACGAAGCGAAGGTGATACAATTAAAGGATAAGTAATATAATGTTGAAACACTTACACTTGCAGATTATGGATGCCTTGGTCGTTGCTGATCCCCACTTATTAGTAGCCCGGCAAACGTATTCACCTGAATCTCTAGCATAAGTGTAGGATAAGTCTAGAGATATGAAGCCAAAATCGTTGATCATATGAACGCGGGATCCTGTGGCGAATGGTCTGCCATTGTGGAACCAATCAATGCGCATGGTAGAGTCTCCAACCGGTTCTACGCGGCAGTCGAAGTGGCTTGGTGCAGCTTCTTCGACTTGAATGTCCTTCAACTCGACAGTAAATCTCGGTGGATTTGGTTTTTCGTCTTCTGATAAAATTTCTTCTTCTTTGTGCAGAGATTCCTCTAGCTTTTGAATGCTTTCAGTACCGCTCTTGAAGTTTGTTGGCAGCTGAGGCTCCAGAATAATTCCTTGACGTCCTCGAACTTGGAGTTTGCACGATACGGTTGCTTCACCATGACGATTTGTTGCTTTGCAGGTGTATAAGCCAGAGTCACGCTGGTAGCAGTTAGCAACTTCAAGGATAACAAATCCAAAGTCGTGAATGGTCTTGACTCTGGATCCCGCTAAAAGTGCCTTTCCATTGTGATACCATTCGACGCGCATGCTCGAATCGTTCACCGGCTGGAGTCTGCACTCGAAATGAGCCAGAGAGTTCTCTCCCAATGTCAAATCTGATGGCGTTGTGATAAACTCTGGTGGTTTACCAGTGTCATCGTCAGGGCTCGGCATTCCCGGCTCGTTTCCGAGGCCTTCGAGTTCTGCGATTTTATCGATTGTTCCTTCCATGCCCTTGGGTAACTGCGACTCCAATATAATGTTGCGTTTGCCTGTGCATTTCAAAGTGCAAGTTGTCACTGCTTCACCATAGTCGTTAGTTGCACGGCAACTGTACTCTCCGGTATCTTCGGGGTAGATAGGTGATATCTCTAGAATTACGAAACCAAAATCGCAGAACGTGCGGAATCGTGATCCCGTACGCAGGGGTTTTCCGTTCCAGAACCATTCGACCTGAAAACGATGAAAGCGGTTCACTTAGTCAAGAATCAGTAGAAAGTAAGTGAAAATGAATATCCGGGATACAGAAGTACTGAAAATAATTACCTTTAGTTTTGGATCGTCAGTAGGTGTGATTCGTGCCTCAAAGTGTGCACTTTCCCCTTCTCGAAGACCGTCAACGTTGCTCAGTGGAACGGTAAACACCGGAGCCTTGCCACGCTCTTCCACAGTCTTGTCATCCTTGGTGCGTATCAAGGAATCTTCAAGTGTTTGGATTTTCTCCAGCCCACCTTCCATTCCCTTAGGTAATTGTGAGTCAAGGATGAGGTTAGCCTTGGACAGACATCTCAAGGTGGCCTTGGTAGAATCTTGCCCGTATTTGTTAACGGCTCTGCACTCGTATTCGCCAGAGTTTTCTTCGTAACAGTACAGAATATCCAGGATAACGATACCAAAATCATGGAAAGTTCTGTAGCGATGACCATGTGGAAGTTTTTTGCCGTTATAGTACCATTCGACGACGAGATCGGGATCAGTTACCGGTGTAAGTCTAGCTTCGAAGTGAGCGGACTGTCCTTCGACAAGTTTCGTGATGTTTGAAATTTGTGTGATGAATTTTGGTGGCTCTGTAACCGGGGTTGTCGGAGTAGCCGGCTGCTCACCGCCCAAACTCTCAAGTTCACGAATGCGAGCCAGAGAGTCCGGTTGTAGCGAATCGAGGTATACGCCACTCTTTCCGAAACATTTTATCGTGGCTTTCGTGTAATCTTCACCGAATTTGTTACTGGCCTTGCAAACGTACTCACCAGTGTCGTGGGACATAACGCCAGCAATGTCCATGACTACGAAACCAAAGTCGGACACCATCTTGAATCGAGAGGAGTGTCTGAGCGGTTGTCCATTGTGGAACCATTCTACCTTCATGTTGGGGTCACCAACTGGGATCAGGGTGCATTCAAAGTGCACGGATTGCCCATCTTTGAGTCCTTCAAGAGATTGGATCTGGGTGGTGAACTTAGGCTTTTGGCCCTTCGATTTATCAACACATTCAAGATTGACACTGATTTCAGCCTTGCCCCACTTGTTCGTAGCTCTGCAGGTGTACGTGCCAGAGTCTTCGATCTTTGTTCCTAGTACTTCAAGAACAACCATGCCAAAGGCGTAGACGGTTCTTGTCCTGTGACTAGCTTCCAATTGTTTTCCGTTGTAGAACCATTCAACTACCATGGTTTGATCACCAACCGGTGTCAAAGATGCCTCAAAATGAGCTATTTCCCCTTCCGACAAATTGGTCAGATTTTCGAATTGCGAAGTGAAAACTGGCGGGTGACCTTCGTCACTTTCAATAGGAGTGCCATCAGGTTTCTTTAGCGACTCCTCGAGGTCCTGAATAGCTTCAAGTCCCTCCTTACCCTTAGGATGCTGTGATCTCTCAATGACGTTTTCTTTTGTCGAGCAATATATGGTGGTGGAAGTGAAAGCTTCTCCAGCCTTATTGTATGCCTTGCAGGTGTAAATTCCAGAATCTCGATCGTAAACGTCAGTGAGGTCAAGTGTCACAAAGCCAAAATCACTTGTCATCTTGAAGCGGGCACCGTGTTCAAGTACTTTACCGTTGAAGTACCATTCGATCTTCAGATTAGGATCCTCTTTGGGTTCTACCTGCCCTTCAAGATGTAGTGGTTCGGATTCTCCAAGCTTAAATTCGGGCTGAAGAGGAACAATCCAAATCGGTTTCGGGAATTCGTGTTCAGGCCCGGAATCTTGCCTTTGGTATTTGGAGAGGTAGGCATCTTCAGCCTCCTTAACCTTCTCAAGTCCAGCTTCACCCTGAGGATGTTGAGTTTGCAAGAAGATATTTTGCTTGCTGGTGCATTTAAGGGTTCCAGTGGTTTGTGCAGTTCCTTTGGAGTTTGTAGCCTTGACGGTATAAAGGCCAGAGTCTTCCTCATAGGCGTGATTGACGTCAAGTGCTACGTAGCCAAAATCATACGTTGACTTGAATCTGGCACCAGTTGGAAGAGGCTTACCATTGACGAACCACTCGATTTTCATCGTCGGATCTTTAGAGGGCTCCACATTACACTCGAAATGAACATTGTCACCTTCTTTGCACTCCACGTTGTTCAAGTGCGTGATGAACACGGGTTCTTCATACGTAGCTTCTGGCTGCTCGGTGGAAGAGACTATCGGTTGCTCAAGAGCATCGATCTTGGGCAGTGCATCTGGATGAAGAGTGTCTCCAAGCAGCCAGTGGCGGTCATGGACCTTTAAGGTGCAGGTGGACACAGCCTCACCAAGTAAATTCGTTGCTTTGCACGTATATATCGCAGAGTCATCGTCGCGAACTCCATTGATCGAGAGACTGACAAGACCGAAATCAAAGGTGCTACGCAGACGAGTTCCGGTCTGAAGAGGTACGCCGTTTTTAAACCATTCAACGCGAAGGTTTGGATCAGCTCTGGGTTCAACCTGAGCTTCCAAATAGACATGCTGACCCTCGGTAAGTTTGTCGTAGCTCTTTAAATGCGTGGTAAAAACTGGCGCTTGTTGTGGTGTAGTGTCAATGAACATTTCTGGAACCTTGTTCATCTCAGCTTCCTTCAATTGAATCTTTTGCCAAGCTTCGGGCTGCAGTGAGTCACCCACAATGTTTGAACGGGATTTGACCTTCAGAGATATAGAGGACACTGCCTCACCGGATTTGTTGATCGCCTTGCAGGTGTAAAGTCCCGAGTCCTCGGATATTACCTTCAGAATATCCAACGTCACGAAACCAAAGTCATGAGTAACGTGGAAGCGAGATCCTGAAAAAATACAAGAGAATTTAGAATAAATTCACGATGATAAATTCGATCCGTATAACTGGAAAACCTTATAACCACCATACAATAACCAAGGCAAATAGCAAATATAAAAAGAACCATATTTGTCATCTACAGAACTACGAAATACTGTTTGTCCCACATATTGAACAGCAATTCCCTGTAAAACATAGGGTGTGCAATACCGAGGGGTTCTTAGGTTTCTGTGCTAGCTCTTTGGATGGCTTAACAATTCCTGCCGAACCCCTCAGTATAAGTGCAAATGCGAGTCAAAAGTTAAATGCAATACTATTCCCACCACCATTGCGACGTACGTTATACGATTATGTACCTGGTGGTTGTGTATTAACAAAATATCCGAATTCATCTGAAACGAAGCAATATAAAATAGACAGTTAGGCTCACACTAAAAACAAACATCAATTGCGTAGAATCACTTTAAGCATAGGATAATATTTGAAATTTCTCGTACCCATTTTTAATTCAACGCCGTTCACGAACCACTCGAATCTCAAGCTTGGATCTCCAACTGGGACCACCCTGCACTCGTAGTGAGCCACTTGACCTTCCCAAAGTTCGGAAGGACCAGTCAGAAGCTGTGTGAAAATGGGCTTGTCGAATATTCTATCCGGTTCTTCGGGGCGACTTGGACCCTTGTCAGCTTCAAGCTGCGCAATTCTTTGCTGAGCCTCTGGATGTTGTGTCTCAAGCTGAATGTTTGCCTTAGCTGTGGAAAATGAAGGTAAATGAACAGATATTTATGATACTGATCCGCAATCAGAGACAACACTTTTTAAAACTTGAATACGTACTTTTGATTCTCATTGAAGCGGTGGTTACAGCTTCACCCAGTGGGTTGGATGCTCTACACATGTAGACACCCTCATCTTCATCACGAATATGCGAGATGTCTAGTGACACGTATCCAAAGTCGTGTACTTTCGTGATGCGGGAGCCTGTAAATAATGAGTCGAAATAAAATGATTGGACATTAAAAAGTTTTCTTATCTTCGTGGGACGCTGTTGATGTTAAAACTCACTAGTTTCGAGCGGCTTCTCGTTTCTGAACCACTCTACTTTCAGAGTTGGATCTCCTACCGGAATTAGTCTGCACTCGAAGTGAGCTGTTTGTCCTTCGGGTATAGCATCAATGTTTTGCAGAGGTTGAGTAAAAACGGGCCGTTGCCTGGTTTGGGGTTCAGGAACATCCGGTCTCTTCCAGGGCTGCTGGGATTCTAATTCACGGATTTTATCCATGCCTTCTGGGCGCTGGGAGTCCAAGATAATGTTTTCTCGAGGGATAACCTTGAGGCTGATGGACGACACGCATTGTCCAAGATTGTTAATTGCGCGAACAGAGTATTCGCCGGCATCTTCTGGTACTGAGTGGCCGATATCCAGAGCCACATAACCGAAATCAAATGTGATGTGGAACCGTGCAGCAGATGGCAAAGGCTTTCCGTTGTGGAAGAACTCGATACGGAGATTGGGATCATGCAGAGGTTCAACCTGGCACTCAAAGTGTGCTGTTTGGCCTTCGTATACTTCAGTGGTTCCCTGTAGATCAAAGTGACAATATAAATGAAGTCAGAAAACGAATTCGTCTCATTTTATACAGTAGTAAACAGTAAAGTTCTATCAATATTGCACAGTGCTAAAAATTCATGAAACTCTGAATCAGAAAAGTACTTACTCTAAGCTCAGAGATGAACCTTGGTGGACTGACTGCGGGCTCTTCAACCTCCAAACGAGCAGGGTGGCCTTGAGATTCAAGTTCTCGAATTTTTTCGAGCCCATCGGGATGCTGGCTATCAAATAAAATGCTGCGGCGAGCTGAAAACAATATCAAAATATTCGTAAATTCCCCGAAGAAATGAAGATCATTGATCATTACTGTAAACTGTGGTGGCCTGACGACCTGTCGATCTTCAGCACTGAGCTTTGAATCAAGTTTAACATTTTCAAGGTTTACGATTTGGCCATCAAAATAACATTCTAGGTACTCTACTTTGGGCTGCCAATGCAAGCGGTAGTTATAAATGGGATTTTTGAATTTAATAAGCAATGATGATACTCACAGGCAACCTTGATGGTACAAGTATTGACCGCCTCGCCCGCTAGATTGGTGGCCTTGCACATGTAAGTACCAGAATCTTCAGAATAAGTGTATAAAATGTCAAGAGCCACATAGCCGAAGTCGTGAGTTGTACGGAATCTGTGGCCCGTTTTGATTGCCACGCCATTTACGAACCTGTAAAAAAATCCTTTCAAGCTTCTGGCCAAGTAACAATTTTGACCCTCAGAAAAAGATTTTCTGTGCTTACCATTCTATCTTTAAATTTGGGTCATTGATGGGCTCGACGCGACATTCAAGATGGGCATGTTCACCTTCCTTGAGGTGATCCAGGTTGTTCAGTGGCGTTATGAACACGGGCTTCTGGTGTACAATTTCCTTCTCCGCGACTTGCTTTACCTCAACGGTCTCCAATTCTCGAATCTTTTGCAAGCGTTGAGCATCGAGAGTATCAAGGAAAAGGCCTTGCTTGGCTGTTGGTAAGATTATTTTTTTTTTTTTTAATTTTTTCATAAGTTTCACTCACACGGATTACAATAAATTCGTGAATTTTGAAGTGATGTTTTCATTAACTTGGACAAATGATAAGCATCAAGTTCATGGTGTCAATTTGAATATACACGTCGAGCTTACTCCGGCAATTTTTGCTATCTTGTGAAACTGTTGAGTGGTATTTGCTTTCTTACTTAGTGATAGAGACTTGATTTTACGGAACTGTTCAGGAGACATGATTATTTCACTTACAGTCGACGGATATCACACAGGTCGTCACTGCTTCTCCAACAGCATTCCTAGCCTTGCACATGTAGGTGCCTGAGTCTTCTGGGTAAGCGTACAAGATGTCCAAGGCGACATATCCAAAGTCGTAGGTAGTCTTGAATTTGTGGCCCTGTGGAATCGGTCGACCATCCCTGTACCATTCGACTACCATCGTAGGGTCGTTTACTGGTGTCAGTGTAGCTTCCAAATGAGCGTTTTTTCCCTCGGGAAGATGCTCGATGTTCTTCAAGGGCCGTCCGAACTTCGGCCTTTCAGCAATTACCGTATCTTCGGGAGCGACACGCTTGTACCGTGAATCATCTTCAAGGTACTGAATCTTTTGCAATGCTCCTTCATGTTGAGTATCGCTGATGATGGAAGCGCGAGCTGAAAAAGGGGCAAATATGAAAATTAGCTCAAGTTCCTCTTCCGCAAAGACATGACAGTCAATCGAACCACCCTCAAAAAAATACTTACATTTCACGTCAAGATTGATGGAGCTCTCGGCTGAGCCAAGTTTGTTAGTGGCCCTGCAGGTATAGGTGCCAGAGTCTTCGGCATAAACGCTCAGTACATCCATAGCAGCGAAGCCAAAGTCGCAAGCTGTTCTGTATCTATGCCCGGTGGACAAAGGCTTACCGTTGTGGAACCACTCGACCTTCATGTTCGGGTCGGGGTAAGGTTCAATGCGACATTCGTAGTGTGCACTTTGGCCTTCAACCAGGTTTGTGGGCCCATTGAGCTGCACAGTGAAGGAAGGTTTATCCTTGACAAGAATTTCTTCTTCTTCACGACGCTGGTACTTGCTGGTATCCTCCAGAGCTTGAATTTTGGTCAAAGCGCTTTCGTGTTGTGATTCGAACTGAAGGGCTGCCTTAGCTGCTCAAGCAAAATAGAATTACATGTATATTTTATAAACAGGAAAATCTTTTGCCTTCGAAAGCAACGGAAATCTGATTCTTGATTTATACAAGGGTACATATTATCGGTACTTACATTGAACAAACATTGTAGCTGATGTTACTGCTTCGCCGAGATCATTTACTGCACGGCAAGTATATGATCCAGAGTCTTCAGGGTTCACGTATTTCAGGTTCAGCGCAACGTATCCAAAGTCATGCATGGTAGTTACTCGATTGGCTGAAAATTATAAAAATGTTCACACTCATAACCTGTACCACTCGAACCGTCTAGTTGTGAGCGAATAGAGAAGAAAGAAAAGAATTCCATAATATTAATTTACTCACAGGCAGAAATCGGTACGCCATTTCGCAACCACTCGACCTTAAGTCTGGGGTCACCAACCGGAATGACCCGTGCTTCAAAGTGCGCTGCCTGATTTTCGGCAACACGAAGGTCCTTGATAGGCATGGTGAAAACGGGTGCCTGGGAAACGGTCTCCTCCTGTACACTCTTGCGCTGGTAACGCGAAGAGTCCTCAAGATGCTGAAGCCGTTGAAGAGCTTCTTCGTGCTGGGATTCCATGTATATCGATTTCTTGGCTGTAAGAGCAAAATTGCGTGTTAATTCACAGAGTATGTTAAGGTAATCTTACAATCAATATTCTCTTTTGCTCACAGTGCACAATTGCGGTCGCTGAGGTGATGGCTTCACCGATGGCGTTGCGAGCCCGACAAGTGTAACTTCCGGAATCCTCCGGGTAGGCATACATGATGTCTAGTGCGACAAATCCGAAGTTATTAGTTTCGATGAATCTGGAGCCAGCCTTGACTGGTTTGTGGTTGTGGAACCACTCGACTTTCATTGTTGGGTCAGAAACTGGAATGAGGCGACATTCGAAGTGAGCCCTTTGGCCTTCTTTAATCTCAACGTTCTTCAGAGACGTAGTGAAGATTGGTGCCTGAGTTGTGGTTTCTTCGACCACTTCTTGTCTTTGGTACTTTGACTTATCCTCGAGGTAATTAATCTGTTCGAGGCCGACTTCGTTCTGCGTGTCTGTTAGGATTTGTGCGGTTGACCGGCAGCCCAGAGTGCAGACTGCCTCGTCACTTCCAACTAGATTCACGGCACGGCAGGTGTATGTACCAGAATCTTCGGCTATCAAGTCAATTACGTCCAGGGCAACGTAGCCAAAGTCGTGAATGGGACGGAATCGGTGTCCTGAAATAACAACACCATCATAGTAATAGAAAGACGGGATAGGCTTTGAATTTTGAAACATAATATTTTGGCTAAACAGTCTAAATAAAATAATTATTGTTGGTTATACATGGATGGCACTTAGAGTACCAAATATCTTACCTATAGTTACTGGACGACCATTCTTAAACCACTCCACTTTCAAATTGGAATCCGTAACCGGTTCAAGTTTGCATTCAAAGTGAGCGTGCTGTCCCTCTCGCATATTCTCCTGGTTTTTCGGTTTCGTGATAAACCTGGGTTTGACGTTAACAACTTCGTCAACAAGCTCGTTCCTCTTGTATCTAGACGCGTCTTCAAGGTATTGGATCTTTTCCAACCCTTCCGGATGCTGAGTCTCAAGCATCAAGTCCTTTTTCGCGTGAACACGAACGGAACAGGAAGTAACAGCTTCTCCAAGTTGATTTCGGGCTTGGCAGGTGTAAACACCAGAGTCTTCGGGATAAACGCCCAAAATATCGAGAGCAACGTAATCGAACTCGTATGAAGGCCTGAAGCGATGACCAGTGGTCACTGGACGTCCATTGACGAACCATTCAACTCGCATGGTCGAGTCGCCAACCGGCTGAAGGCGGCACTCCAGGTGTACATTTGTTAGTTCAACAGTTTCGATGTTATGTAGAGGTCTGCTGAATTGCGGTGCCTGTAGGACTGTAACATCCTCTTGCTGAGTTCTGCGGTACCTTGACGCATCTTCAAGCATCTGAATCTGCTCCAATGATTGCTCGTTTTGGGAATCGGTTACAATATCCGATCTTCCGATTACCCGAACACACGCTGAGGTATGAGCTGTGCCCAGATGGTTTGTAGCTCTGACCGTGTATTCGCCAGAGTCTAAGGCCGTCGTGTGCACGATATCGAGAGCAACAAAGCCAAAGTCATAGTAAGTGCGGAATCTGGAGCCGACGGTTACTGGACGTCCATTTTGGAACCATTCAACACGCATTGTAGGATCTCCCATAGGTTCCAGACGGCATTCTAAATGAATATTTTTACCCTCGCTGACGGGTTTCGGGTCAGACAGTGGCTGGACAAAAATAGGCTTCGACTTTGAGATTTCTTCAATGTGGTACTGAGGCTCTACGAACTTTGATCCCTCGAGACGCTGAGTCTTTTCGTACGTGCCGTGATGCATGCTGCTCGTGTCGATGCTTGAACGAGCTGGAAAATAATAATAAATGATTGTTATCAAATCAGCCTTAGTAATTATGACAGACAGTTGATAAGAATGAATTGATGGTGACACTCACTTTCTACTATCATAGTTGCTGATAACTGTGCCTCTCCAAGAGCGTTCCTTGCTACAACGGTATAAGTGCCAGCATCTTCGGCACGTACTTGAAGAATATCAATGGCAACATATCCGAAATCGTGATAGGTTTGAATCCTGTTGGCAGCGGTGATGGCCTTGCCATTGTGGTACCACTCGATCTTCATTGTGAGGTCACTCTGAGGTTCAACGCGTGCTTCGAAGTGGGCACGTTGGCCTTCGACAATTTTGTTAGTTCCCTTCAGTGGTCCCAGGAAGCGAGGAGCTTGTTTCACCTGGGTCTCTTCTTGTACCTGTAACAATGGTATAACAATTAAAAATTGCAGGTTATTTTTTGGTCAACTTTAAGGACACGCTGTTTTTCATCGTCGTTCTGGGGCCTCACCTGACGAGAATAGCGACTCGAATCTTCGAGTGATTGAATTTTTTGCAGTCCGCCGGGGTGCTGACTGTCGTATATCACGTCGTTCTTGCTGATAACGCTCAGCTGCGCTGTAGTTCGTGCTTCACCTGCTGCGTTGTATGCCCGGCAGGTGTAGACGCCAACATCGTGGATTGTTACATACTTGATGGTCAGTGCTACGTAACCGAAGTTGAAGAAGGTTGTGATTCGTGAACCTGGGAAAAAGGACACCAGTGAGTGATAATGTTTCTCGATTCGTAACGGAGTGCTCATCGATTCGTTGACTTACTAGCTTCTACTGGACGTCCGTCCTTGAGCCATTCGACGCGTAGCGTGGAGTCGCCGACTGGCTCGAGGCGGGCCTCGAAATGAGCGAACCCGCCCTCCCGGACACTGTTCTGGTCCTTAATGGGCGTCTTAAATTCCGGTGGGGTAATGCGTTCAGGTTGCTCCTGAGTGTATTTCTGGTGCATCGCTTGCTGGTATGCCTCCAGTTCTTCGGCAGCCTCGATGTACTTCTGCTGCTCGGGAATGCCGAGGTCAGAAGTAACGCTAGTGCGTGCTGAATCGGAAACGAATTCATCAATCAAACATCCTGTGATTCAATATAGTCAATTAAGTGAAAAACACTTAACTTACCAAAGACATGAAGAGATGCTGTGCTGATAGCCTCTCCCAAGCGGTTCACAGCTCTGACTGTGTAAGAACCGGCATCTTCAACTCGTAGGTGCATAATATTAAGTGAGACGTAACCGAAGTTGAAGATGGTTGTGATTCTTGAGCCTGGAAAATCGGTGAATTTGATAATTCATCAAAGATTCAATCATACAGCGCAAAATAAGATGAACAGTACCCCAAAGGAGGATACATACTGGCTGTGATCGGTTTTCCATCCTTGTACCACTCCACTTTCATGGTTGGATCGCTAACGGGTGTCAGCTGAGCTTCAAAGTGGGCATTGCGGCCCTCCTGAAGTTCGCCAAGTTCGTGGAGTGGGCGGATGAATACCGGCCGCTGTGAAGAGGTTTCCTCAAAGCTCTCCTGTCTTTGATATCTGCTGTAGTCTTCTAGCTGTTGAATGTATTGTAGGCTATCCGGATGTTGACTGGTCTGTTCAATCGTTGCACGAGCTAGAAATATTTCATTAAAATAATCAACCAAAGAGGAAAAGTGACTGGTTTTTCGGTGGCACTTTCAATACCGATAATACTGACCGGTGACATTGAGGGTCGCGCGGGACTCGGCAACGCCTGTCGAACTGATTACACGGCATAAGTATTCGCCGGCATCGTTCAACACAATGCTGATAAGATCCAGGGCGATGAAGCCAAATCTAAAGATTGAGTTTGCTCGAGAGCCTGTAAGAGAAAATAAAATGAGTGTACTGATTCCTTGACAACTAATGACTGCTGAATACTAATTATACCTGGTAGTAAGTACTTACTGGCGTCCAAAGCTCTTCCGTTGACGTACCATTCGACCCTCATTGTGGGGTCGCCCACCGGTTCGATCCTGGCCTCGAAGTGCTGCCGCCCACCCTCGATCTGGTGGGCGTCACGGAGCGGGATGATAAACTGTGGAGGTGGATAAATTCTGTCCTCCTCCTGGCTCGGCAAATGTGGCTTCGCACGCTCCACGTGCCTCAAATAGATTACTTCAGGGCCAGGTGCAGGTCTGCAGTAATAACAAAGATAAGCATGTTAGATGAAAGATAGTCAAGTGTTGTTGAATGGGTCGTATAGCTCTGTCCTTGAATTTTTTGCAGAGATGATCGCCGACCGGAAATTAAGTAAAACTTACTCTGGTTCGATGACTTTCGTCGGTCGTGGTAAGTTCAGGCGTCTTGGTTCGGGGACGGCTCCTTTTGGTGTTTCGACGAAAAGACGGGCTCGGGTGGCAGTGGAACCGGCCACGTTTTGCGCGGTACACTGGTACCACGCAGCATCCGATGCTCTCGCGAAAGGAATATCCAACGTCGAGGCTCCACTGCCGTCCGTTGATATGCGCACTTCGGGGCCGGGCGCAATCGGCACACCATCCTGTGCAGATGGTCAGATCAATGAAAGGAAGATGAAGCCGAGTTTTCGTTTCCGAAGCATTTTACCGAGTGTCTTACCTTCTGCCAAGTAATTCGTGGTATCGGAGTGCCAACTGCTCTAGCGCTGAAAACAACGGGCTCTCCTTCCTTGACGTTCATTGTTGTGAAGCGCTCTACGAATTTTGGGGCTATGACTTGTTCTTTTTCGATCACGTTCAAGTTGCATTGGAACGAAGTTTCGCCGGCCTTGTTTCTTGCTACGCATGTCACGATGCCCGTGTCTGCTCGGCTCACGTTCGTTATCATCAGCGAGTTGTTACCGGATTCGTTTACGAGAATCTTGTGAGTCGCGTCGTTTGCTACTTGGAAGCCGTTTATGTACCAGCTTACTTCTGGGTATGGGCGGCCGGTTACGCGACAATCAAACCTGGGTAACAAGTGATGAGTTAAACTGGAGTAATAAAGGAGTTACCTTGAACATCAGGGGCTAGCTAAAAACTTACCGTGTCATTTTTCCCTCGGTAACGTCGCGATCGGCACATGTGCGAACAAAATTTGGTGGCAGGACTTTTCCAGCCTCTGTAGTCTCGGAGCTTTCGACATGAGTACTTTTCAGCGTGTCTTTTTGCTGGTTCTGAGTGTAGGCTTGGTCGACTTGATCGTTTGACTCAATAGCGAGATACGCCGAGCTCACTGTACATCCCTGGGGATTTTCAGCCAGCACAGTATAGTGACCACCATCATCTGAGCGCGCTCCTCGAATCTTCAGAGAAGCCTGTTGATTCGAATGGGTAATTTCCACGTGCTGTGACTCGCGAATCCTTTGCCCGTTTTTGAACCAGGTCAACTGCAGGGAAACAATATTTCATGGTTAAAAACGAAATCAAACTTTCATGCGAACATGACGTTTCCTGATTTCTGGGGTAAAATTGAGTTACATTTTCAGAATTCCTTCTACAATGCCATCGACTTACTCTTGGTTTTGGATTCGCGGAGATTTTAGTGGTAAAGACGGCGTCAGAGCCCTCGACGAGCTTCGAGTTTCTGGGCTTTTGATTGATTTGGGGTGGTGCAACCGGTCCCAAAGATCTATCGATGGTGGTCGAAATCTGGGCGTCAGACTCACCGACGTATCGACGAGTTATGGATTCGCGATACTCCGTTTCTCGTAGCAGTCTATACTCGAAGGTGTCAACCTGACGGAGAACAGAATTATATATTACTCTGCCGCAACAATCCATCGAATAGATCAAGCGATGTCAAACCTGACATACTTTGAAATCTTCAATAATTGTTCCATTGGTGTAGCTCTGTTTTTCGATCGATTGTTGATAGCTATGTTGCTGAATGTTTTGACCTCCAGTTCTTTGTTCACTCGTCTTGAAGGTCTGAGCGAACTCCTTTTGGTAACCGCCCACCTGCTGCTGTGGCGGAGGTCCAAATCCTTCCGGCTGGATGTACACGGAGCAGATGGCTTCGCCTAAGATCAAATTATGAATGTAAGAATACAAAGCTGGGTGGATTTGAAACATTCTAACGAAACTTCAAAAAACAATTACCATATTGGTTCTTCGCACTGCAGGTGTATTCGCCCTCGTTACCAGGTCCGATTTGATTTATCTGGAGAATCACGATACCAGTCCTGTCGTCGTAGGACATGTGGATTTTCTGTGACTCGAAAAGGGGTACACCCTTGTGGGTCCAAGATACCGAGGGCTTTGGGTTGCCACGGACACGACCCTCGAAGGTGGCATTGCCACCTTGTGCGAATCGTGCGTTCTTAAAGATCTGCTCGAACACTGGCGGTGATGGATCACCTGGCCTTCCCGTGAACCTGCAATCCCAATGTATCTATTATCCAATGAACAGACGCTCCGAAATCTTTTCGGACATGTAGTCAAGACTTTTGAAAACTATGAAAAAAGCTTTCATGGTATACTCACGCTGGTATGGTGGGCGTCGACTGCATTACAATTTCTCCTTGTACTGTAAATTGAAATAGCAAATCTGTATCTCTATAGGTAAATCAACAGTTATGAAGAAACGCGAATAAAATATTCGTGACTGTATTTTTTTTCTGCTTCAGAAATTGACGCCATACTTTCAAAATAGCATTAGCTTAAGACACGAAATAATTTCGAAATGACTTTTCTACAGTTGAGTGGAGGGTTTTTTACGTCTTTACTAAATTTTCATACATCGTTTGGCAGAATATTCAGAATTAAAGATAGCCACGTTTGATACAACGCGTGACAATATACTGTTGGTTTGTTTATTGGCGTTACTTTTACTGGCGCTGTTTGCGCGTTCGCGTAACTCATGCGACCAATTAACTCGTTAAACCTGAGCCAGAATTACAACAAGAAAGAGGCCACATGCACGCCGTTGATAACCAAGCCTAAAATCCGACTATCGCCGCATGAGGTTGGCGTATTGTCAATTTCGCATACCATCAGCAATGCTGCGGTTGAATGAAGCAGAGATTGAATAATTCGGGGTTCATTCAAATTGGAAATAGTGAATTTTGGAAATTCGGCAAAAAAACTGCGAGTTCCGGAGGCGGCTATTCATTTCATTCACAAAGCGTCTCCAGAAGGAGGCCGATCGGAGGTCGATTTATCAAACAATGATAAAATCGGTAAAAAATGTCAACATAAATACAACATATTTTTGTGATAAATCTGTCTCTTTCTCTCTCTCTTTCTCTCTCTCTCTCTCTCTCTCTCTCTTACGCTATAGCTCTCTCTTTCTTTCGGGCAGTAGGGTCTCGGGGCGAGGCGTGCGGGGATGGATCCAACCTATTTTTGTACGGCATGGGATCGCGTTACCCGAACCCATTTTAGGAGCAACTATCTTTACACAGTGCGCGGGACGCTCGGCGGAGCGACGCGGCGCGTCGCGACGTCGGAGCGCTCGGTATACCACTCGACCAATCGCCTCTTTCGTAAAGTTACGCAAAACCAGTCACTGACCAAAATAACGGCTTCCGAACGAGACTATAGCCGCTGTTATTCAGAAGGAATCGTATAGCAGATCAGCGGAATGTGAATCGCGTCGTCTTCCGCTCCTTACACAAATCAAAATTGCCTGACTTCCATTATTGTTTACCAAGATGATAAGGAATCGACTAGATAAAAATAACGCTGCTGCTTTCTTCCTGAATTTCAAGTTTACTTTTTTGGTTCCGTGCCATGCCTTGCTGAAAAAGTGTCGAATTATTACAACGGAAAAAACGCTGCATTTTGACAGCTGTCGACCAAAGAATCACTCCAGCATTTTGACCAATAACGTTTAATGGCTTTAACCGACGGTGATAAAGAGGTAAAAAAACAGGGTACAGGGAAACACTCGTCCCGAAATCCTCTCGAGTTCCCAACCTTTTTTTCACCGAGATGTTGACCAAAACCGATGCCAAGATTAGGGGCGAAACTTGACGTTCCATTTTTTTTCGGCGTAATCCAAGTCCCATACACCTAACAGAGGTCTATTTAAAGAGACAAGTCTCTGAACCCGTTTCTTCATCACGCGAGGCAATGAGGCAAGCATTGCGGAGTTTTTACATGGCGGGTATCGCAATAAGGCTTGGTACCCGTTCGCCAACTATCAAGAAAGTAATACGCACTGTCTGCCCACACTCAGGTGTTGGACGACAAAACCCGCAGCGCATTCAGAGTTCAGTCAACACACGGGAAAGTAGTCTGAAAGGCAACTCTCAACGCAACAGGTTACCCTAGCTTTCCGCCTAACATAATATTTCATCCCCCCCTTTATTTTTTCAATACACTTCGCCAGCACGTTTTGACTGCTGTTTTGTTGATTGATTTGTACGCACGATATCGACTATTTTCAATATATTTGAAAAGCGACTATTTTTTTTCAATTGCTCATCTCCCGTGTCAATTAATATCGAGAAAGTAAGCTTTGGACATGTTAGTTTTTTGATATTTTTTGAGTATCCTCATTGCTATAGGGATCGAAGGAGCTTCTTGTCTGGTTACATTATTTTTTCTTTGGGGTCATTTCACCTCGGGATAAACGTCAGATTCATTTCGGCAGCTGGAAGACATCTCAAGGGTTAGACTTGACGAGAGTCTAAGTTTACACGAGCATAAGCAATATACAGAGGCAGAGGCGACTGGGACTTTCAGACCGTGCCACCCACCTCCGAACTTCGTGAAGCGAACCTCCGAGGACTTTCAGCAAGCCTCGAGAAATCTCGAAAGTTTAAATTCTATCTTTAGAGGGTACCGCGTCTTGCGAGAGCTCGATCGAAAATAGATCTCTGCGCTCAGGAATTCTGGATTGAGAGACAAACTCGCTGGTGGGAGTAAAGAGAATATGCGGAGAGGTGGCAAAAGGTATTAACCGATTACGACGGAATTTCGTAGACGATTTTTCATCCAAGGACACCGGAAGTAAAGTTTTTAATCCCTCGACACTTTTTTAATTTATTTTCCTTACTCTTCACTCGGACACGCGACCGTCGTTTTGGCATTAAACGCAAAAAAAAAAAAAAAATACGCCTGTTCGCACTTTTCGAACTATTTTCACGAGTAAAATAAATCTTGCGATTTTCGTTATTTCCGGTTAATTATTTTGGCCTGTTTGTTTTTTCCTCCCAAAGAGAGACTGACCTCTCTGTTGACTGGTGACCTGCTGCCTTGTAATCTGCTGCTCGGTCCTGTGCTGGGTATACGATTGTTGCTGCTGTTGTTGAGTGGTCGTAGTTTGTTGCTGTTGCTGTGTCTGCCTACCAGGCTGAGTCTGTTGATTAGACTGTTGTCGATTCATCTTGGATTAGGCACGATCCAAGTCGTTGTGAAATCGGTGGTAAAATGAAAAACTGACGATCCTCACAGGTATTTTTGGATTCAAGTTGGAAAAAAAGAACGAAATTCACACACCAACACAAACACCAGAATAGTTATCGATCAGTACAATGCGACAAAATATATTCGATCTGTAGCCGGCTGAATTACTTTTCTCTCACTCTTCGTTTATAGACACGGTATAATAAATCCGGTTCGCTTAACTCTAATATGTGACTAACAATTTTTATTTTCTTTTTATCTTCCTTCTGTTTACTACAACTGGTACTTAATAGATAATACGTTTCGTTTGTTTCAATTCGCTATTTGCCTGCCACGGCTTCAGTCGGCAGAAGTCAAGTCATTATCAAAATATCCCCGAAACTCTTTAACCAAGACGTCGGTCGAATGCGAATTGTGAGTGAACCTCCGACGTTTTCGAGTGAAGATCTCGCGAGATCTCGGGGTGGGGGTGAACGGCGTCGCCGCACTCCGACGCTCTCCGTCCGGAGGGGCGTCGTTGCCGATTCTGAGTGGCGGGACACAAATACGCCATTCCCTTCACCCCATGATCTCCCGAGATATATCGCGAGATCGTTTCGCGAGATCATTTCATCCGATTACCGTTGCAATTAAGGGTTCATCAAAAATGACTAATTTTCGCTTTTTCATCACGATGGTTAAAATATGCTAATCAGTCTCATTTTTTTTTATGTCCACTCAAAGCACCCGTGAAGAACAGAAAATCGCGAAAATCAGTTATTTGTCGACCCGCTACACTGGCATGATACCTTAAGCGTCCAGAAACAATGATCAAACTGCGTGGTCTAACTGATTTTGATTGCTATTCACTTAATTCGGTATATTTGATATTAATGTGTAACTGAATAAAAAACTTTCTAGCAAACCGGAATTTTTTTATTTTCGTGGGACAAATTGAAATCCGAATGAAGCAAAATGCACTCATGCTGCCTCAAACACGCAACTTAAACGTGTTTCTTTTCAGATTATCTCTTGAGACTGATTTGTTAATTGCCCACGAGATTATCAATACAGTTTGTTATTAAAAAAAACGTTTCTTTATTCTCGTTGAAAGCCAAAAATCATCTTTACTCCGACAAATCATTACTACCTTGCAGAATTTCATACAATTTCGCAAATGGGTTCGGGATCTGTTTAAATTGTCATTTCATTCAAATGCGATTGAAATGAACATCAATATCTATAGTGTCAAAATTCCCTGATGTCTCGTGGACTCGATATACGGATTGAACTCAATGGAGAGGTGCCGATAAAGGAATAAAGAGGTTCGAGAGCAGCGTTGCGGCAACGCTTTGATTCCGGGAGCTGACAAAATAATCCACCTTCAGGATTGATGTCAGCTTTTGTGAACCGGCTCATCCTCTTCACCCTTCTTCTTCTCTTTTTATAATACCGTTTCACTTCCGTTAGCTCGGCCCTCTCATATTTATGTCTGCGACTGCAATGTGATTTCCAGCTCTTGAACAGCTGCACAGCTCAGTGTCACCGGTAGGCCTGCATATTCCTGACCCTTTGATTCGTCCCTCACCATTGTCGAGGTTGTGGCTGTGCCTTCGGCTATATTTAACACAGCTTTATAACCACATCGCACTCTCTCGGTGACGGAACTTCCTGACCCTTATCCTCCGCAACGTGTTGCTCCATCGGCCTCAATCTTCCGACAACGCGGTAAAACTTGGGTAAAATATACCCGGCAATCGTTGTTTTTAACTATTTTGTTATTCGCACTATCTTTGTCTACCACTATCACTCTGAATCGTGATTTATTTTAACGATTTACAACCGCGTCTTTCAATAAACACTATCCGACTACTAGAAAGTTACTGATTTTATTTACCAGGCTTCCAGCGAGCAGCCCGTCGTTTCAACTGAATATTGTAAGTTGACTTGAACATCTTCCCGGGACTTGAAGAAGTTGCTCAAGATTGAGTTACGCCGATTTTGAAATGATCAGAAATTTTTCTTCCAGTGCAATGATCAAGCACGCGCTCAGCTGTCATTGGCGACTATAACTTTGACGCCGAGACTGTGTAATCGGCTTGTCGTAAGTGTTTCGTAGCCATTTTATCGGTCACGATAACGGGAGCAATCAAGATCTATTGTGTATATCTCGTCCTCTGATTGATAAGGCCTAGCCTGGAATTCGTTTTCTTCATTGACCGTCAGACACCAGCGAAATATAGGCACAGACCCTATACCTTGACGCTAGAGCGCTCAAGGAGGTTGCGGGTGCCTAGAATTACGCCTGCGCTAATTCGGACCGGACCCAAGCGCATAATACATCGTAATATAGAATATAATCGGGGTTTTACGTTACAGAGACGCATAGACACGAACCCTAGACTCCATTTCGCAACTAGAATGAGCTCGACGTTGCGTAATCCAGACATTTACAGTTGATGCGTGTGTACGATGTACGTACAGGTTTACGCAGCCTTCGCTTCTCTGGAGAATAAAAGGCATATACTGCGGATTGTGTAGTTTAGAATGCGACCAACGAAGGTTGTTGACAATTTCACGAACCGCACAAGCTGCGGTCGATACAATTAGTTTATATTTTAATCACGTTCTTGTAAGCGAAGAAAATCAACCCTTTCACGCGTACATTTTTCCTCACATGCGATTCACATGAAATTTTGCATACACAGATCCTTGGGGTCACTGATTACGAATTTGAACTCGAAATTCGAAAGTTCAAAATGGCGCATCCATTATTGCGAACAGAAAAAAAACAACAAGAATACAAAATTTTTGGTGCGTAGTAGGCTTGTGTAAAAATTGGCATTTGAATATTTTTATGTAGACTAAGAAAAGTACGAATTTCGACCATTTGTTTACATGTGCTATTTTTTCAATAAATAAATAAACAAATTCGACATTTTTTTTAGATTTAGAAGTATTTCAGGGACCATGTGGAACCAAAAAACTCAGGAGTCGTTACCAAAAAAGTAGTTTAATATACAAAAAGTTGCAAAAACAAGGTGGGACGCTGAGTGTCCGAGCGTGGTTATTGAAGGGTTAAGCCTGCCTTTCCTGCTTACTTTTGTCCAAGTTCGATTCGGTTGGCCTAAGTGTTGCAACACATGATGCAAAATTTGCGTAAAAATGTATAAATAAAAAATAAATAAATAACGAAGGCACTAGGAGCTCCTATGAAAGGTGAGTCGGAAGGTGACTCACGGACTCCCGGCATAGGATAGCATAGCGACTGATCTATTCCTGGTTCAAGGGATCTTCTCAGAGAGGGAAAGAGGAGGATGGCTATACGGACGCAAGTCCACCTACCGGTCGGTATTTCCTGCGGTATGATTCAACTTCACTTTATAACTTGAAACTTTGTAAGAGTGGGTAGGTATCGTTAGATGCGCTGCAGCCGCAAACAAAACTAGCGCGCTTCGAGAAACGCGAGGATATTCTATTTTTGAAACCGCCATCTTACGCTGGCAAAAAACGCTCGCATAATAATCCAAGGGAACTCGTTTTCATTTTACAAATTCACGCCTATCCTTGAATCACCCACCGTTTGTCTCCACTTCGATGTCCGGGTAATCGAGCCTCCGGATCACAGTATACTTCCTCTTCGTGGAACTGCCTTCGTTCACATCCGGTGAAAAATCTGCGACCGTTCGGTGCCTATGAACCCTGTGCAAGTGACTCGAACGCTCTTGAGATTTGAGGCCCGGATTTCCGGGGTTCTCGTAACTGGTGGGATAGCTTTTGAGAAAAGAAAATTTATACAGATCAATAAAAATCAGTAAAAGCGTATGCTTACTATTTGCTTTCCTGTATTATTCCGCATTTATTTACCTGTCCAAGAAGCTTCGAAATTCGGCACAGAAATCTGGCTCATCTTCTTGGTGTTCAGTATCGCCTGATTGAGAGTCCTGGTCCAAGGTAATTTCCGGTTCTTCCGCAGGCAGGAAGAGGTCCTTCAGAGCAACGTATTTCAGAGTGTTCTCCTTTGAGTGTCCCCCGATTTCCTGATCTCTGTAAGTGCCGTAAAAGGGCGACGGGACTCCTGAAATTGTTTAGATATATTTTATCATCATACGAGGATTGGGAACAAATTTTATGGGATTGAATACGGCCCGATTTTCCTGAGGATTTAATCATCGTACGAAGTCGGTGACAAATCTTGGCTCGACTTTGACCGCGTTAACTATTAATAAATCGGGTTACAAGCGACAATTCGGAAAGGACCTTTAAATTCCCTAATAAACAGTCATCGCTCGCGGTGGCAATTCTATTTTCGAATCCTCTTAAACGCTTAGTTTTAACCGGGCAATCGGGGCACGATCCAACTAACGCAAATATGTTTCTTCGAATTTCTTAAACCTACGAAAATGCTAATGATCCGCTTAATAGCTTTTCTTCGTGCTCGCCATTGTTTCGCTTCTCCGCACTGGAACTGATCTCGCTGTCTTGACGAGGTCGGAAGCAGACCCCAATTTCATCATGGGGCAAAGTATCGAAGGTTGAAAAATCGTCTCAAGTCCCAAACACACTTATTAATTATTTTGACATAGTTTGGAAACAAGAATAGTGCAAATAATTATATTTGAGCGGTTGGTTATTGTTAACATTGGCACAGAGCCAGCCTCAGACGCGACAGACAACTTGGAGAAAATCGTTTCTGCCTGAACTCCTCGCGAAACGCGCGTTGCGTCGCGATGCCGAAATAATTTGCAGTCTACGATAAAAAAACATTTCCTGAAATTTAACGGCAGTTACAATTCGATGCCTTAAACCTTTATTTCATCCCGGGACGCTCATCGTCTCACCTTTTTTTTGTGTTCCAGCTTTTTAGTTCGTTAAACTACTTTTCTGATAACAACTGCTGAATTTTTTGGTTCCGCATGGTCCCTGAAATATTTCTAACTCTAAAAGAAATATAAAATTTATTTATCTATTGAAAAAATTGCACGTGTAAACAAATGGTAAAAATTCGTACTTTTCCATGAAAAACAGTATTTTTTGCTAATCTACCGTGAAAACCAAATGCCAATTTTTACACAAGCTCAATACAAAACATATAAAATTTTTCTTGTTGTTTTTATCTGTCCGCGTAACATAAGATTTTATCAAAGTCAAATAAGTTTTCGAATTTACGTCCGCCATATTGGATCCGCCATTTTGAATTTTCGAATCTCGAGTTCAGATTCGTAATCAGTGACGCGAAAAGCCCATGAATGCAAATTTTCAAGTGAATCGCAAGTAACTCCAAAAAAAATCTTCGCCTTTGACTTTTGTCCAGGTTGAAATGATTTCTCTCGGTTTGGTTCGGTTCTAGAGTATTTTTCCTTATAGCTGAACGAAGGGAGACACGTGCTTTTTTCCCCTTTCTCATTCGCCACTAGAGAATGAGAGATTTTTATTACTTCTCAAGCTGACTGGTAGGCGTTGCCAAGATTAATCCCCTATTTTTTATTACCTACTGTTGGCATCGCCCGATCATAATTTCTTCACTTTATTTCATATTTTCCAGCGCGATCTAAAATCGTCGCTAGAAACTTTTCATGACTGAAATAACGGCAACGTCTTATTCCCGAAGAAGTTTGCGATGCACATGCAACACGCGACAAAATCTCAAAAATATTATTCATCGCAAATATCAAAAATGATTTTGAAAATTGTCTTATTATACCTAAAATTAACACGAGAAAGCTTACGTAGAAGAGAAACCCGAATCGCGTCGTTTTTCCTCGCACCCGGAGGTATGTTCAAGTATTTTCGGCCCGGCGTCTAATTGTTTTCTTTAAAAATGTGCTCCGCATTCCTGCGGTTACTTTGCGCCAATCCGGCTCGTTTCAATCGTGATTCTTCCCTTCCTCAAAGGCCATAAACATTGCCCCCTGCCTTTGAAGTGGCAAGGTCGAAGCTGACCGCTGCAAAGGAAAAAGAGGGAGATCAAATTTATCGCGAGTTTGGAAAAAGAGTCTTCCAGACGTTTCGTTTATCCTCCGAGAATTGATCGATGAAAATGTTGGAAAACAGCCTTGTTACATAAACTCAACCGGTATAATTTGTCTTCTTATTCATTTGTTTATATAATTTTTTTTTTACAAAATCTAATCGGCGAACTGTTTCCGCTGTTTTTCAAAATCCATGCATACCTATGCAGACTGGTTACAAGCTAGTTGGCTGCCTTCTACGATTCGCGTTAATCTGGCTACGATTTGATCGTTGGTACGTTGCCCATCGTTGATACTGAGTGTATCTAATATTTGTTACACGAATCACGAAGCGTCGCGGATATTGGAGCAGAGTGACAGCCGGAAAGAGGATAGTATTATTTTTAGTCATAATTCTTGTATCCAGCACGCCGAAACCTCGAGACTATATCGATTCTGAGCCCTCCTCACGGATCAGGGAAATAAATTTTTTATTATTTGCAACTCGCGCAGCGTCTGGCTTTCGTCCAGGACTATTGATGCCCGGATCGACAGAAATCAAGGAGTTATACGTCATTGGGAGAGGAGGATTCCTGAATCAGGGAGAGTGGTGACACTTTTGAGAGATTCTTCTGCCATCTCCACGCGTTTCATCTGAAACCTAGATGAAAGAATTATTTGAACTCGATCTTTCGCTGGACATACAGGAGCTCATTGTTCACCTAGTTCTCGGGAATCTTTCGAGTTTATTTCGGCACTCTGCCTCATAGCCTAAGGCTGACTCACAGTGCCTTCACGGTTTCGCTCCCATTGGCCGGTAACATTAATACAGGTTCGCATTTGCTACACCAACGCAATTTCCAAGGTAGAGGAACATCGGATGCCAGCAGCTGGAGAGTCGCGTCGTTGGATCCGTTTTAACGATCCAATTTCCCTGCCTAATTCTTTTTCCTTCCTCAAATTAGAAAAAAAAAAAACAAAACGAAGAAGCAAAAATACAAATAATCAATTTATAGGATATATTTGTGGAATAGAAGAATATTAGAAGTTCCTAATAATTATAGTTTGGCTAACTATTATTTTAATAAGTGAATTCTTTTTCTTAAGAATATTTTCTAATATATGATAAAATGATTTCAGAGATCATTGCTTGCTTTTTCGCCACTTGATTTGTCAATAAGAATGAATTTATTCATTTCAAGAAAAGATTTATTTATAAATTTGAATACTGTGTTTATTAAATTCAGAAAATGTCGGTCTAAAATAATTATCGAATGGGTAGAGAACTACGCTAATTGAATTCAAAGTTTCATTTGTTGGATCGTTCGAAGTTATCACAGCCAACCTCGTCTAGTTTCTGAAGGTCTGTTTTCTATTAGCAAAGAATTTACGTAACTCCAGCGATCGCGATCTCGACAATTTTTTCGAGGCCATTAACCAACTATTTAATCGACGAACTTCTGGTCTCGGAGTCCGTAAGGGGAACCGGAAGCGTATTTCACTCGTTTTTTTCTGTCGCCAAAATTCGTACAAAAATTTTCGCCTTATACGCTTCACGCTTGTGCAGAATTCGGATATAATTGATATCTAAAAAAGTTTGTTTTCCCGCTCGAGAGGTATTTTTTATTCTTGGCCGAGCCGACTCACACGTTCTTTCGTCGTTTCGCGCGATTACGATGCCTTCTATTTTTGTCCCGCACACGGCAATGGGACAGCTGACCGCGGCACTTTCCTTTTTGACTTTCGGTGTATCGCTCAGGAATTACCCGGACAGCCTTCCAATATCCCAAGTGACTACTTATTTCGATCAATTACAAGCAACGCAATCACGTTGACACTAATTATTTTCCAAACTTGATGACGAGGACCACGGAGTTTCACTTCGATTACTCCGACCTGCACCACTTCAGCGATCTTCTCTGCTGCAGGGATTCTTTTTGCTTTCATGCACCAGACCGATAGTTTCGTCAATTTTCACAACTAACTACGATAAGCTGGATATAGAAAATTATTCTAGTTTCTACGATCTATGTTCACAATGATCTACGTTAGTATCCCCATGTTAGTTGTACAGATTTTGATAATTATAAATTGTTTTCGGACTTGGGGGACTCGAATATTCGATTATATGTCGAAGGGACCAATGTTTAGTCAACTTTGAGGAACGAGAAAAACGTAGATTCGCTCACCCTTGAATTACTTCTTGAAAATTACACTTTTTTGAAGATATTTCTTCCTTTTTAAAGATTTTTTTAAAGACCTTCTTCGATCCTTTCGACGGAATCAAACGAGTTAGGAGTTAGGATTGAAAACATTGAGAAAGAAGGTAAATTTTATTTATAATGATTATAATAAACGGTTACACCAAGAGACCCATATGTGATTTATATTGCAGAGGAAGCATTGTTTATTTACATTATATAATATAATATACCATTATATATGTATATGAGGATAGGTGATATACACTTTATTATTCGAATAATAACTACAATAAATAGATGCGTTTCAATGCTGACTATATAACAGGTAATAGAGACATGTCAATTAGAAATAACAAAAGCTCCAAAAGGACAATTATGCCGGAGGTAGGGAGTATTTAAACAGAGGCAAGACCTCCTCCAAATTAAACCATAAATATAATGTTGTTTTCATTTTCGTTATACATATTCAACCTTGTACATGGTTATTTATTTGTTGAAATAACCTGACTAGCTTGTTCACCGTTTGCGTGATCGAGAATTATTAGACGCTGTCCGATTATCTTTTGGAAAACATAATTTCTCTATACGATTTTTGGTCTAATCTCTTTCTATTTCTTCTTTCACAATTTTACACAGCATCAAAGAATAGCGACAATTAAGTTGTTATATACATGTATATAAATATCTAATACAAATAAGGAGGAAAAAAATTACAAGAAAAAATACGAATTACCTCGTCAAGCAGCAGGCAATGATTTTTGTATGTTATCAATAGTGTAGATCGATATTCAAAAAATATATTTTTTTTTTTTGTGTGTATATACGAAAATAAAAATTGAGACTCGAGGAGAGTGAGATATAAAGATTCTAATTCATTCAAATGAGAAAATTTGCAATAGCGACCACCAATAAAAATGCATTCGAACAGGCATTCTACGTGAACGAAAAAAGTAGTACAGAGAATTAAACAAAAGACAAAACGAAAAAAGAGACACAACCCGACGACAAAAAGCATGAGCAACGTAATCATAATTTTCGAAGCTTCCAGCAAGTAACGTTTTGATCGACACTGAGTTCTGAATCATTGACTAGTGTAACATTTGAGTTAATTATCATCGCAAAAATGCACAAAAAACAAAAACATTCTACAACCCAATCGGTGTTTATACACCGTAATAATAATAATAACAATAATAATTATTATAACGTATAACTGAGTAAATTATAGTTAATTTGTATTCAATACGAAACGATGGGTAATGTCAAAGGCTCTAGAATCAAGGAAAAAAATCATGTATTCTATCTTTGAAAACGAGATTTACCCTCAATATCATGTAAGTAGCAAAAATAATTTTGTCATTTGTTTTGTTTTTTCATGCTCGTTGATTACTTTTTCATACAATCAAATCCGACCGTTTACTTTATAGAATCGCTTTTTCAGATCTCACGTTGTTTAAACACGACGTGTTCGAGAAAAAAGAATTACAGTAACAATAGTAAATCGCAATGCGATACACAGCGTTATACACAATTATTATAGCCTCACCACTAATCCACCACCTTACATATTCCACATCGACGCAGTATATATTTCGCTCTGACCGATAACCCAGAAAATTAAATACGATATTACTTTGCGTTATATACTGATCGTCTGTTACCTGGTACAAGTAGAGTGGCGGAAGTGCTCGTCGATCCTAGGTTGTTCGTCGCCGTGCAGCTGTAAGCCCCTGCATCCTCTGAGGAACCGAAAATCACGTCACAATCATATTTTCTCTCGCCTCACTGGCCGTGTTCTTTGCAATCATCCGATATATTTCCTCGCGAGTTTAGGGGTAACACCACTTTAGGATTTTGGAAAATTCGATTTTTTTCTGGCTTATACAATATCTTAGTTTCATAAAAACAATATCCAGTTGGTCCTATGGGGTAGAAAAATGTTTAGAAAATACAATTCTCGATTTTGCCACATTGTCACGTAAAACTTCAATTACATTTTTCTCCTAACCAGTTTTTTCAAACTGGGAGGAGAGATTACTTTAACACCGTTACATGGATCGATTTGAAATTTTACAGTAGCTTTAGAATTACATTCTGTAAAGATTGGCTCTGTCACCGCCATTTTACATCAAAATGATAATAGAAAGTTTTCGGCCGTTAGAGTGGTGTTAACCCCTTAAAACGTTCCCAAGCATGTGAGTGATTTATAATATCAGAAATCGCATACCTTAAAGGACTTTATAACGACGAATCGAAAGTAACCTAATCTATACGTACCGGGATAGGCGGTGGGTATTGATAGGCGACATACACCGTTTCTGTACTGAATCTCGTTGTTCGAAGAGTTCTCGATGATCCTTCCGTCCTTAGACCAGAGGATGTTGGGCTGTGGTTCGGCCTGAACGATGCATTCGAATCTTGCCGTTTGTCCGCTGACAACAGCGATGTCTCGCAGAGGCTAAAATTAGCGAAAACGAATAATTATTGTCTGAATTCACCCGCGGTTAATAATCTCTGAGACCGTCAGACACCCACCGTGATAAAAACCGGCGCTTTCTTTGGCTGAATGTCCAAATACGGCTGGATTATCTCTTTGGTTGTTGGAGCACCGTTCGTTGGCCATGGCGATCCTGTAATTTGAGGAGTAAAATAACAATCCGCAAAACTATCGACTCGTCGACAGAAATTTCAATCAGCTGTATACGCAACTGAAAATCGGTACAGGTAACATTAGGGTGGTCCTTATTTAGGACGTTGGTGAATTTTTGCCGCCCCACCCAAAGTAGGACTAACTCTTAGAATTGAGGTAAAAGAAACTGAAAAAATTCGTCAATTTTTTGAATTATTTGTAGTTAATTTGGGGGAGTGGGTTGGAAAAAATTCGTCAAGACGCTAAATACGGACCAGCTTAAGGTAACATACATCAAAGAGGCACACGTTCAAAATACAACCAGCTACAAAAATTGTCTAAAAGTCATGACGCATCGATGTTGACTTATAACGGAGTCTCCACGGTATAAGGTACTTTTGAAAATAAACCGGCAAAGATTACATGTACACAACGACAACTCGAAGAACTCGCAGGCTATACGAGAAGACAACAGATTGGATATAATACAACGGAAGCTCAAATGAAAATGAAAATGCAATGCAGGGATGTGAAGATGCATGACGGAGGATGCGGTGCAGGGTTCAACGCAGCGAGGTGTATCGGGTTGTAAAACGAGACTAAAAGGCCACCAGTAGACGGGGTAACTCGTCGAAACGAAGGCGTGGTTGGTTCTACCTGCAGAGTCAACGTTACTTGGGGGTCCAGCGCTGATGCTGCTCTGATGGGGTGACAGACTCGGTATGCTTGGACTGAGTGACATTGGGCTGGGCGTGTTGTCGCCAAGCCACCTGGTGGACTGCGGGATCGCGACACTCGGAGCTTGCAGATTTTTGCCGGGAGAAAATCCGAGCCCGCGTCTCGTTTTGCTCTTGGAGTCTTCGGCCTCGGAGAATTCACTCTCGGAGGTGGGTTCGCCCCACTTCACCGTCTTCGAACTCGGGAACTTTCCCGTCGGTTCGAACTTGCTCGCGGCTCGTGAAAATCCGTTCTCCTTTTTGGTCGTGAACTCGTGGGTTATCGGGACTTCGATGTCGCTTGCCCGGCGCTGTCCGCGTATCGATTTCGTCGCGCTGCTCACCGTCTTCTTGCCCTCGCCCGGAAGAATCACTCCGAACTCGTACCCGAAGTCGTACTTGAAGTATATAAGCCCGGTGTCTGGGTCGATGTGTTTCGTCCCTGTTTTGTGGCGGATTTAACGGAAAGATTAAAAATTTTGCGCCACGATTGTTTCGTCGGTGAAGGATGTACGTCTATCGTGTTAGAAACTTGGAGGGTGACTTTTGCGAACATCGAAAAATTGTGCAAATGAAAAATGAATAGAAAGGGTGCAAGTTAAACTGAAAATCTTGATTCGTCGAATTTTTGTATTTTTTATTTTCGATTTTTCTTTCACGTAGCTGGAACTTTAGCTGGATTTGAAGATCGATATTGAATTCTGCAGAAGTTACCGTATTGTGCGAGTCTGGATTCTTCTCTGTAGGCTTGTGGATCGTCTGTGTCTGGAGATCGATCATCCGAAGCGTGTTTCAATATGGGCTTCTTTCTCATATCAGTCGCGATATCTTTGACAAATTTTTCGGTCTTGGACTTAAAGCTCGATGTCATGTCATTCATGTGTTTCGAAGCCATAGCTAAAAAATGCACGAGTAAAACAAATGGTACGAAATAAAAAAAAAAAAATAATAATTAATCATTGCAACAATTTATCAGTACAATGGAAGATAATTTAAAGTGTGTATTTTTGCCAATCGGGTTCTTACTATTTGCGGCCTGTTTAAAGTCGGACTTCGAAACGTAGCCAAATTCCGGCGGTGATCCTGGCTTCAAGATATTTTGTCCTTGCAAAGACGAGTCGTGGGATTGTTGCCTGGATATTTTCGACTGAGAATCGAATCTCTTTCTCATCTCCTCGACTCTTTGGAGTCGTTTCTTTTCCGCGGTAACGTCGTTCAGATGCTGAGCGAACGAAGTCGGCTGCGGCATCAGCGGTGGCTGAGTGTCAAATTCCATGGGGGTCACCACACGTTCGACCCTCTGACCTTGAACCGGTACGCTCGAAGACCTCGCGGTCCTCGGCGGCTGAACTTTCCGGTAGTGAAGGTCCTCGGTGTCGCTGTCAGCCGGTGCCCACTTCGGCTTTATGCGAATGTCCGCGTCGCTCTCGTAGTCGGACTCCCTGAACTGACCTTGAACAAATTTCGTCGGCGTCGGCACGCTGTGTCTTCCTTTCTGGGAGTTGCTGGTCTGCCTGGTAAACCCGCCTTGCTTTTCCGTGTTCCGCAGGTTCTGCGAATTGTCTCCAAACTTAATGACTCGGCTGGTCTGTTCGACGGTAACGATTCTCCGGGTGTTTTCCGTCGACTCGTCCATGCGGACTGTCTTCTTTGTTTCCGTTCCAACCGCGTTGTGGAACGGCACTCCAGTTCGAGCTTCGTAGAAGGTTTGGTGATGCTGATTACGGTCGTGGCTGGTCGGTGGTGGGACGTAGCCCAGAACTGGCGGCGAACCGGGAAGCAAAACCGACTTTGGTTTCGCTGGCGTTGCGACTATGAGCTCGAGATTTGGCTGAGGCGAAATCGGCGACGGTTTCTGTATCACGCGTTGGTTCTTTTCGAACTGTGTAGCATCCTTTGTTACCTTTACTGTCATCGCAGATCTGTCGGATGTTTTGAATTCGGGACGAGGTGGACCAGAGTATGTGGGAGGGTTGTCAAACACAGTGGGTGGGGTTGGTAGGGGATCTGTCTTGGCTGGTTGTTGTTGTTGATATTGATGTTGTTGTTGTTGTTGTTGTTGTTGTTTACCTACATGAGAAAAAAACACAAAATTTGGTATGGTGATGTTAATAGTGTCATTGATTAGGGTGGTACAGAGAGTGAATCGTTTTACCGTCTTGTTAAACGACTCAAATTTTCAACCAGGTACATCAAAAGCCTTCACCTTCAATTTTAACCAAATTCTCCGCTATCTCTTATACTCGACAGTGTAGATTCACAATGGGTTAAGGAAGTTTCACAGGGAATTGAACAACGTGACAAGAGTTTGAAAGTGACTGCCTGAGTTTTGCGTGTCTTTGTGTGTCCCAAAGGTGAGAAATTGTTTACCATGGGAAATTAATATTTCGGTAACTGAGAGAAGATTGATTAAAATCGTAGGTAATCATTTTAGGAGGGAAAATGACTGTTCATTTCCTTCCACTACAACAAGACAACGGTAACGATGCGGGTTAATTGCAGATATTGACAATAATGACAAATGACAAATATGCGAGAGGAGTAAGTTGATGATAAATACGTAAGAGTGTGAGGTAATTAAGGATTAATATTTTATAATGGCACAAGTATTGTTCGAGTAAATGTGATCGAGAAATGAATTTCCTCCAAGTGAAATTATTGACCCTGATATGCCACATAACAAAAATTATGCTCTCGTCAAAATTTGTCGTCATAAAAACAACATCAAGGTTAATTCCCGACGATTTTACGCAACAGTTTACAACATCCTTTCTTCTTTTTTTTTCCATCACGACTACTGATTACCTGGACCGACTAGATTAGGTTTGACTGGTTTAAAAGAGCACTCGTCGGTGTCAGAGCCGTGTGGCTTCCACACTGGTGGTATTCTGCCTTCGTAGTCACTCTCATAATCACTTTCCCTAAATTCTCCTTTAATGAATTTTGAAGGACTAGGAGGCGGCGGCGCTCTCGTACCTTGGCTTACTCTCACAGGAATTGTTTTGTACAAGGACGGTCCCGAATTCGTCTCCTGTTTGTGCTGCTGTTGACTGCTGTGATTTATAGTGTACACCGTCTCCTGAAAAAATCACATAACAATAGCTGGAGATGTTTTCGTCGATTCCGTGTGATAAAATCATGCGTCATACCATTAGAAAATGAAATAAAATTGCAAGCTTGCGGTGAAACCAAATTTTCACCTTCTTAAAACTACGACGTGCATATCTCTACACCACATGCTGATCATCTCCACTATAAACGAAGAGTTCATTTCACGGAAAATAACAATTTCGCGTAGTTCTAATGGCCTAGTTTGCTGTTAAGGGTAATTTCCGAGTCTCAGAGGAGTTTGGAACAGGGTATGCAACAAGCAGGTGAAGGTGAATCGGAGGTGTGAGAAATTGAAAATAAACAAAAAAACATCGACCGAGCACACATCTCGAACCTTGGCAGGTTTGAACTGAGTTGAACCACTTCCGCCTGAGGAGGTAGTCTTCTCGAGGAAACAGGACTGTTGCTGCTGGACCTGTGGCAGGTTATCGGTAAAGGAATTGAACTCCTTCTTGCTACTGCTGAACGCCTGGCTCTTGATCACGTGTGAGTGGGACTCTGAGTAGGAAGTGTGCGACTCTGAGTGGGACGAGGAACCTTCGTGCTTGCTGAACGACTTGTGCACCGTGGATGCCGAGTGCTGTTGGAAGGGCTCGTCAGTGTCGGCCATGTAGCCACTCTCGGCCTTCTGGAAGCTCTTGATCTTGAACTTTGGAGATTCAGGCTTGACCTTCGTTGGCGATTTCGGAGCCAAAATCGGCGGGGTCTTCGGTGCCTTGGGCTGAACGAAGATCGGCGGTGATCCAGGCTTGAGATCAGGTGGTGACTGGACGGTGTGCTGATGTTTGAGGTCTCTCTCGTGCCGGGTCATCGTCTTTTTCGACGACTTTTCCTGGTACTCCCTGGTCACAATGGGCCGTGGTGGTCCTGTAAACTCTGGTGGCGGTACCTCGAAGCTCGAAGGAGGCAGAGGCTCGGGTTCGGTGGATCTCGGCCTTGCAGGGCCCTTCGGGACTGGGGCCTTGACTCTCCTGTACCTGGGCGCATCGTTGTCGCTTTCGTAAGCACGCCACTTGGACATGGTTGAACATTCAAAGTCGGACTCGTAGTCGCTGCCAGTGAACTCGCCCTTGACGAACTTCGATGGTGTCGGTGGTGGTGGGACCTTCGCGACCTTTGGTGTCCCGGCGTCCGGCTGGTAAGGGAAAGGGTCCAAATCGGGGAACCGTTTGAAGGGCTGAGACTTCGTCGGAAGTGGTGGCGGCGCCACATAAGCATCCTTCGGCGGAATCGGCGGCGCCGAAGGTTCCGGAACGTTCGCACAAGGAGGCACTATCCTAATGGCCCCCGGCGGTATTTTACTCGGAGTTTGCTCAATGCTCATTTCCAGCGTTTTTTCGATTTTTTCGACCTTTTTCTCACGCACGATGGGACCGGGAACGTAGCCGATTTCCGGTGGAGGTCCCGGCTGGAGCTCGGGTTCGGACTCCACCAGGTGATACAGTTGCACGACGGGCTTGGCAGCAAAGCTCTTAACCAGCTGTGGCGCCTTCAGCTCTTCGGATTTTCCGAGACCCGGTGGCCAGGTGTTTTTAACCGTGGATGGTCGCAGTCCGTGTTCCTCGATTATGGTTTTCTCGGTAGATTCCGTGCGATGGACGTCGCACTCCGATGTGTATTTCTCCTTTATTGATTTCTCCTCAACAGCGTTGACCTTGTGGTCGACCTTGATCGTCTCCGCGTTGTAGATTATCGGCTTCGGAACCGGCTTCGGTAGTGGAACCGGAGTCGCTGCAGGATGAGAAACTGTCTTGAACACGTGCTCTTCCCGCGTGCTCCATGACTTGCTTTCCATCGAGCTGGACGATTCGATGTTCGTGGAGATGAGCCCGCCCGAAGGCGTCTCTTTCACTTCGTGACTCGTCTCGTGTGACGAAGTCTTTATGTCCTGACCCGGTGCCCACTGCTTCTGGGAATAGACATGCTCCTGCTGTGGAGGCCAGGATTTTTTGCTCGATTCGACATGCTTTCGCGCCCACGATTTTTCCATCGCTATGCCGTCCGCTGAAGGCTTTGGCGACGTCGGGCGCTCTGCGAGACCCGAGGACGCCACCGAATGACATCTGTACTCTGAAAGGTCGGTCGACACGTGGGAACGCGTCTCAAAGTCCGAGGTGTAGGACGTGTCGGTCTGGCCAAACGGACCCGGGGAGGGAAGCTTCGGGGAAGCTGGTCGTGCTGACGGGGTCGAGGCAAATTTCGGGGGTTCGGATTTTACACATTTTTTCATGCACACCTCCTCGATGACCTCTTTTTTCTCGAGCTCGAAGGGCGGGGGGATGATGGTCTTCGGGGGTTGCGGTTTCGGGGTTTCGATTTTGGGCTCGAGTTTCGGCGCTGGGGATGGGAATATCCTAACACCACCAATTGGAGCTTCAAGGGGGGATAAATTTTTGTGGGACTCCTCTAGCTGCTTTATTTTAACCGACAAATCAGGGCGTTTTTTTTTCGCCGCGTCAACCTTCGGCATGTATCCGATTTCCGGAGGTGGTTCCGGGACCAGGGTGAACCCTGACATCATCGCCTCAGCACTCTCCGATTGGGCCTGAAGCTTCGATATAGTGAGGGTGCCGTGGATCGGGGAACCGGAAGCGGTCACGTCCTCGAGAATGGTCTGCTTTATCTCGAGAGGCGGAAGCTTGTAGCCTTCGTAAGGAAACTCGATAAGGTTATTCTCCACGCCCCTCGATGTCGAGCCTCGTTCGATCTTGGTGAAGATTTCCTGAACCGCTTTCTTTGTCGTCTGAAATTCGGGGACCGGTTCCGGCTTCTTCACCTCCTCGTACTTCGTGCTGCGCTCGTAGTTCTGGGTCAGCTTGTTCACCTTCACATCAAGCGCTGGCCCCCCGGATTCCTCGTGGAGTTTTATCATTTCTTTCGGACCTTTGGGGAGGTTTTCAACCTCCTTCGATTTCGACTCGAAAAAGCTAAGGGCGTCCTTTTTCGCGATAGTCGATGTTTCGACGTTCTCGTTCTCGATCACCTCCATCGTCTTCTCCTCGACGGTGCCCAAGTCATCTTTGGTCACCTTGGTCACGATGTTCGTCGTCGTCGAGGAGACTTCCGGCGCCTTTTGCGGCATCGAAATCGGTGGTGTCTTGTGCTCGAGTTTCATGTGGAACTTTTGCTCGGACTTCATTTCGCTCTGGTGGGATTCTACAACCGACGATATGGTCTCAGATCGAGTCGACTTCGACTCGGAGGACGGCTGGATCGTCTGTATAACCTGTGTCGTTCTTAGGGAGGAATCGGAAGTGGGGGAAAAGGATGGGGTCAAGCCAACAAGTCCAGCGCTCGGCTGTATCGTCGTCGTCGAGATGTGCTCTGCTGTCAGATTAGCTGCGGGTTTCTCACCCTTCGTACTGCCCGGCTAGATAAGTAGAATATATTCATTCCAGCTATTCTTAACGGAGCTTGTCACAACCATAATACTCCCCCCCCCCCCCCAACAAATTACTTCCCATCTAGTATCAAAAACTCACCTGGACGATTCCCTCTTGCTTCACATTTTCGTAGACAACCGTTTTATGGACCTCGACCATCGTGTCAGGCGTTGGTTCGAATACAGCAAAGTCCGCGATGCTCTGGGCTTCGCCTCCCGCGTTGGTAGCACGCACCATGTATTTTCCAGCGTGTTCCTTCTCGGCTATAGAAGACCGGATGATTTAGGATTAGAAACGCCAGAAACTAGATTTCTATGGAGTCAAGATACGCACCTCTTTCGAGAATCAGCGAGTAGCAGTTGCCTTGGTTCTTCAGTCTGATGCCTGTGGTTCCGTCCTTTAGTACCGCGTCATTTTTGTACCACGTCACAGTTGGTTCAGGGCTTCCAGTAATTTCTACCTCCATTATTACTCGGTCACCTCTCTTCACTACCTGCGCTTGAAGACGTCTGCCAAACACAGGCGGGAAGATTGTCTCTGTTTGGAAAAGGCGACAGGTTAAAATAAGGGGTGGATTCAATGGTTTTGAAAATGCGATAATGCTTCTTTTTGGTTTCCGGAAATATTCGTACTTTTGACAACGAGGTCAGCGGTACTACTCGCAGTTCCTACGTCGTTTGTTGCTGTGCAGGTATACCGCCCAGCATCTTTAACGTTAACGTTCTTGAGCTCCACTCGAGCGTGATTGTGCTCAAAGGTGATCTTTATTCCATCCTTGGTTTTCAACTCCTGACCATTTTTCAACCAGGTAACAACTGGTTGCGGAAAACCTGTAGTAAAATCGAAATGGTCACTTCCTGTTTGTAGCGAGTGCAAGTTACCCAATAAACCAAATCAAGGGTGCCGAATTTGGAAAACTTCGTACCACGGATAATGTTTTAAACATAATATTTCTAGAGCACAGGTTTCACTCGCCACTGGCACTTCGTAAAGCGAGTGATAGAGAGAACGTTGGACAGTAAAGAAAAGAAAAAGAAGAAATAAAAAGACGGTGAAAAAAAATTCTGTCACAATTAGCTACAACATTCAAACTTTTGGCAAAGAGACAAATGCAGAAACTGCTGACAAACTTCTGAACATCCCAGCGACTGAAATACGGATCCAATTTTCACCGAGGTTCAAATTTATGTGATGCCGCAACAAGAGCTACCTTGTTGTAGAAAATAAAAGAAATCCGTTCAGCGCACATAGCGAGTATTTTTTAATGTTGATCATTATTTTCCGCCTCGAATAGATGACGAAACAAAATCGACAACACTTGAGACTGGGTACTTTTATTAAAATTCTAAGAATCAAAGTAATAATTTATCAAAAACTCACCGTCAATTATGCCTTCGATAACAACATCCGCTCCTTGGTCGACGATCATTCCCGTGAGAGGTGAAACGAACCTCGGTGAAACATTTTTTCGAGTCGGTTTATGAACGATGACTTTGCTTTCCTTCTGCAGGTCTTCATCCTTAGACACAATCACAGTTTTCTCTTGTCGTATTTCGCCAGGTTTGTCCTGGAATATTCGTTCGAATTCCTCCACCTTGTGGGACTGCGAGGGGAAAATGAAATATCACGAAAGGGTCTAGACGACATGAAAATAAAAAACTCCTTCTAAACCACGAAGTTTCACCTGAACCACAGGAGGCCCGCCATTTTCTGAAGTAGAAAGCTCGCTGGATTGCTTGGTCGACTTTACACAGACACTCGTCGGAGCTTGGCCGGGAATCGTGGAGGAAGAAGTCGTCGATGAGAATTCTCTAACGCTGGACGTGTGCGACGACGAGGACTGAGTGACGGTCGAGGACATCTTTGTGATGGTGCTCTGAGAACCGGCCAATTCCTTCGACGTCTCCGCCGAGAAGTGTTTCTCGTTACTGTTAACCGACTGCATTTCGTCAGCTGGGATTTGGACCAGGGCTACCTCTTTCTCCTCTGCAGCGTTCGCCCCACTGCCTGCGAATGAATAATCGAGATATCAATAGATCGGCAATAACCTTTGGCCCCTAGACACGTTTCATCACCCTTGATATTAAAACGCCTATCGTCTTATACAAGAATTAATTCTTTGCAGAAGTGACTCAAACCTCTTCTGCATCTCGTTGGTGGTAAAAATAAAACCGTCGTCGCTAATTTCGGGATGAGTAACTGTCTTTATTTACATATCACGCTACGATCAATCGCTCTTCTTTTCCTCGCGATACGCTCGTCTGCACATTTTGTCAGGATGAGTCAATCGCGACAATATTTATAACCGCATTGACAAGCCGCAAAAGGAAAATAACCGCCCTTGGTACCGAGTTCAACATTTTCAAGTTGGACACGCAGAGATTTTTCCCATCTTGACCAACGTCAATTAACGAGATTTATTTATTAGCCCACTCGTTTGTGACTGCTGATAGCGACAACATGGTTCATTTATCCATTGACAGACTGCGCCCTTCGAATTTTCGGCCTGGGTTGGTCAAAGGACAGTCCAGTACGCCGTAACTCCTGATGTCGCAACCGTGAGTCACAAATTTTTACAAAGACGAGCCGATTTTCTCATCCAACTGCTTCCCCACGCTTTTGCAAAAGTTTATTTTAGAGCCTGAGAAATCGAGGAAAACTTATCATGAAGTTATTTTATTGCACAAAATTTGTCCCCTAGACGATTTGAAAACAAAGTAATTTGCGCGTTTGGCGAGAGAGAGAAACTGGAAGATTATCACGTTTCGGAACGAGGGCGATTCGATAATTCCCAAAATAGTCTCGTCCCACGTTTCGCAATAAATTTGGCATCACATAGGACTCCAGGCAGATTGAATCAGCCAGCCTTTATATCTCTTCGTTTTCGCCTACAAAGAGTCATAAAAGTGCGACATGTATAATAGGATATGCTTGCATAAAGAATGGTCATTCGATGTAAAGCGGTAGAAAATTTATCAACTCGGCACTTGATCTGTGTGGGCGACAAAAAAATACACCTCCTTAGTCTCTGAATCGCACATATTACACAAAGAACAATCAGCACACATAGCCCGGAATCAAGTCTCCGATTCAATTTGCGCTATTCGGCTATTTTCGTTAAGCTACTGTTAAAAGTTCAAATGCACAAAGATCGTGCTAAATTTAGCATCAGCTTGCATTTGTTCGGTGTCACACTTCCTCTACGACCGACCTCTGCAGCCGAAAATTGTCATAATTCAAGAGAGAAAATACGTTGGTGGTAACACGGTTGAGAAAGTGAAGTCGTAAAATATACTGTGTAAATTCCATTCGAGCTTAAAACACAACGTAACTCGCTTCGGTACAGATCCAGAAATCGATTTGTTACACCTTGGCTTAAGCCGAGGCCGATAATTTAGTTTTCGGTTATTTTTTGTACTCGTCCGTCCAAGTTTGCTCAACTTTTGGCCAGAACTGCGTTTCAGCGTTTTTCACACGGTGCGAGGGAAGATGAGCCAGCAAAAACGAAGAGGGAACGATTTCCACCGATATCTCAAAGCAGGGGGTCGGAAGCCCGGTCCAGTCGGGTATTCACTCACCTCAGTAATCGGCGATAGCCGATCCGCAGCGGTCAGACTTTAGTTTCGAGTTAGCGCGAACCCACGACTGCCGAGATCGAGGCGGGGTAGGTATTTGTGCCGACAAAAATAACGCATTTCTGTGTGCGTCGAGCACTACCCAAGCCTTAGACTTCCACCATCGTCTTTACTGCCCACTGGTCGCCCCAGCCCCCCACCACGAATTGGCGTCGCGACGGAGCCACGTAAAAAGTTCGAGTCCCATGCAGGAAATTTGCGAAGTAATTGTAGGTACAAGACTGTAGGATCCGCGACGAGGACTGATTAGAAGTTATTCACCTCGATTCGGAAACGCTGAGGCAGCCAGTCGAAGCAGACGTGACTGACGGACGCATCTGCAAACTAGTAAATGACCTATTTTTGTTATATTCTGGACACCTGTGGGCCGGTGGGAGATGCGCCAAAGTCGCCTACCAGGCGAAACGATCTTTCCGCGACAGTTTTCATCTGTCGCCTCATCGTCAAACTTACGCGATCAATTTTCAAGCACGGAAATGGAGTGCTAAGCTTTCTGTTTCGGAGATTCGAGAACTGATTTGATTATTTCAGTTCTCAGCTCAGTCCTTCTTCTCGAATTCTTATATCGAACCGTGTACTTTAGGTCAGGCTGCAATCCGAGAGGTCAATCACTCATCAAATCTGGTGTACACTTTTCCGAAAACTTTTTATAACTTGTGAAATCTCATGAAAGCTCTTGAAATCTCTCAAATTTTCTTTTGAAAAAATCCCTTCAAATCTCATGAAGTCTCTTGTAATCTTTTGATATCCTGTGGAATCCCTGAAATCTTCAGAAATCTTTCGAAATTCAACGGGTTCAGGATTAGACGTGATTCACAGCGACGCGTCCTATGAAGATCATTTTTGCGAGTGAACTAGCTGCAGCGGAAGCTTTGGTTACGCGGAATATAAAAATACACCCATCTTTTTCACCCCCGCTGCTCTGAGATGCAAACTCCCATTTCGACAACTACGCGCTGCTTTCCAATCAGATGATCAAATCAGAATCAAATAATTGCTCGCAATACTAGCCCAATTTTCCCGAGAATAATTTTCCACCAATCTTCACACACGTACTTTGTCGTATTGAAAGATACGAAATCCGCTTCATTTTATCGCCTGCAGCAGTAGCAGCTGGAAATATATTAATAACTATCTCCTCACTCACGACGCGCGCCGTTACTTTTTTCATGTCGTTTACATTTTATACTCAATATTCTTTACGCTATTTCTGCATCTGCGGCATAAAGACTCGCTGAACCATCTTTCGCCTTTTTGCCTTTGTTTGGATTTCTCGGCACATCACCGGGTGTACTTCCCGCCTTACGAATCATCTTCCACTCGTTTTTGTTCAAAATGAATTAGCGTTGTTGCGAAAACACCCCGCCAGCTAAAATGACCAAATAAAACGAATGGACGATAAGAACTGAAAAAAACTTACAGACTTCGAGAGAGGCGGTGCAGACTGCTTTTCCCGCACTATTTTCGGCGACACAAGACACGGTTCCGTTCAGACCATCCTGGGCATCCGGAACTGTCAATACTTGGCGATCTCCGCTCACTGAGACGAGGAACCCTTTGCCGCAAACGGGCTGACCATTGAAAAGCCACTGGGTCTGTATGCGAGGATAATAAATTAGCGTTATATAAGGTACGCCACGAGTTTGACATGGGAAAAACGATCAATGAAACTGCGTGGTTGACGGACAATGGTAATGTAGTGTTCGAATTCGAGGACGCCGGAAATTCTGTTCAGGTACATAAAGGCCGAAACTGTCATCGAGTCAAAGTCGAGAATAATTTGATTGTTTGACAAATTGATTGCGGTTGCCGGAGTATTAGTGCGTCATCGAGTGTAGATTAGGGGGTTCATTTCATTCATAAAAAAGAATAAAAAATATCACAATGATTGGTAGCGACCTCTAAATATTTTCCTACCTCCTCCAGGTTTTACGACAATTTTTTTTCAGTATTTGTCACAAATTTTTCATGTGACATCGTAGAAACAAGTTAGAAAATGAACCACCCTAGTGCACATACAGGAATTGACTTCGGTATGCATAGTATCAGACTATCAAGCCTGACCAGCCACATGGCCAATCAACGTCTCGAATAACTAACGGTAATGCGATTGCTGACAGCTAAGCAATTTGGGCCCAGAGAGGAGAGCTAATTCAATCGCGGAGTGATCGAAGTCCTCGTTCCATGAATCGGCTCGTTTCTTAATCAGCACAATTTGGTAAGAAAATTTACGGTCATTGTGATAATGAAGTAGTTAGTAACACCGAAAATTGTGTCAGCCGCACTCATGCATGTATATCTACAATATAGCGTCACAGCCAGCCTTCGGTTACGTTCTTTTTAATTGGTATTAATAATAGCCTGTTTATTTTTAAATCCCGTTTACCGAGCTATAATTAATGATCCCTCGACGTCAATGAAAATACGTAGAGTCGGATGCGATTGCGATACGCTCTTTGAATCAAGCCCAAGAAACCCGCAGCTTGAAATAATAAATTTGTTAAATGACGAAAGTTTTTCTTTGCTCTTCCTCTTCTTTCAACCGATATCATAAGTAACAAAGTTTCGTACAAAAGATCAAATCACGACAGAGAGAAGCTATGTTCAACTTTGGTTTGTGTTATGAATTTTAAACTCACCAGAACGACGAGGATTATTAAGACTATCAGATACATGTCGTATTGTATTTTTACAGCGAGTCCGTTGAATTGTCACTTTGCATTATTTTATAGAGTCCGGTAGACTAGTCAAACGACATGATCGCGAACATTGCTCTGACTGGTAGTTCGCGCTAATATGGGATAAAGATAAAGATCCAAAAGATCGTGCATTTGGCATCCGTTTGAATTAGGGTACCACTATCCATCAGACCTGTCTTTACTTCGCGCCAAAGGCGCTCAAAGAAGATTTTGGGTTAATGTGATCTTGAAAGGATTACCGGATGCCATAAGTCAGTTAACAAATTGAAACGGAGGCAAGATACTTGTCTGATAAAAGAGGGAACCCAACGATTCATGCCGGAAATCGCAGTAACGTTTGCCAGGAGATTACAAAACGAACAAACAAGGAAGAAATCAGTTTGCGGTCATCTGTCACATTCTTCATTTTATTCATTACGATAAACTGACCTTAGGCGTTGGTTTTCCGACAACAATGCACTCGAACTTTGTGGTATCTCCGGCGGTGACGATCTTCTCGGAGAATATTTCCTTGAACGTCGGAGCGACGAGCTTCTCTTCCATCTGCACCATTTCCTCACTCGTCTGCAGCAAATCACCGAGCGATTTTACGATCAGATGAGCGAACGCCTTCGCCTCGCCGAGGGAATTCGTTGCCTTAACAATATAGTTGCCCTTGTCCTCCGGAAGCGTTCGCGATATTTCGAGGATGGAGGTACCGAACTCCCCGTCCTTGATCTGCGTCACGTAATCATTCATTGAGTACTAATCTTATCAAGGAATTAAACATCAGACAACTCACTTCAATCCTATCACTGGGAGATATTTCCTTATTATTCAAGAACCACTTGATCTCTGGCTTCGGCTCCCCGGTCACGGCGCATTCGAACACACTCTTCTCCCCCTCGGCAACGAGTAAATCGGTCAACAGTTTGGTAAACCTGGGTGGAGAACCAGCCTCGACAATTTCTACCTGAGTTTTGGGATTCGCCTCTGCCTCTGCCACTGCCTCTTCCTCTGCGTCCGCACCCACCTCAGGAGTTACAGCTGTGTTGGTAGAAACGGACGAGACATTGAACGTACCGGGTGATCCGTAGAAATCATTTCAGAAATTGGGTGACCAATGTGAAAACACACATTTCATACATCGCCAAAATTAAAAAACTGAAATTGGAGAATAAGGCTCTTCAAGGTGACTCTACTTACGAACGACCGACAAGACGCACTCGCTCGAAGCTTCGCCAGCCGAGTTTATGGCGACCACCTTGTAGTTCCCCCCGTCGTCGACGAAGGCCTCGTGAATAATGAGGGTACACCGATCGCCCTGGAAAAGCAACTGGAAGTCGGCGGATTCCTTGACTGGCTCTCCGTTGTGGTACCAAATCACCTAAGAATCGAGAGTCAGTCTAACGGCACAAAATTTTCACCGAATTACCGTCCCTTTACTCACTTCCGGCTCGGGTTGACCGACGATGATGCAGTCAAGACGGACTGGCTGGCCCTCCTTAACTTCGATGTTTTCTAGCGGCAATTGAATCCGAGGTTTCACCGGCTCGATGTCGTAGTTTGTCTCGGAATCGCTGGTCTCATTGGGGATCCTGCCCTTTACCGATACGTGACAGGAGCTGGTAGCCTCACCGGCAAGATTTCTGGCCGATACGACGTAGGTTCCGGCGTCCTTCGGAAAGGCTTCCGATATTGTCAGCACCGATTTTCCGCCCTGAGTTTCGATCTGGAATTACAAAAATCGTTGTTACCTGGATTCGTCCGAGAAGCTTGCGAAAATCCAGTTCAGATTAATCGAACGAATTACCTTCAAGTCCGAAGTCTCCTTAATGAACTTTCCATCGTGAGTCCAGCTCAGATTTGGCGGTGGAATTCCCTTGACCTCGCACTCTAGTTTCACTTTTTGTCCAGCCCTCGCCATCACGTTGGAAAGTGGCGTTACGAATGACGGAATTTCGGTCGGCACGGAAACTAAAAAGAGTAAATAAGAGAAGACCATATCCAAAGCAATTAATCATTCTATAGGTGTTTTCCCCAAGATGTTCACGTAGCTTACTTTTGACTGACAGAGAGGCCGAGGTGGATGCCTGACCGACTTGATTTACTGCTTTGCAAGTGTAGGTCGCCTGGTCCTCAAGAAAGACTTCCTCGAACCTGAGAACAGCTTCACCGTTATTGTAAGTGATAACGTAATCGGGGGAATTGTCGATGTTGGATTCGTTCTTGAACCACTGAACCGTTGGCAAGGGGTTTCCTTCGACAGTGCACTCCAGCTTGTGGGACGTACCCTCGGTTGCATAGGTCGGTGTCAATGTCCGAGTGAATATCGGGGCGCTGAGCTGCTCCTCAGGTGACGTTTCTGAAACATTTCAAGGGAAACTTGAAGTAGGGTACAAGGCGCAGGACAGCGCATAACGACTGCAACTGACCCTTGACTGTCAAAGTGGCAACGGTCTCAGCGGACCCGACGGAATTAAACGCCTTGCAAACGAACTGAGCGGAGTCTTCAGCGAAGGTCTCCTCGATAGTGAGGGTGCAAATTCCTTGTTCATAGCTCGTCAGATAGTCTGGATTATTCTGAATCGAGATACCGTCCTTGTACCAAATGACCTCGGGGACAGGGAACCCGATGAGTCGACATTCAAATGTCAACCTTTCACCCTCTTGGATCGTGGCGTTGTTAAGAGGAAGGGTAAACTGGGGATGAATCGGATCCGGGATGTCATCCTCAATCTTTGGCTTTTTTGGCGGACTTGGCTCTCTCTGAGGAGTCGAAGGACGCGGTGGTAACGGTATGGCCTCTTGCACTTCCGTCTGAAAAACGTCGTTCGATTATCCAAAAATGGAATACCACAACATAATCGTAGCTTTGGAAAAAATCATTTCCTGTTAAATTATGTACCTTTTGTAAAATGTGAATCTCCTTCGTGATGGCCGACGTTGTTGTTTCCTCGATAATCTGGGTCCCGATCTCGTCCGTCGAGTCCTTCGAGTCCCTGGTCTCGGGTGGAGCGTCTGTCTGCGTGGAAACAGGGGTCTGAGCTTTCTGTCGCTCGATTTGGGCCTGCCTCGCCCTTTCCAATTCCAATTCAGCCAACCGTTTTGCTTCCACGGCCGCCTTCTCGACGGTCCTCGCTGCCATCGCTTCCGCAACTTGTCTAGCGCTTTCAGCCTCCGCTGCGGCCACCTGAGCAGCCAGTGTTTCCGCTCTGGCCGCACTCAGCTTCGCATCCGCGTCCTCCTGCTCCTTCTTCAGCTTGTCACGAAGGTCTTCAGCGTTCTTCAAGTTCTGAACAAGAGTGTAAAGCTCGGAGGAGACGATGCTAAACGAGTCCAGCATCTCTCGGTTCTCCACGATGACTTTGCTGAATTGAGGTAGTCTCTCGGTACCTGTGAAAAAGATGGTCGTGTTCTTTGATATTTTATTTTCAACGTTTAATAGTGGAAGGAAAACAAAACGTGGCTTGGCGGACTGACCGAACACTTCGGTAGACAGTTTTCGTATTTTTTCGATTCGTTTCTCCTGCTTTTCTTCGCCAGGTTTGAGGTAAGTATCGACGTCGTTGAGGAGTGCAACTGCGTCCTCGGGCTCTTTGACGGACGTGGCTTTCCTGGCGATCGTTACCAAGAGCTTGCTGCCGTCTCTGAACCACTCTTCGGCTTCTTCGAGAAGCTTGAAGTACTCCACGCTGAGATCGGCGCTCTGTTTCGTCTCCGTTACTTTCTCCTTGAGATTGCTCCACTTTTCTTCAAGATCCGACAGTTCGCGACGGAGCTTGGGAGCCAGTGTATAAATTTCGGTGATCGTTTCCGTTGTTGTTCGTATGAACGTCTCGATTCGTTCCTCCAAGATCTGTTAACAAAAAATTAAATAAAATTCCATCACCCGGAGTTCACCGAATATACTCGAATTGCTTTACCGTTATCGTTTTTTCGAACTGAACAAAGGAATCGGAAGTCGATTTTGCTGCTGCTAAGTTTTCACCATATTTTCCCTTAACGGCTCCCAGTTGCCTGCTGAGCTCGTCTATGTTTGCATTAATTTTGCTAAGATCGGCATCGAAAATCGCCAATTGAAGCTGTTCGTCCAACTGCGATTTTCTTTCCGTCCACGAACTCTTCCACGCCGATTCTTCCCCTTCCGTCACTCGTTTCAGTTTATCAATATCTTGCAATGCCGCCTCTGTAGGTTCCTGCAAAGACATGATTCTCTAGGTCATTATAACCACCTGACAAATACGTCAAATTGAAAAAATAAATCATTCATATTATAGAATTGGTTGAAGTCCACCTGGAGAAAATCATTCTACCTAAGTAATTTTTCAACTCATACCTGGTATTCAATTCTTTTAATGGCTTGTTCAGACTCAGAATTGATGAATTTGATAATTTCGCTGATAGATTCATTTTTGGCATTGTGTTTCGAGATTAAATCCTCAACCTCGGCAATAGTTTTCGGTACTTGGGTGGATGCCTGGCATTTCTCGTCGACAAGTTTTCGCTGTATCTCTACCTAGAATTCATTTTCAGTTCAGGTTTATAACCATTTAAAAATATTTATATCTATGACGAAGAAGCCTCAAAAACGTTGATGTTAATTCGTGTGAACTCACCTCTTCCAAGCTTTTGAATATTGATATCAACATTTCCAGAAGGATCTGATACTCCGTTGTCGTCGTCTGCAGGTGCTCGTGAACGTCAGACAGTTTCCTTCGAATTTCCGCACTTTGTTTTGAATTGTCTAAAAAACGAATATAAAAAATTCATCACAATGTTTCTATGCTACTAATTCATTGGATTACAATAATTATTCTGAATACCATTTTGTGAGAGAGCATCAACGCTCTTCATTCTCGTGTTCAATTCATTCACCGCTTTCCGTAGCTCTGAAAGAATCGTAGCTCGAGAGACTTCCAAGTCCTTAAGAATTTCGGAAGCCTTTGGCAAGTCTGAGCTGATCACCGGATATAATTCATCCCCAAACTTTGAAACCCATTCGAGAGTCTGAAGGTCAGTAAAGACACTTTGTTACTTTCTCATCTCCAGTCAGCAAGCCACTTTACTACTTTATTAAACAAATGATAATTATTGTCACCTTGTTGCTTTCCTCGAGACTTCGTTCCCGTTGGATTTTCCATTCTTCAACGATGGTTAAATTGGTCTGCCAACTCTCCCATGATTCCGTGATAATTAATTGACGATTTGCGAAATGTTCCAGTAAGGTCTCGACGCACAGACAAGCTCGAGGAATGTCGAGGTACGGATCGACGGTCTGGTAAAAATACGACGAGATCTATATCGCAAGTAAGTTATAAAACACGCAACGACACCCGGCGTATTTCAAGCGTCGCATTGAGTTATGGTACATACCCACCTATTACAGTTTCGAAAGAAAAAAAAATACATTCAGCAATCGACCTATACTGCACTGCCCGATAGGAATAAATCAAACCACCGTGTAATTGGCGGGCTGGCTTAAAACTTTTCGTGAGAATACATAACACGTGGCTTGGAAGTGGGCCAGGGAAATAAATATTTATGCAATAACGAAGGCAGAAAGGAAATAGAAAGAAAATGGGTACAAAAAAAAATTGATCCGAGTTCAAGTCAGAGTCATTACCTCTCTTGACGCGTCCAAAAACTTTTTCCCACTAGCCGTAAGCTTCAGGTAGAGAGGCTGAACCGCCATCCATTTCTGTTCGAGCTTCTTGACCCTTTCCTCGTCGATATTATCGGGTGAATTTCTCTTGAACTCGTCTTCAAGGGAATCTATTTCACAAGCAAGCTCCGAGGCCACGGTATGAAACTTGACGTAAAGAGAACTTAGCTCTATTCGAGCGTCGACTAGATTCTTCAGCTTCAACCAGTGGCCGTGGAGGTCGTCGACCTTCTGGTCAACGTCACGTCGCTGGATCTCGTCCAGGTACTCGATCACCGGAGGCAGGGTGTTCAGAGCAGCGTTGATCTCTTCTCCCTTCTTCTGCAGATCGCTAAGCAGCTGATAGTGGAGATCGTAGAAGTCCTTTGCCATCGGCAACACGCTTCCCATGTCCTGGTGGCCCTGAAGAAACGCCTCGGCTATGCTCACTAGCCACGAGTAAAGCTCGTTGTGGGTCTCAAGGAACGTTGTCAGCGCTTGGCTGATCTCGAGGTTCTGCTCGTTGTGCGCTGTGCATTGATTGATCAGCTGGATCTTACGGTTCTCCAAATCCTCGACGACCCGTCTGACACCCTAATATGAAAAGGAATATTACCACGCTTGCTTCGGATGAGGAAACGAGAATCAATCAAAGAGGTCAGGAGTCCAGAACTCACTTCAGCGCCAGGTGCTCCTCTTCCAGTCACATCCAAGAGAGCGTATCCCTCGGAAAGAGGCTGTGCGGTAACGTCTTCCAAAGCTGCCGCAGATTGAGCGTGCAATTGAACCAGCTGAGGCGAATGGGCCGGATGCTCGGTAGTGATGAGCTGAATTTCCAGCTGGTCAAGCTTCGTTAGGGCCTGAAATGAGGAAACAATTTCACTCATGATTCGTCAATCAGGTGATCATAGTGATCCGGTTACTGATTGCCGCGTCCAACTCGGAATGAAAACCGGTAATGCATTGAAACCCACCGATTGGGCTGATCTGAAGAATGCAATGGCCTTGTTCAGCATTGTTTCGTACTGTTCCAAATCATTTATATAGTCGGCGCAAGCGCTGAGGATTGCGTAAGCCTGTTCGGTGGCTTGTTCGCCCGCGAAATGTCCCGAGGATACGAGCTGCTCGGTGGATTTGGTAATCTTGATCCCCTTGTCCTGGAAGTCCTGAAAATCAAGAAGGAGATCAGCGCAATTGAGAAGAGTGTGATCTCCTCGATAAAACCCACCTTCGCTTCCGGCTGCAACTTCTTCAATTCGAAGAGGAGAAGTTCAGCACTAGCCGAAGAATCGCCAAGCTGATCACTGCTACTCGCAAGGGCAGCTATCCTGTCGTTCAGAATGTCTTCGAGGTCTCTGAGGTCTGTGGCGAGTAGCGCCAAGGCAAGACACTGTTCCAGCTGCGTTTTACGAGACTGGAAGGAAAGCTCGATCAGGCGCCGCTTGTCGTGGAGAGCCTCGAGCCATTTTTCAACCTCTAGTATCGCTACGGAGTAATCGGAAAAGATTAGTCACAGCCGTAAAGCCAGTCTGCACAGTCCGTCGTCTTCGCTCACCCTGCTCAGCTTCAGTCTTGATGTAGTCGGGCCTCGAGTCGAGGGTTCCTTCGTTGGCGACCTCCCTCAGCGAGTCGAGAAGGGTCTTCCCATCCTGAAGGGCGCTCATCAGTGACTCGAGCATGGCTTTCCTCAGGTCGTGGATCTTGGTGAGGAAATTCTTCACCGCATCAATTTCGATCGGCAGTAGGGTGTCATTGCAGGCCATTTCGAGGGCCTTCATGTTCTCCCGGTACTCCTCGGCTCGCCTGGAATAATCAAAGCAAAAACTCAACGCTTCGCAGTTAATAGGTAAATGTGGCATTGTAACTCGAGAAAAGAATAATAAAAATCTCCGAACTGCGTTTATGGACTGCACACTCTTGTTTTACGTAATCCACGACGAGCAGCCGGTCGGACAATAAAACGGTGAATAAAATGGCCACAAAAATCCCCGGGGCACTTTCTTCTTTTATAACCTACAGCCTAGCCCGGGGTTTGCCCAGGCGGAGTGTTTACACACTTCCGTTGTATCGTTTGCTATATTTGCGTTCGGGAAAATTTGATACCCTTAACGAGTTTCGAACCTTTGAAAGAGCACGTTGTTGTCCAGTATTTGCTTCCGTCTCTCCAGGTGGGCATTCACGTCTCTCCAGGCCTGACCCAGGGTGTCGGCCATCGCGGCATAGACCTCAGCTCGGGGCCGTTGGGTTGAAATCAACTGGTCAGCCTGCCTCAGCAGCTCCTCAACCGGGCTCTGTTTGTTCTGGAATTAATACGAGGGGGCCGTTTGAGCATCAGGGAACTTGAACTTAAGGTATAATAGGTACGCGTCGAGAAGACCGATCAAGGTGCAAATGTCGACGGTGTTTTTTCAGCAAGAGTATAAGGAACGCAAGGAATGGTTCCTCTTCACCTCCCGCTACGTAATGCTTATAATCATATATTCGCCTCGCTTTTAAACTGGTTTTCGTAACCTGGACCAGCGACCACCGATGCTGCGTGTACCGCGGGCGAATGATTTTATCGATGTGCATGGGCAAGGTATACAGAGTGACTCATTTACTCCGGCTACTTTTTTTTCTCTCTTACCTCGCGCGATGTTTCCTACCTGTAGCTGAAGGAGAACCTCGTCGTGGGCATTCAGAAGCTCCGTTGCCTCTTCCGACGTCGATCCAAGCTTCGTCAGCGAGGGTTGGACCTCGAGAACTTTCAATTCCAGCCATTCTCCGCTCTGGAAAATAGGAAGCAAGTTCGGCGTGATGAGGAAATTCTACATTTCAGTGTGTCGCGTTTGAGTCGCCGCAGCGGCAGATGAAAAAATTAGTTCGGCGAGTAACTCGTCTAGTTCGAGAGCAGTCGGATCTATTTTAATTGATTGTGTTACAGCAGGGCGCAAAATCCACTATTTGTTTATAGAACAAAAATAACGTTCGACGACCCAGATCCGAGCCATCTGCACGGCCCAGCTTCATTCACAAGGAAGGTATCCCAGGTTGATCCCTCCAACTTCATTTCTTTTTTAATATGCTATAGTAGACTAAAAACCAAGCGACACGTATTTTTTTTCATCCGTCATTAAACACTTTAAGGGGGCGAAACCACCCTTCAGAGTAAGGCAAGTCAATGACCGATTTGGCATTTTCACCCACAAAAATATAATATTTTTTAACCAATCTAACTGGAAAAGTTTTTTTCATAACGAGAAATGAAAAATGTAATTTTCTCAGTACAAGAAAAAAAAACTGTCAAATCACCCCTTGACACGCTTTCTTTGGAGGATGGTTTCACCCCCTTAAAGTGTTTAATGGCAGATCAAAAAAAAGAAAAAAAAACACGTAACGCTTAGTTTTTAGTCTACTACAACGTATTACAAAAGCGATCAAATCGGAGAAATCGACCTGGGATACCTTTCTTGTCAGTGGTCACTGAAATATGCTCATATCGCATGGGCAGTTGCCAATTACCGCCGAAAGTTCGCTTCACAGTTCACAGTATTGGCCAAAGAATGAATCACGGAAAACCGTCGGACTGTTGAACGTAAAAGTCTTGATGACAGCTTACCAGCCAATTGAGTAAAATTAGTACAATTCGTTGTTATGCGGGGGTAAAATGCCAAGCGAAACGTGATGAATAATTAAAACAGGTATTCCTACTAGTTCTGGGTTATCAGATTGTCGCGAGCTTGTATTCCTGGATAAAAACCGGTTTCTCATCGTCAGCTGGAGGATTTACTGCCTCCATAAATTCGGACCGTTTTAATAGCTACTTATAAAAATCTGGAAATATTTCGACGGGGATAAAATTTCACACGATCTTGGATAGAAATCGCCGTCATAAAAAGCATAAAAATGTAATCTACTAGTTCGTTCAGGGTCGTGAATTTTCAGGCCCGACAAAACCGATCCAATAAATATTTAACGCCTGCAGGTTAGTTTAGTTACAAATTTCGAGTAAGTACTCGGGCTGATTTTTTTTTTTTTTCTTGTACATTGTACCACTCGTTATCCTACTTCTCTCGAAAGTACCATTACTTATCCGCGTTCAACGATTCTCGGTAAGTCTTTAACCGTTAAATTAAATCTCTTACAAAGTGATCAAGATAAGACCAACAGCAACGCCTCGAAGTTGTAAATTAACGTGAACGCACGTGGGCAGGCTCGATAGAAATTTGCCGCTCGGTATTTTCACGCTTCGCGGAATTTTTCTCATAATTAAAAATCAGCAAACCTTCAACACGGTCCTAATTTCCTGAATGAGTTCATCACGCGTACAAAAATCTTAGTCCGCACACTCCTCTTATATTTCAACTTTGTTTGTTTTTTCTGTTTTTTTTTTTTTATATTAATTACTCTGGTTCCAACAGCACGTAATTAACTCCACGCAGGTTCCACTTCGGATTATCGCACTCATTCGTTGCGTCCGGTGTCTGTAGGCCATGAATAATGAAATTCAGAGTGCAACATATAGTCTCGACTGAAACTTCTTGCTCGACACTATACAATAACGAAGGTGTAGGTGTGTAGCTTTACGGGCAAGAAAATAAACTCGGCACTCTTAGCTGGAGCAGTTATCGTAGTCATTCAGAATTCTGAGATAAGTCTTCTTCTTCTTTTTCTTCTTCATTGGTTCCTTCCGGATAAACATTTGCACAGTTTTTTACGAACGCTTACCGTTTAATCTCTATAAATTACACAGGTATGCAAAAAAATATTTTATTTCAGCTGGATGGGATGGTTTTGGTAAATATCAAGTATTCCAGTGTGTTGAATCAAAAATGTCACCCATTTCCCTCCATCACGTACAATATTCTTGCAAAATACAAGGTGTTTGCATAAAAAAAAAACCTCAATTTCATTATAACGAACTAAACAATATTTTTCATAAAATTAAACCAACGATTCTTCATAAAATGTACTCAACATTCCGTGTTCATTCTTTTTGCCTATGAAACCTTTTCTTCTTCTCTTTGATACTTCTCTGATGATTCTACCAAACATTTTTCACTCGTAGAAATTCTCCTTAAATCACATCGCGGGTCGCTACGGTATCTCGTATTGTCTTCACCCATCTGTTTGGCATAAGGTCTTTGCTATCGACATAACATCGTTCGTTAATTGGACACGCTTGGCATGCCTGGTATACATATATGCATGTGCACCACTGCTACCGTTCTACAAGTTCGCGATTCTCAGGTCATCTCGGCTCTATCCCTCGCTTTTGAATAAAAATTTTCTTTGTCGTTTCACAGGAATTTTATTTCACTTCAAAATCCTATATACACATCGCATTATTCATGAGAGGTTAATCAAGTGGTCACCTTTCAATTGCCCGCGGGTATGACATAAGCAGGGCCCGGATAAATATGTATTCAAAGTGACGAAATATGTACGTATAATATAAACTTGACAAACTAAAATGTGGAAAATAGAAACTGCATCTTCTGGCTCCAAACATCATACTTTATTTAAAAAACCGCATTAAAGAATGAAGATGATTTGTATAAAAAATATATATATCTATATTAATCCGATCCGTGGACGACATAAGCTTGTCTAAATATTTTCAACGATTTTTCTCTGTCATTAATTACTGTTCAAAGGATTAGTATAACTCCTCCTCATGAAGAGTATAATATCTGCGTTTTTACAAGTGACACGTCTACTATGCGGATAACTCTAATATTTGTTATTTCCTTTCCTTTCATTCTCTCGGCCATCGCTAAACCCAAAATTAGAGGTTTCTTCGCGAGTCTTTTTCTCGCGGTACGAAGTAAGGTATAAGCCTCAGATGATGGTTATAATCTTTTTTGTCTCGTTCTTTCCACAGCGCCGCACGTGGGTAGCGTCACGTTTACAGTACGGGTTACGTTTCTTTTTTTTTTCGTTATGGCTTGCACGTTCGCACGAAGGCGTGTGTGTACAATGTGGAAATGTGAGAGAATGTGGGCCTACTGTGTGTGAAAGATGAGACGCGGATGGATAAATCCTAATTGAATGAACTAAAATGATGCCAGCTTTGAGTTCCGTAATACAATGCCGCAAAGGGTTCGGGCGTCAAATCAATGTCGACAGATTTTGCTTGCCCTATCAAATTTCACCTTAAACACAAATAAAAGCTTCCTAAATCAGTACGATAAAAACACGAATGGAAATAAACATGATCCGAAGATTGATCCTACATTCGGAAAACCGTTTTTGCGATACAGGTAATGTACTAAGGAGGTATACCTAGGCACGATTTTTCGAGAAACGATTTGTTTTTTTATTTTGCATTTCATCTTCGTAATTTACATATATTCAAGTATATGCACAGAAAATTTAACGTCGACCCAAGAAATATTCTCCAAGTTACGCGAATATTTGCAAAGACACTCCGTAGCGTTTGAAAGTGCTTTTGAAGCTTTGAACGCGTTTTTCTCAAAACTAAGTTTTCAAAGTCGGTGAACAAGAGTTGTTGGAAAGGACCGATCAGTCTCAAATTTTAACACAAGCTTCATAAATATATCTTTCAATCATTGACCGAAGCTTTTTTTCTCACCGATAAACATTTTCCATTTTATAAACAAACTAAGGCGAAAATTTACATGGAAAATGGATTCTTTTTATTTTGAAAAGCCGCTGTTCTGTTGAAAATTATTATTTTCAAACTAGATGATAAATCTGGTTATTATTTTCGCACACACGACGGAGAAGGTGTGCGAGGATGTTATCAATTAAAAATCGTAATATCCGTTGCAGGGATAAACGGCAAAGCCAAAGCCGAGGCCAAATCGGAGAGTTGACGCCAACTGTTTGAAGATCCTCCACAGTTTGCTGCTTCTCGAGTTTTGGCACGAGGCCAATATTCGAAATGGAAAATTAAACTATATCTAAACGCGTGTACGTAGGTATTTACATACGTACATATACAACACGTTCGTGTACACATTCAGTGCTTCGGGTTCAACGGCTGCAGCAGTTTGGTTTTTTCTTTTCGTATACCGTTTCTCTCCTCGACGTCGACGTCGTCTTCGTATTCGTCTCCGTTTCTCCATTTCTCGGCTTTCTGCTTCTTTCCGACGTCCGCTTTTGGCGCGATAGAGAAACGTGAAGTCTATATACGTACTTACAACCTGGCCGAAACTATTCGCCGCAATACTTTTCCCGGAGAAAATTATTCATTCAACCAAACTCAGCTCTGGTGAAAATTGTTTCTACGATTTTCTAAAAATTTCAATGAAAATTGTACATATGAATAGTTTCTCATAAAAACTTGTAGACTTTCATGAAAATATTTGAACTTATCAGTAAAATATTTACAGTATACTACAATTTTTAACGAAAATCAACAATTTCGTACGAAATAGCACGAAGTGTTCCAATTTCTGTAAAAATTCGTGCTGGCAGAAATTTTCACGAGGGAGGTGAACTGGATATAAGACAATTCACGCAAACTTTGTTACTTTCATTGGATTGAAAAACTGATAAAAAAAAACATTCATTTGACACCGCGCGACCTTTATTCCGCCGCAAGAATTATCTATAAGATCAAGTTCTCGTTACGCCGACGGCACCTATAGCGAAGAATGAGGTGATGCACGAGACGCTAAAAGCACGAAGAACTTCGTCGCAAGCGTTCAGCGCGAATGAGAAGGACAGAAGTCGATTGGCAGCCTCGTTTCTCGATCGTCTCTGACTTTGGTCAAGTGAAAGTTACGTACCGACGGTATCCCACCGTTCCACAAAGATTGACGTCGGGTTCTCCCTGCAGGGGACTAAGGCCGCCAGAGAAACAGACGTTATACACCTGTGGCGCAGACTCTGACGATATGACGAAAGAGCGCCGCGCCTGCCATGCACGCCGGCATTTCCATATTCGGATATTAAATATCGGCCATGGGTTATAATGTGTCGGTGCCGAGCGATCGGTAGGATCTTAGAGGTTGTCGACACTGGGGGAGGGGGGGTTGAAGTTCCGAATTTGAAAAGTTGCGAAAGAAACTTCAAGCATGGTAATCAAACTTTGAAGAAACAAGAAAGCTTCGAATGGTCGTAAAGCCGACGCCACGGTTCAAAGTTCAGAAATCCAAGATTTCGAAAATTCAAGTTACGAAAAGTAAAGTTACGGTGAAATAAAATTCCAAAAAATAAAGTTTTGGTAGAGTAGGATTCCGCAAATTAAAATGTATACTCAGACAGCGTAGTTTGCTCGACGAGTGGACGCAAAATATCAAAAAACCGAAAATCAGAATGACCAGGATTCCGGACGTAAAAATATCGAAAATTAAAAACAAAGAAAGATCAAAGTCGTGAAACTTCACCTAGCCAGAAATTCACAGAACTAAAAATTTTGGAATCGTTCAGAATTTCGATGTTTCATAGTTGTCGGACAATTAACCTTATATATATATATACCCTTTCGACATTTTATTCCTTCGGAACTTTGATGTTTCATCAAAGTTTGATTTAGTTACTTTAAGTTTCGCCGTAAAATAATTCGAAATTTGGCGCGTTCGAAACGTTTCGAATTCGAAATTTCAACCCCGGCCCGAGACCGGCCCACGCCTACAGTCCCGAGGTCAAAATTCTGCTCCAAAAACTCAGTGAAGCTTTCGACTCCGGTGCGTAAGGCGGAAGGCTGTAGGAAGGTTTTACGTTGTGGCCGTTTCGGGGTTATTTCGGGGTATTGCACGAGCCTACAGCTATTTCCGAGTCCTCCATCCATCCAGCGTCGGTTGAGCAGAAACGTCGAGTTAGCCATCGTTCTCCGAGAGACTCTACGATGGATAAATTTAACCAACGGTCCGGCCTACAGGCCGATTCGATACCTAAACCTACTCCTCGAACACACCACGCTCATCAATGGATTTGTTAGGTAGGTTAACATCGTTTGGTAAGAGATCGCGACTCGTGACATGAACCTAGCTGGCAGCGATCGAGCGGAAAGGAAGGAAGTTGAAACGAGAATGATCGATAACAAGATCGTTCAACTGTCTGTCCGTCGTCGTTACGTTCAAAACTCCATTTGCTGAAGAATTTTGCGATTACAGTAAAAGGATCACGGAAACTAGGGAAAGGATGCCGAAGACCCAGAGCATCAGCGTCTGTCTCTTAAATGCCATCAAGAAGTTTCCAGAGCTTTACAATTCTCAGCATGACCTTGCCAATGACAAAACCCACAGCATGGTCGTGTGGGACTTAATTTCCTACGAACTTAACACGCCAGGTACGAAGTGCAGACTGCTCATGTTTTCAAACTCGACGAAAGCTCCGGTCAACCGATGGAACTGTCGAATCGTCAAAACATAAATTCACTATCCTTTTCAGTTGGCGTGCTGAAGAAGCGATGGCAAAAGCTACGATCATCCCACAAAAAGAGGTGCCGGAAGTTGAAGAGCGCAAAATCCGTCGCCCCCCTACCACGTGACGAAATTTTCCACCTCATGCAATCCATGTACGTATGTCGTCCTCTTAAGGGGTAACACCACTCTAACGGACGAAAAAAAGGCCCAGCTTGGACGATTTATTTTGGGAGTATGAAAAATGGAATACGATTTCTTTTCGGATGGTTTATATGACACATATTGAAGTATGAGAAAAAAAATTTTATCATCATTTTGTTCCAAAATGACAGCGACAGAGCCAATCGTTGAAATCTCCTGTTTTTAAACTTAAAAAAAAAAAAAATAAGCAGTCAACTGTTGATAAAAAAAAAAAACTTCAAATTAAATAAAGAAAACGGGTACGTACTTTTGTAGAAAATTTAGTTGTGAAACTACTGTCAAAATTTCAATTCGATCCGTGCAACGGTATTCAAGTAACCTGTCCTCCCAGTTTGAAAAAAGTAGTTTGGAGAAAAATTCGGTTAAAGTTTTAGAATGCATTGTAACGAAATTGAGAATTGAATCTTTATAAAAGAAAATTTTCAGTGCAGGACCAACTGGATATTATTTTTATGACCCTAAAATATTGTTTAAGCAAAAAAAAAAATGAAATTAGTCGTGTTACCCCTTAACCGGTTTAACAATAATTTACAGTCCGAATTAGTAAACCGTGGTCCGCATTTAGCAAAAATTATGCAATTGAGACAAAAGGCAGAGACGTAATTTTGCGATCAATATTATTTACCGTATATAAAAACCATTGATAAGTAAATTCGAATCACGAATGCGGCGAGCTGCGGGTTTAGTTTCAATTTTCCGAGTCTCGATCGATGGCGATTTCAATCGACGATCAGTTTATTCGTGATCCGGTTTTTCCAGAACCAGATTAGACGATAAATTCGTTCAACAACTCAGACTGGCCGGTCACGAAAAGAAGCGCGTAATTTATCTCTCTCCATTCTTTGACCGGGGTAAAAAAACTTCTCACCGTTACGCCGGCCGCTCGGAGCATCAGGGATTTGCTTATTTATATTTACATCGATAGTGATGCAAGATGGAAAGACGATAGCTTCTCGCCTGCTCAACTTTAAACGGTTCTATAAATTTCCCCCAGGCTCACCGGGAATTCCCTCGGGATCGTGGATGACGATTCCGTTTTTTCGGCGGCGACGCTTTCCGTCATATCGGAGGAGAGTCGCTCTTCTCTCGGTTCGAGCAGCAGCACTTTGATCAACGAAGAACGACGAGAGTCCTCGTCGGAATTTGAGGCCCCGAAGAGAGTCCTGCGGCCCCGGAACTACCAGCGGTCACCGGAAATCACCAATTTCGAGACATCCGAAAACCGGGAGAATAAAATCGTCGATCGATTTCACTCAAGCCGGGCGAACGAGCCCGTCAAGATTTTCTTCAAGAGCATGGCTCTGACGGTGTCTAAATTTCCGCCGCATCTTCAGGCCGAAACGAAAACAAAAATATGCGACATCGTCGTCGAGGCCGAATTGAAACTCTCGTCAGGACCGACGCTCCGATTATAGACTCATTTTGTCCTTTACCCGTGTTCGTTTTTCGTTCCCGTTAATGTGAAGTGTTAACACTGGTTTGGTATATGAATAGTTGTTGTACAGGAATGAGTAAATGAACCGAAAAAGAAAAAATACTTTGGTCGCTCTTTCATTTACATAACTTTCTTTCCGATCTGTCACACATGATCCCAACGATTTTCCACGCTCGAACAATTCTCGATCCTCCCCACATTTCCACTCGTGACTTGTGGTTCAGCATGCTTGAGGGGTTATACCTATACAGTCAGGAGACCGAAAGTAGCGATTTTTCAAGGATTCTTCGTGAATAGACGTTTCAATTTGTTAATATAAATATTCATATACATATTGGAGTACCATTGTACTTCATTTTGGTATTTTTTGTTTGTAAAAATAATGATTTTCAAAGCTGTTATAGCCGATCTCCGGGAGCACCTAAAAAAAAAGCGGCTGGATAACCCGAAATGAAAGAACAAAAATGATTTAGTTGATATAAAGTATTATCTGATCTTTGATCGAAGGAATAAGGAAAAAATTAGTTTTTAACAAAGCGGCGGCTTTTCAAAAAAAAATAAAAAAATCGCTTTTCCATAAAAATTTTCCCCTCGTTTGTGTATAAAAGGGAAAGTATTTGCTGGTGAGAAAAAACATACGATCAAGAACTGAAAGATATATTCATAAAGTTTGCGTAAAAATTTGAAACTGTTCAGCCGTTTCCGAGAAATCTTGCGACTTTGAAAACATAGTTTTGAGAAAAATGCGTAGTTTCCAAACGTACTTTCAAACGCTCCGGAGCGTGTTTGCAAATGTGCGCTTAACTTCGAGAATGTTTGTCGGATCGACATTACATTTTTTGTGCATATACTCGAATGTGTGCATATTGCGAAAATGAAACGTGACATATAAAATCGAATTTTGAAAAATCCTGACTAGGTACAACCCCTCAAAACATCGAAAGCTACGACGACAAAAGCTCAATTTCTCATTTCTTTCAATCCAGCGAGTTGAAGGAAATCGATCGAGTAAATCGAACACCGTTGTGTAAAATGTTTTATTACGATCGGCCGTCGGGCTAGGGCCTGAGACGAGACCAGCTGCTCGCATGGCTCTTTTTGTAATATATTTAGAGAAGAGTGAGAGATAAAAGCCCGGAGTACAGAGGAGCGCGGGACATCGAGAGAGGAGCGTCTGTGAAATCACAGCTTCGGTCGCGTCTCGGCGCGACCGCGACGCACACGATGGATCTAGGAAACCGGTATTAGACGACCGACTGACTGCGTGTGTACCTTGCCCGTCACTCTTTACTACGAACCTTATAAGTGCGAGGAATCGTGCTGCCGAAGGTGGACCGCGGGTCTAATTTCAGGTCTGCGGGAAGAATCGGCCGATTCGACGACCCTTGACCCGCAAAATACTGCCAATATTTGATACGAATCCGGAAACTTGATCTGAGGGTTATTCGGTGACGTTGAATCGAACGGTGATGATAATTTTGCAATCAACCCCAGGGATCGTTAGAAAAAAAAAGGGAAGACTGACGGTAAGACGAGGTTGAATTGTTTGACCCTGACGAAAATAGAACTGGAGGAAAAATTCAGACACGCTGAGGAGGTATTTGCCAGTCTTTGCGAAAAACCGCACAGCTGTTTTTCAAATCTTTTATCTGCATCTGCGGTAAGGACCAGAGCTTGAGAATGAAAAATGTTTTGGCACGACGATACGCGAATGACGCCAAGGATTTACAAGATTATCGGGTTTCGAATGATTAAAATAATGGAAATGGAATTCGAACTTTGGATTCGAAGGCAATCGATTTTTCACAGTTGATTTATGGGAATACGTGAATTTCACCGAGTAGCTTTAGAGAATTTCATTGCAGCCGATGAGGGCTGACAGTAGTAGGGAAAAACTTGTTGACAGAGATTTACGCGGTCACGGAGAAATCTTGGTCACCGTTTCCTGCGATGCGTAATTGCTCAGAATAGAAGAATCGGGATTTTCAATGGAATAGCAATTTCTAACTGATAATAAGTAGGTTACAAGCATACGACGCTGGATATTATCAAGAGCTCCAGGTCGTTAATTTTTTATTTTGCTTCATTGATGGATCAGAATAAGGATGAAAATCGTAATAAGGATGAAAAATGATACGGAAACCGTGTTTGAATGTTGAAATATACAACAGAAGCGGAATAAGTCCATTGCAATGAAATAAAAAATTCCATCTACGTGTCTTTAGCACTTGTCACGTCCGGCAGAATCAGTTTGTTCGAAATGTATTAAAAAGGGTTGCTATATTATTGATGCAAAGATCCTTCATGCACATGCTTCAAATTGAAAATATTGACTCAAAATGCCCTTATTTGGTTAAAGATGATTTTGAGATATGTCGGACATGTTTCAGAAATTTATTTTTCTTTCAAATATCGCATTATTCTCACAACGTGAGAATAAATTTACAGAATAAATAGAAGGATTCGATTTTTTTCGCAAACTTTCAACCTATTTCATACACTTGATTATTCAATGTGCGGTATATCTCGTGAAAATCGTAAAAAACGAAAATCAAAATTATAAACTACATATGATGTTGAAAAAAGCGAATGGTTTAATATTATTCAACCAACGTTCGAAAATCCTAGTAGCAAGTATACATCAAATATTGTCAAGTATTTTCACGTATACTATAATCGATATTAATCGAAGATCAGTATGAAGCTACAATAATGTTACTGTAACGATCATAGATAGTAAAGAAAGAATCTTTACGTCGCACCTCTACGAATGACCAAAATTCAGTAACCCATTATAAACAAAATATCCTTATATTTTGCAAAGAAAACGTCTTAAAAGTCATTCTAAAAATTGCACATCAACGATTTGTTCGCTGATGTTTCGTCACGTTAACGTTAACAACGTCAGCCTCATCCTCAGAGATTATCTCAACATTTTTCATACAATTTCAAAAACGAAAATGATCCGCAGATACTGTAATAAAATTCCAAGAGTCTGCTGCTACACGATGAAGAAAACGGACGTGTGAATACGGTCAGGTAATTGTGAAAAAATGTTCCCTCATCCTTGGCCATTGGCCCTTGGCCTTTGGCCCTTGTTCAGGGGGGCGGTCGAGTCTCGGGTTAACCCGATGTAAGACGGTGTGAAATTGGGAATTATCTTTTTGTTTGCCGATGCGACGGAGGTTCATTCGCGCGTGTCCGACTCTCACATTGACCACCGCGTCTTACGTTTGTCTTGCCGCTGCTGCTGTTGTTGCTCTCGCGTCGTTCGTTTCAATGCAGCAATCATGACGTCGTCGTTGGCACGACGCCTTGCGTCACCGCTATACATAATATTTCAACCACACCGCGAGCGGCAGTCGAGCACGGCTCGATTTTCACAACGGCGTGTTAATTTTTTCGGAAAATTACGCAATCCGCGATTTTCGCGACTTTTTTTTTTTTTACCAAGATTTATCCTATATAGTTCCGAAATTACGCTTTTGCGTTCAAAGAGAGATTCTTTTAATATTCATTAGCTTAAAATTAAGACAAGTTACTGTTTTTTTTTTTTTTTTTTTTTACTGTTTATTCCGCCACCGAAGATCGCAGACGATTATCCACGCTGTTCTTATGACTCATCTAAGTCCTACACCGCGTTGCTTTTGACATTCATAGATTTTGAAAGGATGCGCTTTGTTGCGAAGATCGTCATGCGGTCGTAAGTCGAACGGTTGTTAGACGGAAAAAAGTGTCGCGTAATTTGTGAAATTTACGATAAATCGTGTGGAGAGAAGAAATATACTTCGTAGGTTGGTGTGCATACGCGGTTTCAGATTTCGCCGGCAATCATTTTTCGGGAATCATGCGTGAAACGTCATTAGCTTATTTCAAGCGTAGCCTCCAATTCGCTATTTGCTACTTGACATTCGTTACGGTACAGATTATGTTTATATTTTTTGCCTCAATCTCTGTCATCGTGAAATTCATACGAATATTTGTGGTTTGACAAAACGTAGAATTGAAATGTGTACATTTATTGGCTAATGAAAAACGGCCAACAATACGAAAGCCAAGACGTTCAGAGGGAATTCTATTACTGGAACGGTGGAAACGATGAGACGCGTAACGCGGTGTCACTTCTATTTCTATAGTTTGATATTTCCTCATACATCTTAATATACATGTCATTCCCGCTATCCAATAACGTTCGTAAGACTTATTGTTATCAAAAAATTCAACGAAGAGTTCGGTAACAATTGCAATATGTAAACCAACTACTTGACATTTGTCTGCGGTTGAATTGCGAAACTTGAGCTTCGTTTCAATTCATCGAAAATTAGCGGTGAACAGCTTTTGCAAAGTCGAATATTTCAATGGATAAAAAACCATCTCAATTCCGATTCGAAGTAGCTATACACTTTTTATACCTCGATAATCGCAGTTTGAATAGCGCATGGAGTCATTTTTTTATTATTATCAGGGCTTTAGGTTTTTGCGTCTTAAAAATCTCTGGGACAGATTTTCCGACCAAACATCGTGTAAAGTCCATTCTTACTTGTAAGAGGGCAATGACGAGTCTTGTCTCTCCGCTCTGCACGGCTATCGTGCTAATCGTCGTAGTTTTTGGTGGTTTTGAATTTGACTGGGTCGAATCCTGCTCCCGGTTCCTGTTTTCTCGCCCTTCGTCGTTGCTCCCTTCCCGCCGGCGTTCATCGACGTTTGATTGTTCCGGTTCGTCCCCGGAACCCTCGGGATTATCTACCATTTTCTTTGAGGCTTCGTCTCGTTCCTTTTATCCACTTGTTTCAACACTAATTAGCTACTCGATTTATTTATCGTTATCTTTGATTGAACGCGCCTCGTTTTATTTCTTCTCGCACGCGTTTCACTGCAGACTAGAACAACAATTAATCGTTCGAATAACGCCCATTGATTTGTGGAAATATCAGGATCGAATTTCCAATTTTTTCTTATCCACTTTCTGCCAATTCGTTCGTCCGTCCGTCTGCCGATAATACCGAATCAATACCACGCTTTGTTTTTAATCCTCGACTGGTGAACGAAACGCGTGGAATAAGGAGGCACAATACGCCGCCATTATGCAACCTCAAGAGATTGCGAGGTCGGCTTAAGATCGCTTTGATTCATATTCAAAACCAACAAGTTTTTTAACAATTGTTCAAATCCGATATCAAATCGAATCGCGATTCTATTTTAACCGCTGCTCATCATCGGTATAACAAATCGTAAAAACGTCCGTGTAACCAAAGAAGAATCTATCGTTTGTTATTATTTCCCCCGAATTTGCACAGCTGAGAAATTTTTTTGCGCGTTATTAACGAGGCACGAATGAAACGCGTGAGCCGTGTGAAAATAAACACTTTTCACCGGATTCCATTTTGAGGAGCAATCAATCAGAATTCAAGGCGCCGTTTATTCTTATACATTCAGTTATTAAAACCGGTCGTTTCTCTTTCTCATTTATTATTGAAACTAACAAGATTTTCATGACATTTTCTAAATCGCTGAACCTGCGTCCACATTTCAGACCATTCCTAACCGATAAGCGGCTTTTCACAAAAGGTTTAACATCAACGAGGGACCAGGGAGCGACCGGAAGGCTCTTCGACGTCCGGTTCATTGTTTACCGTCATTCGAACGAGGGATGCAGACACTTGACCGGTGGTCCAGAACGAATACAGGTACCAGCCGATTAAGCGGCGTTAAAAGATTCGCGCATAAATTCGATACGCCGTTTTTCGCAAGTCAAATTCCAGCCGAACACCGTCAGCGCTTAAACGCTATTTCTGGTCCCTCGCCATTCCGCCTCCATATTCGAAAACTGCGCCGGAGCGAAGGAGAGGAAATGTTGAAAAATCGCGGTACCGATCGCTGGGTAAAAAAGCCTGACCTTTGCCTGAGAGTCGGTTCTGTAATGCGAAAAAATATCGATCATGCCATTCCACAGGTGTTCCACATATCTGAGGGAATAAGACTCGTTCAATTTTACGAATTCGCGAAGAGGAAACGCGACTTGCGTCAAGTTTCGAACGGCGGTGACTTTTCGCCGGCAGTGATCGACGGACGGCGGACGATGAATGACGAGTTCGTGGTGATCCACGCTTCGCACCGGCGCCGATTACCTACCGAAATTCAAATCACACTCAAACTTCACTCGACGCACGGTTTGGCACTCCGCGCCTCGTGTTTCCTCAGTGCCGGTCCACCCAAGACTGGCCAACTCTCGACTGCACACTCGAAACCGAAGGAAACTCCCCGCCGAATGGAGCCGAGAATTACCGATCTCTCACGGAATGTCCCGATCTGGGATCTAGAGTCGAACCGCGAAACTCCAGAAGTCGAAAATTTCACTGCCTGTACCGACCGCGACCGGTGAGTTCCTGATACATTTAGCGGAAAATTCAATTTACCATGTCCGGTTGATTTTCTGACAAAATTTTTGCGATTGTGTCATAATTTTATGGAGAACTTTGCATTTTTTTTTTTTTGGCTTTGATAGGGAAAAACATTTTTGTCAAACAATGACACGAGTTAAGTGGATGTAGATTTAGAGTTTCAGAGGCTCATTTTAACTTAGCAATGACGATAAGATAATATGACAAACGTAATATACATTCAAGAAATGTTGAGATTCTAATTCGTTACTTCAATTCCTGAGCTATCAAACTCTTTTTTAAGAATTTTATCCGTTACAATGAACGTCGAAATAATAATCAAAAATTATTGACAATAAAAAAAATTATCATGGAATAGAAATCGTTCGCATTTTTCTTTGTATTTCAAATTTTCTCCTCATTGTATGAGATAATGGGGTGATTAAAGCACCGCAAATGGCTCGGTCATAATGCCTGCGGTTTGCTTCTCAGAAGCATTAATTCATCCCGCTTGCAACCGCATAACACGTTTGGTTTTTCTCGAAGTGATTTTTACAGTTTGACATTAATTCTTGAAAATATTTGCGTAACGGTATTAAATGTTGGTACTCACTAAGTTGCCCAGGTCCTGAGTCGACAGGGTCAACAAGTTTGTCCTGCATGCGTTTAAAATTATATTCACATATTTACGTGATACGCTATGTTACAATATGTTTGACCGAAATAATATCCCTCTATTACACGTAGAACTTATAATTAACGTCGCGCGTCATCCACAAAACCATGTGCTGATTACAACTGTTTTATACGTATACGTCTTCGTGTATGTTATACGTATGTGTCACAAGCTGAGATACACGGAACTAATTACAGCTATTCGTACTTGGAATTCTTTATCTATCGGCTGCGGCTGCAAGAACTTGTAAGCAGATACGCTGTCATCATTGAAACACAGGAGCAATTTATAGATAACACGAAAGATAATTAATCGGAGGTGATGGTCGACCAAAAATCACACATACACCAAATCATGCGATACACTTGGGTCGGTTAGTAAGCCATAAGGAAAAAACAAAAAAAACAGGCACAGGCAATTATTTTGGCAAAAACATAATTGAAGTAAAAATAATAATTTATTCACACAACACATCTTAGAATAATATCTATTAAATTACGTACAATAATTATATTTATACACATCTATGCAGCATAAATTAATAATATCAGTAACGTAATAACTTGTATACACATCGATAAAACCACGACGTAAAACGAACTCAAAATACAACACGCCAAAGTTGAGGAACAAAGCGAGGAGACGTTCAACTTGAAAAAAAAAAGATGTTTTTCTTTTTTGTTTTTCATTGTAATACATCAATCGATGGAGAGAAGAAAACGATTTTTAACCAAACGATCGCAAGTGTCTAAAAATTTTCAAAAAATGCAGCTAACATATCTCGCCAAGCATGAAGTCGAAACGCGCAGCTGATCTGACGGATCTTTGGGCGATTAGACAATGGCTGAGAAGGCCGTTAGAGTTTTTTGAATCCTCGCTATTTCCGCAATTACCGTTGCGACTCACCTTCTTCATTCTTTCGAGAAGCTCCTCTTCGTCTTTCGAGTTCTTTCCATTCGGCGTCGTCTCGATTCCGCTGTCGTCGACGTGGCTGACATCCAGCGAGCATTTCTCCTGAATTTCCCGACTCGACGCTTCAGCCAAAATCGACGATTCTTCTCGCGGTTCGTTCGCCTCTTTAGAATCCCGACATTTTGCCTCCTCAAGATCTGACGAAGATTGTTTCGACTCCGTTTCATGCGTCTTTGTGAACTTTAAAAGACGGCTGTGCTCCCTGACGCTCTCCTGAGACGCGTCGCTGTCCTGGGACTCGTCTTCTGCAAAAAAAAGTTGACAAGAAATGAGATAAAAAGAAAATGAACGTCGTGTTAAATTAAATAATCAAACTCATAAGAATCCGTCACTTCGCACGACGTACTTTTTGGGCAAATCGGGAGAATCTCGTCACAGATTTTCGCGACAATCTGCTTGTCGATATCCCGGAGAATTTTTTCGGCTTCGATGTGTTGAACGGAGGCTAGAGGATCCTCTCCGGGTTCGGAAAGTCGCGTGATTTCCCTGAGGTCCTGCAGCTCCTTGACATCGGTGTGTTCGTGATTGTCGCAAAGAGTATTCGACGTCAGTTTGTACGACGTTACGCCAAAGTGGGTGCTCTGGGAAACCCGGAGCGTCGTCGTCTCCGTTACCTCCTTAAGGACCTTCCCGGATTTTTCCTGTAAGTTCAGACGATATCGGGTATCAGATATCGGAGAGCCTTGCCGACCTTCGAGAATTACGTGAGAATTTTCATCGCCAACTCCACGCATTGGCGGATGATATAAATAGAACCGATCGCTTGCGCAACTTTATCGTCGTCGCCGATTTCCGCTCGGCTGCATGGTTCGACCTTATCGGCTTACCTCGGTCGTCTGCTTGACGATCGTGCTGGCACTCGATCTATCGATCTCCGGTGTCTCCACCTTCCCAACCACTTCCTGCATCTGCATCGGCAACCCGATCAGTTCCGATCTTTTTCCAGCTTCGCAGAATCTTGATTCTGTTTCTTCGATCTTCAGTTCCGGTATCTCGACGTTCTCCACGTCGGACGCTGGCACGTCGACGTCCCACCTGAAATCGTTCGTTTACACAACTGAATATTCTCAGAAATAATGGACTTTGAAATGGCTAGCCGGTCGTAGTTTTTCAACCCTTTGAATCATACATTTTTCCTTACAGTAAGATTCCTTGAAACTGGAAATGTAAGAGTTCTCGAGGTCACTTATCTGAGAAATTTTCAAAATTCAAAGGGGAGGATCCAATATGAGTGAACAGGATCAATATTTACATTTTCAGTCCACCAGATTGGTTCCACCACCTTGAATTTTGAAATTCTGAAGTCGGATGCGTTTTCACCGACCCCAAAAACTACCGAGTAACGAATTTCAAGCGAATCGAATCAATTTCCATGTTATCAGTCCGCGATATTGGATCCACTGGTGTGAATTTTGAAATTTTTACATGGAAATCGTTTTTAGCAAGCCCAAAAACTCAAGATTGCCAAGTTCCACTTTTTTAGTCCCCATAACCTTCCCACAATAACATTTATTCTGTAAAAACAGGCATTTTCAAAACTCTATTTATAGCGCTCATTATATTGGCGGTATCATCATAATCCCTCCCAAAAAATCAACATTGACATCTTAGTAGCCCAATATGCAATAAAAATTAAATAGAAATCTTTGATAACCGATTCAATAAAGATGTCTCATATATTAGACGACGTACCGCAAAGAGTTAAACTTACCAAGCAGTGTCGCCGCATTCGGAAGCCGTCGTGAACGATCCGCTCCTTGACTCGACCTGGGCAGAAGTCATCGAGCATTCAGTTGCAGTCGCGTAGTCATCGCCAGGAATTTCTTCGGCACCGTTGCTGAGAGTGTGGCTTGTCTTGGTTCCACCCTTCGGGAAAAAAATGGAGACATTTACAGGAATTTCAGGTAATTTTTTTCTCATGCAGAAAAGTTTAAGAAATTTTAGAGGTTTTAGGTATGCATTTCTTACACCTTTCAGAGTAGATTTGCTTCATTAGATCCTTATTTAAACGTATCAGGGTGATGCACAGAGTGAAATTTCAATAGAGTGTAAAGAGATGAAGATTCATTGCGCGCAAGACTTCTAACTTGATGTTGTAGCGTATCGTACGGATTTGTATGGCATAATCTAGTTTCAAATGCTGACAAATTTTCATGGGGTTTTTTCAATAGCTTCATTTTGAAAGAAAATAGATCAATTTTTAGAATCATGACAAAAAATGAGCCGTTTTTTGACATAAAATTTAGGTTATCTCACTCCCGGGTGAGAATTTGGGCAAAATTCTATGACAATGTTTGAAAAATACTTGAATAAGTAACGTGTAAAAATTTTAGGTGAATCGATCAGAAACTGTAGGAGAAACCCTGCGCGCAAATTTGAATAATCAAAAGTGAAGCAAAATGCATTCAAAGTTTAAATTCTCAAAAAGTTACAGTATGCACTCATACAAATTAAAGTTTTTCGACCCGAAAAATTTTTAATGGGCCAAAATCGATACGCGCCCATTCATAGGAGGGATGAAGGTGTACAAAAATGCAAAAAAGCGAAAATGGATGTTTTGGTCTTAAATGCCAAAAAATCGCTTGGAAAAATTTTCACCTCCTTTGCTATATTGCTCGTTTCTTGATTTTTCGCCGGTTGCTGTTCGCTGGCGGCTGATTCCAACATCTTCCGTATCCCGGCGGCGACGTCGACGTCGGTCTTGACGTCGGACTCTCGGTCGCACTTCGGGAGAGCCGATTCGTCGGTTGCGGAAGGCGAAGAAATCGAGGCAGATTGTTTCGGCTCCGCCTTGTCACTCCTGGCACCTGCCTTGCAGAGGCGAGAATCCAGGCGCTCTGCAAGCCGCGTAACTTCCGCCAAACGATTGGAAATCGCCTCAACCGCCGTCAGGTTTCCGCCGCCGACCAGCGTCTCGTCATCGGACATTCTGGTGGTCAATGATTTTATCATTGTGAAAGAAGAAGAGACAAAAATTTACGGCCGCGAGTGATTCGCCGAGTCGAAATTTCGCACCTACTTTTAAGGAGCTCCTACGCCAAAGGGCTTAAAGATAGTAAAGTAGATTCTGTTTCAGGGCAATATCAGACCCTGCTTCGACGATAAAAATTTTCCAAATTTATCGATTTAACAAGTTTAGGCTCAAGGTAAGGTCTGTTTAGAAGCTCCTTTAACCCTCCAAAGGTTAGGGTGTGTAATATTTCTGTACCTCGGAGAAGTTACAGGTCCAATGGAGGAGCTGTAGATCGAATAGCGTCAAAATGGAGTCAATCGTCTACTGAAAGCGTAAAAGTAGGATTTGGTGTTTAAATTTTTAGGAATCGGAAATTTGATGTAGGATTTGTTCCTAAATTTTTTGAGGTTCGAGGGTCAAGGCAGGATCTTTACGTTCAGTTTCCTTCAAAGTAGGTTTATATGAGCCCTGGTAGGGTTAAATATAGGCGGGATATTTCGACTCGGGTCTGTTTTCAATATGAATAGATATCTGTAAGTGAAAGAATTAAACAGCTGCGAGGAGAGAAATTATCAAGACAAGCGGAAAGGCGAGACGATTGATCGTATTTTTCCTCGAAGGGTATTTAAAAACTGTTGGAAAACACAGTGTTGTAACAACATTTAAAAAAACGAGGTGAGAAATGCTCTCTTGCGCAATAAAGCGATTGACAGCAAGCCCTAACTTATTGGCGGGGCGAGGGTGTTCTAAAAAATTCCGTCATCAGGCCAACCACGAAGACAGAGTCGCGTTCACCCGCCGAAAGCTAATAAATCCAACAGTCGCGGTTATTTCGCTTCAACGTCTGCTACGTTTGGAGTGACTGATGGTAGAGCAAGATCACATAAAGTAAATGTACCAATTATGGAACCTTTTGTTTTCCAAAATTATAAGTTTACGGCACAAATTGTGAATTTTTCGATGACTAAAGCAATACAGATTTATTTTTTGGTAACTTTAGAACGAAGGATAAAACAGGTACAACAAAAATATTCAATAATTGGAACACTCACTTTATAACTGAAGACAAGTTGTTGTTGAAATTCGACTTTATAAGCTTACAACCAAAACATCCAATGTTTCAAATTAAAGGCAATTGCACGGATAAAATGGACAAGTGTGCAGCAGTTGGGTTTCGCAATATTGTGTATCGTGTCGTAATTAGGGAAGAAATTTTGTGCAACATCAAAGGATAGGAAATTCGAAGATCTGAAAGACGAACAGCTGACGCTGATCTGCGATTTCGCTTTAATCGTCTCCGCGACAGCGAAGTGCGACGTCTCGTAAATCCAGACTTAAACACGATTGGACACTGACTAGAATTAGGCGATAAACTGGGACGACAAAATGTCGAGGTTATGAAACAATTTCCAGATTCGTGAAAAACCGGAGAAAATGAAATCTCGAGAAATGACCAGGCTGCACGGCGGTGAGTATCATGACAAGATGGCGCCGCTGCACCAAACGCAGTAAATAAACAGCCATACGTATAAATTTCGGAGTTGACGAAGCTTGACACGACTTACTTGATCACCGAATAGCAAGCTCGTATAACTACGGCGAATAAAAAGCTCGGGACGTCGTATTCGGCAAGGAGTCCTTGGAGGGTGTCGTAGAGCGGCATGGCGGCGTGTTATCGGTCCGAAAAGTTCGTGAGGAACTAGCCGAGTAAAGTTGTCGACTAGAGAGTGAATGCGGGAAAAGAAAGCTGCAAGAGTTAATGACCTACAAACGGAAATAGGATGCACTTCTATCCCCGGTTGTTCGGCCTACACACAACCGCAGTACGCGCACACGCCGTGCCATGCTGTAATCAAAGCAAACGACAGGGGGCCGTTTTTTATCCCTCGAGAAAAGCTCAACGCAAGCCCTGCTTCCCTGAATCTTAGGGTGAAAGGAAACGCAGCCGCGAAGATACGGATCAAGTCAGAAAATCCTTTCACGGAGCCATAGTTTGTTGTTTTTTTTTTCTAATCTTTGGCGGTTTCGAGTGAGCTTTTTGCAAGCTTAAATCGTTCGGCGAAGCTTTAGAGTTTCATTTTCATTCTCAGGCGAGGCAAAAGTACAAGGCTGGAACGAAACGCCACGACGTTGTACTGGATTGATTATTAATAATTTTCAATTTCAAGTGACCGAAGAGCTTTTTGCGCGCGTGCCAATTCGACACTCGGTTTTCGCATCTGCAGAGACGGAGACCGCTAAAATAGGACGTTTAGCGACTATACGTAACGATAGGGATAGTGTACATCGCGTCGGAAGCGGCTCTTTGAAATTTTATTATCCATCAAGTTAGCGTCATTGGGCGAACGCGTTCAACGACGAAAATTTATCGCAGTTTTGTGTAACATGCGCAATTCAACGTGCACTCACTCTCCGTGCGTTCGCTGTAACATTGCACCGGCAAAATATACACATTATCCCTCAAAACATCTGCAGTGGACAAGCGTTACATTATTTATAAGACGGTGTAACAGTTATAACGGCGGACTGTCTTCTGCGGGCTTGGAAAAAAAATTATATTATATATAAACTAGAATACAGCTGTTACATTATGTGCCGATTAGAGCGATTCCAAATTCGCAGTCATCTAAACAGTTTATGAATTACGAACAACCTTGACGCTTCCGTTACTAAAAATTTCCTACGTATCGATCGAAAATTTATTCGTATTTAATATCTTAACCTCAGTGTATGTATGTATGTGCGTATGTATGTATATTTCAACGAAGGTTATTTTAAAATATCGTTACCAATCAGATTTAGTCATCAAGACAAAATCGACCGTTTATATTGAAATACACCAAAGCAGCTCATGTTAAATTCACAGTCAATAAATTGTTTTGTTGCAGATTATAGGTGTACAATTCTTATACTGTCATACACTGTTAGAAAAAAAATGTCACAGCAGATCCACTAAAATTTTTGTGTTGATTTAACCATTTTTTAATGTATTACTAAGTAAAAAGAAAGTAAAAATTAAAAATTAAATGTTGACATGACAACTTGAATGTTAAAATTTAAAAAATTTGTGCTGTATTCACTAGCAGAAGTGTAACAAATAACACAAAAAGACTGAAATAGACTTGCTGTGACATTATGTTTAGTTAATTTTTTCTAACGGTGTACAAAGTGTCATCTGTAATATCGTTCGGCAAAGTAAAAAACATTTATATGGACGCAGCATATAATTTGAATTGCGTTTGAAAAAAACAAATGATTATTAGTATTTGTTGTTAATGAAAAAAGTTCAACGAAACCTTGAATAAATTTTGCGCATTAAAAGTCGCCACTTACGTACAGATATCTCGTCGACGACCGGGCGTAGACTGCGTCAACTTCGGCGTCGGCGTCTGGACGCCCCCGACGCTGCGTGGCATCCTACGCGACATATTCGTCTTGTATACTCTAGTTGAATATGGTTAGTGAGCACGTGTACACGCGCACACACGCGTGTAATGCGTATGCCTGACTTTTCGATAAATACTGAGGGGTGCTGAGAGCCGTGAAACGGACTCGAACCGAGGCAGGACGAAGAGAGAGAGGATCCGCGACTAATCGAAGGACGCGGTCGAAATGGGAACGAGCCATAATCGTGCCACCGCGCTAATTTGCCGCCGCTGGTCGCCTGCCAAAATACGGAATTCTGGACCCGAAATAATTCCATAAGTCCTCATTCATCGAACCTGCACTGTGCACTGTTTCCGATTCGGCGAACGCTTGGCGCCGCCGATTGTCCGCAGCTATGCCTAATCCTCACGTCAGGATTGGTACTACGCATATATGTTCACTTTGAGTTAAAATTGCAGTAGATCCAGCGTCGCTTTTAGCAAGGTCTGCAATTACTTGTCCGGAGAGAAAACTATGCACAAATCCAAAAAGCTTTCACGTTGTTGTATCCCAAATTGGAACGGCTATCTTATAAGGAAAGTATCCCAGGTAGATCTCTCGGATTTGATTTCTTTTGTAATATGTTATGGTAGACTCGACACTGAGTGCGACACATATTTTTTTTTATCTGCTATTAACGGGGGCTAATTACGGGGGTGAAGCCAACCTCCAAAGTGAGGCATGCCAATAGGCGATTTGACAGTTTCACCCACAAGAACATAATATTTTTTAACCAGTCCAATTGGAAAAGTTTTCTCATGAAGAGAAATGAAAAATGTCATTTTATCGATTCAAGAAAAAAAAAAACCTGGAAATCGCCCCTTGGACATATGTTACTTTGGAGAGTGGTTGCACCCCCTTAAAGTGTTTAATGGCGGATGAAAAAAATACGTGTCAGTTAGTTTTTATTCTACTATAACATGTTAAAAAAGAAACGAAATTGGAGAGATCGACCTGGGATACCTGCCTCGTTAGTGAGAAAGTATAAGATAATCCCGGGCGGTAGAGAAATCAATGGAAATAGGCTGTGATCCGATAGATCAACTTCGGGAGTTACGTAAACTAACCGTTAGCCGGAGCATCCGGTTTAATTGAAAGCATTTTATCTCGTCGACCCGCGTTTGATGGTTTCAAGATACCAAAATCAAAGATGTTCCTGATTCCAGAACGGACGTTAAACTCACCCTCGAGGACAGAGCGGCTCTTTCAACCGCGTTCTCAGAAGTCGTCCAAGTCTCACCATCCGTCCAACTTCGAGTAGCAATTTTTCCCGATTGGCTAGAACCTCCCGCATTTCGATGCGCATCATCACCGATGAACTCGACTCTGAGGATCCTTTTCCCAGAGCGACGACCGTCTCGATCAGGTCCTCGAGTTGGGTACAGTGCTGGAACGGTAAAAACGGCGACCGATCACCAGTGTGAAGATCATCGGACCCTGAGTTCTGAAAATAGTCGTCTACTCCTCCTGACGATAAGCAGTGCTGTTTATTCAACGTGAGCATCGGTGCAGATCTCGAATAAATCTGGTCCGGTGCATAAGTTAGAATAACAAACATCGCGACGAGCCAGATGCGGCTGCGTCGATATGGTGGAGGAGATATCAAGGAACGGGGAACCGAGATGATTATTTTTAAGTTCTAGCAACCAGAACGCCTGATTTGTAATAATGTATCAACGGTGACACAGCTCGGTGCAAGATGAAGTTACGATCGTTTGATTTATGGAAATGCTCACGTCTTCGACGCTTCGATGAAAAACAGCGCAAACTCGAAGCCTGGTGAGCTGCTCTTGACCCACAGATCGCAGCTGTCGCCAAGCCTGCCACAACCTTGAAGAAATGCTAGTGTTTTCCTCGAGCGAAAGTCTGCAGGACATTCTGAGGACTCGGGCTCCGTTCAGCAGTTGGCATCCGTAGTCGTAAGTTCCCTGCATTGGAAAAATTAAGATGTTTGGATTAATGATGAGGAACGCGAGCTTGAGCAGTAGATAAAGGTAATGTCCCCAACAATAAGTACAAAACCTTCGCAGTTTCCTGAAAGGACAGATGCTCGTCCTTTTGGGACTGAATCTCGTTGACGTTGCACCCGATCTGAACGTGGCTTTTGATCAGGACCTTGAACAAGTCGCCGATCCATTGTACCGCCTGAAAAACCAAACAAACACCACCATATCTAAAAATTTATTTCGTCAAAAAAGCAAAAAGTTTTCTTCACGTGCAGCTGGTTTGAAAGAACATTTAGCCGGCCACATAATCATACCTGTTCCGCATCATTCTCGTAGGTGTGTATTAGCGCGACCTGCTTCAAGGTGAGCTTCTGCAGTTCCACGCTGTCGCTGAAGATGTTTTTCCTAGCGTTCGTTGCGTCCAAGATGTCACGGACGTTTACAATGTCCTCGCCATAATCGACGCGGATGTCCCGACCCAGAGCGTCCTTGACTGGCATCGAGAGAACATCCGAAAGCTTCTCACCCTCCTTAACCAACTCACGCTCGATGGCCTCTACAAATTTTGTGATAATAAATCAAATGCTCGATTACAAAGTGCTGATTTCAGGATATTTCCAAACACTTATTTCCTTACCAAGAACGGACTGGTTCTTCTCAAGTTTCACGAGCTTCGCGCCAGCTTGAGAAAAGTTGTAGACCTTGTTACCCATCACCAGCTTGTCGAAGACCTCGCTAGTGCGGTCAAAGTACTGTAAAGAATGCGATGCAATAAACAGAAAAGCCGGACGCAGCGCACGTCCTGGTTATGGAAATGAACTCAACCGACCTCTGAAACGAGCCTGAAAAATCTTTGCGAGGTTATCAGAACGTTTCGTCTGCGCTCCAAACGCGAGGCGAAACTCCTGCATACGAAGTCCATAAAATCCCGTTGCGATTTCAGATCCTTCGGTAAAGACTCTGCGGGGATATTGTCTATCTTGTGCAAAAGCTCCGCGTAGCGACCGTAAGTATCCTGTGGGAATCAGAATAACCAGATAACTCAATGTGCACGTCTCTTAGCCGTACAACTTGGAAGACGAATTTATCTCACTCTACACTGAAGCTCCAACGCCTCGTGTTCTCTTCGCAGTTCCTCCGAAGACGTGACATCGAAACCGACGCGATGCCTGGAGTTGAGCGTCGAATCGGCGGGTCCAAGAATCCAGTTGGTCACCCTGGCCACTCCCTCCTCGAGGCTTTTTATCTCTTTGACATATCCCAAGTGCCGTTCCAATTCCATCAGGGCGTTTTTGATCTCTGCCTGAAAGAGAAAAAAATCGTTTCATGCTATTTGAAAACGATCAAAAGCTCAGAGGCTGAATTCTGACGGTCAAGAACCTCGTCAGAGTCGATTACCTGCTTCAAATCGATGGAATCCAGGAAGGCCTGGACTCGCTGAACGGTGTCCAGAACATCCTGCGAGGACTCCCTGTTGATACTCATCACCACATTCCTACCTAGAACGATTTTTCGCTCTATGAGTGCTTGGTAAGGCGTAAAAACTCGATATCGGCGCTATAGCACGAGGGGGACAAAAACTACAAGTGTAACCCAACGCGAAACAAGATCGTTACACCGTTCTAAAATGGCGAATTCTTTTTCTTTCGTCCCACTGCTGAATGGTGTACCGTTGTCACGTTCTGTACAGTCGGAGATTGCGCTCGTATATCAACAAAGTTAACCGGGTTAGCACCGTCAAAGCCAATCGCTCTTTCCATTGTTCAACCAGGTCAACACTTCACGGATAAACCTACTTGTAGAAAACGCTTCACTCGTAGACGTGACTTAAATACATGGTCCAAAATTGTTGACTGAATTACGCGGGAGGTTAGAAAATCAGCGAGACTGAGGTAACATCGCGAGTGTAATTCCAAAATGCTTCACGCAAGCTTATACCCACCGACCTGAGTGAAGAATGTGTCTCGCTGCCGTCCTCAGCTCCGTAGTAGATTCGGAATAATCCCTGAAAGCCTCGTCGGATTCTCCATTCCTCGATTCTCTGGCAGAATGCAGTTTCTCGTGGAGATCCGTCAGCTTCTCCGACACCTCCGTGGCATCCTTAAGATAATCCTCGAGGTGCTAAAGAGGGGATAAAATCAAAGAGAAACCGCGAACCGTGCTTGATGAAAAGAGCGTATAAACTTACGATTCGTGTTTGAATCCAATCCGAGTGACTGTAGGCCTTGGATCCCCCCAACTCGGGGGGCAGCTGCGAGATCTCCACGTGGGCGGACAACTTCGCTAACGGGACGAAGAGAGGCTGAATAGGAATTAATCACACGTTACACGTTTTCGGGATATCGAAGTCCGGCTACTGAGCGCTGCGCTTTCATCTTGACAAGCTGCTTGCCAATTAATCCGTATATTCTCACCTCTCCCTCTTTGTGCGACTTGGTGCAATTGTCGACGTGCTTCTCCCAGAACCCATCCTGCCTGAGGACGATTACAAGGGCTCTCGCCACACCGCATGAGGTTGAGGCTTGTCTGATGCATCCCCGAGCCACGCGCCAAGCTTCTCGCTGAGCGTCGACGAGGATCGTGAACCCATTCGACTTGGTCTCTTCACTGGGGACAACAGGATCAACTTGCAACTTTTGGTTTCGACAAGCAGCTGCCATCTCTAATTGCGATCGTTACCTGAAGATACCGATGAAGTATCGGAGCAGCTTTTCCAGGAGTGACTTTGTCCCGGATTGCGGTTCCAAGGGCATATTTACCACGATCAAGGGTCGACCCTCGCGGTCGTGGCCTCCGGGCAAATAGACCAGCCGCGAATCGAGGGCTTCGAGGAAGTCCACAGCCCTCATGATTCGGCCTAGAAGACGAAGAATCTGTTAGCCATTGCTCCCATCTCTTCATCATCAGCATCATCGTCATTAGTTATAGATAAGATTAATTCGACATTAGGCAGCGACTTCGAGTCACCCTCGGTGGTCTTTTGCTCTCGTGCTCTCGAAGTGAAACGCAGGCGCGTGCCAGCCCCCCCCCCCTGCCCCGATTAGGGGAGTGGCCACCCTGATCGCGCGCCACACGCTGCGCGTCGCTCTGGCGCTCCCTGGCAATTTGCATAATGTGCCGTTACACGGATATTCCATGGTGCAAGCATAAACTACCGCGGTAATTCGAGGCGAGTACAGGCTAAGCACAAACTTGGACCTTTGAATGGAAGTTGGTTACGAGTCGAGGAGACTGATCCACATGCGCAATTTGATAGGTAAACACTAGTCTCGTTCTTTCATCTTGACGAATTTTCACGAAATTTTTTCCCAAAACTCCGTAGACGGTTCGCATTTTTTCATAGCTCGGCAGTTTCGTATACATTGTAGTGGTTTTCGGAATCAAAGAGGAAAACAGTCCGAGTTTATCAAGCTTCACACTTTTCTTCTCGGACACATTCATCACAATCATCGTTCAACAGCAAAGTTACATAATTCAAAAAGCTGAATAGCACTCTTTATCGTACCTAGTCACGCGTTGTGTGCCATCGACGATAATTCGATGACGTTAGAATTTCGCCGAAGCTTCATTCCAGAGGTATGACACATTTCAGTAACTACAACCATATGTTCCTTTCCATTTCATTATGCGATCAAACCAAGACTAGAGAAAGACGTACGGATATCAAAGGACGATAAAAATCACTGCTATCGGCCAACTTGACTGTGTAACGGATGAATTGTAAAGTAAACGTAAAGAATTCACAATCGAAACGGTAACAAATTTGCGCGAATGACCGTTCACGGGGAAATGAAAGAGTGGAATTTGGGTGCAGCCGTCAACGGCAGCCCAGAACGACTGTGATCAGGTTCCTCAATTCCAATTCCTGGTGACAGTCGCCCGGCGAAGCCAGGTTACCACTATCACGAAGCCCTACCTGGGGTGACGGCCGTGGCAAAGAGCCGGTCGACGCGAGCCACGCGAACGCGTCACGCCGCGCTCCTCGGTCTACCTGCTCGACGAGACTGCGCTGGACCGAACGGGATGCTGGGGAGCAGAGAGGTGAACCGGGAGCTGGGTGGTGGGTACACCTCGCCCATTCAGGTACAACGGTATCCTGGCACCGATACGCGCCCATCTTCCCCTCCGGCCTTCCTCCTTCCCGTTCCACTCGCTCTTGATTCCTCTTGCTCCGTAATCTGAGCAGAGAAACCAAAGAAGACCGGTCACGAAGGTCGTCGAATTCCACCTTACTTCACTCTGACGTTTTTCACTAATTGTTTCCTTTATCTAGTCAAGGGGTTGTACTTAGTCAGGAGGCCAAAAAGAGCGATATTACAAAGACTTTTCGTGAAGAGACAATTCAATTCATTATTATGAAAATTTATAAACATGTTGGAGTAACATTTAACTTCATTCTGATATTTTTTAGTCGGAAAAATAATTCTTTTCAAAGCTGCTATAACCGATCTCCGGAAAGTATTTGTCGGCGAGAAAAAAACTTTCGATCAAGGACTGAAAGATATATTCATAAAGCTTGTATAAAAGTTTTCACCGATTTCGAAAATATAGAATTGCGAAAAAGGTGTTCAAACTTACCAAAGCATTTTCAAACGCTCCGGGACGTGTTTGCAAATATAGGCGTAACTTCAAGAATATTTGTCAGATCGGCATAAGATTTTCTGTCTGTATACTTGAATATATGTACTTTATGAAAATAAAATTTTAAAAATCGATATTTCAAAATCCAGGCTAGCTATATCCCCTTAAGTGTTATATCTGCTCGAGCATCGCACCAACTTATCACTTATCACTTTTGATGAAAGTCGGGCTGAATGTAGACGACCGATTCCTGATCATAATCATAATCATGTTTCTTTTGTAAAAAAAAGGAGCAGTTTACCTATCTATCGCCCAAATAAGACTGCGGTGGACATACAATCGACTAGGTATGTCACTTGGATTGTACGAGAAACAAGAAATAACGCTACGCGTATCGATCAATGGTTGTGGTTCACCGGTTTCTACCAAAGACGTTAAAGTGATTCTGTGCAGCCCGGGGGAACCGGCTGTGGTTTCATCCGAAAATTCCAATCTGACCGGTATAATATTTCTTGACACGTTCCCACGTCTGATGCGGCAACTCGTTATTCCCTTGCTGTTCACCATCTCCCATTTGAAAATCGAGTCTACAATAAGTTGTCATTGAATCCATGTCGAGAATGATAGAATGATGACAGTTTCTGGATATCCATAAGAAGAGATCAAACGGATTGAACGTGCGACACGGAATTGAAGAGTGAAAAGTATATTCCACTGCTTCTACTACTCTTGAATAAAGATTCCATCGCTTGGCGCTTATCGGGGCAAGCAGCTAGTTTTTCTTTGCCGTAGGAAAACCGAAGTGAAAACTACGGGGACAGAGATCAGAACGTCACCTGTACGAGTAAGTGAGGTAAGCCGATGCTTGTACGCGGTTCACTGACCGTCGATGACCAGAAGGAGAAGCCAAGGTAGCAGAGAGAGATGGGCGGTGAAAGAGGTGGTAGGAGTGATAGAGAAAGGAACGAGATGAAACGTGTGCGGAGGAATTAGGAGAGAATCTTGTGTTTCAGTTTCGAGTTTTCGACATTTCCTCCCACAGCCGCGTCTCGATGGAGGCGAAATGAATACTATTTTCAAGGTCACAAAGTTTTCAATGTGTTGTAATTAAATCCTAATCACAAATGTCTGAAGAAAGAAAAGAATCTCAGGTGGGCGGTCATAAATGGTAATGATAAATTATGCGTGTTTATTACAACGTTGCGGGAATGACAAAAATAATACATGGAATATACTGTATTGTGACGATATATCCTATGATAAACAAATAGTCAGCGTAGAAGGTTTGAGGATTTAGTGAGCTAGTAGGCCTGCAACGTTTGAGAGAGACGGTATGATTTAAATATGTGCGAGACTGTGAATTCCGAAAGTGTCACAGAATTTTCGAAAATGTAATTTCATAAAAAAATCCTCATCCGCTAACCAATCAACCATCTATTTAATTCGACGCTTAACGTAAAACAAGGAAAGAGAACGAAAAATTATAACAACAGTCTAAATCGTACATAATACTATAGACTCCAATCTCCCTTCTATACTCGACGTCATGAAAACCGCTCTACTCACTAATATAAGTGTTAAATGTGATTGTTTTTGTCTTTCATATCTTTCTCTATTTCCAATAACTATCGGATTTTAATCAAAATTTGATTATACTATTATTTATACACTCTGTGCTGTCATTTATATTTCGTAGTTACATTAGAACTACCAAGCCAAGTTTGTGGCTTGCTACGTGTAGGAAGAATTTATTTTCTGTTATATGATAAACTTTATGGTACGAATTGCAAATAACCACCTAAATAAATAAATAATTTGTCTTCCTTAACCTTGTCTCAACTACCTTGTACATTTTTCTTTACTAATCAATTTTCCTTCATATTCAATCATTATTTAAAACATTACAGTATCTAGATAAAATGATTTATTAATATGTGCGAGACTGTGAATTCCAAAAGTGTCACATAAATGAAGTATTAATATACAACATATCAATGCACAAATTCCTGAAATGAATATACAATAAACAGAAGATCTGATCAGCCACCATTTATTACGCGTGTATAGCGTACTATGTATTGCAATAATAATTTAAGTCGATCATCACAATAGATCACGGCTTTCGCTGATCAAACAACGGTAAATCCTCACGAATGATGGTATTGACGACTGCGGCCGAGTACAAAAATATCCAGAATGCAAGAATCGCTCGCAAAAGACCGGGATTCGGGCAAAAAAAGTGTTTCTCCGGGAAGTTAAACCTCGTTGAAAATCGCACGTGCTATTGTCGACGGAGATGGATCGTGGTGAGAGCAAAGAGTCGACGACGACAAGCGGCGGAGAATCGGCATCGCAGGGAGCGAAGCTTCGAGCTTATTCACAGCGCTGCGGGTGCAAAAATAGCCGCGCGTCGTTCGCCCGATGGCGTCGGCGTCGGCGTCGGCGTCGGCGTCGGTTCGTTCGGAGCTTGGCCGCAATTCGTCGACGGAAGACGGGAGGTCGCCGCTGTCGCGTAGATCGGCGCCCTATCGGCCCGTCTATCTAGTCACTCCTTCCCCGCGCTCGCGTCAGGCTCGCGCTATATCGAGACCTGCGGTCCGGCGAGGCGCGAAGTGAAGACGGTGACGAAGACGGACCCGGCGACCAAGAGAAGCGGCGACGAGACAGCCTGGCCCAGGACGCTGGGGGGCCCACCCCGAGCGCGCAATGGGCAACGCCCCGGCCAAGGCCGCCTACCCCAAGAGCCTTGCGGGGGCCGGAAACGGTGGCAAAAAGGTGCACTGGAGCAGTCCAGGTACGCCAGCGACGCAGGCAGCCGCGAAAAGCTCGCGACGGTCTCACGTAAGAGCGGAGGGAGGACGCTCGCCTTTCCCTCCTCCCTCCTCCCTCGCCCCTTTCCTGCAAGCTCCGCTTCGCGGATCCGTAACCCTGCCCCAACCACCGCCGCCATCTCGGCGCTCGAAGCTAACCCAGATTATACATTCCTCGCCAATTACTGACAGTTTGACAGTCCTGCTCGCGTCCTTCAGCGCTAACAACCGATTTGGAATTTTTTTTTTTTCTCTTGCATCGTTCCGGGTGAAGCGCACGACGGGGATTGTTTATGTCCTGGACCATCTTTGCGAGCCCTTGGTCTTGGTTGATGGCCTTTCGTTGTAGCACCTTCGATCTTTCGCCAAGAAAAAACTTTGGAGACAGTTTTTTCAATCCAAATTTGAACCGCGGAAATGCGCCGCTCATGTGACACGTGGTTTAGTTGACTACGATCGGTAGACGTCGGTAGACTCTACTGGTCACTAAATTTGGAAACTGACTGCGAGCCACGTATAAGAATTTTTTTCTTTTCCTTTTTTTTCATTCTATCATTATTTGTGGGGCCATGCATCAATCGGGGTCGTTGCCTCTGGTCGAGTTCTCGTTTCTCAAATATTCGGCTGTTAACTTTCCGCTGTTCATTGATATTGAGAGGAGAGCGGAGATAACACTCATCGCCCAGTCGTTACCTAATATTTATTCAGACGTGCTGATTTCTTCACACGTCAAAGACCAGGCTGCAGACGATTTGCACATCTTATTGCATACTGGCGAGAGAAAATGTATTCGTTATAATTTTTCTAATGTCAAGTATCGAATCATCGTAAACAGGTGAAACCTCACTAGATATCTGATTGAATTGTAAACGAGCTAAACATCAGTCAACGAAATTAAAATGCACCACCAACATTCCCATTAAATTTTTGATAGGTAGGTTCTGCATCCAAACTGTGAAAGTGAGGAAGTAAAGAGAAATAAGATTCACTTTATAATAAGATTTTGTTGAAAACATCATTGCAGACCTGTTCTATTCTCTTGGTATATAGCTCCTTCCATTGGCAGGTCAGACATTTTCGAAAGCTCAAATATTTTCTGAGCGGCTTCTAAGCGTCCGCACCGACGTTCTCTCGCGAGGTACACAGCTTGTTTCGCAGTATCAATAGTGGTATATTTTTTGACAATCCCGACAGTAGGTCTCGCCTGTTATATTCCACGAATACAATATAGTCGACAATACAAAGCAGATTGCCAAGTTTCGGAAGATCAGCCAAACTAAAGTTGTACTCTCATCTACTGCTGAGGTGAGCGATTGTACTTTCGACAGAGGCACAACACGTCGCTATATCCTCAGTTTTTCTCGACACTCCGCGTTGCTCGATTCCAGTTGTAGTACCGCAAAGTTGAGCTATGCATTTCCTACTCGACTTGATCAATGGTATCATTCTTATTTCAACCACGATCATCCATTGCCTATAGTCCTGTATTGCCGCCATGGATTGGCGTATTTTTACTGATTAGTATGGCGTCAATCATTTACTGTATCAGTAATTTGACGGAACCAGAACGTCTAGTTTTGAAGTAAGTTTCCTGGGGTTCAGTGCCACGTCGTCGTCGAGCAGTCCGGGTATCTCCGAGTGACTTCGGTCCGCTTCGAGTGTCTCGTCTTCTGCCAAGCTGTTTCTATTTTATTTCGGGATCGCCCCGTACGCGGATGTGTTGGTCGCTGGCGTGTGAATGTGCCAGCGTGTAGGTGCGCGCATGCCTTTTTCGAGGGTAGTCCAACGATATTGGGTTTTCCACATGCCCGGTTCATGCCCGATGTATCGACTGCCCGATGCATTGGATACATCTAGTGGGACCTTCGATTGCATTCTGCAATTAAGCGTGGTTGTGACATGCCGAACTCATGCCAAACAACTTCTCAGGTCTTCCGCTGCCTCCGGGCAAGCCAATTCTCGTCCCTGGCTCGGAGGAAACGCAACCGGATGTTGTCAGCATCAGGTGGGAACGCTCCCCGAGCAACGGAGGCTCCGCCATCGTCGGGTATATGGTTGAGCACCGGCGCATGGGGTCTCCGCACTGGATCCGAGCTGCTCCAATTCTCTGCACGTTCCCCGAGCTGACCTTGAGTGGCCTTGAACCCGGATGGCGGTACCAGTTTCGCGTTCGCGCCCAAAATGCCCTCGGTCTCTCCGAACCCAGCGAATTGTCCGACCCACTCACGGTCACCCTGCAGAGGACGGCAACGAGCACCCCGCACTTCGACCTGGAACTGAAGGATACGGTGGCTCTCGAAAACGAACAGGTAAGAGGCGGGTTCGATTCGTGATGCCTAAATATCGCCAGCTAGTCGACTGGAGCTGAAAATGAGCAATTGGATAAATAAAGCATGCTCAAGCTCCAGGCGGTGTAGCTACGCCTATTCCCGGCTTCGGAGAGAATTGCTTATTTTGCCAAAGCACTTTGTTTACGTTTGCCAGTTCGTTTTGAACCTTCACACCAGGAGCATATGTCGGAGCCGCTCGTTCTCAGTCGGGTTTTCGAATATTATAACCGTTTTCGTTGAAAATTTTCAGGCAGAGTTCATCGTGCAGTTCTCGGGCACCCCCCTACCGAAGATATCCTGGTTTAAGGACGGGTTTGAAATATTTAGTAGCCGGAGGACGCGGATCGCAACCGAGAACAGCAAGAGTTCGCTCCTCATCCATCAAACCGCTCTGAACGACGAGGGAGAAATAAAGTGCACGGCCACAAACAGGGTTGGGCACATCAGCACCAAAGCGAAACTTATTCTGGAAGGTGAGTCGAAAAACCATGGAAAAATCATCCAGGATCGAGGTTTGGGAAACTTTAATGGTGCAGAGGACTTTTTTCAGCACCCCCACGAATCAGACTCTCTCGACAATACGAAGACGGGCTGCTTTTTGAGCAAGACGAAACAATCAGACTTAAAGTCTCCTTGGCAGGTAGACCTTTGCCGAGTGTCACTTGGTTCCACGACGGTGAGGCGATTCAACAGGACCTGAGACACGTCGTCGAAACGATGGAGGGTGAATCGGTGCTCAAAATTCCCGACGCGAAACGGGCTGACCGTGGAGAGTACACGGTCAAAGCGTCGAACAAGCTTGGCGAGGACATGTCATCCTTTTTGGTCACCGTCACTGGTATAAATTTGTTTTGATAAACTGGAAAGAACTCTCATTTATCACGATTGATTCAATGTTCACAATATATTTTATTTGCAGATCGACCGTCAGCACCGGGTAAAGCAAATGTCACTATGACCCTCGGCCGTTCAGTAACGCTTTCTTGGAAGGAACCGGATGATGACGGAGGATGTAAAATAGGGACTTATATCGTAGAATATTACAGAGTAAGTTACTCGATTTCCGCAGAAATATGTAATAGCTTCTCTTTAACGTCTTAATGAAACTTGAATGATCTCGTTTCTATCACTCGAACAGTTGGGTTGGGACGTCTGGCTGAAAGCGACTACGTGTCGTCAGTTGACAACGACTTTAGGCGAGTTGATCGAAGGGTCGGAATATCGCTTTCGGGTAAAGGCTGAAAACCCTTACGGAGTTAGTGAACCCAGCGAAGAGAGCGATGTCGTCTTCATTCCGGACGTGAAGAGAGGGTTAGTTAGAGTATTGCTCTGATCATTCTGATGTACGTTATTACGCAGTGTGCATTTGCGTTTTTCGATTCTTTTATATGGATAGGATTACCGAGCCTCCGTTGAAAGGAAAGTCTCAAAGTCAACGAGAGATCAACAAGACGAAAGAAAAGCGCGAAGTGAGTTTTGCCGAGCCAGTTCAGAGGACACGAAGTTTGACTCGAGAAGAGGCTAGCAGGGGGGACAGGAATCCGAGTCCCGAGTGGACGTCCACCCAGCAGCTCAGTAGCGGGAGATTGAGTCGAGCGGATGACCCAGCCTTCGCCAGACGAGCTGGTTCCAGACCAAAGCCAAAACCAGACCCTCCATTAAAGGCAAAAAGGTTGTCAAAGCAAGAGAGGATTGACACCGGGGACAACTTGACCTTGCCCAAGGACACGGAAGTGAGATATAACGAATTATCTAACGTGTTAAACTTCTTTAGCGACAAGTCCTAATAAACGTGAATGCTTTTCGCAGACTCTGGCAACTCTCAATGTCTCCAATAGCAGGGGAAACCTGAACTTTGGTAAGCAAAAGACTTTGGAACCAGTATTGGGGGGCCGGCGTTCCCCCTTCAGGGACTCAAGGTCTCGTTCGGTTTCGAGGGAGAGAAGTCCGTCCCCGTTACTGATGCCGAAGATACAGGAGTCGCACGAGGAGTTGCTGGCCGCGACGCCACACTCAACATCGTCGAATCTTGTTCTACAGAAACAAAAGACTTTTGACAGCCTGCCCGATACCAGGCCGTTGAAGGTCGGTTTGAGGAAACAAAATACGGTTGACAATATTCTAATGTCACCCAGTTCGCCCAGAGAGAATGATGAGAGCATGTTTCACGGTAGCTCCGAATTCATGCTGGTATTGTACCCTGATGAAAACAATCATCGCAGCCAAGAACAAAATAATGCTGCAAGTAAGACCATTTCGATTTTATACTTTGTACTAGCAACCACGATAGAAATTTTTTTTTAACGTCAATTTATATCCCGATTGCATTTTCAGGTATTAAGGAGGGTCAGCAGGTCAATATGGAAGCTGAAGAAGATGATCTAGTACCTCCACCCCTGTCACTGTCTCTACCAGAGTTATTCAGCGCTAGTCACGAGGTGGTTGAAACTCTTCGAGAAGCTGTCAGTTCAACCGAGCTGCTGCACGAGCGAGCGATGGAGCGTTTCTACCACGCTGTAGCCGTTGAAGAGGCGGAATTAGCCAAGCGAAAGGCTCAGACGGAGAGGCGCACCGGTGAACTGGCTGGTCTGACAGGAAACGCCTCGCAAAAGGGTGAGGTAAAGATAAGGATCAACTCTTTGGAGGCCATCGACGGCAGTTCACCCGAGAGAAGAGCGTCCCTTCGGAGAAAACTGTCTAACTCCGGTGTAACTAGCCAAATAGCTTGGCAGGCGAAGCGGAATCGCAGGAGGTCAAGCGAAGGTCAGACCGATACCCCAGCAACCGTCAACACCAGAACGAACGTACTCTTGGACGCTTCTTCAGATCCCAATCTACCGACTACGATCTTTGTGGCTGGTATTCCGGATCAGACTGAAAGATTGCACCGATGGGACTCGAAGAATATGCCATTGACTGTAGAGATATCGGAGGTTCCGGAAGCTGATGTATCCGAAAAGGAATTTTACAGAGACGGTAAGGTGGTGAAAGAGGACGAGGTCCGGAGTGTCGAAACTTCAGAGGACGAGGAGGTGGAGGAGGAGGAGAGCAGTGATAGCGAAGATCTGAAATTATTAAAAGCGCGGATCCTGGCCCAGCCGATAATCGATGAGGAGGACACATACCACCCCAAAGGAAGACCCGTGCAGCACATCAGTCCAGATCTACCGCCAGTTCCTCCTCATATGATTCCAATTTTGGACATTTCTTCATCGGTTCCTACGAGGCCGGTTTCTCTCCCATCGTCGCCGACAAATTTGATGCCGAAGTCGATATTGAAGAAGCGAACGGAGACCGAGGTGATTCCGTTAAATCAATTCGGAAGACCCGTGCCACCAGAAAAACCAATTCGCAAATCCCTGCAGCCTGAAGAAAGTCAAGTTCAGCAAGCACCGCAACAGCAGACTGTAACGTTGAGAAAAAAGTCCCTGACTAGTATACCGGACGAAGTTAAAGGTGCGGCGATTTCCGAATCGGACATCGACAACTCAAACGTTCTCTCCGCCGCGGAAGTAGCGAGGAATCGAAGGAGGCAGGTCCGGCAAACCTCGTTGGAAGAAGAAGCCGAGGCGAACATGGCTGTGGTAAGTCATTACACGGAAATAGTCAAGCAGCACTCTTCGGGGCAAACGGTCCACCCGCCCCTCTACCTGAAGAGAGAAGACTTGGTCAAGGCGGCCCTGGTTGGCGAAAATGAGCCGCCGGTTGTCCAAAGCGAGACCAAGGTTTTACTAAAAGCGAATGGTACCCTAAGGGACATGGCGGCTATGGGTGACGTGACAAAGAAGAGCAGATCAAATCTTCCCGATAAAACGGAGGCGCCGACGACGAAACGAGAGGCGGTTAAAGACGCTCGGAAATCGGCGGACCGGGAAGACGGCGGTAAGGTCAGAAGAAACAGCGTCGTATCGCGGGGTTCAACGCCAGCCAAAGATACGAAGGAGACAACGAAGCGGGAGAGCCGTCCATCTTCGAGGAATGAATCGCTGGCTGGTGTTCCTCGCTCAAGGAACGTCTCGAGAGAGCGACGACCTTCCAGGCCATCCTCAAGAACTGAAAGTCGGGGCGTGTCTCAGGAAAAATCGGTGCCACAACGTGGCCGGGTGCCTTCGAGGACGACGTCGGAGGACATTCGGTCATCGAGAGATAAGTCGTTGGAAAAACGAAAATCCAGTCGGCCAAATTCCAGGTCTAGTTCAAGAGATCGGTTTCGGCCTGAGACCCCAACCGAGGTCAAAATGGGGCGTCTTTATCAGGCATTGGGGAGCAGAAAATACAGGCCAACTAGACAGTACTCTGATACTGTTGCGGAGCTAAATGCAGACGCTGAGAGAAAAGTGAAGTCGACGATGAGTTACGTTACTGATCTTACCCTGCTCGCTGCTGCCATTTACGTTTACTTTCTAAAGAGTGAAATCCTCGCTTTACCATTCATCGGACTTCTGCTCTATCGGCAAATCCAGGAAGAGATTCACAGGTGGCTACCCAAATGGTGGAAACACCGGGAATAAGATGAATGCCACGCACGTACAGTTGGAATACTAACGATTCACTCGAACAACTGTATTATCACGAAAGACACTCACATATATGTATATTATTTTAAAAGAAAACGAAAAATTCATATTTATTATGTATACATGTCTGCGCATAATTGTAATATTGCAACTTATAGTTTGTTAAATTTATTCATTTATTATATTATGTTAATGATTATCAAACGCCGAATAGCTCTAAATATTACGATGTAAATAACTGTAAGAGATTAACTTAAGCTGAAAACCCAAAAAAAGGTTAAAAAAAAAACAGAAAAGAAAAACAGAAGAAATTAATCGAAACGCATCTTCGTCTTCTACCTCAGATTATCATACTACAGTCAGCCTCATCCATTTCCTTCCGCTACTCTTTATAATTGAACAAGCAATCACCTTTCGTTGTATCGTATCAATGTTAGTTGATACGGGATGATAATACACCTGTCCTTTGGCATGCACACAACTATACGTATTGAGGGATCAGAGTTGCAGATAATGGGTACCGAATGTTTATCAAAGTGGTATCGAGGTAACGGTCGGTGTTATGTTGTGTCTGGTATGAATACAACGTAACTCGACATGTCAAGAGGAGAATTACGTCAGCGACGCGCATGCTCTTTGGTCTGGTCTTGGGTCGGCGCCGTGACGCGACGCGTCGCGACGTACCCGAAAGACGATTTTAGACCGCAGCCCTTAGCGCGCGGCGGCCCCTCCTGCCCACAGATTTAGAGGTGCGCGGTGCGTGCGTCGTCGAATTGGAAAAGAGACAAACAGCGTGCCCCACGTTTGCCGGGCACTGCTTGCTGCCGAAGTGATGTCAGGTCGAGTGTGGCGCAGGAGGTACCGACGACACCTTACGACATGACGCTCGCAGGTAAGAGATTTGGATAAAACCGTTCGCCGACGGAGACTCGAGCTCAGGACATCCGAACAGAATTCCGAGCTGCTGCGTTCCTTCGGTATTTTTCCTGGACTCCTGGTCTGCCTTTATTGGCTCATCAGCCGAGCCTTTCACCTTCCTCTGCAACGCTTTCGCGTGACCGCCAAACTTTTCCGGTCTGACACTTGAGTGATTAACGGTGAAATTTTCATACGTTCGTCCAAAATTGAAACGGGCATTTTTATTCTTCCGATACGGAGATGCTTTTTCACGTGTTCATCGGTCCTCCGTAAAACTTTCAACTCTTTCATTACTACCTATCGAGGAACTTGGAAGTTTTGCAATTTTTCCATGTTCTCAAATGTACTGGAAAGGTCAAGAGTGTACTTTTGAAACCGTAAGCTCTTCGGCCTGGCCGTGATGAGCTTGAGGAGAGAATAATACCTGGGCGGAAACGAAGGAAAATCGGGTGTCGAAGCAGGATTTGTTCGGAAAGCTCCTGGAGAAAGTGGAACCGCAGAAAGCCGGTCCTCCCGCACGATGTTGCAGATACTTCGAGAGTTTGAGCTTGAATATCTTGAGGCTAGGCGTGCCACTTGCGCACAGTCATTTAAACAGTATTTTTAGAATCTCGGCAAGTTGAGCACACACCGAAAACATATCTCGGTGTATAACTATATAGCTGTACAAAATCGAAACTTTTACCCAGACTTTATCGTCCGCATCTCGCTAACACCGCTTAACACCTGTCAACGCTGCACTCTGAAGAGCTCTGCCATTCTGGCGTGTGCAAAATCGATCTTCACAGATCACATATATTGCTTCATCTCCCGACCAAGGTTTATGCTAGGAACGAACTTGTTACCAGATTCTTTACGTCGACACCTTATCGTTTTACTTTCATGTCATCACAAATTCTTTTTTATTTACTCTAAAATATGCAAGGATCGTTTGGCCGCTCTTCTGCCATGCAAAATATTCGTGTTAATCGATTGATCTAAAGTTGATTCTTGCGGCGTCAAGCTTTTTGACGTTTTGAAATTTCTCATTGTTTGTAACCCAATAATTAGTTCGTTAATAATCGGCTCCTCTGTTTGTCCAAGATGGTACCACTGCCAAACCGAGTAAAATCGTTGCACCGCAATGGCAGGACGACGCGAAACAATTGACAGCCGTAGGACGCCCAGGATCAGATTTGACAGTGGAAGTAATATTGGACCAGACAGAGAATTACGGAAAACTCAGCTTTGAACTGTAAGTATAACGCACAACTCCCGAACTCTACATGCTTGAATTCTAGGAGATTGAGTGCACCGTTTAAAAATGCATCAAGGTTGCGACCAGTTTCAGAGCCGTCAGCATGAGTGACAGAAGAAGAAAATAAATTGTTTCTGAAACGTCGTGTAACGGACCAGGAGGCTACGCGCAGTTTGCGGTGTTGACAGAAGAACAAAGATTTTTTTTGAAATCACATGAAATATGTAGCTTGAAAATGGTAGACAGAAACTACAATCAATCGTTCCATATTTATTTTCAATTATTGCCAATATTAGGGGAACCATTTCTAAATATTCCAAATCAAATTTGACACGTGGAACACGTCCAATTAACTGAACACCATCAAGTTGCGCAACTTGAGATAAATTTTCCAGGTATTACTTTGTAGAAACGAAACGTCTATTTAACAGCTTCGGAGACTGATTTCGAACTTAGGGGAATACTTGCATTTCTAACTCAGAGGATTACCAGGCGAATTATGACTAAAAACAATCGAACAAAAGCTGTATTAAGGATTTCTTTTTCGAACTATTCCATAAATTGGCGACGTTAACGGCGTTATCGATAATCGAGAAGTACGACATCCGAATAAAATGTGTAATTAGGCCGAACAGCCGTCGACAGTTTTTCCGAAAAGAGCGGAATAAAATCTAGTTAGAATACGGCAGCGGTGACGTGAGAGCAGTATAGGATGTAACCTACACAACATCACATATTATCCGAAGATTGCGACGTCCCTCGGAAACGAAAATACCTCGAACCGGCGGGGCCTTGGCACGCGACGAGAAACGCACGGCATGAAGCTTTTCTCACACCGAGGAGACATCGTAGGTTCGTAGATTTTTATCGGAAGTCTGGAATTAATATCCCTATTTGCGATTCTGGGATAAAAGAAACGGGCGAGGCAGTTTATTCCCCAAAAAAACCGCAGGGTCTTCCGGCTGACCTGACCGATGAACCGCTACCGTCATCTGCGCAAAGATCGAGCCTCAGAATTTTTATCAATGCCGTTTGAACAGCGCTTAAGCTTTTTAAGCTCCCGATCGGAGGCGTCTCGATGTTGAGAAGGGTAGAGAAGTTTTGCCGCCCGCGGTTTGGGAGGCGGACACTATCAGTCTTGCTCCGCGAGCGTCGCGACGTCCGACCAACCGACCCCACCGACGCACTTCCAACCAGGAAGCGACGCTCTCCTTTCGAAAACGCGCGCCGCTCCGAACGAAGACACGATAACGAGGATCTGACCAAGGAATATCAGGCCTAGGTGACCGAAATTAATGAGTAAAGTGGTTGTAGAGTGTATTGAAATTCGCAAAAGTGTAGTCTGAAGGTAACTGCAAGTGAAACGTGAAAAAAACGAGTAATGTTGATGTAATATCCAGTGAACATAGAGGAGCTGTTAATTACTCGACTTGATTAGTCATTTATGTTCAGGTCGGGCATTGGGTGAAAGTGTTTAATACGACAATTAGTTAACAAAGTGTGAAAATAAGAAGACGGAAAACCCAAGTTTTATCTTGTACGCAAGATAATCATTCCGTCTCAGTAGCTACTTGACAGCGCGGTAGTGCCAAATCTGAAAACTGACGTAACTAGTTGAGCGCTCAATCCCTCTGCACTCGTCGTAACTTGATCAGTGATTCAGATTTCAACGTCTTCCTACACCCAGTTATCCAGAAGTTAAAATTTTTCCAAATCTGTCATAATTCCGAAAGCTGTAGAAGCCTCGTGAATGGGGAAACGGAATCGACCGCGGAGCATTAAACATCGGACAAAGAATGACTATAAATAAAATTGTGCGGTTACGTGAAAACTACGAAGGCTCGCCGTGCCGGCTAAGATACCACCGGGCGTGAACTGACGACGTTAACATCTCGAGAAAATTCTGATGTCATTTTGAGCGTTGGCTGACCCGCCACGTCACTTTGTATCATTCAATTTTTGGATTTTATCTCGCCATGGGAAGTCAGTGCTGCAAGTGTGCAAACGGAAAAAAGGCTATTACTGCACCACACGAAGTGAAGCAAGGGTAGGTCCTAGTACTACAAAAAATTATCAAAAACGCATTAATTTTATGACCACCCCCGTTTGTCTTCCTCGAATATAAATGCAAGTGATACAATTCATATGCTGAAGTCATTCGTCAAGCTAGACCATTAACTAAATAAGATTTTGTAAACACATTATTTTTCACTCAATGTCTTAAGTTTAAACTGTGCCTTCAATGCAGCTCAGTATATACCTGAAGATAAGAAAAAATCAAAGTGTCTCTAAGTATATTTAAAAATACTATGTACCATAATTTTCGTAATAATTTATGTACAACAGAATTGTGTCTGTGAATTATGTTGTAGATTCTCCGTGTTCTTTGACGAAGTATCGATAGTTTGACTGCCGAGCTGGTTAGTTACTGGTGCCAAAGGTGCTTGCTCATTATTCACTGTAGTCACAAATTGCATAAGGGTTAATTATTTTGAGAAAACTATCGATAATTGTATCGAGTGTTGGTCTCGCAGAGTCGCATGGTTTTATAGTACGCCGTTTGGACATCAGCCATCCCCAAATCCAACGAAAACAGATCAGAATGAGTATCGTGACATTTACCGATTACCTCTTGCGAAAGAAGGTCGCGAATGCTTCAACGTGAGCATTTGGAATGAGGTTGTTGTCCGCAAGCTCAAACGGCTGGGCCACGAATTGTTATTTACCTATTATTAGGGGGCCTTCGATTGGCTACGATCGAGGATTCATATCAGTTCCTCATTCTGCGTTTATTCCACACGTATATGTATCTGAAAATAGACTAAATTTCACCCCGCAACTTGTACCTGGAGCCGAATCGAGCTTTTTCGTGTTGTTTAAGATGTCATGAAGGCCTTGAGGCACGTGAGGTGTGTGATATGTGACACAAGCCCGGTATGTTATTTTTAATGTACGAACCACGTGTTTCCAGTCTACTTCTCATTAACGCCTAGCTGATGGATATGCTGATCAAGACTCTCGTGTGTTTGATCCAGTAACAGAGTCGCACTTCTCAACTGTTTCAAAAAAGAGGTCACATGGAATGGAGGAGAATTCAGGCACTTATCCTTCCTAATTTTGTCGTGTCCCCGCTGTTTCAGATTACGGGATCAGCTTCCAGTCGCGAGAGAACGGTACCACGTTCAGGCACGAGGGAACGTGGTTCAATTGACTTTAGAGCATTCGAGAACGGATGACAGCGGCCGATATGCCCTGGTAGCCAGAAACATCGCTGGCGAATCATCGCGAATGATACGATTCAACGTGGACGACGTAAACGGCGAAGACGGTGACCCGCCAATCTTCGTAAGGAGACTTAGCGACCTCGCTGTAAAAGTAGGGACAAGAACAAGGTTCCTGGTGGAAATCAGAAGCTCAACTAACTTAAAGGCAAGTAGGTCCAAGTCCTGATTTAACAACTGCTTTCTGATTATGAAAGCTTTACCATCTCGTTTCTTTCATTGCTATTAAGTTGCTGGTGATTTTGAGGCTAAGTTGACGGCTCGACGATAATTGTAAAGAGGATTAAAAAATTTTAAATAGAACTCTGTATATTTGTCTTGGAATCATTTGAATTAGATCACCCAGAGAAATGATTGTATTTCCTGATTCCTACTCGAGCGGTTAACGCATGTTCTCGAGCAGCTGAACCGAGTCAAGTGTTGAGGCAAATAGAGAAATCAGAGAATCCAGGAGAAAATAGGAGAATGAGGAGGATTAAGGGGTCCATGACCCGGGAGTCTGAGCTAAGTTTGGATATGCGGAATTGACCAAGTTCCCTTGGCGGTCATCGTCACCGCCTGTCTAGTCTACGCCAAAATCGGATAGAAATGAATCTGCGCTTTGGAAGCAATCGACTATCCCGGGTCTCGTCGCCGAATGAAAAAGTCTGATAAACGAGCGTAGAAGAAATAGGACATATGTAAAAATAGCCATATGCACGATCGAGTCTAAAGCTGTAGTGTAAACGACAGAACATAGAGTGTGCTTTTTTTTTGGTATTAAGGAAGACATTTTTTACCGGATATCCCCCGCAAACATAACCCAGATTATCGTTGGCAAATGGTGACAGCACGAAACTCATGAACACCCTTGAAGGAGTTTAACGATCAATAAACTTTCGAAGCGTCAATTGGAAGCTACTAGAACTATACGCGCCTATAGTGAACTGTTATTATCTCTAAGACCGTTGTATTAATAGAATATCACACTGCCGGATCCCAGGGAACCAATTTGCGCAGATGTATAGGCGTGTCACTCACTTCATAGCCTTTCATATGCTAAATTGCTGGGCCAGCGTAGTGTTCCGCCATTTCCTTTTCTAACAATGCGGTCAGGACGGGTTATTCTTAGAAATGCGTAATGCCTGCAATAATTAGTCCTTCCATCCCCGCTGAAACTGATTCACCAAATTCTCGTCGTAAGTTTATCATTTCGCTTTCAGGTCACTTGGCACAGGAACGATGAACCGATCCAGAAAGGAACCAGGTTTACCTTTGTTCATGAGGGAAACTTTTACTGCGTCGATGTCGCCCCCGTTACAGTCGAAGATCAAGGACACTGGACATGCATGGCGGAGAATCCATCCGGCCGTTCGTCGTGCACGTCCCACCTCAACGTCGTTGGTACGTTGGAAATGTCTTCTTAGAGGCGAATATCGCACAGTTTGTTTGAGTTTCGATGAATTTCCGCAGTGCCAAAGGCTTACAAAAAACCAGAGTTCGTCGAAGAGCTTCGAGCCCTGCTCACGGAAATGGGGACAGTTTCGTTGGAATGCAAAGTCATCGGGGTTCCGACGCCAGTGTTGAGGTGGTTTAAGGACAATAAAGAGATCAAGGCTGGTGACGTATTCGCCTTGACCGCTAATCCCGATGACCCAACGTCACTTGGAACTTACACATGCGAGGCCGTGAATTGCATGGGCACAACTTATTCCTCTTCGAAAGTGAGTAATCGAGATTGAAGCGCAACACAATGCGAGAACTTTCCACGAAATCTGTCACTCCGTTTCCCTCTCAGGTTCACGTGATGGGCAAGGGTAGTCGAGAAGGTTCTCTGAAGCCAGCTGATAGTTTGACACAGTCCGGACCTCTGCCTACTTTCAAAAAGATCCTTCAGGATGAGTCCAGCAGAATTGGCGAATCTTTGATATTGTCGTGTCAAGGTAAATTATTAAAAAAAAACACTCTTCATCTCGTGTTCGCAAGTAAATCCGTTATTCAACAACTGTAAATTTCAGTTCAAGTTCCTCCATGGCCTAAAACAATCACCTGGTACAACAAGGAAGGCCGCATAGAGGCTAGTGAGAAATATCATATAATGGAAGACGGTCTTGGTGGATATTCGATAGAAATAAAACCACTGGAAGCTATGGATGAAGGTGAATGGAAATGTGTAGCTACAAGCAGTGAGAATGTCAAGCAGTTCACTACGTGTCACGTAATGATGTCAAGTGAGTTGAGGCTTTCTTACTTACCTTTCTTCTCCCACAAATGACGATTTCAGTTTATACAAAACTACCAACTTCTGCATGTAGTTCCTAAGAACTACAGAAAGCCGCGATTCATGGAAAGCTTGAAAGCAGTGCTCACTGAAGAAGGACTCGTTTCCTTCGAATGCAAGGTGGTCGGTTTTCCTACTCCAGTCTTGCGATGGTTTAAAGACGGACAGGAACTCAAACCTGGCGACGTTTATCAGTTAACGGGCACCAATTCTTTAGGTACGGATAATGAAGATTTGACTATCAATTACTAAAATCACATGGATAACGCTCATTAATATCAAATTTCATTTGCCTTAGGTTCCTACTGTTGCATTGCCAGGAATTGCATGGGCGAGACCAGGAGCACCGCTGAGCTAACTGTTGAGGACATTCAAAACCAGCTCAATGAAGAGGAACGACTACAACTCTTCAGCATGAATCAACCACCAAAGTTTATCAAGGGTCTAAAAAGCTGTGAGGCAAAGATCAACGAAGATTTTCGCTTCACGATTGAAGGTAGTATAAGGGAGAAAACGTACTGCCAAAACTTCGAATCGCTTTCAACAAAATTTTCACCCCGAAACAAACCAATTTTCTCCTACAGTCAGCATTGCCCCAGAGCCCAGCTTGTCGTGGTACAGAGACGATGAACCAATAAACGAGAATGAGAAGTACCAAGTACTACGGGAGATGCTGGGCACGTGTCACCTGAATATACGGAAGCTAGAGTTCGTCGATCAAGTATGGACTGGATGAACTGAACATTTTTTTATGAGTGACGATTCACCATAACCACGTCAGTAAATCGAGATCAATTTTTCAGGCTGAATGGAAGTGCGTCGCTACCAACGATTTCGGTCACAGCATCACGTCCTGTTTTTTGAAGCTCATTATTCCGAAGCACTTCAAAATGCCAAGATTCCTTGAAAGCTTGCGTGCCATCCTGTCTGAAGAAGGTGCTGTAAATCTCGAATGCAAAGTCATCGGTGTCCCTCAGCCAGTCCTGAAATGGTATAAGGATGGAGTTGAACTGAAGCCTGGAGACATACACAGGATCATTTCGGGTCAAGATGGCACGTGTTGTCTCGGGACTTACACTTGCGAGGCGACGAACTGCATGGGAACAGTAAGCAGCTCCGCCTCACTGCTTGGTTTCGAAGGTAAGGCAGTCTGCATGAATCAACGGCATTAGATTTTCACTACGCATGAAATTCTCAACCCCGGTAGATCGAGCCGCCACTAAAAAAGAGCCGAAAGAAATACCACCGGGGCACGAACTCGCTCATAATCTATCGCTATCCACAATCCACGAGGAGAGGACGTCTCAAATGTACGACACACCACAGACTGACATATCGATGACCCTGGATGAACGGGGTGAAGTGTCGTTTAGTTTTGACGGGAAGGAAGTATCCGTAAGCTTGTACGAGACCCCAGACCTTACTGAGGAAGAAGCGCTACAGATTGTTGAGATGTATGCAGATCAACTATCGGAACACGTAACTGGTACGTGAAATTTCTCATAATATTTAATGTAGCTAGGTGTGTGAGTCGGTATTATCTTTTTCTTTTTTTTTTCTGTTACAGAACACAACGTGATCGAACTACCTCCTTTGCGTTTCGTGAAGGAAACCTCGACTTCCGGAAATCTCTTAATGGAAGCTGTTGTGATCGATGTTTCACCGGACTATTTCATGGCGGCGGAAGAAGATCTTCGTACCGAAGCTGATGTGGAAGATGTGTCCATTATGGAAGATCAAACTCAACCACTGTCTTCTCCCGAGGTACAGGCAGACGATGGGAACCAGTTTGATCGAGCCATGACAGCAACTCCGCTAATTGGAGAAGATGGAAGGCCGATACGTCCGCCACGGAAAAAGTCCAACAGCGTATCGTCGAAGAGTGAGAAGAGCGAGAGAAGTGCGAAGAGCCAAAAATTGGAGTCTGAAAGTTACCACAGCGCTCGAGAACCCACAGGTCAAATCTCGATCAAGGATGACAGTGACCCATTCACTGACGCTTTGTCCCTTCATTCTCAAGTTGCGTCGACGTCGGACCGAACGAGCCAAAAAGACGCGTTGAACCGGAACCAGACGAACAAGCAGAGCAGCGGTGAAAAGACGTCCAGTCTTGAAGGTGACTCGTCGTTTGACTCGGTGGCAGGTATTCCGAAAAAGAAAAAAGCTAAAAAAAAGAAGGGGACAAACCTATCTCAGAAAGGAAGCTCCGAAGATTCGTCGATGGGAAGCGAACACTTGAAGAAGGACAAAGTAGATGCTGATAAGCCTGAGGTTTCATTTCATCTTGAGCCTATCGTCAAGGTCAGCGAACAGTACGTCGAGGAGGGTGATGGTCTTGCAGTCGTGGACCAAGCCAATATTGTGAAACTGTCGAATTCAGATTCAGAGAAGTCGTTATTCAAGAGCAACAAAGAACGATTGATCCAAAATATTTGCAAACTGACGCAACCCGTTATGGTAATCCGCAACGCTCTCGTAAACTTGAACACGCTCTTCGAGGCTGAAAGCGAGGCTCAACTAAACGCTATTATCATGGAGCAGATCGTTCTACCGATTCAAGATCTCTGCGCGGAAGTGTCACTCATCGAGGAAAAGGCCCTAAAAAATGCTGGCGATAAATCATTGGCCCAAACAACAAGGATTTCTTTATTAGAGTCCGTTAGCGGCCCGATGGAGGAACTTCTTCGAGGGATCGAGTTAATCAAACGTCACGAAGGGCTGCAAGCTGTTCGGTCAGACCTGATTATCTTAGAATCACTGACTGACCCAATCGATGAAATTTCCAGCGGACTGGCCAAAATCGAATACGAATTGTCAGGTAAAGCAAACTGTAAAAAACCAATTGCATTTCAAAGGATCATTCAGACCACATCCCGACTGAAGAGCAGCATCGAAACGCTTGACAGTTTGAAGCATGGTTATCCCGGGTTTTCTAGTCGATTGAAACGTATATATGAGAATCTTGACCTCTTTATAAAAAACATTACTATAAATCCGGTCGATGGTACGACCGAAAATATCGACACGATAGTAGTCGAAACGCTGACACGACCGGTAGAAGAATTGGAACGTGTTGTCAGACATTCCTTAAACAATTCGACTGGAGAATTTGACTCAGAATCCATACAGCACGTGATCACATCTCTGAAGGAGTTGAAGAACAGATTGACTACTCTCATCACAGCTCTGGAAAGCTACGGAAAGGAGGCATCAGATTATTACTCGATTACCGTCATGGCGCTATCCGAGGCAGTCAGCGAGGCGTCTGAAGAACTTACAAAGCTGTCAGAAGACAATAATGACTTCGCAAAAAATTTGGACCTGCAAGTTGCGGCCAAGTCAATTCTGGACCTTCAGCGTACCATTGAAGTTATTTCGTCGCTCCCCATCAATCCACTTAAGAATTCAAAACCGCTGCTTATTGCTGTGCAGAAAGGGTTGGCTCAGATACTCGAAAATGTAGTATTACAGTCTGGTAAAAGTAAACTAACAGATGATAACAATTCCTTAATCGTCAAATCTTTGACTCAACCAGTCGACAGGCTAAACTTGCAGTTGCGAAAATTAGAAACAACAGATGAATTACAGACAACTGATTTGAATAATCTACTGGAGTCTCTTGAGTTCCTTGATCATAGCGTGACGACGTATCAGAAAAATTTACTGGGCAGTGGAGATGCAAGAAACTCCAACATTTCTGCACTTGAAGAAGTCAAGGATCCCTTGGACAGGATTATTGATCGCTTGCAGCAGGATACGGTTGCAAAAATTCAAGACAGCGGAGTGTCATTAGCCGTTGAAAGAATGAAAGCCACAATTTCCGACGTACTCACTGCAGCTGACGAATCATTCTCCAGCCAAGAAAGAACTTTGGTTTTGCAAACGTTAAAGCCACCACTAACAGCGGTAAATTTAAATTTGGACAAAATCAGGCATATTTGTATTGGAAAAATTGGTGACGTATTTATCGTAGATTTGATCCATAATTTCTATCAGCCAGTCGTCGAGTTGTCGAATCTTACAACATGTCACGACAACGAAATTCTCAGTAATCTGGCATCAATAAAAACCAAAGTGCACGGCTCTATCACGACCATAAACACGAACGCGAAGGTGAAGGGACGTCAAAATAGCGATGAGATCAAGGCGATTCTACCACTCATTCAGGATCTCGAAAAAGCTATAACGCAGGTTGAACTTCTTATGGAAACTGTTTTGCACATAAATAAACTGACAGGTGAAGTGGATTTGATAAAAAACGTGTTTGATCAAATTACCCCAGAACTGACTCTGACATCTGAAGCCACCGAACGATTAACCACGTCTCTAAATAATGTTATCAGTATCGCTAAAAGCGTGAAAGCCGGGTCTGCAGTCCCTGCTCTCGATACACCAATGAATGAAATCAAAAATTTTGTTGAAAATGTCTTTTCAAAGGTTGATTTAGTGAACGGCATCCTGGACAATGAGAATTTCGCGATTCTGTTGTCAATTGATAAACCTCTAAAGTCCGTTCACGCGGCTATTGATAGTATCCAAACGGAAATCGTCGGCGGAAAAGTGAATGAAGTAGTAGGCCGAGTCTGCGTCACTGCCCTAAATAATATGGCTCAGCCGTTGGAAGCGATACAGGTTAAATCCACTATAATACAGGAGAAGCTTGCGGTAATAACACCAATATCCACAAAACTGATGGAGCCTCTTCAGACTGTGAAAACCAACCTATCGGTGGCTCTGAGTGAGTACGAGGTGATCGCGGAAAAGCGGGGGCGTTCTTCTTCTCTCGTTAATTACCTCGAAGAATTAAACCAAACTTTGAATAACATCGTTGAGTCTAAGAGCGACAAGGAAACAATTGCGATTCTGGCCAACTTGAAGGGGCCACTTCACGCTCTGCAATCATCGCTGGAGCTGCAGGATCACAGTTACGAAGAATTAGTAATCCTAAGAAGTCTTGAAACGCCGATTGCGAGTCTGAAAACTGCTTTGTCCTCACTCTCAGAAAAGCCAGCAGCCATTAGGATATTGCAACCTGTCTTGGCAGTGCTGAATAAAATCGAAAACAGAGTTCCAGTGGTCGTCAAAGAAATCGCTGTAAGGGAAGAGCGAGAAAACTTGGAGCAAGCAACGGAGTCGAAAGAAATACCAACGAAACTACAGCAACCGTTAACGAATATCCTGACGGTGATGTCTGCCGTTATTGACGATTGTGAGAACTCTCCAGATTCTAAAATTACTGTGTCTCTAAAAGAAGTCAGACAGAAACTTGCGACAGTAATCAATAACGCCCAGTACTTGACCGACGAAGACATGGCATGCATTCTAATCGACCTGAAGCAGACGTTGCTCAATTTCCAGCACGCATTAATAGCGGCAGAACTCAGTAGCGATGAATTAAGAATCATCGAGAACTTCGGCCAGCCAATTTCAGAATTAAGAGGTGCCGTCGTCGAAGTATTGCAAGAGGGGCAAGCCGATGATGTCCAATCGGTTGTAAGCCTCCTGGAAGAGTTACAAGAACAGATACTCGAAGTCACGACATCTGGTTCAGCAAAACTCGAAAAAGCTTCACTGAAATCGTTGACAATAGAAGAACCGCAGACACTCGCCGATCAGATTCTTGATCCATTAATCGACATCCAGTCAAAGATCAGCGCAGTGTTACTGGAAACGGAAAAAATTGACAGTCCCGTATTACAATCTTCAGAGCTAGCTTCAAGTCTAGTTGAACTAAGGCAGTACGTTTCTAGCGCGGCTCACGCCGCTACAAGGTTGAATGATGAGGAAATAATCAATGCTTTGACAGACTTATGTGAACCACTGGTAGACCTTCAGTCAGCATTATCCTTGGATCACGCGCCAGAAGAAATGTTATTGATCCAAAATATATCCCCACAAATCAGCCAGCTCAAGCAGATTTTTACGACTGTTTTGGACAGCGTTCCTAGTGCCGAAAGCGAATCCGTGAGACCAACCTTTCAATTGCTCGAAGATATTCAGAACCAAGTTCCTGTTGCACTTGAGAAGTTTCAAGTTGAACAGCGATCACAGGAAGGAGAAAAAGCTGTGGTCACCGAGGTCAAACCACGCGTCCTTGCGGCTTGTGGCATTTCGACAACTTTGAGTAACATTCACTTTGCACTTTCTTCTGCTTTAGAACAACATGAAGCCACCATGAATAGGGAGAACCTGCCCCCTTCCGTTATTGCTGTGCATTTTGAGGACATTAGACAGAACATCGCTGCTCTGGCTGTAGCTGCTGGGTCCACATTAGAGCCGATGAATGATGAAGATATAATCATTGAACTGTCAGCATTGAAAGAGCCTTTGCTTCATCTGCAAAGAGTTTTATTAACCGAAGAACACGGTGCAGAAGAAGCAGCTGTATTGAAATACATCGTTCATCCTGTGCAGGAACTAAGAGCGGTAATTTCTAATGTACTTCACACCACTCGAGCTGCAGAAGTACTTCCAGTTTTGGAAATACTCGAAGAGATCGAAAAAGACGTTCCATTGGTAGCTAAAGAAGTCGCCAAGAGATCAAAACTGTCGAAAGAGAAATCAAAACGAGCCGAGACAGTCACTCTACAGAGTCCCAGATGGCTGGCCGGTAAAATATCACATCCATTTACCACAATCCAGGATACGCTGACAGCAATTTTGGAAGAGAAACGAAAATCAAGTACTAAAAAATCCGGGGTTACAGCATCAATAGAAGCCTTGAAACATACAGTTACCGATATTGCCATCACTACATCTTACTCCGAGCCACCGCACGACGAACAAATTATTGAGATACTGGCGGGATTGAAGGAGCCGTTGTTAAAACTACAGGAGGCTGTCACAAAATATCACGAACCCGAAGATCTCGGCATTCTTGAAGATATCAAGCAGCCTATAAAAGCTCTACATTTGGTTACATTGGATGCTCTGGAAAACAGTAAAGAAGATTCTCTTCAAAACGTTATTGAGGTTTTGGAAGAAATCGAGAATCAAGTGCCGTTGGCAATGAAGGAAGCAATTTACAAAAAAGAACTGCAGCAAGTTGTCAAGTCATTGGAACCCGAATCTGCAGACATTGAATTCTGCACACTAGAGAGTGAAGTACGCGAGAAAACTGAAAATCCAGTGACTGAGACTAAAGAGACCGAAGTCAAGGTTATAGATGTTGAGTCACAGGGACTGGAAACGGCCTCAAGTGATACAGCTTCTACCATAAAATTATCGCATGTATCATCTGACGATGGTGCAACAGTTTGTACTGCTGAATCTATGAAATCTGGGTCACAGTCGTTGAACCAAGCAGATCAAGAAATTTTTGCCTCCGATTTGTTAAAATCTGGAAGTGTACAGATAGCTGAAGAGAAAGAGGAATTGGTAAAAGAAAAAGCAATAGTTAGCGAAGAACTCTCTAAACCGAAGACTGCGGAAACGCCCGCGCAGGTTGAAGCCACCAATGTGAAACATGCACCAGTGATCAGTTTGGCTACGATAGTTTCCGAGCCACTTCTGCAGGTTCAGCTTAAGCTGGCCCACATGCTGGACGACTTTGACCAATTGGTGGATTTAAACAGCCATCCATCGGAACTTAGTAACAGTGTTGAAGACATAAGGCAGTCAGTGTCTACTTTACACATGTTGACAGCTCCGTACGGCAATGCACTGACTGATGAGGAAATCGTGAGTGCTTTACAAGAATTTCTACAGCCATTAGGAAACCTCCAAGACGTGTTGGGCTCCAAAAAACATAACAACGAGGAACTGCTCATCTTGAACCATCTTGATCAGCCGATTAAAGAAATAAAAGACATTGTTCAACGCGTTGTCGAGACTAAAAAAAGTGAGAATCAAGCAAGCTTCGATGAAATTTTGAAAGTTTTGGAGCAAATCGAAATGTGGATTCCGCTGATGACGAAGGAAATTAACACGAGGCAACAGATGCTTCAAATTCTGCGTGACATATCGAGGCCTCTCGAGATCATGCACAAGTGTATGGTTGACCTTGAGGCAACTGCCAAAGATGCTGTGGAGACTGATGTTGCAGCTTCTCTGGGCGAGCCAATCAACGCTCTAAAGGAAACCATAATTGGTATCACAAGAGACTTGGATATGTTGGAGCAGCAGCAAAGCACCATTTGGGAACTCAAGGCTCTGGTTGAGCCTCTAATTGAGTTCCAGAGTTCTCTGTCAGTAATCAAAAGCAGTCAATGTGTCGTTCCCGAGACGATGCTGCTTGCAGAAAAGAAGAATGTCATCTTCCACGCTGTGGAGGGATTAAAGACTTCGATCAACGCCACGGTAGGAAAGATTGGAAACCACAAACATGCGAATGCAATAGTCAAAACGCTCATAGCTCTGAATCATGCCATGACGACAGTTCAACAGCAGGTGAACAAGACTGATTATACTCGAAGACCCAGTGTCACGCTCAGAGGCCACATGATCGGCCCTCTAGACCACCTCAGCAAGGCTATATCAGCTCTTGAAGACTACATTGACCAGGAAACCTACGAAGTGATTTCCCAGTCATTGGAAACCCTGCAGAAGCAAATTCTACTGGCGCAAGATCAGTTCAATCAAACAGACCAGCCAATCGACGAAGAAGTGATAATTGAGGGATTCTTATACCCGACGAATCAACTTCAGTCAGCGTTAACGATGCTGCGAGACAACCTTGAGAAGAAATCAATACTACCCATAACTTCTGCCTCGGTGGAATTACTTCAGGAATTCAGTGAATCTGTCATGGAGTTGAGAAGATCTTTGACGCTGTTACATAACGAATTGAGACACGAGACCACAGGGGCATCAATAATCGAAACTTTATCGGCCATTTTCATGCCGCTGGATAACATTAAAGAAATCATAGCGAAAATTGTCAGCGATCCTCCGAGGACAGAGGATATCTTGACTGTAAAGGATCTTCCTAAGCGAGAGCCATCTCCTGTTAATCAAGAATTGAGAAAAGCCATTCAAGTCGCTCTGCAAACGGAGGAATCTAAACAACAGGAAACACTGAAAATTGAACCACAGTCTGAGGTGAAAAATGCGACGCAAGTCATACAGCAGGCTGAAATGTCAACTACTGAGAATATCACAGATATTTCAAACTTAATCAGAGAACTAGCTAATCCACTGCAAGCCCTGCAAAAGACTTTCATAGACATCCAAGAAGCCAGGACTGAAATTTCGCCGAAATCAGTAGAAAACTGGCAAGCTTTAAACCAGCATCTGAAGGACTTACAAACCTCTATCGCGGTAATACAGGAAGCTGCAACAACTCCGAAAGGTGAAGATAATTCTAAGCCATCAGTAGAAAATCAACTTTTGCAATCTCTGTTCGAATTAAACAACGCCATCTCTACGATTCAGCTAGAGACGATTGAAGCAGAGAAAATTTCGGAGTTAAAAACTGAAAAGAATGTAAAAGCTATTGCTGTGTTGATTCAACCGCTTGAAAAACTGCATGAATCGATTAGTATCAGTCAAGAAGAAGCTGTTCCACATACAACAGAAGTTACTGAGACGAAAGTTACTGATCTGATGGTACTAGCGAAGCCAGTCGAAGAATTGAAAAAATCCTTGGTAATTTTCCAAGAGCAAAGTACGTCTCTTCAAAAAATTCATTCACTTGAAAAAAGTGTATTAGAACAGGCAGTGCAACTCGATCTTCGTCCCGATGAAGCTTTGTCTACTGAAATACCGAGTACATCAGATGGGCCAGAAAGCGTACAACAAGAATCAAAAATGGAAACAGAGCAACAACTTGAATCGGATAAGAAATTGGCAGAGCCTTGTAAAGGAAATCAAACTTCAAACCCTTCGGAATTACAAACAATCGAGCTAGAATCTTTGGATAAGGGCAAACCAGACTGTTTAGTAAATCTAAAGCTGCTTACACAATTTATTATAGACCTACAGACGGATATTCCCGATATACTTACAGAAAAACTGTCTACCGCTGATAAGCTCATTTTGGCAGTTACACAAAATCTCGAGAGATTACAGCAAATACAAAACATAATTCAAAGCAGCGATCACACAAATACTCTATTACCCATGGTAAAGCCTTTGGACGAGTTAAATTCGGCATCTGCAACGATTAAGGCTCAAAGCAAAGAAGGCATCACGGATTCTAAACGACTGACTTTACTCAGAAAACTAATACTGCCAATTCAAGACATTCTCAATGCGGTTGAAGCTATAAAAAAAGAAAAAACTGTTGTTGGACTTCAGTCTTTTGAAGAAAAAGAAACTCGCAATCTCCTGTCAGAATTAACTGACTCAGTGAAAAGATTACTGAAACTGATTGACAATCTCACGGCCAAGAAAGTCAAGATCGTAGAACCTGAAGAAAGTGAATCGACAACAAAAGATGACATAAATAATATTCACCAAACCACAGCCCAGCCACTCGAAGAATTGATTGAAGCCATCGTTGTTTCCCAGGCGCAAGTCACTGACTCGGCTGCTGATTTCCAAGAGACATCGGTCATAGCAGAGTTAGCTGATCGCCTAGAAAAATTAAACACATCGATAGTGCACAGCGGAGACGTCGAAAACATTACTGAACCGCTGGAGGAACTGAAGCAAGCGATCACTTCTATTCAAGAACAAGTAATAGTTACGGAAAATGCGGAGTTATCAGATGGCCAGCAAATTTTATTAGGCATTGCTCAACCGCTTGCTGAAATTCAGACATCCATCGCTGCCATTCAAAATCAGACCATTGGCGAAAGTGAAGACGCATCACAACTGGAATTGCTCACCAAACCTCTGGAAGAACTGAGAACGAAAATAGCTACAAGTGAAGAAAGAGTTCTCCACGAAGAACATACTGGCATAATGTCGGAACAACTAACACCCTTCGAAGCTGTAGCAAAACCTCTTCAAGATCTTATTGACACTATCACTGTTACTCAGAAGACTTTAACGCTGGAAACTGCAACCGACAAACCAGCACAACCACACAATCAATTTGCGGATAGAAGTGTTGAGAATGAAAAGAAAACTATCACAGATATTACCGGCGAAATCGTAAAACCAGAGGAGCAAAGTACTTCCACAGCACATAACGCATTGCAAAAATTGATTTCCCCGTTTGAAGTGCTTCAAAAAATTATTTCAACCAGTCAAGAAGTCCATGAAGAAAACGTAACACTGCCGACTGAACGTGTAACAGCCCAAGTAATCGTGCAAGGTCTCCAAGCCGTCGAAAACGCAATCGTTACTGTGCAGTCACAGACAGATCGCGATATTCAAGGTACGGAAATTATCAACCACTTATTGGCGCCGTTGGACCAGTTAAAGCAATGTATTACGGTGATTCAACAACAAGCTATCGAACCAGTTGATCATGCACCCAGCCTACATTGCCTCAAAGAACTCGCACTTCCTCTTGAAGAACTACAAAAATCTATGGCTATAGTTCAGGAACAAATTGCACATGAACGCGTTGAGAAGCTGGCCGAATTTCGAACTCTTGAAGCTCTGGCTCATGAAACCGAGCAATTACAAAAATTGATCTCTTCAATACCAGAACAAAATGTATCTGAAAATATTCTTGAAAAAGGAATGAAAGAACTTGTGGAACCCGTTAAAGAGTTGCAGAAAGCTGTCGAAAGTGCCCAAATATTATCGCAGAACATGGATCAACAAGTCATCTCGGAAATTAAAAAACCCGAGGAATTGCGTGCAATTACTCAACCACTACAAAATTTGCAAAAAATCATAGTCGCCGTTACGGAAAGCAAAGAATTTGCAAATGTCGACGAATTAGCCAAACCTCTATCCGAACTTGAAACATCACTCACTTTGGTACGTGAGCAAGCTATAGCTAAAAAAGGTCTCGAAATTAAAATTCTCAAAGTGTTGGTAAGACCACTTGACCAGTTGCAAACAGCAATTCTATCTGTTGTAAAAGTAGGTAAGGAACAAAGTACATCTGAAGAGGAGGAAACAAAAAACTTAGTAATAACAGAATTGGTTGAACCGATCCAAGAATTGAAACAATCAATCACTCTTATTCAAGATCAATCACTCGAACCCAGGGATATTGTTTTGAAAACTGAGGAGAGAATATTCACACAAACAGAAGAACCAACGTCAACTGTCAGAGTTCAGGAACGGCAACAGGTTGCCGAAACAATAATGGAAAACGTCCCTGCTGAAACGACACAAGCTCCGAAAGCAATGGAAACGGGTTTCACCGTTCTGGAAGGAATTTCTGTTTCTCTCCAAGAGCTCCAAAAATCTCTAGCAGTAATCAGAGAACCAGAGGTCGACAAAGTTACGACATCAGATTTACCGAAATCAGAAGACGTACACTTTTTGAAAGTGTTGTCGAAGCCGGTTGATGAACTGGCAAAATTCGTTGCTCTAATTCAGGAACAAACTGTACTAGAAGTTAGCAGTGACGTTCTTTCTGACGAAAAATCAGCAACAATATCACAAACACTATCTAAACCACTGGAGCAGCTTCGAGAATTCATTGCCGTTGTAGAAAAACAATCTTCGGAGAAGCAGAAAGCCGAAAGTTCTCTAGTGAAAGCGATCGTTCAACCCCTCACAGATTTGACCGCATCTATAGCAAGTATTCAGGATGAACTTGCAAACAAATCTAGGGTCGAAGCTCTCCTGAAAATTGATAATATTCCAGCCTTGAAGGCGATGGCTCAGCCTTTACAAGAACTCTACAACTGTCTAGTAAGTATCACTCAGCAAGCTATTCTGGAGCATGGTGCAGAAATAATTTCGGAAGAGCTACCGCTTGAAATGCAGGCTAAAGTCGGAGAAGAGCTTACAAAAGATACAGCTCTTGTTGAAAAAATTACGGTACTGGAACCCACTGCTGAAACAGTTTCACCGGAAGACACTTCGATGCTCAACACTTTGGCTCAGCCTCTGGAAGAGCTGCAGAAATCTCTAGCCGTCATCGAGGAGTGTACGATTATGGAACGTGAGATGAGTTTTTCGTCCACGGCAGAGGAACCAACTATACTGAAGGTGTTGATTGAACCTCTGGCAAAATTACAAAACACCATACTTGTTGTTCAGGAGAAAGCAGCCACTGAACATACCGAGCAGATACATGAAGATACCTTAAAATTATTGGCATTAGCTGAACCTTTAACTGAATTACAGAAGGTAATCGCAGTTTGTCAAGAAGAAATTACAGTTGAACTACAGTCAACATCAGTGACGGCAATGAAAGATGTTTCTGCTCCAACAACCATAGCTCAGCCTCTGGAAGAACTGCAAAAATTCATCACCATTGTACAGCAGCAAGTAGCAATCGCATCAAGCAGTGAATTGACTTCGGAAGCTGAAAGTTTGTCAACACCGCAGGTGTTGATTGCGCCACTGGAAAAGATTCAAAAATCTATAGCTGCCATTCGAGAGCACATAACGTTTGAACCAGAAACAACATCCGTTTCACTTCAAGACAATGCTGCTTTATTCAAGGCTGTGGAAAAACCGTTGAAAGAAATTCAAAAGAGCTTTGCTGCGATCGAAGAGCAAGTGGAACTAAATCCTGAGAAGATTTCTACCTCGGACAAAGAACATATAAATTTGTTGAAATCTCTGGCCTCTCCACTTCACGAACTACAACAATCGATAGTCGTTATCGAGGAGCAGGTATTGGTAGGATCTGGCGATCAGTTGATGTCAGAAAAAGAGGATATTTCGATACTGAAAAGACTAGCAGCACCCGTGATCGAGTTGCAAAAATCCATCGCAACCATCCAAGAACAAATTGTGGTTGACCCTGGAACCGTGTCAATTTCAGACAAAGAAAATATAGATTTTATGAAAATCTTAGCTCAACCTCTTGAAGAGCTGGAGAAATGTGCCGCTATCGTAGAACTTCAAGTGACTGTCGAGTCAGGCACTGAGGCGATGCCAGAAGCTTCAAGTTCGTCAACTGTGCAGGCGTTAGCCATGCCGCTTCGAGAGATTCAAAAGTCTGTGGCTGTTATTCGAGAGCACATGGTATTCGAATCAAAAGTGGCATCTACAATAGACCAAGACAATATCGAGCTACTGGCAACGCTTGCACAGCCGCTGAAAGAGATGCAGAAGAGCTTTGCTGACATCGAGGAACATGTGGTTCTGGAACCCGGTGTAGTCTCTATCTCAGATAAAGAGGACATCGATTTACTGAAAACATTAGCTTCACCTATTGAGGAACTGCAACGTTCGATAGCTGTGATCCAGGAGCAAACACTTGTGGAATCTGGAAATCAATCGCTGTCAGACAAAGACGATATCTCGATTTTGAAAACGTTGGCCAAGCCGATAATTGAACTGCAAAAATCTGTTGCAACCATTCAGGAACAGGTTTTAGTTGAGCCTGGCACAGTATCAATTTCGGAAAAGAATGATGTGTCACTATTGAAAACCTTGGCTCATCCTATCGACGAACTGCAGAATTCAATCGCTGTTGTTTATGAACAAATTATTGCCGAGCCAGGCACGGACAGCACCTCGAAAGCTGAAGGTATGCCTTTGCTGAAGACACTGGTTCATCCGCTCGAAGAATTGCAAAAGTCAATCGCGATTATCAAGGAACAGAATGTCATCGAGCCAAATGAGATTCTTATTTCAAAATCTGATATTGAAGCAATGGATAAGTTAGCTGAGCCGATCGAATATATTCAAAATTCTATACTAAATTTCAAACAAGACACAGCAGGCAATGACGACGGAAACCTGACGGAATTTGTAGAGCTGCAAAGTTTACTTGAGCCGCTACAAGCGATTCGTGACTGCGTCGCTACGATCAAGCAGCATTCTGATGCATGTGAAGTAAATGAAGCCACGGCAGTGATGACTACTATGATCAAGTCAATCAAAGAGCTTGACAATTCAATCGAGAACCTTATACCGGAAAGCATCGGGGAGAAAAACGAGCTGTTACAATTGTTAGTAGAACCCTTGGTCAAAATGAAAAAAACTATAGGAGTTATTGAAGACAGTTTGCCAAAGTTTTCCACCATCCGTGAATTACAGACACCTTTGCGCGCTTTGGGAGAATCGATACAACTTATTTATGCAGAAATTGATCAGGAGAGTCAAAGAGTAAAAGAAGTTGAGATGGATGATGAACCCCTAGTTGCCGATTGGTCGATAATCAACAAGCTTATCGACCCGGTGGAAGGAGTTATGGAATCTATATTAAGAATTGAAGAACAAGTTGCAACAGAAAATTGTCTCGAGCGAGCTATAGAATTTGAAGCTCTCAAGACGTTAATCTCTCCTCTGGAAGGTATACAGAAAAGTTTCGCATCGATTGAGGAACAGGCTAGTGAATCAAAGAGCATTGATCAAGAATTGGCTATTGAATCGATCGTAGATTCATTGTACGAGCTTGAGAAGTCAATTTCTATACTTCAAGAACAGGCAGTTGATAAGCCAGTATCACAACCGGCATACGGATTGGCAGAAGCTCAAATGCTCCACAGCTTGGTTCTGCCACTCGAAGAGTTGAAAAAATCAATCACAACTGTGCAAGATTCCTCGACTACGTATCTAGAGAATTTGGAGCAACCTTTGAAAGAGTTACAGTCGGCGATGAAAGTTGTAGAGTTAACCTTGCCTTTAGAAATAAACAGATTACATCCGAATCTCGTGCGGGCCGAGCATGATCCCCTCAAGAGTTTGATCGAGCCTACCGAAGATATAGCCCGGACAATTGAATTGATCCAAGAAAGTGCAACAGCGGATAAAACCATCGAAAGAACTGTCGAATGGGAGGTGTTGAGAACACTAATCAAGCCACTACGGAATGTGAAGGAAGAATTGATATCGATTCAGGCGCAGATAATCAAAGAACCCGATGAGTTGGAGACGCATCCAGTCGCTGATCGCATTTTACAGCCATTGAAAAACCTCCATCAGTCAATCTGCTCAATTGAAGAACAAGCCTCTGATAAACCGATTGTTGATCCTGTGTTAATGAATTCTGAAACTTTGATTTTGAAACCCTTGGCAACGTCCTTGAATCAGTTGAAGACGACGATAGAGTCGTTAGAATGTTCAACAGACCGTTCATTGTCATTAAAAACTCTGGAAGATCCTCTTTGTCAATTACGGGCAGCCGTAAATGCTGTGCGAGATCGAGCTCTGGGAGAATCTAATGATACTAAAGTCCAAGTTGGTACCACGAAATTGATAGCCATACCAATAACAGAACTTCAAGCGTGCATTGCTCAAATTCAAGAACAGTACGCTGAAACAACGGAAGATACGTTGTCGGAAATTTCAGCTTTGGAAACAATTGCACGGCCTATAGAAGAATTGCAACGTGAATATGCTCAAATTGAACAAAATATTATATTGGAATCCGATTCAAGTTTGACCTTAAAACGTGAAATTCCAATCACTGAGATGGCTAATCGAGTGAGAGATCTACAACACGGTATGATGGTGATGGAGCAGACTTTGTTAGAAAACGAACAAGAAGATACTAATGCATGGGCTCTGCTGAAAGCAATGCAGGTACCGGTCGAAGAACTAGAGAAAGGTATACAGATAATTCAACATGTAGTCCAAGAAGCACATCCGACCGCAGAGTCTTTGGAGTTCAGCAAAAATGTAGTAACTGACGACGAAAAGAAAGGAGATGTTGAAAAAACTAGGACTGATGACGAAATACGAATAATAAGCGAAGAGGAAGCTGAAATACTGAGGAAAGAGGAAAAATTAACACTAGATGAGAAAAATAAATTAGACAGAGCGGAGCTGTTGAAGAAGGAAGGGCTGGACAGGTTTAAGGAAGCAGAGAGAAAAGAACTTGAAATGCTTGAGGCTGTAGAAAAAAGGCTTGAAGAAGAGGTGGACAAAAAAGATCGTCAACTATTGGAGGAGATCGATGATAAGGAAACGAAAGATGGGCATACATCCGATACTATCAAGGCTGTTGCAGAGGTACATCTCAAAGCAAAAGAGACTGGCAAGGAGCAAAAAGACGATGCAGAAATGTCGAAAGCGGAAGAGATACAAGTGAAAAAAGTTGAAGAAACAGAACAATGTAAGAAAGATGTAGATGGTAAACAACAAGAGGAAGAACGATTGAAAACTGAAGATAGTGAGAATATAGTTGCTCAAGATGACCGCCAGGAAACGGAAAGAGCAGTGGAGGAAAAGGCTGCTGAAGAAGAGAAACTCGTACCGGAAGACGATGCCAAGAAGCTAAAGCAAGAAGAGGGAGGGTTAAAGGTTGAAGTTGTAGGGAAAAATAAAGCCATTGAAGAAGAACAACTGAAGGAGGAAAAAGCTGACAAAAAACAGGAAAAAAAAGGAAAGGAGAAGGAGAAGCAGAAATCAAAAGCTGAAGAAGCAAACGCGAAGAAAAAAACTGACGAAAACGAAAAAACTGAAGGAAAACAAAAAGAAAAAGAAGAACGTTTGAGGGCTGAGGAAGCAGAGAAAAAGAGAATGGATAAAGAACAAAAATTGAAAAAAGAAGAAGCTGATAGAAAACAAAAAGAAGTGGAACGATTAGAAGTTCAAGAAGCAGAAAAGAAAAGAATTGCCGAAGAAGAAAGATTTAAGGAAGAAGAAGAGGAACGATTGAAAACAGAAGCAGCTGATAAAAAACAGAAAGACGAAGAGGAACGATTGAAAAAAGAAGCAGCTGACAAAAAACAGAAAGAAGAAGAGGAACGTTTGAAAAAAGAAGAAACTGATAAAAAACAGAAAAATGAAGAGGAACGTTTGAAAAAAGAAGAAGCTGACAAAATACAGAAAGAAGAAGAGGAACGATTGAAAACAGAAGCAGCTGATAAAAAACAGAAAGAAGAAGAGAAACGATTGAAAAAAGAAGAAGCTGACCAAAAACAGAAAGAAGAAGAGGAACGATTGAAAAAAGAAGCGGCTGACAAAAAACAGAAAGAAGAAGAGAAGCGACTGAAAAAAGAAGAAGCTGACAAAAAACAGAAAGAAGAAGAGGAACGTTTGAAAAAAGAAGAAGCTGACAAAAAACAGAAAGAAGAAGAGGAACGATTGAAAAAAGAAGCAGCTGACAAAAAACAGAAAGAAGAAGAGGAACGATTGAAGAAAGAACAAGCTGACAAAAAACAGAAAGAAGAAGAGGAACGATTGAAAAAAGAAGGAGCTGACAAAAAACAGAAAGAAGAAGAGAAGCGACTGAAAAAAGAAGAAGCTGATAAAAAACAGAAAGAAGAAGAGGAACGTTTGAAAAAAGAAGAAGCTGACAAAATACAGAAAGAAGAAGAGGAACGATTGAAGAAAGAAGAAGCTGACAAAAAACAGAAAGAAGAAGAGGAACGATTGAGAACAGAAGAAGCTGACAAAAAACAGAAAGCAGAAGAGGAACGTTTGAAAAAAGAAGAAGCTGACAAAAAACAGAAAGCAGAAGAGGAACGTTTGAAAAAAGAAGAAGCTGACAAAAAACAGAAAGAAGAAGAGGAACGATTGAAGAAAGAACAAGCTGACAAAAAACAGAAAGAAGAAGAGGAACGATTGAAAAAAGAAGCGGCTGACAAAAAACAGAAAGAAGAAGAGAAGCGACTGAAAAAAGAAGAAGCTGACAAAAAACAGAAAGAAGAAGAGGAACGTTTGAAAAAAGAAGAAGCTGACAAAAAACAGAAAGAAGAAGAGGAACGATTGAAAAAAGAAGCAGCTGACAAAAAACAGAAAGAAGAAGAGGAACGATTGAAGAAAGAACAAGCTGACAAAAAACAGAAAGAAGAAGAGGAACGATTGAAAAAAGAAGGAGCTGACAAAAAACAGAAAGAAGAAGAGAAGCGACTGAAAAAAGAAGAAGCTGATAAAAAACAGAAAGAAGAAGAGGAACGTTTGAAAAAAGAAGAAGCTGACAAAATACAGAAAGAAGAAGAGGAACGATTGAAGAAAGAAGAAGCTGACAAAAAACAGAAAGAAGAAGAGGAACGATTGAGAACAAAAGAAGCTGACAAAAAACAGAAAGCAGAAGAGGAACGTTTGAAAAAAGAAGAAGCTGACAAAAAACAGAAAGCAGAAGAGGAACGTTTGAAAAAAGAAGAAGCTGACAAAAAACAGAAAAAAGAAGAGAAGCGACTGAAAAAAGAAGAAGCTGACAAAAAACAGAAAGAAGAAGAGGAACGATTAAAGAAAGAAAAAGCTGACAAAAAACAGAAAGAAGAAGAGGAACGATTGAAGAAAGAACAAGCTGACAAAAAACAGAAAGAAGAAGAGGAACGATTGAAAAAAGAAGGAGCTGACAAAAAACAGAAAGAAGAAGAGAAGCGACTGAAAAAAGAGGAAGCTGACAAAAAACAGAAAGAAGAAGAGGAACGTTTGAAAAAAGAAGAAGCTGATAAAAAACAGAAAGAAGAAGAGGAACGATTGAAGAAAGAAGAAGCTGACAAAAAACAGAAAGAAGAAGAGGAACGATTGAGAAAAGAAGAAGCTGACAAAAAACAGAAAGCAGAAGAGGAACGTTTGAAAAAAGAAGAAGCTGAAAAAAAACAGAAAGAAGAAGAGGAACGATTGAAGAAAGAAGAAGCTGACAAAAAACAGAAAGAAGAAGAGGAACGATTGAAGAAAGAACAAGCTGACAAAAAACAGAAAGAAGAAGAGGAACGATTGAAAAAAGAAGGAGCTGACAAAAAACAGAAAGAAGAAGAGAAGCGACTGAAAAAAGAGGAAGCTGACAAAAAACAGAAAGAAGAAGAGGAACGTTTGAAAAAAGAAGAAGCTGATAAAAAACAGAAAGAAGAAGAGGAACGATTGAAGAAAGAAGAAGCTGACAAAAAACAGAAAGAAGAAGAGGAACGATTGAAGAAAGAAGAAGCTGACAAAAAACAGAAAGAAGAAGAGGAACGATTGAGAAAAGAAGAAGCTGACAACAAACAGAAAGCAGAAGAGGAACGTTTGAAAAAAGAAGAAGCTGACAAAAAACAGAAAGAAGAAGAGAAGCGACTGAAAAAAGAAGAAGCTGACAAAAAACAGAAAGAAGAAGAGGAAAGATTGAAGAAAGAAGAAGCTGACAAAAAACAGAAAGAAGAAGAGGAACGATTGAAGAAAGAAGAAGCTGACAGAAGACAAAAAGAAGAAGAGGAACGATTGAAAAAAGAAGCAGCTGACAAGAAACAGAAAGAAGAAGAGAAACGATTGAAAAAAGAAGCAGCAGAAAAGAAAATAATTGCCGAAGAAAAACAGAAAGATAAAGACGACCAATTAAAGGCTAAGGAAGCAGAAAATAAGAGAACTACTGAAGAAGAACGAATGAAAAAAGATGAAGCCGACAGGAAACAAAAGGAAGAGGAACGATTGAAAAAAGAAGAAGCTGACAGGAAACAAAAAGAACAAGAAGAACGATTGAAAAAAGAAGCAGCTAACAAAAAACAGAAAAAAGAAGAGAAACGATTGAAAAAAGAAGAAGCTGATAAGAAACAGAAAGAAGAAGAAGAACGATTTAAAAAAGAGGAAGCTGACAAAAAACAGAAAGAAGAAGAGGAACGATTGAAAAAAGAAGAAGCGGACAAAAAACAGAAAGAAGAAGAGGAACGATTGAAGAAAGAAGAAGCTGAAAAAAAACAGAAAGCAGAAGAGGAACGATTGAAAAAAGAAGCGGCTGACAAAGAACAGAAAGATGAAGAGGAACGTTTGAAAAAAGAAGAAGCTGACAAAAAACAGAAAGAAGAAGAGGATCGATTAAAGGCTGCAGAAGCAGAAAAGGAGAGAAATGCTGAAGAAGAACGATTGAAAAAGGAAGAAGCTGACAGAAAACGAAAAGACGAAGGTGAAAGATTGAAAGCTGAGGAAGCAGAAAGTAACAAAAAGGCTAAAGAAGTACGAGTGAAAACAGAAGAAGCAGACAATAAGCAGTCGGAAGAGGCGAAAAAATTAGAGGAAGAAGGAGTGGCGAAGAAAAAAGTTGCAGAAGAAGAACGAGCCAAAAAGAAAAAAGTAACAAAAAAGAGAAAGGGAGAAGCAGAACGACTGAGTAATGAAGCCAAGGAAGAGGAACAATTATCAAAAGAAGGCGCTGAGAAAAAACAAGTGGAAAAAGCGGAACAGGTAAAGAGAGCATCTGAGGAAACAGAACGTACAAAGAAGGAAGAACTCGAAAGAAAACACATAGAAGAAAAACAGCATCTGGATAAAGAGGAAGCTGGAATTGAACGTACGGAAGAATCTCAAAAGCTGCAATGTGAACAAGAAAAGAAGTATAGAGAAGAATCTGAGTTGATGAAGGAAGAAGAAGTCGAGAAAGAGAAAACAATAGGAGACGTCGAAAAATTGAAAAAAGAGGCAGAAAAGGTAGAGACCGAAGAGGCTGAACGAATCGCAAAAGAGAAAGCTGAACAGCAAAGAGATGTCGCAGAACATCAGGAAAAAGAAAAACTTAAAGAAGCCGAACAAATTACGAAAGAGCTAGAAGTCAAGGAGAAAATTGAAGAAGCTGATAAACTATCAGCCAAAGCTGTTGAAAAACAAGAACAAGAAGCAAAACAAAAGAAGCTGGAGGAAGAAGATCGACTAAAAAAAGAGAAAGTCACAAGAAATCAAAATGAAGAAGTAGAGCGAAAACAGAAAAATGAGGCATCCGAAAAAAAACGAGAAGAAGAATCAGAGCATCTACAGAACGAAGAGGTTAAAATAAAAGAAAACAATACCGAACAGCAACTGAAGAAAGACAAGGCTGAAGTAAAGGACAAAGAGATGGAAGAAAATCTAAAAAAAGCGGTTACAAAGAAAAAACAGGGTGAACGTCAGAAGAAACCAAAGAAGGACAAGAAAAAATCCGAGGACGAAAAGTCAGAAGAAGTCGATGAAACAAAACGAGGAAAACAGGAAGATACACATCTCATCGAAAATAAACTCCAAAAAGCTGATAACGCAGAGCTCAAGGAAGAGGCAAAATACGAAACAGACACTGAAAATTCCTTGTCCATGGTATCCGAAGCCACTGACTCACTGCGCGAGGAATTGGCTCCACGAAGTCACAGAAGAAGAAGCAAGGAACAGGCCGCGATCGAAGTGGAAAGATCTGAAAGGACCAGCGGGCGGTCGAGAAGTTATGACACACAGACTCCAACGATTCATGAAGACTCTGAAAGCCAGAGCTTGCGGTCATCGAACGGACGTACCAGAGCAAAGAGCTACTTGACAGACGACGGTGGTGAATCTGCAGCATATTATTCAGCCACGAGTAAAGCAAGCGCTGGAAACCAGGAAGTAAGTTATCATAGAATATAGAAGTCGTACCATGAATTTGAACCCTGATTAAAACTTCCAGTGTGGACCACGAGACCTGAGAAATAAACCAATGTTCTGCACGAAACTGACCGATCGCACTGCAGCAGAGGGTTCTCGAATAAAGCTGACCTGTACTGTCCTTGGTTCACCGGAACCGCAGATATGGTGGTCAAAGGACGATCAGAAATTAGGTCCGAGTAACCGGTACAGAACGAGCTTCGAGAACGGGATGGCTTCTCTTGAATTCTATGCAGCTCTGCCAGAGGATTCCGGGGAATATTCTTGCACGGCCAGAAATACGCATGGACAGTCAACCACCGAGGCCAGGCTCAAGGTCTACGCTGGTTTCGAGCCCAGTCCGCTGCCGCCGACCTTCACGAGGTCCATGAAAGGTGAATACGATACTCCAACATGGAATTCATGCTCATGTGCCGATGCTTTCTGCTTAGACACCTACCGATTCACTGACAACGAGCTGGTCCTCGAGTGCCGAGTTAGAGGACAACCGGCGCCTGTTATCTCCTGGATGAAGGATGGGAAACCACTTTGCGGCGGCCGGTATCAGCAGAGTGATCTCAGCGATGGCGTGTGTCGCTTGCAAATATCGAATCCAGACTCTCTGGACAGCGGTCAGTACACGTGTAAAGCCGAAAACCAAGTCTGGTGCGACCAGATATCCCACATGGTCCACTTCGAAGGTGAGAAATTAAACAAGCGAAACCCAGAGCGTGTCAACAAATACAACCAACTCACACCTAACTATCCGTTAAATCAGGTCGTGAGACGTACGCGGCAAGCAAACGAGACCGGGTATCTCAAAGAAAGATCAGTAGAGATGTAAGGAGGCCTCATTTCGCGAACATTCTTACCGACCACAGCGTTCCTGCTGGAGGGACGATAGCTCTTCAAGTTGAAGTCAAAGGTGCCATGCAAACCACTTTTTAGCCTTCCCACCAAACATGACGTGGAATTAAAATTTAATTCCGCGATTGCAGGCATGCCAGCTCCGGAAGTGACCTGGCTCCACGGTGACACAAAGAGGCCGGTTCAGCACCCGAAAGCTCGTACCTTCGCAGAATCTGGAGTGTACACCCTGATGGTTCCAGAAGCGACGGACTCTGAGACCGGTACCTACATTTGCAGGGCAAGCAATGCTTACGGCTACGTGGATACCAGCGCCAGCGTGCAAGTCGTCGCACCCAGCTCGATAAAGGGTGGAAAACCTGCCATGTTTGTCTCCCGACCGGACAACCTGATGACAGTTGCGATTGGCGAGGACGTCAGCATTTCTTTCAGAGTAACCGGAACACCGAAACCAAAAGGTTGCGCACCCTGGCCTTAATTGATTATCTCGTGTTGTCGTCCTTGATCACAATCACCACTTATTCTCTGAACTTAGTTACCTGGATGAAGGGGATTCGAGACATCACCAACAGTCCTCGCTCACACAAGGAGTCCATCGACGATTACGTCAGACTAACCCAGAAGAGAACCCTCGCCTCGGACGAAGGGACCTACTGCGTTTTGGCGAAAAACTGCTACGGCTGCGATCGGACATTCGTTACTGTCAGAGTAAGTGGAGCGACTTCCTTTTCAGGAATAAAAATCTGATACAAATTCACGACATGTCTGTATTTTTTTTCTCGCGGAACAGGTCAAGCAGAGGGCCAGATCGCTAACGCCGTCTCCGGAATGGGGAAACGTTGATACCAGCAATTTGCTTGCTGACATTCACGACGGGCAGCGGACCTACGTCAAACGTGAGTCGTATTTTCATTTAATCTTCAATTCCGATCACATTCAGGCGCTGCCACGGATTTGTGGTCCTTAAGCTCCAGTCGTAAAACATTTAACACTCCGCTAATTGTAAGAGACCAAATTCCGAAATGATTGTACCGAATAGCGACGTCGGACAAGGAACTCTGTGGTTCAAACTTAGTGCATCACATGTTTAAAAAACAATTGGCTACTGACCAGTGCATTGTCTGTATTGATCGTTGCTAGAGGATCGAGTGATCTGCGGTGCTGAAAACGCGATCAGTAATCAATTATACAGCCTGGGATTCTTGTTGACGAATGATTAATAGAACAAAGTACCAGATACATGTGATCATAACAGTCAGTTTCTCTTCGGACCAACGGTGTCAGAAAAAATCACTTGCTCGAGTAAAGTTCTCATTTAAATATCTAGTGGGATGTTGACGATTCGTAGATCATCGGTTATTCCACATGAATACAAGGCTAACAAAGTTAAGGAACCAGGTATGGATAACGATGTAGAAAAATAAAATGCATGGGGCACAAATCACGAATAACTTAAGAATAAACCAAGCTCCATTTTCCATGGGGAGACTAAGCTTAGCAAAGAAATAAACTCAACGCAAGGCTCGTTAAAAAATTGTTATCTGACTATTACGAAATCGGAAAATTGGCTAGCATCCTTGTCCGTTTTCCAACCAAGTATATTTACTCGTTTACTTGACGTGCGTCGGAAACTCTGTGCTAGTTGGCCGATTCCTGGCAGGCTGCCAAACGTGACAGTTCCTTGACCAAGCCAGCCCACATTTTAATTATAAAGCCACGCGCTAGCAAATAATGATACACCTGTCTAAGCTTACACGCTGTTAATTGTAATATATTACCGGCAACTCGATAGGGCTGAGTATTCGCAGTTTTTCACCAGAAAAATCCGAAAACTTTGTTACGACTTGAGGGTTCTTACGATCACCAACGCTTACTGCTACTTTTCACTTTGTTATTGTAATGCGCATCACCGCCAAGTCTATGTGTGAAAATAAATAAGTTCAGAGACCAGGCAAGTTGATCCCTATTCTTATTAATAAGGATGCAACGAGAATCATTTTGGTAGATAAACAACCAGCTTGAGGTATTGAGTAATTCCAAAAGGGCTAAAAAAACAAACTCTACCTAGAATCAGGTGTTTGTGTTTTGAGGGGCTTGGGTTAAGTAGAGTGTGTAGAATATCGGCAACTTGCGCAGCCAGAGGAATCTCGAGGCAACGATGCTATTTTTGTAGAGAGTCAACGAAAAACTGAATCTCAGTCCGCCAGTCAGAGTGCTCCGTGTCCCAGAAATTTTCCGAAGTCTCCCAAAAGTGTTAGAGAATAGAAATTAACGCGAGAAGAAAAAATATAAGCATACGCGGAGTATCTGAAAGAGCGTGAAAAGACGGCGTGTCATCACTTAATCCTGCAATTAGCGATAAAGTTCTTTCACATAGAATAATCATAAATTCAGGCGTATGAAAATGTTCGGAAAAACACGTTGCAGTGCCTCGTTTTGAAAAATAATATTCTTCAATTAGTTGGCCGATAAAAAATGAAAGTTGCATTAGTGAACGGTGAGCCGACCGAGAAAAACAGTACACACAACGAAGTGGAGCTTACAACGATTCAAAAGCTTCGTAATAATTGGGCAAACAGACACTGGCTGATTTTCGAATTTTTGGAATACTTAACCGGCTACCAAGGTAGCTATAGATAAGAAATACAAATTTTCTCCCCGACATCAACAATCGATTGAAAATCGTCGCCAGTTGAAAATTTTGGCGACACATCCGTCGCGGTTTTTAGTTATATTTTTGGAAATTGTAGCGTAACGATATTCACCTCGTGAAAATTGACGCGTGGGAGTGGAGAGTGATTCACATAGAAACGTATTTCTGAGAGTTAAAGAAACCCGGTCCTGCTCTCCCGCTAAATTCTAAACATACAAAACGCAAATTCCATCGATGTATTTGTTTTTCATTTGAAGAATCACGCAACTTCCCTATGGTTTTATTCATGCGAAAATATCCAGACACAGATGATCACCGTTAACATAACAAATAAATTCACCCCATTTCTTTCCCACTTTCGATTACTGATCCAATAACCGTGTGCAGATGTTCCTGGTCCAATCAGCAGCGAGCCAATTGTGGTCGACAGTGGAAGGAACTGGTTGGCTTTAAGCTGGGGAAAGGCGGAGCAGCGGGGACCAGCCCCTGTGATAGCCTACCGGGTCGATGCCTGGCTCTTGGGGGGTGATGGGGGTGCTCGATGGGCGGAGGTAGGCCTCAACCCGCGAAATTTTTGCTTTGACAGATCGTTCTCTTTATCTTGATCTTCGCCTTGTGTCGACGCAGTTTTCCTCCCAGTGTTTTTCATACTTCCTCATGTTTGTCTTTTTCTCTTTTTCTACGTAAAGCTTGGCGTCACTCCAATCAACACATTTGACGCATTCAACCTACGCCCTGGTAGCGAGTACAAGTTTCGCGTAACACCTCGAAATCGTTACGGATGGGGTGAGTCGGTGATAACTTCGACATCGTGCGTAGTCGGGGAAGTCCTCGAGCTTCCAGAGTTCACCAGCATACTACCGGGACAGCTTAAAGCCTTGGAAGATTCAACGGTGTCGCTAGAATGCGAGGTAGGCTCATTTTCTCTTCCCTGAACACGATACGCAGAACATATTTCGCACACTGCAATTACCTTCAGGTCCGGGCTGACTCGAGAGTCCAGGTGCGCTGGTATCGGGACTCGACTGAGATCGACTCCAGCGAAGAGCCAAGGTACAAGATATACTACAACGGCACAAAGTGCTGCCTCAATATCGCCAACATCACGGCCGCAGACTCGGGCCGATACGTTTGCGAGGCCACCAACAAGGTCGGCAGGGTCTCAACCTTCGCCAGGGTCCTCGTCGTTGCTGATCCCAAGATCTTGGAGGCTGACGCAAAGCTGAAGAGGTGAGCGCGGTTCGTTCTTCATACTCCGTTCCTTTCCGAAAACTAATATCTTCGACTTCTTTCCAGCCTCCTTGACGGTTCTCCGGACGAAAGACCACCCCAGTTCACCATGAGACTGAGGGATAGACGGGTGCAAATGACTTACCCAGTCCGGCTGACCTGTCAGGTGATTGGTCACCAGACACCGGAGGTTGTGTGGTACAAAAACGGGCGAGAAATTCGTCAGGATGGTAAGTCGGTAGAGGTGAGATCAGTCCGTCTTCTTTTGTCGAAATTACACGCCTCAATTTCTTCCGATCGCATTAGCTTCGCACATACTCTGGAACGACGAGTCCCACTTCCACACACTTGAGATAACTCACTCCACGCTGGAGGACTCGGGCTGCTACATGGCAACGGCGAGAAACTCGACAGGATCGGTGTCCTGCCGCTGTATCCTGGTCGTTGACAAGGGCATCCGCGCCTACGTGGCGCCGGAGTTTTTGTACGGACTGGATGCGACCTACACGACCCAAGTTGGAGGTGAGCTGAGGATGTCGGCCCAGGTCGAAGCCTATCCATCGGTTGGCGTAGTTTGGTGAGTATCAGAGATATTTTCTTGCTTTCCAAGGGCAGTGAATAAACAACATCCATGGATGTTGACGTTTCAGCCCTTTGGTGGGGGCCCTACTCGGAATAATTTTACCTAAAAAAGACCACTTGAGGTCAATTGTTGAACCTATTTGTGTCTTATAAATGATGTAAGCAACTCCACCATCAATTATGCACGTGATATCCTTTGTGTAAGCCTAGGTCGTCGTCAATAGCACGCTATTGGTGAGTATCGCGATCGAGTTTGGTCAATTCATGGTTTTGAAGAATCACGCCATTGATCGTTTCCGAATCGGTTCCCATGTGTGTAATTCCCTGCTGACGCGCGTCATTCTCAGTACGTGTCTGACCTGCCTGAACTGCCAAGGTGTTGAATTGACGTCGTATTGAATTGATTGCCTCTCATCTCACGTTCGCACTTCCGTTATTACCCTAAACGTAGGCACAGAGATGGAATCCGGTTACGACCAAGCCGCAGGGCCGTCATGACCCTGAACCACGATGGCACCGTCGAATTGTCCCTGGCAAACGCCACTCCCAGAGACGCCGGGGTCTACAGCTGCACTGCGACCAACGAAGTCGGAAGAACCGAGACCTCGGCGAAAGTCATCGTCATTGGAAACTTCGAAGAAGCGAAACCCCTCGAAAATTTACCGGTCGTTGTTGCCCCCGATATTCCGTGAGTATATAGTCAAACACATCTTTTCACCGATCGTTTTTGGCTTCATTTTTTATTGCTAATAGTCAAGTAGATTAGTTTATAAACGATCGACTGATGACCCTTTTCGTAATACTTATTTCATTGAGAGTAACACGAGCTTGAAATCAGAGGAATAGTCGTACTGTTTCACAGCCTATGTAGCATGAGTTCGACGTAAAAGAGATCGATCGATCGATCGATCGTTCGATCAGAGATATGAATCAAATTATTTCTTACGCCAATTAATCGGCCAGTCCAAATCCTTTCAGGTATTCAAAGGAGCCGCTTTTCGTTACGAAGCCTTTGTCGACTGAAGCTGTTGAAGGAGACACGGTTATAATACTTTGCGAAGTCGTCGGCGATCCTAAACCAGATGTAATGTGGCTTAGAGACTTCCTCAGGGTAAGTTATTGCAGGCGTTTAATTTACCAGTCTTAAAAAATGCGTCAGATTCCAAAAAATGAACTCACCGTGATTTTCTCGAGCTGATCATCGTTTCGTTGAACGTTTTAACCAACAGTACCTGACAATTCCTACGGTAGAAAAATCTCACGTGTGTCGCATTAATCGGTATCACAATTTGTAATCATTTTTCTATCCTGTAATTGGTATCCACCGGTACCAACAGTGACGCGGCGACGGTTGTTAGGTACATAAATATGCATGTGTGGGTAAATGGTATACCTATATAGAGGCAGATCAACCCGTGAGACAGATCGTAACTCGATCAAGATTTGTCTCAAGAATGACTCAACAGTGACGCCTGTCTATCTGTCTTTCCGAATGTCAGGGTGGGAGCTTTCCCTGTAATCAGACTGCGTCTGCTGCCGCACGCGGCGCGTTGCGTACAGAAGCTGATACCTGTGGCTTGACGATTCGATCGCTTAGCTCCTATCGAGCAGTAACGATCTCAGATTGTAAATCCTGATTCTGTTTGATCGGATTCAAAGGTTCCCGTCTCATCGGATCACGATGGATCGCGAGTAACTCAAGTGTAAGTAGTTAAACATCGAGAATCTATATCAGACCTGATGACTGGCGGAAAAAATATGCTAATTCGGACATTAACTCTGAGTACCGAAAAACTCGGAGAGACAAAAATTTCAGCTTTCGTAACTCTGTAGGACGTTTTGCAAGCCATTTTGACACTTTGACATTGAGTCAGGTGGAACTGAAGTAGGTGTCTGTAATTTATTTTCGTCATAAAAAAAAATTCAATTTCCATCGCGACAGACGATCTCGTCGATGGTGAAAATCGAGAAGAATAGAATCGCAGATATTCAAGGGCGGTGGTGAGATTGATGACTGAGTTTCGCCGGCGTACGGCATACTCGCAATGTCCATATCACGTTGTTATAGCTAAATTATGTAATCTTGCGAAATGACGTGTCCGCGGTTACACCAACATATGTGGGTCAGGGTGCCGCGAAAGAAATGCCATACATTTTGCCCATATGCGGTAAAGTCCCGGTAGATATACGTGTACGTGCATACATCACGTGGGAGAAATGATACGGCGGTTTTATGCATGTATGTGTGTGTGTGTGTGTGTGTGTACAAAAGAACCGCGTATTTTCATCTGCTGATTAAGCCCACCGACGAACACGAAGCTTCATTTAATATCTCGCGGACTATTTTATTTCGCTGTATCTTTCAAAGCATACAAACTAGACATTTGCATCGTACGTACGTACCTACATGCAATTTTAGGAGAGATAAACCCGATTGCTAACATGCAAACTGACAGCGTGGCACGAAACTGCTAAACAAAAGTGTGTCAATTTTGTCGGGCCTGTGTAATACATCTGTACATGCATATATTCAGTATACAGACATATTTGCGTGTGAGTGTGTGTGTGCGTGTGTGTGTGTGTGTGTGTACAAATGGATATATGATGAAAGTTCAAACTTGCGTAAGGATTTTATTATTAAACCCAGAATAGACTACACGTCGTGTTATCGTGTCATCATATTTCAAACGATTTTATCTTTTGTGTTATTATAATGCGTACATTCGTATCGTTTCGTGAATGTATTATATACAACCTACTGCACATTTGCGAAAGTTTTTTAGTCCTGCCTCTAAAAGGAGCCGAATCACTAGATTTTAAATCGACGAGGACCAATTTTTCGAATGTCAACTAAACACTGATACGTGTTATAGAATCTGGAACCGTATACCCATCGTTATTCCGAACGCGTAAAGTGACAAAAGTCTGCCACGAAATGATCCTTCAAAAAAAAAAAAAAAAAATTACAGATGCAAAGATTTTAATGTGCCGAATCTGTATCTGTGTTCCATTTTTTGCTGTCATGTATACATTACATGATATAATTTATTTATTTATTTTTTATTGTTCACAATTTACAATTTGCTGTGATTTATTTTTTCATTTACACTATACTTTAATCTATTTGAATAGCAGCTGTACGTCCGAAGTCAGTTCGAACTAATAAAAAGAGAATATGAAGAAGAAATTATAAAGAAGAAATTAGAAAAAAAAGAGATTCGCCATGAAACTCCAATCGATGATATTCAAAGAAAGAAAAACTACAAAGTAGTTAGAATTATATTAATAGATAGATTTACTGACGAGTTTAATGTTCAAACCTTATAACTTTATAACCGATTTTTTTTTTTTTTTTTTAATATCGCTACTATCTTTAGTGTTTCATTACAATTTGCAAACAAGAATAGGGTTTCAATAAAAAAAAAAACTACATTACATGAAAAGTATAAGAGAAAAAAAAAGTTATTCCCTTTTCTTTGGAGACCAGTGTGATCGTAACTTTTGTATCGTGAAAGAGTTTGCCCTGCGAATAAGAATTTGGAAAAATTGACAACGACGGGGATATACTTTGTCTCTGCAGAGTTGTGACGAGGACGATGTATCGCGATTATCGAATTACGCCGCAATTAGGGTGTGCCGATCGGCGCTGACGTCAATCATGCCCAAATCCGAACTTCCGAATGTGAATCACATCTTTTGCGGGGTGGATTTTAACTCGAGGTCGGTGTAACGACGCCTGGACTAGGTCAGTACGCGTCGCGGCGCCCGATGCCGGAGACTCGACCGATCAAACGAGGCTCGTACCGACGAATCGGATGACCCTCCCACCCGTGCGACTCGCCGAGGGTCGGCTTAAGACTCCTCGACTAAGCAGTCCGACTTATCGCTGCGTTATGAGCGAACTCGCTTCGCGCGCGATGCTCGAGTCGAAAAACGCGGCTGAACTGCGATCGCCCCGAGAAGTAATTCCACTTCGGTATTTTTCGCTCGCGGGAATGACGACGAGTCGGTAAAACGTTCGTTAATGTTTTTTTAACCTCTGTACAAAGTGTCTTCGACTTTCAAAGTCGAGATGAAATTTCTCGAATGATTCGCAGTCGCAGATGTAATTTATAAACAACGTATTACATATATTTCGAAATTCTTTTGTCGAATTTTATTTGTTCAACCGAACGATACAGTGCAACGAGTCAACGAAAATAGTAAATTTAAAAACGAGGAATATAAAGAAGAAATTTTTTCGAACGGATTATAATATTCAAGTTTGTGTTATAATCCAGCGACCTGATCTTCGTCTTCTACGACTTCCGAACGCAAGTAAGACCCGATAATATATTTTTGTAACAATTAACCCGAATCAAGTTTTTTCCCTGTCTTGAGAACCAAAATACTTTTGAATTTCGTTACCAATTTTTGAAAATATTTATGTGGGCATTTTGAGCGAGAATATAGCCGTTGAATTAATTTCGTAATAACTGGGACGGGGTAAAATGCGTTGTTTTTTTTTTTTTTGTAATCAATGGTAAAACGTTCGATCGATCAAACCGCAGCGGGTATCGGCACCAGTGGCAGAGAAAATACTTATTTGCCCATATAAGCGTCGTATCAACCCGGCGAGCCATTAACAGCTAAAAAGGCACTTGAAACGCGGTTATCGCCTCCCATATCTGGTCTCGCTATTTACACCCGCCCTAAACCTATCCATAACGCCTCGGTCATTTAAGGATAGAGGTGCCGAAAGTGGCGTGTGGTTAATTCGCGTTTCTCGCCTTCGAAAGAGAAAGTTAGAACGACCGGGGGGGTAGAATAAAGAGCGAGGATAGAACGCCGAAAAACATGCAAAAAAAGAGAAAAAAAATCATTCACGCCATTTTTAATTTCACGTTTCACCTTATTTTCGGGCATAATGCGGGATTATGCGTGAGCTGTATTACGAGTCAGTCAGCCGCGAAAATCCAATTTGTCATACTGCCTGAGTACGCACTCAAACTGAGACGGGAATTGAAACGGCACCGGTGCGGGGAATAACTTATAAGGCAAAGAGGCTTTGTAATGCACGACAAAGAAATGACTCGATGCAATATTTCGTTTATATGTACCGTAAGTCAGTCATACACCCGCCTGAAAAGCCGACAGCTGCGCGCCGCCTTCACTTCGCAGATCAGTCGAGTTGTCAACTTGCGTTTTATACTCCGACGCATGAATGCAATTCATTATACCTGCATAATAAACCAGCACACGCGTGTATCTCACGTCCCTGTAACGCCAGAAATGAAAAGTAGGCTTGGGGGAAACGCAACAGTCTTTTTATCAATTTATTTAGCGGCCGCACTTAATTATTCCGGAAAGAATCACTGGACATATGCCAATGATAAAAACTCGCGGATTTGAAAAATTAATTTTTATAAAACTAAATTCAGTTGAATCAAATTGTACGAAATCGACGATTAAACGTGTAATTTTTACGATTATATTTTGTCAGGATTCATTTTGTCCCCAGTAATTAATCGCGGTAACCATTTATTTAACAATCTGAAAATACTCAATTCGCTCAATATATTCTATCCTCGTTTTAGACCTAAAATTTTTCATTTTATGGAAACTACAATGATTCGATTAAAAAATATCTTACTAAATTTTTAATCTCAGTTCCTGTTTATTTTTTTTTTTCTTGTCCTTTTGCAATTATTATTTTCTCTCTCTCTCCCTCTCTCTGTCTTTCTTTTTTTTTTCTTGTTTCGAAACCAGTGTAATTAATTCTTGCGCAACTGAATTAATGATAATTTTTATACATACTTGTACGGAGTTGATCAACGAGAAATTCTATGATCTACCGGAGTTGATGCTGGGAAAAGAAAAAAAAATTGTCGTGCAGTTCTGGATCGATCGAAATTACAATTTCATATTACATATAATAAAACTTGTTCCCGATTAATTCAGGCTTTTTGCCTGCAGAAATTTTATGATAATATGTATGTCATACAAATATTGTACAATAATCACGAGTATGGAGGTGAGATTGAGAAATTGGAAGTTGTTCAATTTTTTTGCCAGCATCGCGTGCTTACGCGATATTAAGAGACTAAACGTAGCGTTAAATTATCGCTCAAGACCTCGAAAAAAATGAATTATACTTGCTTAATTAAAGATTTATAGACGACGAGCACCGTCTTACGCCTAAAAAACACGAACGGTTTTAATTCAGTTGATACCTAATTGTAAAATAAGTACGTTTCTCTCGTCACGATTTGAGTAGCAGAAAAGTGAAAAGAGGCAGAAAGTATCGAAACTGCGTTACTTCCGGCTTCTTTCTAATTCTCCAGAGTTCGACGAGCTTGAGGAAATAAAAAATGTATGACGGAATTAACGCATCGGTCGTTCTTATCTAAAACGCATCTGTAAGTGTATAAATAGGAATGGCTTGCGGTCATGCGCCTCGTACCATTAAGCCCAACAACGCAGCTTAGTCGTCGTCGGTCTGGAGCCGAGGTTTCCATACATGGAAGGTTTATTCTTCGCCATCGACGTATTGAGTAATAAATTCATCGATAGCCAACTAAGCAACTGCTGCGGCTGCTGCGCGGCTTGCCTTTCTGTTTTAACCTCATCAACAAATCATACCGATAAATATAACCCTCCATTTTTTCGCATAACGTGTGATTATGCATTCAATAATTCGAGCTTACCGGTCTCCTAGTCCCTAATTACCCGAACAACCGCGAAATCGATCTACAATTAGTGCGAAAAAGTAAAGACCGAGAGCCAATTTCAACCGCTGTTTATGTGTACATATACCTTGTAGGCACATTCTCGTTTAAAGACTGCTCACGATCGTTAATCTACATTAAACTCCATTTGTCAAGATTTCTTTCCAGACGGGTATTCGATCTTAATTAAGGAGTCATTTACAAGAATTTCAGAAAATTCCTGGGTGTTTCAGGTAATTTTTTTTTCATCCAGGAAAAGTTTAAATTTTACAGGTTTCAGGTATCGATGCACAGAGTGAAATTTTAATAGAGTATAAAGAGGTGAAAATTCATTGCGCGCAAGGTTTCTCACTTAATATTTGTAGCATAGCGGACGGATTTTTATGGCATAATCTGCTTGCAAATGCTCACAAGCTTTATTTTGAAAGAGAATAGATTATTTTTTAGAATCGTGACAAAAAATTAACTGATTTTCAACGTAAAATTTAGGGTACGGCTAATTTAGGTAGACTCATGCAAATTAAACATTTTCAACCCCCAAAAATTCGTTAGGGCTAAAATCGATACAGGCCCATTCGTAGGAGGGATGAAAGTGCAGAAAAATGCAAAAAACCGAAAATCGATTTTTTGGCTTTAAATTCCCCCTTAAACCACGCTTAAGTATTAATTCAATAACTGTCGGTTAATTTATGCAACATCAGGATCCCTTAACGATCTGACAAGTACATCTGGATCGCTGCAACAGCATGCTCGATAGCATATCAGAAACACAAAATGCCCGTAGTCGTTAACCACCCGCAGTGTCGGAGGTGTAGAACCACACCCGTCACTCCCACACAGCGACAAAATCGCCAGATTAACAATGACACAGATAGAAGAAAAAGAGAAAATTATACTAAAAACTACAGGAAAAGTGGGTCACACATCAAGGTTTTCGTTAAAAACGAAATACCCATGTTAATTATACCTTTTCCTATTAATGTAGCAAAGTTTACTCTGCACACAGTAGTTTTCACTGTTTCTAGAGTAAATTCTGCATTTTACAAAGTATATTTCACGAAAAAACCTGATGTGTCCCGCTGTTCCCACAATTTTAACTAAAATCTGCTCTTTTATGCTCTTTGTCGATTGCACATCGCGAAGCCTGAAGGAACCCGAGAACCTTTTCTTTCCTTTTCTTAAACTACTCGGCTAGTCGAGGCAAAGCGTAGAAAGGGAATACGCGTCATTTCTCTGTTGCAATTGAGGATCCTGCGGTCGGCATAACGCGAATTCGTAACATAACGCTTTCATTACAATTATACAATGAATGTGAACTGATTAGATGAAAGTGGTTTTCTCAATGCCACTTGATTCGACTAAATCCCAAGCCGATTCCTCTTCAACAACCGTTTCAACCAACCGATGAACAGCGTGACTCAGTTTAGAGAACGTTCATAAACCACGTGGTTCTATTTTTACTACATTTTAAACCCCCCAATTGCATGCGGCTTTTGAGTAATATTAAATTTATTATATTAATAAATATTTTGTACATTTTATTTGATTCTACTATTATGCATAGGTATAAACATAATCAGGTATATTACACGTCTTATTGAGTTTCAAAAAGGAAAAGAAATCGCTCAAATCAAGTATAACTAATTATATTGCTTTATTTTCAAGGGCCTGAAGGAATATAAAAGCTACCCCTCCCCCTCATGTGGTCCCCAAGTAGCTTCTCCCCCCCCCCCCCCACACACACACACACACACACACACACACACACTTCCCTCTTAAATGAACCACGTGGTTTATGATCGTTCCCTTAGTTCAACCCCCGAGCGGTTAATCACTTGTAAAATCTGGTTTACACCCATTCCTCCGTAAATCTTTGGAAATCTTCAAAATTCCATGAAATCGATCGAAACCTTGTGAAATCTTTTAAAACCTTTTGAAATCCCTTGAAATCATTATGTTGTGGAACCTTTGAAATCTTGAAATCAGGTTTACACCAAAATTGCATAGGGGTGCCCTTCACCCTCGGACTCTTGGACGCGATCTCGAGCCTGTAGCAGCAATTTGGGTCGATTCGTGGTTGGCGCCGTGGAGGAAAGGCGCCCGGAGCAAGGCCTCGTCAATCCTGACACCCGGCTTAGCATATTAAACTCAGCGTAGCGCTATTCCGGCTGACCGCTGACGTGCGACTATTACTTATCACGAGCCAAGGATACAGCATCGCACTTTCGACCACTTCGATACGCCTCGAAGCCAAACTCTCTCAGCCACAGCCCTTCGAATTGAACGCTTCGGGGCAGAGCCCACCGATTAATACGGGTGGGGGTTAAAATTTGGAAGGATCGATATTTCGAATGGCCGATGTATCGAAATTTCAAACATGCGAAAACAAAATAGCGAAAGATAAAGTGTATGAAATTTCGATACATTAGCCATCAGAAATATCGACCCTTCTAAGTTTTGACCCCCACCCATTAATACCACCTAACAAAAGTCCCGAAAAAAGTGACCTACGCCGTTAGAGCCCGAGGACCAAGTCCAGCCTCAAACATTCCGAGTTCGGTATCACCGGAGCAGACCAATAATTATTAGCGAAAATTAGCCGACGATGATCGTCGCTTTCTTTTTGCCGTTAATGCGCGACTCGTTAATCATCCGCCTAGCCAGGCGCATAAACACGGGTTGTTATCAGAGGTTCTATTCGCGAGCCAATCTCCTCAGGGTCCGCAGAATTTGTCGGGCGATTCGTGGAGGTTGATTTATCGGGGCCCGGACTCGAGACCCGGGATCAAAACACCGCGCCGCGATAATAAGCCGCGAGAGACGGAAGAATCGAGATGCCTTCGCCCATATACGGAGCGAAAGTTACCCACGCCAAGACCCGGGAACAGGGACCGGTGACTCCCCCACCTCCTCACCGTAAGGCCATAACCCATTTGTCCCGCGGGGACTTTTCGTTGTCCGCCATTTCTCCCTAATTTTTTGGAGAAATTTTACAAACGCTCGTTTTTTCCTCACCGATTGCCGTTGACTCATCGCTAGCTTCTAGGTAAGTTAGTTTTTCTCAGACGAAAGGCAAGAATTGTCCGCAGGCTTAAAACGGGCCCCTTTTATTTTCGTTGGTCGACGTCACGCGAGCCCAGGACTACCAATTGACGCCGAATGTGTGCCGTATAAGGGTTATGAAAGGAAATGCAATTTTTATTTTTTCGTCACATCTACCTTGGGCGATAAGTTCGGAAGAAAAATAAAGACGGAGACATATCGAAACAATCTCTTGAAACCTAGAAATCAACTGCGCATGCGCCAGTTTTATCGGCTGTTCGTGCAGGCTGACCATCCGGAGTTTCGGCTGTCAAACTGATTCTAGCCGCGATGTTGTTGATACGAATTTTCGAGGTTAGATTCTCAAATAATTGAGGTAGTAACTCGGAAAGGTTTAGGAAGCATTTGTTTTTGGATCGGAAAGTTGATTCTTCAAAGAACGGTCGGCATTTAACGCTTATGCTCTTTGAGAATTAAAACATACACATTTTGTGTAGGTTGGCCCGCCTGCATCGCGGACAAGAATATCGCTGCGGTAAGATTTCGCCGACCAATGAGATCGAATTATTTGGCGCGTGCGCGGTTGATTTTCAAGTTTCAAGAGATTGTGCCGGTATGTAATTGATTTAATCAGCTGTAACAGTCGGCGGTCCAGTTTGCGAGTCCCTAACCTAAGGCAAGCGGGACAGACGATGAGTGTACGCCGATATACTCGAGGTGTATAGGAGTATTTATAACTCTGACTAAATTTGCACCATGTATGGAAGAAGGCCGAGGATGGTTGTTTAAGATGGGAGTTTGATTTGGTCAGAATCATCGTTGGATTTCTAAAACAATTCCAAATCCAGGAATAGGCATGCGCGCCGCGTGCGAATATTGTTATAATAATAACGCCAAGTCGGATAATTTCGCAACCGCGAGGTCCGGTCGATGGATTTTGGCGCGCGGCGAGAAGGAGAGAAGCGGATACAGGCGGTTCGTTGTATAAGAAGAAAAGTTTACACGCGTGTCTGCCCGGCTGGAACACATTCCGTACGTCAGCTAATGATAAGTTTATCTTTCGCCTTTCTACGCTCGGAAAATAAATCATTGCAGCTGAATACGCGAACTAATAGAACATACGGACACAGATTACTAATTGCGCAAGTGAACGATGATGAGCTGGATTCCTTCCCGGTGTTCTCGCTAATTATTCGACAAACTAATTATCGTATCACGAAGTCAGAAACGGTAGCACTCTTATTTCGAGAAACGACGTTGTACTGCGCAACTGTCCATGAATTGTTGAAACGTTACACGAACTGCACGAACGCACGAACTGTCCTTGTTTTTTTTTAACTAAATGTAAAAATGGCGCGACAAAAGTATCGCAGGCATTTAGCGATGCATCGATTAATCGAGTCCAAATAAATAATCAAGCATGACTCGATTAAATTAGTAAAAAATAATCGATTTGTCGATTGTTTCGAATTTTTTTAAAACGGTGCATTCGAAATCAAAATTTGGTAAATTTGATTTTGGAAAAGTTTCTTGATAATTTATAGCTTCGTTTCAAATTTTTTTCTAATTTCAGGTAAAAATATTCATTTATTCTTCACTTATTATATAAAATAGGTACTCAGTAAGTAAGACAATGACAATAATTGATACTGTAATCACATAAATTGTTATTATATTGCGTCGTTGATAGGAGTGAATAACAAAAACCGATTGTGAGGAAAAATAATCGATTAGACCGGATTAATCGGGAAACAGTAATCGATTTAATCGAAAACTGATTACTTATGGTCATTCTTACAATAGCAGTAGACGTTTTCCATAAAATCATCAGCAAGAGGTTTTCACGGTAATGAGCAAATGTTTAATAATTCCCTGAATTCCGCACCAGGATGTCTGATTACTCTGTGGATTTTACCACTGATCAACGGCTGGCTCTGTTCTCATGCAAACCGCAATAATACAAAGTCCATCTCGGAATTGGATAACCGCTAAACGTTCTTTCCATAATCAAATCACAGAGTCGAGAAAAGTTTGAGGGGCGTTTCGCACCAGCTAATAGATAAAAAATATGTCTTTGCGTTCCACTTTCCTGTTGATCGATATTTCTCCCGTTTATTGAGAGGAATTGTTTCTCATTTTTTTATTTCCTCCTTCTTTCTTTACGCTTCCAGCCCGACTACTACAGAGACGCTCCGCACTTCAGACGCGTCGGCGAGGGACCGCAGTATCGTCTGGAAATTCCCTACGCTAAGATCGACTTCACAGGAACATATACCGTAATCGCCAAGAACTGTCATGGAGAAGCGAAGGCGATAATATCGCTCCAGATCTACGCCAAAGGTCAGTCGCCGATTTTTCCTCCTCCTTATCTTCCGAACGGGTGTATGTACGTTGAAAAAAAAAACCCAATTACGAATTCTTCGCAAAACTGATCGCGAGATATGCATAGGCGTAGTAATTCGCACGAACGTGCGCCTGGTTCGTTTCGAAATGAGGTTGAACACGCGGCCATTGCGCAATCCAAATATGTGGAGTTGTTTTTTCGACCAATATATTTTTGTCATGGAATCGTTTTGTTTCTTGCATTACTCGTCCTTCTCTCATTCTTTCTCATACTACGACTTGTTTTTTATCATACATGGCTCAGCTACAAATAATACCTAGGTGAAATTCCAGTCCGGGTTGTATCATCGGTTGATTAGATATGCCAGACGCGTTCTGGAAGGAGGCCTAATCTGTAGGCGAAACTATTTGAGTATTCGGTCTGCAACTTCCCTGTAATTTTTATCATTTCGGGAGGAGAGGAGGAAGAGGGGGGAGGGAAGAAAAATGGAACTAAACTTGGTTTGAAAAGAGTTTGTAATCCTCAGAATTATGTACGCATAACCATGGTTTTAGAAGCTTGAGTATGAATCCTGTATTCAGCGTGCATTGAGATGCTGTTGGTGTTGGAACGTGTATATGTGAGATATTAAAAATCAGAGTCACGTACGCACTTCCGTCTCCTCCATTTATATCGGTAGCACGAAATACCAAAGAAGGTGCTCGCTGCAATACTGCAGAGTGACACACATTAATATTTATGGATTTAAATTTGCATCGGGATTTGCGGTGTAATTTATTGAAACTGGGAAAACATATCGTTGCGGGTACGTACTTGCGACTCGCTTACGAGGCGCGTTAATACGACACACCTAAATACCCGTCATCAGGTGCGGAAGATTTTTGATGAAACGAGGAAACGAGGATGCGGCAGTGAAACTTCTTTACGATGCAAAATATCGATTAAACATCTCTGATTTGCTTATCAATTTTGCTTGACTTGCGAAACGCCGATTGAATTTCCTTTCTACAATCGTTGTTATGTGTGTATTTTATACAGCGGATTAATCGTCGAACATCCATTACCAAGTTCGTGTCAACATTTTCCTTATTCGTATTTTATTCAATTACTACGCAGGCGGCACTCTTTTTGCGATGATTTTTTAAACAATTCCATTTGCTATTGAGCATAGGTACACGTGTACAATATAAATTGAAAGACCAAAACAAAGGGGGTCTGTATCAATTAATTACAGGACTGTTAAGCAATTCTCTGACACACGCTGTACAAACATTGATGCAAGCAGCTCGGTCAACTTACAACTTACGTGGATACACTCACGTCGATGAGATATCTAATAGCGGGAAATCTTACGCAAAATTGCTCACGTTTTAAATTTATGCCTCTACCGTAAAAGGCATAATGGGCTGCTCGTACGATTTACATAATAGGGCATAACTGGACGTGTGTTTATTTATGCGATGCTCTAGCCACTTTGACGGCGTGGTTCAATTATCGGTTTGCCGATGTTGAGGGTGCTTCAAACTATTCATACACCATCATCTGCATGAATCAATACATAAATTTATCTCGATACGTCGGGTTTACGCATGATTTTAACTTTTTTTTTTGTGGCACCAATTTTAGTTTTGTCACACGGTATTCGGTACGTAATTGCAAGTTCCGATGACCCAGACTCCGCGAGTTTGCGAGTTGGAAAGAAATAAGGCAAATGTTACGTTAGGCTTTGGCATATTATACAACCGAGCGTGAGAGATCGAGTCGCGTGGGTGACGGACAGATGTGTCTCTGCCCCATTATGAGAGTCGAGAGTGTGACGAAGCGAGCACTCGACTTTACGAAACCTTTTCACTGGTGTCTATTTTCAGGTCAGGGCAAAGAAGACAGGATGGATCAGACCTCCGTCAAACACGGGTCCGTACTTTTTTTCAATCACTCCTATATGATACGTAACCTCGAGGTATTGTAATACAGCTGTGAAGTGAAATGTTAAAATGACCAGTTTACAATTGCAAAGTTCAAGTGTTTCGAATCATCGGTGTGGAAACTAAGCTCGCGTCAAAGGACACTCGCTTCTTTGCGTCTGCTTCGTGCTTTCGAACGCACGAATTTATATTGGTATCTTAAAAGTCAAATCTTCTTGGGACCGGAAAATCGGACTCTCAAGTTAAAGAGACTGGATCGTTCAGGGGTTATACTTAGTCAGGATGCCGGAAAAAGCGATTTGTCAAGGATTTTTCGTGAAGAGTCAATTGCATTTATTAATATGAAAATTTATGTACATGTGACGTAACATTGAACTTGGATTTGATATTTTTTAGTTGTAAAAATAATTATTTTCAAAGCTGCTATGCTCTAAATAAGGCGTCTTGCGGTGAGCAAGATATCTCTTGGCTGGATCACCCAAAATCAAAAATCAAAACAGATTTAGTTTATGTAAGGCATTATCTGGCTTCTCAGAAAAAAAAATTCGCTTTTCCACAAAAATTTGCGTCGTAGTTTGTTTATAAAATGTAAAATATTCACCTTCGATTAAGGACTGAAAGATATAAAGCTTGTGTAAAAGTTTAAGATCGATCAGTTCAGCCGTTTCCGAATAATCTTGCTCACCGACTTTGAAAATACAATTTTGAGAAAAATGCGTCCAATGTTTCAAAAGTACTTTCAAGCGCTCCGGGGCGTCTTTGCAAATGTGCGCGTAACTTCGAGAATATTTGCTGGGTCTATATGAAATTTTCTGCGTATATACTTGAATACATGTATGTACATTACGAAACGGAGATTTAAGAAAATCGATTTTTGAAAAATCCAGACTAGATATAACCCGTTAAAATTTCACTTCACAAAAGCTTGTACGAGAGTTAAAAGTACTCCGTGAACCTCAATGTTTGATCACTCTCCACTGCAGGAAGGTCGTGACATTGCCCCTGATAACGAGAGAACTCCGAGATCTGAGATGCTGCGACGGTGACGCTGTCACTTTGGAGTGCAAAGTGCATGCGACGCCAGTACCGGATATCCGCTGGGAGAAAGATGGAAGGGTGAGTAAAGAATCTATGCGTTAATTCTCAGACACCTCACAGTAGTCGAAAACGGGGTAAGTTGTTTCAAAAATGGCCAGAGAACACCGTTTGCGCCGAATTTTTTTATTACTTTTATTTTCAATAAAAAAGTTGACAAATTTTCAACAAATTGTCGAAGGCTATTTCTTAATAGATAAATTTAATTTATCTTAACCTCGACCCCATTTTCCAAAATTGGCAGTTTAAATTAACCCTGAAATAAGATCGATTTACTCAGATTCATAATCAGAAGCCCAAAAAACCCACGAGTAACAAAATTCAAGCCAAAATGTTGAGTAGAAAAATTTGCGACTCAAAAGATGAATTCACATAGCCATTTTTTCGAAAATGGGGTCGAAGTTATGGAAAATGAAATTTTTCTTTTAAGAAACGGGCTCCAATAATCTGCTGCAAATTTTCCAACCTTATTATTTAAAAAAAAATAGTTCCGATTCCAGTAGAGATACCCGTTTTCTAGCCATTTTTGAAACAACTTACCCCGTTTTGGACCACTGTGGTACCTGCAGCCTGACCTAACTCATTTCTGATCTAAATCTCGAAGCTTTTGCCCCTCGGCGGCGACTTCACGACGGAATTCGACGGGGAAACGGCTCAACTGAGCATCCAGCACGTATATCCCGAAGACGAGGGCGAGTACACCTGCGTCGCGTATAACGATCTTGGAAAGGCGTTCACATCCGCCTGCCTCGTCGTTGACGGTGAGCACACTATTGATAGCAAGTTCAATTGCCGATAATATGAACTAAATGAAATCGATTTCAGTTCCCGAAGAGAAGGAAAACGCCCTGAGTCAGCACCTGAGGCGGCCTGTAGGGCTGCTTTCGGCAGGATCGACGCCAAGGTCAACCCCAAGGTCAACTCCGATCCGCAGCTTGTCGCCGTCGGTTGCACGTAAGTTAATTTGACGATGAAAATCAGTTGCGTTCAGAGTCTGTTGAACGGTTATCACGGTTCTTTTTTGTCTTACACTTCGATTCCAGGCGGCAGAGAGTTCCGGACGCCTTCGCAAGCCCCGCAAACGAAACGACTAAAGGTCACGGCGCCAAAGTTTTACGCAGTGCCGCACAACCGGGTCGCCGAAGAGGGCGAAACCGTGCGGTTCCAATGCGCCGTTTCCGGGCATCCGACACCCTGGGTTACCTGGGACAAGAACGGTGTCGTGGTTACCCCCAGCACGAGGATATCCGTGAAGGAACGGGACGACGTCAGGGTGCTTGAGATATCGGAAGTGACCGTCGAGGACGCCGGGCTCTATCGCGTCACCCTGGAGAACGACGTCGGACGTGTCGAGGCGACTGCTAGGCTCGAGATCATAGGTGAGTCTGAGACGGTTGGAGTGTCAGCTGAAGTGAAGGAGAGGCTATGAGTGACGTCTGAGCGAGAGCTCGTGATCTAACCGATTTCGATCTCGGCGTTCGCTCGATACTGGCGGTAGGGAGAAATAACAAATTAGAGAACGTTTTCGCCCTGATGAAAGTCCAATTATAAAACGTCTTGAAGGTCGTTCGGTTGGTGAAAAGGATGAAATCACCGATTACTCAAGCCTTTGGCGCTCCGCAGCGTGCGATTAATTAATTAAAACCAATTATCCCTGCTTTTAATTCGCTCCCTAGCCTCGGTCAGGCGTTGGCTACTTATGGATCGCTCTGAAATGCGGTCGAAAGTTTGAACACTTTTTATCTTTTTATCCTCAGGTCGCCATGGATCCGTCAGTCGAGGCATCAGGGCCAGAAGCGCATCACCCAGGACGTATCCAACCTTCGGAAGAAGTCTACTCGGCTCAGTGGCCAGAATTAACGGCCGTTTGCAGTTGCAGTGTGATATAAGAGGGTCACCGTCTCCGACGCCCTCCTGGTACAGGTGGGAATGGAAAATGACGACAGTAACGATTAGCTATGAGCCTTGCAAATAGACATACGTACAGATCCCAATACCAACATTTTACCGACATTTTTAGCTACTCTGAGAAAAGGGTTTGTGTCCAAGCTATGAAGCGGCTAAGAATGTCGGTACAGTGTCTGTATCAGGATCTATACGCAGAATCCCTCTTGTATGTCTACTCTTGCAATAGTAAAAATTAGTAGTAAACGAATCATGAACTCTGTGTTTGATCAGAAATGGGAAACCCCTCGAACGGTCCGACCGAATCAAGAGATTCTTCGACGGCCGCACAACCCGGGTCGAGATTACGAAAGTCAAGGCCACAGATGCTGGACAATACACGTGCCAGGCAACAAATGTCATGGGAACGACGAGGAACAGCTGTCTGGTAAAACTGTTTTATCTATATTACGTGAGACCAGAAGAGCTTATTTCGCATGAGAAATTCTACGCCTCCTAAATCTCGAACCTTCTACTTCTTTGAACCAGGTCACAGTCCTCGATGCTGATGACCCTTCAACGGCTGACAGAGACCCGCCAAAATTCGTTGACGAACTTCCCGAGGAGTCGATTGTAATGGAGGGACATTCCTACGAGCTGCAGGTTAGACTCTCCGGTAAGTGCATTGTCGCATCCAACCGTGAATCTCGATTTTTTACCTACCTCACGGTGCCAACGCTGCTTGCACGGGTTACAGGAACACCGCCGTTCGTCATCTCCTGGTTAAAGGACGGCAGGGAGGTTCCGGACAGCGATTATTACAGGTACGTGGTGTACGGTGACGGTGGAGTCGCCCTTCGCCTCTCGGATGTTTACCCTCAGGATGCCGGGGAGTACACTTGCCTGGTGCGCAACGATTTCGGAAAGGCAAAGACGAATGGGCTTTTCGCAGTCCAAGACTACAAGGGTGTCCCGAAGATGGCCCTTCACTTTACCAAGACACCAGTTTCCGTCCTGACCAGCAAGGGAGCCACAGTACAATTCTGTGCCAGGGTTCAGTCAGGAAGACCAGCCGAGTTCAAATGGACGGTGAACGGAAGGGACGCGAAGGTTCTGACCAAGTGCAAGGTGTGTCTTAGAATCTTGAACACATAGTACGTGGAAATTTCACAACGTTATCCTTCGCAGATGGAGAAAGACGGGTCAACGAGCATCCTGCGAATCACTGGGGTGTCATTGCGGGAGGTTGGAGAGGTTCGATGCACGGCTGGAGTAGCTGGAGGTCGAGGTCCGACGGTCAGTGCGACGGCAAGACTGGACTTTGACCTGAACTCTGTACCGAGGTTGGAATCTCCGGCGAATGAAGAAGCTGACTATGCCGATGGTGCTGCGGCGTTTATTCGTAGGGACGTGATAAGGCGCTCCACCAGATCGAGTCCCGGCTCACCGTTGGTTAAGAAGAAACGAGAAGCTCCAAAGCCCCCGGGAACTGGTAAAGAAAACAAACCTGCCGCCCCAACGGTCACGTGGCCAACGCCCAGGACCCCCGTTTTTAAGCGTCGCGTAATCCCAGAAGCCGCAGGTAGGAAAAAAGTACCATACGGTGAGGAGGGTAAAGCTTGTTCGAGCTTAAGACGCACGCAATCATTGGAAAAATCCTCGACGGTTGGTTCGAGGTTAACTAAAACGCGTTCGTCGCTGAGGGAGGTAAAGAAGCTGAAGGAGAAGGCACCGCTCTCGCCACTAACCTCGAACTCGGTAAAGAAGGTCGAGGTCGCCGAGAGAATCTTATCACCGGAGAGAATGGTCGGCGTGCCGGTGATCGACGTGCCCAGCATGGCGGTGCCGGAAATGAAGGAACAGGGAGAGGTGTTTACGTCCGCGAAACAGGAGGCGGAGGTCGTGGTCAAGGACGATACAGAATCGGTGACGAAGGACGAAGGTCAGGACGACGGTACGATTGAAAAGATACTCTCGTCGGCCAGTGACAACGTGCAGATGGTGCTCAGGAAGTTCAAGAGTGAACTTGGAAGCAGGGAAAACTTGCGAAGGTCAAACTGCGACAAGACGCTCGTAGAGGAAACATGCGGCAGTCTGATCACCGCCAGAACATCATCGGTCGGTGACCAACTAGTCGTCGACGACTCGCCGGCCATCAAGTGCCTCAGGATTCTCGAGAGGTCTCAGTCCCCGCCTGAGGACATCAAGAAGAGACTCGCCGAGGTCCGTCGACCCAGTCTCGAACGCTTCGAACCCGCCCTCATCCTCAAGGCTCCGTCCGACATCACGGCTCTTCGGGGCGCCCGCGTCGTCCTCAGAGCCACCTACAAAGGACACCCGGAACCCCGTGTCAAATGGCTCAGAGCGGTGAGAGTTTATTTTTAACCCTTTCAGTCACAAAAAGTTCTTTTTTTTATATCCCATTAAAAATCCTGCATTTTTTTGCATTCTTCGGTAAGAAAATACTCAATCCTTGAAATGATTAGGACTGTTTGTAAATTCATAATTGTTTATAATTGTTATAAGTAAAGATATGCAAAAACAAACATGATATTTTCGTGAATGTAATTCGTTAGTGGAGAAATTTGATGATAAACGTATACTAAAAATGCTTGGGATTCGTTGATTGGCAAACAGAGATTTCAGAAGAGCCATTAGATTTATAAAATTCAATGCATGGGGGTAGTTTTCACCCACCTTAGGGATGCGTATAGACAGTGTTGGAAGCTGCATCTATTCTCGGCCTAAAATCGTACTCTCTCAAAATAAATATTCATGTAAATCTCATCAAAAACACTGTCTAAAACATTGATGAGGTTGATAACTCACCTAGTTTTCACCCTATTTTACGGGTTATTTTTAGTCTTATTAAATTTTGGACGTCAAATTCGCATTCACTGTCGAAAAATACGTACGAAACGTATAATTGCACGTCCTTGCAGAAAAAAAAAAAAAAGAAATTGAATTGCATGATTGAAAGGGTTAACCGACCTGGGATTCTTCGTTTGCATATCTCACTGTCGTGTTTATCAGTATCTTTATACGTTCAGAGTTGCCGACGTGCGCCAGCCTTTTGCGAATCGTTCAGTTACTTCTGCCTGTCTCTAGTGAATCCGGATCAATAAATTGTGCACTCGCGTTGTTATTGATGAGGATCGTTTACTGCGACCCAATTATTTCGCCTCCCACGTCAGTCAAACAGATTTCAATTTCTATACACTGTTAATTTTGTATGATGCAAATTTTTTATGTTTTCTTTATACTATCATTCGATACGAGGCGTCAAACTGATGTCGCTTATTATGAACAACTTAGAAGGGAATATTTCTATGACCAGAACACCACTCGACTGATCATTTTCGTAGTCTAGCCTCCTCGATAGTATTCAACATCAATCCGTACCTTACGGTTCAATTTCATTCGAGAATTGTCAGGAGTAAAACAATTGTATTGAAATCAAGCGAATTAAAAATCCCGAACATAATTTTTTCCTGTGCAAATTGAAGGGAAGCGTTAGAAACAGAATCGTGATCAGCAAAATCAACTGATTGGTCACTTGGTTCTAGACTGCGCTGTCAGAGTGCTGCTATAATTCTGTCAGTATAATCGTCTACAGCGAGGGGAGGGGGGAATAAATTCCATATGGAAATGAAAGAGCTTTTGTAGAATCAATCGAGGACTGCAAAGCACTAGAGGGACCGAGTAATTTATATCGATCGGAGAAATCAAAGTGCACTTGATCTGACTTCGAGAGGTTCGAGTAACGACGAGTCGTCGAGAGACAGCTGCGGCTACGAAGTAAGCTGAGGATGATTAAAAATGGAGCTAATTTCCCAATCGATAAAAATAACCGGCGTGAAATTCGCCCACGTATATATTCTTTTCTCTTCCTTTCTCGACGTTCCTCGGCAGCCGCTTTGTCTTCCCATTCACTCGGTCGACACACGTACGCGACTAGGACGTCACTAGGGCAATTTGCATTCCAGAGATGTTGCATATGTATATCTTGCTACCTACCTGCTCGTGGGCAACGGAATCGTACCGGGTGCGGATCGCTGTCATGTACGTAGGAATACCCTCGACTTCTGGCGTGTTAGAAATGCAGAAATGCATTATCATAAAAATCGTGTCAGTGTATGAATAAACGGTGACAGAATTCTGTCCTGCCAAGTTATTCGTCAATAGAAACTTCTCCGCCTTCCATACAATGCCGGCACATGGGCACGCGGACGTCAGAGACATTGTTACTCGGTTATTCCGAAACAGTGCAAAATGTACAAAGAGTCGAGAGTCGGCATTCGCAGCGATTGCGTAAGTCTGCGACAGGAGGATGATGCTCGATCTCTTCTGGTCGAGAACCGTTCGAGGTTCGAAATAACGTCGAGGGGCGAATCGGCGAATTAAGAGTTATCAGGGAGAGCAAAGGAAGGCGGGTGTCAGCTATGCAGCCTTGACACCCTCCGCGGTTTCGCATTTCGCGTTTCGCCAAGAAAGACTCATCTCCAGTGTCACCAGTGTTCCGCCTTTGAGCGCAGCGAAGGATTCTGTTACCGCGTTTAGCGTCCTTCTAGAATCTCGTACGAGGTCGGAGCTTCGGGAATATTATGGCATGATAGAAAATCGAACCATGTTTCAACCTTATTATTCTCCCTTGTTACAGGGACGGGAACTGATCCCTGATGAGAAGGTTGGAATCACCAGCGGTGGCGGTGTTTCCTGCCTGACCTTGGACAGCATCACGGCCGATCACGCTGGGAAGTACATCGTGTCGTTGGAGAACGCTCTCGGACGTGACTTCAAGCACGCCAGTGTCGCCGTCGAAGGTATCTGCACGTTTTTTTTATTGTCCTGAAACGTTTTCCGACACGTCGTCCTAATTGTTGTCTAAGAATTTCTTTTCTCGATCGCTTATCAAAAAATACTACGAAACGAAGAGTTTCGAGTAAATGATCCATTATCCGAGACCGAGCTCTTGGCCCAGCGCCAACTATTTACTTCGTTAATTGTATCCCTGGAATGAATGTCAGGTTCTGAAGATCACGCACAAACTGGTGCAGTATCATTACCGTTGGACATGTTTTGGCATTTTTTGACATCGGCAGAGAGGAAAGGAAATTAAAAGTAATCGCGGAACGATTTTATTCGCCTTTTATCTTAACGGTTATTGGGTACTTTTGATTCGCGAAGAAGAAAAAACCGTTCATCGTTCGGCTGACCCAAATAATGAGAGACGAGTTAGACCACCGATAATTGATTTAAATTGTTCACATACCGAGAGCATAAATACTGCTGATAAAGAGGTAATCGTAAGAACTTTTGTCCGTTATAATCAAATTCTGAGGAAACAGTTAGACATTTATTATAAAACTACTTAATAAGTAATTAGGCGAACATGCGCCTTCCTACCATATATTAGTACAAATGACACGCTCGCGTGAACGTTCGATATCGTTCAAAGAGCTTTCAATTCTCTGCTAAGGAGCCGTCGATAACATACCGAGTTATTCAGTTCGTTAGGTGAAACCGTCGAGAACAGACGTCGCTGAAAATCTCCGCTCCTGAACTACCATTTGCGGTAAATAAAACTCAGATCTTTAGCTTTTCGCACGACTCACATCACGGCTAGAAACCTATACTCCGAGTAGAATTTTTATAAACAAGTTCCTGCTGTTTTTTACTATTTTTCATCTTCGGCAAAGTCGTACATAAATAGCCGATTCCGGTATTATCTTATTTTTTCCTAGTCGCCAACTGGTGAACCTGCAAATACCGTATGCAATAAAATTTTAGAGATGCGCGCGCAGCCGCTTGATACCGACGTAAAGGCAAGACCGTGTGGCAAGTAGACAAACCTCGTATCAGCCAGACATGTGCGCGACGCGCACCAGTTCAGTGCTGGATTCGCGCTAAGGTATATTTGCGAGTAAGTTGTACAAAAATTTGTAAAGCGTAGGAGTCATTCTTTTTTTTTTTTTTGTGTGTGTACTGTGCATGTTTTTACAATTGTGGCGAAGTTCGTAAACACACTATATTCGAACCTAACTGAGACGACGTGCATATAATCGTGAAAAAATATGCAAAACTTTTTATCCACGTTGACGTTTCCGTTTACCAGTGTAGAATCAAACACCGTCAGACACTGATCACTGATCTCGACGTCACATTGTTCGGAGAGAAAGAATTCGCTAATACATTGACAGAGATACAGAGATCACAGATTGCACTTTTAGTGGACGATACATCGTTACGTTTCCTTATCATCGCCGCGATAACGCGGCGTTAAATATCTTAGGCGAAATTGTACAGGTGTATTTATATTTCGAATGGAGAATCGGTTTATTTCGACACCGTCGAGTCTTGCGTAAGATTTTATTCACCTCAAAATGTTTGGCGTAAATGATGCGTGATTCGATCCGTTGACCAAAACCGACGTAAAAAAAAAATCGGGGATAAAGTGTTCGAGGAAAACAAATCGAGTACCTGAAAGACTGTGAAGTTTCGCTGAACGCAGGCTACGATAATTTTGTTGACTCACATTGGGACCGACGATGACGTGTGACCACGAGGCATGTAAGTTTGTACATAATCGTTATTTGTATACCATCATGGGTTCCGATACTTTCTGTTCCTCCGTGTTTCATCGGCGTGTTACCGTTCTCCACTGACATCGCGCTGCCGACTGCACGATCTAAATGTACACAGATCGTTACCGTGTATAATATGCACACAGCTGCGTTACTAAATTGCGTTACAAGCATAGTCTCGATTCGCAATTGAACGCGTGGCGGTACAACTTGTTTAACTTTTATGTAGTAGATGTGTATTTGCACGGGTCGATCAAACGACTCCATCCAGACTCTGTTTCAAGGTTGATACCAGCTAATTCCATCGAGCGTTTTCATTCGGGAATGCGGTTGAAAAGCCAGATCCGCAGATCGCGTGGAAATAGAATACATCGAACCCCACAATGATCCACCGTACAAAGCTCACGACCCTGTTGATGAACTTAAGCAGAATGAGAAAAATTGAATTCCTCCGCAAAACAAGAGGCCAAGTAAAACAATTGATGAGTAACAATCCGACGTCTTCGTGCTCCGACTTGCTTCACTACTGATGGAATTTTGTTTTTCATGTGAATTTCGTGTACAACAAGACAATGTTATCAAACTGCGTCGATAATTAGTGATCATCTTTTGAAATACCGCGCCGAATTCCAGACGCCCACGTTTTGTGGGATTCAATTTTTTCTCCAATCCCCTTATTTTCCCCGTGGATATTATACGCCGAAATGCATCAAATTTTCTCATCAAAATTTTTGGCGAAAAACGTTGAGAGTTATTTGAACTTTGTACAGTTCAATGGTCGGCTCCATGTAATACCGAAAATGACTGCACTGGTGTGTGTTTTACGAAACGAAGGAGCTCATTACCATCGAGATGCTCTATGTCATGTCAGCCGAAAACGAAGCAACGATATTCCAACTACTTTGCAAGCCGTGCCTATAAAGCTCTTACGTAAAGATAAAAATTTGAATATGAACAGCTAGAAGCGACGAGGCCTCGTCGTTGGTTCGTTATAGTTAAACATCGCGTATGACGATCAGCATGCGAAAATGTGGCACACTGGTGTGCCCGATACAAAACTAATGCAAAAAAAAAAAAAAAAAAAAGCGCGGGAGAAGAATAAAGGAAAATAAGAGACGAGAAAAAAAAATTCCTACCACTCTCGTTTGTCTCCCTCGAAAATCCACGCGTGCATATATTACCGCACAATAGCGCAGGTCTCTTCTAGGCATCGCCTATCAAACAATAAACACACACATACGCATGTATCAGTTCCACACGGGCAGCGTTAATCAAGGCTTAAAATTAGTATCTATGTTTATGACGACGTCTCGGTTAGGCCAAGAGTCTGTATTATTGAATTTAGAATTTTATTGGCTGTTCACGCACATCTGCCTCGACGATTTCTCAACGCTGCTTCGACACGTCACGATGCAGAGCGTTTTGTTCCACCGAGAATTTCCAACAAACAAATACCGTACTTTGTCTGCCGCGTGTCACATACCGCTCATTAATTTCAACAAATGATGGCCCACCGCTCTTCAACTACAGAATGAAAACATGTTAATCTCCATTCAGTTTACCTCGGTTCATCACAATTGTTTGCTGTTATTGTCGGAGATGAGAATCACGCCAGTTCACTTCATGCTACTATGCCATGCAGCCGTTTATTGTGCGAGCAGTCTTCGACATCGTCGAAATATTTTTATGTAACGGCTAATCGGGTCTTGTATAAATCGATTACTTCAATCAACGTGATCAAGTTCTTTCGTTGGGCTACTTTAAGATGCATAAATTCATTTTGATCCGTTGAGATAATTCGTTACGCAATAAACCAACACCCAGATGGAAATTCCGCAGATAGCTTTATTATCTACTTTACCACTCTCAACAAATGATTAACTTACTAGCTTAGCGGGAATGGTGAAAGGGAAAAATCAATTTGATATTAATTTACTTTACCGTCTAGTCCATTATGGAAATAGTTGCGATAAATGGCAATGTGTTCAATGCGATCTTAATATACGAGCATTATTATCACTGATAACTGATGAATTGACCCGATCAGTTTGACTTTTGAGATAAACAACGAGTAGTCGAGTATTCGATTGAAGAATCTTGGCCTACATCGGGTCGAGATCTTCGCCAGCTGACGGATTGCATTGCGAGTTTATCAAAGAAACGACGTTTTACCGTAACTGCGAATAATCAGTCCAATATATTCTTATCAGAAGAATATCAAAATACCCGCGTTCGTCGAGAGATAACGCGAGTATGGAACGGAATAAAGTTCAAGATCTGCACTGAGGCGTGACGAGTCATGAGAATATCGCACGCACCGTTATTACAGATACCCATGTACGACAACAATGAAAAGGTGCGGGGAAATATCGCGTTTCAAATTTCACGCACGAAGCTGCATGTTCGCGCGTGAGAGGTGATAAGACGAGGGTCGTTGAAGCTAAAATTCCTTGATAAACCAAACTCGAAGAGGAGCTGACGACACGCGCGTTTCACTGATTCGAACTTCTCAGGTCCCCCTGATCCCCCGGCTGGTTCCCCGGCAGTTTATCCCGGCATTGGTACCGCGACGGTAACCTGGAGGTCACCCCCCTACGACGGGGGTTGCATGGTCACCGGATACTGCGTGGAAATGCGTCGTTCCCACGAGACGTCGTGGACGGTTGTCGCCGAGGCGTGTCACTCCCTGAGCCACACCGTCAGCGACCTGACACCCGAGGATGTTTACCTCTTCAGGGTCAGGGCGGAAAACATTCACGGAGCTAGCGAGCCAGGTCCCGAATCGCGGCCAGTCACGATCGACGAGGATGGTGAGGACCCATTGGAGAGAAAGGTCCGCTCGCAATCGATCATTCGCTAATCGGTCAACGTTGTTCTTTTACAGAGGAGCAATTCAAGCCCGCCTTCGAAGCCCGCGAAGTATCATTTGAGGATGGACAGCTGTTCAAGGACCGCTACGAGGTCCTTGAGGAACTCGGAAAGGGTCGCTACGGCATCGTTCGGAAGGTCCTGGAACGGGCGAGCGGACAATATCTTGCCGCGAAATTCATCAGAGCCATCAAAGCGAAGGACAAAGAGCAGGTCCGAGATGAAGTAATGATCATGAATCTCCTCAGGCATCCGAAACTCCTTCAGCTTGCTGCGGCCTTCGAGAGCCCCCGAGAGGTCGTCATGGTTACGGAATAGTGAGTATAGTTCCTCGTGTGATTTGGCGATGGTTTGATTGCCGGTTCGATATCACGTATCGCGTGACCTCATGATCATTCGTTCATCCTCAGCATAACCGGTGGCGAACTTTTCGAAAGGGTTGTCGCTGACGATTTTACCCTCACCGAGAGGGACAGCATCCTGTTCATGAGGCAGATATGCGAGGGCGTCGCGTACATGCACGATAACAATGTCGTGCACTTGGATCTGAAGGTGAGTGTCGTCCGTTAGTGTCGCGACATACTGAGAGGTTCGTTCGAACGCTGTCCTTTACACTTTACTTCCACTCTGCAGCCCGAGAACATCATGTGCCACACTCGAACCTCTCATCAAATAAAGCTGATAGACTTCGGGCTGGCGCAGATGCTGAAGCCTGACACGCCCGTCAGGGTCCTCTTCGGGACGCCCGAATTCATCCCTCCAGAAATAATAAACTACGAACCAATCGGCACGGAAACTGACATGTGGAGTGTCGGCGTCATTTGCTACGTTCTGTGAGTATTTCTCACAAGGAGGGTAATCCAGGTCGATCTCTCCGATTTCATTTCTTTTGTAATATGTTATAGTAGACTAAAAACTAAGCGACACGTATTTCTTTTTATCCGCCATTAAACACTTTAAGAGGGTCAAACCATCCTCCAAAGTAAGGCATGTCAAGGGGTGATTTGGTAGTTTCAGCCACAAACACATAATATTTTTTAACGAATCCAACTAGAAAATTTTTCTCATAACGAAAAACGAAAAATGCAATTTTCTCAAATCAAAAAACAGAAACAGACCTTCCTTGTCGGTTCTTTTCGCTCTTCGGAAATATCAAGGAGGGGGAGTGAACACGTCACTAATGACTTTCGTCGTTTAGGTTGACCGGTCTCTCACCGTTCATGGGAGATAACGACGCGGAAACGTTCGCCAACATCACGCGTGCCGATTACGATTTCGACGACGAAGCATTCGATGCCATATCACAGGATGCCAAGGACTTCATAAGCGCTCTGCTGGAAAAAAGAAAGGAGTAAGTTTTTAGAATTAGGACAGGTTATCCATGCCAAAGGGATTCTTGTCCCGGGAAAATCAAGGGGACAGCAGATGTGTAGCCTCGTTTTTCTGCTGTCAGCGCATATTCAATATGACACTGACATATTTGTGGGTCTTAATAAAATGGTCGATTCATTGTCGACTCTGCAACGGTGGTAATTAGGTAGGAAAATAACGACGGTTGCCGTTTGATTTTCAGATTACGTATGTCGGCCAAACAGTGCCTTGAGCATCCTTGGATGGCCCAACACAGCGAAAGTATGAGCGTGGTTGCCTTGCCGACGGACAAACTCAAGAAGTTCATCATTCGAAGAAAGTGGCAGGTTGGTGTTAAGCTTGAATTTGTTCATGGAGTGATTTTCCGATAACGTTGCATGACGTTCGAGTGGCTTTGTTTACCGGACTCTGATTATATGTTTTACCACATAGACCGATGTAACATTCCATCATATTTTTAAATCTCAACAAGCCATTGACCTCGCTCTTGACGTCAATAACGTACCGATTGTTTTTCTTTCTTTGTTCTTTCCGTGTTTTGGTTTTTATTTTATCTGGTTCAAAAAGGAAGACGATGGAATGTGGAGATGACGCGCTAAGTGAGTAAGTAGCCAGTTTTGGTGCACGAGTGTTCATTAACCAGCACGTACCGTGTGTGTGTTTCGTTTGCCCTAACAGAAAACAGGAAATGCCATTCGCGCGTTGGGGAGGATGGCAACTCTGTCGGCAAACAGTAGGCGGAACAATTCAACGAACGAGTCTTCCTCGCCAACGCGGAGTTTATCGCCAATCGTCAGCCTCGAAGGAGGGATTTCAGCGTCGTCGAAACATGGAACCATCCAGACTTCCGATCCTGTCTACGCCCCAAAGGACGATACTCAAGCCTTGAGCGTTGACGAGGTAGAAAAGGATTCGGCGATACCGGACGAGTCTCTTGTCGAAAAGCTCTTGGAATCTACGAAAGTAGAGAACGAACCTGAAGAGGAGAAAATCGGAGACGAAGAGCGAGAAACCTCGGAGTTGCCTCCGCGAATAATCAGCAACGACGATTCTTGTCTAATTGATTCTAAAAAATCTCGTGGTAATATCGCCGGAAGAAATCTCCGGCTTGGAAAGTCCTCCGAAGGATTAACCGAGGAGGGTGTAAACGGCGGTGGAATGATGGACGACTATCTCGGAGTGAACATCGAGTTCTGCAACCTGAGCAAGTCGGAACCTGACGAGATTTACCTGTCGACTAACAACGTCGTCGAGCTTTCAAGCTCGAGCTCCGACGAACCCGACGAGACCTTTCCGTCCAGCGTCGTCGAGCCCGACGAGGACGACGTGAGTTCGTCGCGAAGGAGCACTGCCGAGATCGTTAACGCGACAATAATCGAGGACGTTCATCTGAACGGCTTCAAGGACGCGACCCTGAAGCGAACGCGAGCTTGCAGCGAGCGAAGCGACTCGGGGATCAGCGACTGTTCAACCGCCGCGCCCTACTCTCAGGGTGGAGAGCTTTCGAGCTTGATAATAGCCGAGGAAGACGAAGATCCTCACGGCGTGAAGCAGCGGACGACGACGAAGAAGACGTCGACGATCAGCTTCGAAACGAGCAAATCCCTATCGACTCACGGTACGAAACCTCGCGAAACGAAGCCGTCGGTCTGCGAGGCGGAACCGGAAGCCGTCGCCTCGCCCGGAGTCTCGATGACGGAAGAAAATCGCTCGACGATTTCTTACTATAACCAATTCTCGAGGCCGGCGTCGAACGGGTCGAACAGATCGTCTCTCACCGCGTTGAAATCCGCCTACGACGATCCTGATTTTAGAAACGGCTCGTCAAGGTCAAAGCCGAGACTCTCGGGTGGCCTCAGATTCCCCCGAGACATTCTAAAGTCAAAATTCGAACGATCAAAGTCGGTTTTCGACGTCGCGAAGTCACACGAAGCGATCGTTCCAACCCCGAAGACGTCCGACTCGTCCAAACACGAGTCACAAGCCGAGACCATCGCTTTACACAAATCTCACTGCACCCTCGGCTTCATTTCCCAACCCCAGAGCTCCCCGGTTAAGGTATCGCTTTGCGGAGACGACGACCGCGATCCCGAAGACCGTGCTGTCGATGCTTTTAGCGAAACTAACCCCGCGCCTGACATCCCAAACGTAAAACGCATCCCCACGCCTGAACAAAACCCGGACGCTGCGAGCGCTGTAACCACACCTAATAGCACGATCAAACCAACCTTGAAAAAGCTGCACCATTACAAATCTAACAGTGTATTTCTGGCATCCTCAGCCGTCGACGAGGGTCCGGACTCGGGGCTGATCCGGGCTCCCCCACGTGTTCACACCGGAAGCGTCAGTCGGACGGCGAGAATGTTCGAGAGGGAAGAACTATCGCCGGCGAAGGAGATCCCGACATCTCTCCCCCGGGTGACGCCCACCGTTCCCGGGAAGCCCCACAACGACCGAATCCAAAAGGCGTTTGCTTTTTGGAACAAGTAGCCGGACGCTGGAAGGAACGAACGATCTGCCGTTTAACGATATATCTCGATACCCCGATTCTTTAATTTCTATCCTTTGCCCCATCTCTTATATTGTTTTATTTTTTTTTTAACAATCACAAGCTTGATTATTATTTATTCTGATACATTATACATATTTTATTCCTGTTAATAGAAAAGTATGTTATAATAAGCCTTTCAGCTATCTTCGTATTCATAATCAACCTGCAGCGGATGATCTCGTGCATTTTATCGGTACGTTTTAAATCTGCAGCAATTACTTTCATCGCTATATCCATATTTTTAACTATCGTGATAATCCAATTGTTTATCCTCGTAATCAACCTGCTACCATGTTACCAAATTAAGTTTTATTTTTCTCAACGCCATTATTAGTACTACGTTAGTATCGTTATTATTTATGTTAACATTTTAGTATTATTATTATCTTACTTAGTCTTACTATATTACATTATTAATAATACTATTATTATACGTCTGGCATTTCACTCACTATTTCCACCTAGCGCCTGCACCTGTAGTATACCTGAAACTCCAGTGATCTTGCTTAAAGCACGAAACGATCCCGTGAGATTGAAATCCAATATCGATAACCAGTGCGGAAAATTGGCAGCAACAAAATTCTACAACTAGTATAAAACAAGAACGAGTAATGCGGGGAAAATGTTCTCCTAACATTATTTAAATGTTACTTATCGTCTGACAAGTTTATTTGTTTTATTTACATTCATTTTCTTCAACTAGATGAGAATGGAGAAATTATTAGGCCAAGGATACGATTATCGTATACGGATAATGCATGGGATCATCCTGCAGTTATTATCAGATTATTTTATGTAAATTCTTATAGGAAATACGTATTTATATTTATTTATCGTGGCGTAGTTAACGTATTGAATCAAACTCCCCGTACAATAATCGATGCGATGATCGTAACTAAAGTTTCAGAAGACACTCTTAATATATGTATAATCAATTTTATATGCAATACCTCTGTAGCTTCTTAAGATTTTACTGTATTTGCTATATAATATTTTAATTCATCGCATCTACCGTACTGTGACATACTGTACAAAATACGAGGGAGAAAATGTTTAGTAATAAAAAAAAAAAATTTAACAAAGACGTAACTATTTTGTACATAGATATAGAGGCCTATAATACAAATATACGCGTGAACACATTGATAATACAAGAAACGGTGAATATCTGGCTATGGAAGTAATGTTCCGGGGACAGGAAGGAGAAAAATAAGGATGTACAAGTTTCATTTTTTGATCGAATGTATATTGTTATGAAGAATTTTGGAAGAATCAATCTAATGTACAGTGCAGGAAGGAATTCATCGTTGAGACACACTGAATGCGTAAAAATATTGAAAAATATAACGATTTAGGTAAAAGTAAGTAAATTATAATATTCATAAATTTATCCCCCTCTTCGCAGACAATAAACTATTTTATTGAACGTTGACCGTGTTCGTTAATTGATTTATTGCAAAACGCGAATACCGCTATGGATTAAAATCCCGCAGTCGGAGGTAAATTCAGCTCTGTATTCAGTATTCGGTATTAACACCGGATCGCAATCAATACTCTGACAAAAGTATTACGTCAAGTGCTTACGGATCAACGACTGAGAGTGATTGCAGAATTGCATGATAGCTCATTCGGTGGCTTGGAAAGCTGGTCGAACTCGATGCCCAAGAACCAGCTTAGTATGACAAAAAACCGTTCTCTCCGATTGCTCAAGCGACTGAGCTAAGTCACGATCGATATTTTCATCATTTTAAAAAGGCTAAAATTTCCTCCGCCCCTCTAGCCGTCAAAATGATTCTCAACGGTGATCTGCTTAACCTGCGGTCAGGCTCCGATGCTCGGAGACCGGAAGTGAGTGTTCAAAGTTCGGTTTACGAGACTATTGAATTGAACACGCGCGGTGACGGCGATTTAACGAACCGTCAAATTGAAATTGTTATTCATCATCCTGTGGATCATCGGGACCGTATAATCGATTTTCTAATATCACACGTAATGCCCGACAAGGAGAACGATTCTCCTCTGAATTCAGTGGCTACGGGTTATTTTGTGCAGCGAGTGCACAATTTCTCTAAAGAGGACGAAAAAACTACGGTGGATAAACGTGGGTCAGGATAATAATACAGAGTTTTGTCCTTCTGGCGAATTCGATTCACAGATCTAATCCGTCACAGAACGGTTGTCCCAGGGATCGGTAAGTGAGGACCGAGATCTCGCCACAGCAGCTGCGTAGGCATGCCGACCGACTGCTGACCGAAACTGAAAGTATGAAATTGCAGAAATCTCCAGGAGTTAAGCGAACCGTGAATGGTCGAAAGGCTTATAAGCGGCGCCGAGTCTGAGGGACTGTTTAGTAATTTGCGATTTGTGAAAGCTGTTGTACCGTCCCTTCGTAAATAAACGGAACTACGATGTATCTGGTAATTAACAACGTCGAAAAATTAATGATCGCTAATCACCGTTACTATTGAACACAGTTGTACTGACCACCAGTGTGTATTTTTCAGAGGTGCGTTATCCTCGTGTCTGTTGTTACATGCTCTATGGGCCTGGAATTTGAAGGTAAGCGAAGGACAAACGTGAGTTAAGGTGGGAGGGGGTAGAGTTTAGACGGTCTAAAATCGTACCTATTTTTAGGAGTGTTTTTTTTAAGAAAATGAAAACACTATCCAATTTGTAACAGAGAGGATTAATTTTTTTCAGTTCTAAACACATTTTCGAGTTCGAGCTCTTAACCTAAGCGTTAAAAAAACAACTGTTTGGGACTAAAATTCAAAAATCTAGCCGTGAGCTCGAATCGATAACCGAGTTTTAAAGATTGTGTCAAAATTTCAAGTAGAACAGATGAATATTGACCGAAGAATCTACGCCACCGGATTGAAAACATGGTCGTTCGCTACTTATATTTGGATGAAAAAATTCTAAAATATTCCTGAAACTATAAATAATAGAGCCCTTAAACTGAAATTTCTCCAAGTGTCTTCATTATCTTGAAAAAAAAACTTCTAAAAATAGGTACGATTTTAGACCTTCCAGTCTGTACACCTCCGTTAACTCCGTTAGTTTTTATCCGTTGGTCAACTGTTCGTTCTTCCACGGCTGTGGAAAGAGAACGTTAATTTATTCTGACGAATAATCGTACTCTTTTCCGGAACCGTCGAGCTGGGAGGAGTCGAAGCCAGCCGAGCTCAACCTTTGACACGTAGAAAGATGGTGCACTGTTTTGACGAGAACGTAAAATACCTTGGACCGAAGAGCTTCGAGGTTGAGAAGCACAACAGAAACGTGAGTATAACGAATGCGGTAACCGTAAGACATAAGGTACGATCGCGAATCCGCGAACCAATAACGAACCGACTCCTCGTCCAGGAGGAGACCAGGATGTCGATAACCCGTAGCAAGCGAAGGGCGAAATGCACTGTCGAAACGACCGTCTTGAACGACGATCCGAGCGACGGCTACGATCGTAGCTACCATCATCATCGCCATCACAATCCACCCCCGAAGAACTTCAACACGAAGACCTCCTACAGCGTGAGCAGAACGGTGACGTCGCCACCTGTCGAGCACAACTTCAATACGCGACATTCCTCCTCCTCCGCCGACAGCGATGTCTCGTCCCAAATCGCCCACGACTCGCATCCAATCCTTGAAAACCTACCGACTATACCCCATCTTCCGGCCATTCCCCACATCGGCCATGAGGCGACTTACCCCCATCAAGGAGACGGCGCCGTTGAATCGACAGATGAAAACGATCGGTGAGGGGACGTGATTGTGGCTAAGGTTTATCCTCGCGAGGTATTCTCCTCCTCCGGTTTTGGTGAAGAGACTACGCAGAATCCTTACGGAAATTGGCTCACCGTCAAATTGGCTAGATTTTCAGTATATTATGGTACATATGCTCTCGATGAAAAGTTCTCATGGATACAAGTCCAAAAAATCACTAGTAAGCTTCGGAAAAAAGGAGTCCGGATTTCTTTGTATCTGTGGATTTCGTGATTTTCATTAATTACCGAGCTTCAAGGGGACTTGAAATCAAACAAATCACTTAAAAACTGCACTGTTGATTCTCAAAGATAGGCAGGAAGCTGTGATTGATTCCATCCACGAACTCGCTGGTTTACCGAAAGGAGGTCCAACGTCAGGTTTCGCCTGAGGAACGACTCTCCGACTGTTGCAATAATCGATTTTTCCTCTTTTTCACGCGTCTGCGGAGTCTCTGCGAATCGACTGTGCAGTTTTTGATCGATACATGTAATTTCAAATCCCCCTTGAAGCTTTGTCATTCGAAAAAAATCGCGTAATCCATAGATATCAAAAAATCGATACTCGCTCTTCTGATGCCTGTGTGTATTTCGGAAACTACTGATTTTTAGTATTTGTGTCCGTGAGAACTTTACACCTGGAGGATATGTAGGTACTATAACATACTGAAAATCCAGCCCATTCGACCGGGAACCAATTCCCATAAGAATTCCGCAGCGTCATTTGGCAAACCACAGAGTGAGCCAAAAGATTTACGGGTGGTTTTTCTTGTATCTGTAGCACCCCGCTCCGGGAGTGTAAAATCAACACCTAAAAATATCGTACTTTTACTTTTTCTACTCTCATGTGAGCCCAGACGACCATCATCCGAAAATATGTTAACGTGACGAAGTAATCCCAGGAGTTTTGGGATCACCGATTTTGAGCCCGGTCTCTAAGTTCGAAGACTCAAATTATCAATCTTCATGAAATTCAAAGCACACTTCACAAACTCGATCCGCCATTTTGAATGTCAAGATTTGTGCATCAGATTCGAAATTAGCGACGATTACTTACCAACCTACGAATGTGTTCCGATGAGTGTTGTTCGGACTGACATCGGAGAGAAAGAGATAAAAATGTAGCATTTCAAGGTTTAATTTCATCCTCTCGGGATGAAGTTCCATCAATAAAGAAAAACAGGTGGACATTTTTCACCCACTCTACGACCCTCTACAGTTTCGTTATAATTTGTGGAGTGCACCTTGCAAGAATGAGTTTTCTTGAGTTCCCGACTGGGAATCCGAAAATTCTCAATCACTCTGATTCCGTTTCATCATTTTCGACAGCAACGCCCACGACACGGCCTTCGGGGGTCCGGAACCGGGCCCAGGGGAGAAGACGATTACGTTCAAGACGAACACTCACCGGCAGGAGAAGGTCGACCAGCGTGGATTCGTAAGGGAGAAGACTAACGGATATCCGGTGCGACCGAACGAGGATTGGAGGGCCAGGTTCAAGGACATGCCGTTCCTCGTCGACGAAAATGGTCGCATCATCGGGAATGCTGCAAGCTCCACTTTTGATTCCAGCTTTTTCGGTGTAAAATTCACGTTTGTTCTTCTTCTGCAGATCACGATCTGGGTTTTCCTCGCATTGTAATTTCAGTTCCTTTCTTATTTTGTTTCATTTTTTTTTCCTTTTCTATTTCTTTTCTCAAAATTCGAGGCATCATGAGAGTTACAAGTTGACGTTCAGAAATACCGTTAATCGGTATCACGCTCAATAATTACCGCAATTTTTCTACCTGCGAGTTTTCGGTATTCCAATGATCGCCGGAATCGTCGCGGAAATATTTTAATGTCTGTTAAGTTTGATTATAGTTCTTTATTTTGGTTTTCATATATTATATGTGTATATTATATATGTAACGCGATTACGAGTTACAGCCATGAAAATATAGTTGTATAATTTGTCTATGTCATATTATCTACGTACCTCATTATCGTTCCTCGATTCACCTTCATCGATATATTTCCTTCGATCTACCATACTTTTGACAAATATTTATCATACTTTTGTGTGCTTAGCTTGTTTCATATAGTTCCCATTTCACAATTAGTTCAATTGAAATTCTGAAACACTATAAAATGCAATGGCACATTATAGAAAGTCTTTGCGAATTTGTAATAACGAATTACAATTATGATGATAAATTTCTTATTCTCGTACAAATTTTTTTCTCCTTATGTTGCAAAAGGATCTATGATGTTTTTCCCAGAGCTTGAAGTAAGATCTTGGCCAACCAAAGGAAAAACCCATGACTACGTAATATTTAGAACGACTTTTGATCACTGCGGCTTCACGGATCGTAGGCATGAGCCCTAAAATCTGATTAAGAATGACTTTGGCTAATCAAATCATTACGGAACAGATCGCCGTGATTAATTACGCGGTACAATCAATACAGCAGTTCCTCACGTAGCAGATAAAGATCGTTAGAAATTACGTGCGTCTGATCGGCGATCACAATTAATTCGATGATAAACATTTAGCTTCCTTGCATCGATGTTTCATATAAATACATCGAATCCTGATCATCGGAATCACTTCCGACAGATTCACGGTCGCAAGCTCAAAGGTGAGTTGATTTACTCTTAAGTTAATATTGCCAAAGGTTTTCTTCGCCTGAAACGAAACGTAACGCTGATCGACCGTCTTTGAATTTCAGATGAAATTATTCGCACTGATTTTGGTCGCCCTCTTGGGCACGGCAAATGGTAAGATATACAGTATTGACGCCCCGTGACTAAATGTGCAAGTTTTTAAAATTCCGACACTTATTCCTCCAGCCTCCCTCGACGATGACATTCAAGAATTGTTGGACCTCATCCCCACCGACGAAATCCGTGAAATCACTGTTTGGTACGCCGAAAACGACGAGCAGTTCCAGTGGGTTGTAGCTTACCTGCAAAGCGATTCTTTCCATGCGATCGTTAACGCGATTCGCGCCGAGCCAGCCTACGACGAGGTAAGATTCTGAGCTCGTGTCTGTGTTCGGCTTATCCAAAAATCGATTCAGCGAATCGAAGACCGAATGGACCGTTTTTACAGTTCGTCGAATACCTGGCCTACAACGGTGTCAACATTTACGAGCTGATCGCAAAGATCCAGGAAATTCTGGGACTCGACAGCCTCAGGATGGTGAACCTACCACGCTCCTACCGCACCGCGCCAAGATCCTTCCACGGGTGGATGGACGAGGTCATGGCTCTGATCCCCTTCACAGAGATCAGGGAACTTGCCATAGAGAAGTCCCAGACTAGTGGAGACTTCCAGGTAAAGTACATATAAACCCATTTTTCCCGTTTTTAAAGAGCCTAACTTTAACGTTGCTTCCAGGATTTGATTAAGGCCATATCCAGCGAGGAATTCCAGACCATTGTCGAGGCTGTCGTCGCCGTTCCTGAGTACCAGGACCTTCTGACCGCCGGTCGTGACCACGGAGTGCCCATTGACACCTGGCTTGACGCCATCTACGCGTTTTTCGGCTGGACCAGGGCTTGAGTTGGTGGAAATTGGATTGAGTATCCAACTCCAAATTCTGTTTAAGATGATTCATCACGATATAATGAGACTTGAATAAACCACCCTATTCAATTGCAATGATATTACCTTTTCTTTCGCCGTGTACTCATTAACGCATGGCGACTCACTGGCCAATAGTTTCACATATGGTTGCAAGAATCGCTAAGAATTTTCAATCACGTGCTCCCGCTAGCTATGGGTATTTAGGTCGGTGTATCGTGCATGTTGACACAACGACGCGGTGTGAGCCGCTTTGATGAAAATCGGTGGATACCCAATGCTTGATTTTACGTAAAGGAAATCAATCGACGACGCATTTAAAATTTCTAATTTACCGATTTCAGGTAGCGGTAGTAATCTTGAGACACGATTATTGAACTTGCATTTTATATCATTTATATTTAAGAAAAAAATACCGTTTCCATTCCTTTTGTACATTGATGGACTTACTGGACTAGAAAAGTTAGCGGGAGTGCAGCGACAAGCATGACGAAAGGGACTAGACAAAAAAACGTTACTAGCCACAAAAGAAAGTAGTTAAATTCTGGCGCTGGGACAGGACAATTGATGTATACATAAACAAAAATTTATTCTGAATTTTTAAGGTAGTCATCATCCCATTGCGTATAGCGAAAAATAATCAAATCGTAATTTTTACCACGACATTCATTGCGTGTTCACGGTTTTACGCGACTCGATAAATGACAAGACAGTATTTATACAGTATACAATTTCATTTAGACCGTATGAAACTGGTTTCCTCCCGTGTCTTCTACCTTTACCACTACATGCATACAATTCCACGCATTTCTGACCTAACGGGATTCGATATCATCTGTTAAGTTTCGAATAATTTCTTAGAACAATTGTGAAAGATCATTTGCAGCCTCCTGATTCAAAGAATATCGCAAAGCTATTGATACCGGAAACTGATTCGCAGCAATTGACTTAAGAAGAGACTCCTAGTCTGAAAATCGGAACCAGCTTATCTGCATAATGTACATTGGCCTGAGAGATTTAATGCAGCGGACCGTTGCACGACACCAGCAGCCTTGCGTTATTGGTGTGCAGTGCGATGCAACGGTGAAAGGAAAGTTATTCTCGCGGCCGCAGATAAGTCCAGCTCAACGAACGTCCTCGGCTGCAGTTTCAACCTATACGTGTACTGGGTCAGCATCGGAGCCAGCGTGGTCCTGAGGCGTGCAAAAAGTGCTCTTCAATTAAAGCCAGTGATTGTAACTTCATAGGAACAACTTCTGAAATTAGGAATGGATTTGTCGGTAGCAACGATTTTCGAGGGAAGTTGGATTATCCCGAGTCTGCGGGCGGCCGAGGTGGCATGGTTTGCTTTGATTTGCCTCGCCATAGTCCTGGGTGCCAAGTACTTCGTGGGTACCAAGAAGTTCGGGCGTTTTCCACCCGGTAAGAAGTCGACAAACGGTTTAAATATACCGAATATTCTCGCTGACTATTGTCACTTCATCAATATCTTCAGGACCGAGGGGGTTACCGTTGGTCGGGAATATTTTCGACCTGAAACGATTGGTGAGAGACACGAAATTCCACTACAGAGCCTGGAACCGACTGGCAGAGTTGTACGGACCGGTCGTCGGTATTAGACTCGGTTTCTCAGACCCGATAATCATCGTCTCGGGTAAGGAGGCAGTGACGGAAATGCTCAATAGAGAAGAGTTCGATGGACGACCAGACGGGTTCTTGTTTCGTCATAGGACATTCGGTGCTCGAAGAGGAATTATATTCACCGATGGCACGACGTGGAAGGAGCAGAGAAGGTGAATGACGAAGACGTCGTTGCTTCTGTGACGCCTAACTTTCCCCTGGCTTCCAGATTCTCCCTTAAGAACCTCCGAGACTTTGGATTCGGACGTAAAACAATGGAAGACATAATTTTGAACGAGGCTGTCACGCTAGCCAGGATAATCGAAGAGAAATCGAACGATGGACCGATTCGGAATGTAGATAGAATAGCGACAGTCGCTGTTCTCAACAGTCTCTGGTATCTCACCGCCAACACAAGGTACGAAGGGTTTGGATGGAAAGAGGATCGATGGGATGGGCAGGTAGAAAGTCGTCAGGTTCAACCGTTGATTTTCAGGTATGATCAGGAAAAGGAGGATGCTGGATTGACGGAAATCGTTCAAATAATAAGCGACCTTTTGAAGGACTGTGACGTGTCGGGTGGAGTTCTCAATTACTTTCCATTCCTCAGATACATTGTCCCAGGTCTTTCCGGCTATAAATCGAGGAACGATCGTCAGATGCGAGTCTGGCACTTCTTTAGAGTACGATAAGTTTTTGATAACCCAATAATGGTATTTAGCGGACACTCGCTAATCAATTTGAATCTTTTCTTACATCACCAGAATCTCGTCGATCAGCATAAGACTTCGGTGAATTTCCACCACGGCCATAGAGACCTGATCGATGCTTATCTGTCGGAGATTGAACTCCAGAAATTTAACTCGTCCTCTTCTTTCAATGGTAAAAAGTCAGCAAAACTATGTGTGACTGGAGAATGGTCTAATAAAAGGTCAAACTACCTTTTCAGAACTTCAACTTATCGCTCTCTTGAAGGACCTTTTCACCGCTGGAATCGAGACTACGAATAACAGCATCGGATTCGTGCTTCTTTACCTGATCGCTAATCCATACGTCCAGCAGAAGATACACGAGGAAATCGATCGGGTACTTGGCAGAAACGCACTACCGTCGATCCAGACAAGAAGCAGGTTACAATTAGCACCCGTTAGCCAAGTTTTAACCTATTTCGAACAGCGACTAATGCTCAGCTTTTCAGAATGCCGTACCTGAATGCCACGGTGATGGAAGTTTCCAGACTGGCGAATGTTGGCCCAACGACAATTCCACACCGAGCAACTGCTGACGCGAAGTTCATGGGCTTCGACATCAAGAAGAATTACATTCTCTTAGCCAATCTGCACAGCGTCCACATGGACCGGGGTCATTGGGGGGACCCTAAGACTTTCAGGCCAGAACGTTTTCTCGACGAAAACGGGCACTTGGTTAAGGACCCGTGGATGATCACGTTCGGAGCAGGTGCTCGTTTATAACAAAGTAGACGATGCATCAAGATTCGTGGTACTTATGCGATTAATTTACAGGGCGCAGAAAATGTCCGGGAGAAAACCTCGCCAAGAACAGTCAATTCCTATTCCTCTGCTGCCTCCTGCAGAAGCTGCGGTTTGAATTACCTCCTGGAGAAGCGGCACCTTGTTTGGACGGAATAAACGGGTTCACAATATCGCCTCCGAACTTCAACGCCGTGGCTGTGGCACGTTGAGTTGAGTACTTTCCGGACAGTGTGCAATAATAGACATTCCGTGATCACAGTACGGATCGATTGATCGTTAAATTTTAAATTATATTGTTCCCAGAATGAAAAGCCTCGGCTCAAGCTCAATGAAATCTGATTCACTTCCGACTAGTCTGACTGACCAATTACTGGACGGGAAATCGAGTGGTGTGCAGCCATGAGTGCAGGCGGTTCATATTTACCCACCATTCGACATCTTACTAATTAGCATACTGCACGTATTGTGGCGATTCCACGAGCTGTGAACAGCGACTTTTCATTTCTTATTTGCAATTCAAAATAACTGCAGATTTATTGACAATCGTTAATAAATGGGCATTTATCTCGAATGTCTCGCGAAGGACGGTGCGCGTGTAATGAAATTTAAATATAGTTTTCTCACGCGTTACTCGATCCGCGATACGTGAGACAAGAAGCAATTAAGCTTGTCATTCGTGATTGACACTTATGCTAATTTCCCCGTCTTAGCGACACGTCAACTGTTGCCATGAATGTATATTATTGTGTAAAATTAAAAGCTTTGAAAACTAACGACCGCACCTTCCGTTACTTAAAAATTCATCGAACATTGATCGCGGTACAGATTAACCAAACATAAATCGTACCACCTATATGAGTAAATCTGTGTAGGTATATATAATGATAGGTATTCTCAGGTACAGAAATAATTTTTAATCACAATTCACACAATCAATCATACAAGGCCTACAACAAGGCGTGACAGTCAACGAAAGGCTGAACATAAAAAAATATTTATAGACGTGACAGTATGATATTTACACTAGGAATAACAACTTACATGCTAACATAAAGATTTTCAACCAGATTTGAATATCTCGGTCTGAAATTTACCCAAAGGCCACCCTGCGCCCGCAAAGTGAGCCTGAACTTAGGCCGGACCTCTTCTTTTCCGGGTATCGGACTGAGGTGAAAGTTCCGAAGGACCGCGCTGATCAACGCCTTCATTTCCAACATCGCAAACTTGTACCCTGAAGCGCAAAAGTATTCCAAGATAACTCAACATACGACAATTTTCCACAGTTCGACTTACCGATACAGTTCCTCGGCCCCGCACTAAAGGGAAAGAAGGCATAGGGGTGTCTCTTTTCGCTGTTGTCAGGATCGAACCTCGTCGGGTCGAAAGTGTGCGGATCTGGATAGTGGTGTGGTAATCGATGGGTGGCATAGGGTGCTACGAAAACATCGCATCCTGCGGGGATCACGTAGTTTCCTGGCGAGAAGAGAACAGTATCGTCAAAAAGTGGACGTGAAGTTATACGGAGGTGGGTGCATGATGATCGGAAGAGGAAACTCTACCGACCGACTTTAGTGTCCTCTCCCAGCTTTCTGGCGAAGGTTGGAACGCTGGGATAGAGTCTCAGGGACTCTTTGATGCACATCTCGAGGCAGCGCATCTCTCTGAGGTCCTTCATCGTCGGTGACCTGGAGTCGGCCTCGAAAATGTCTTCCAGCTCTTGGACGCACTTCTGCTGCCACTCGTGGTGAGTAGCGAGGAGGAACATCGTGATGGCGACTGCAGAGCCGACGGAATCCTGACCGGCAAGCATGAACGTGCAGCACTCGTTGACGATGTCGTCTTCCGTAAAGCTCGGATTCTTCTCGCTGACTTCGACCATGAATTCCAGCATCGACGTCTTCCGCTGGGGGTCGTCAACCTCGCTGATTATCTTCGACTTCGTCTTCCTAATGACTTCTCGCTTCTCGGCAATCATCTTCTTGCATGTCATGAAGAGCTCGGCCCGATGAGCGTTTTCGCGTTGCCCGGTAGCCGTCATCTCGTAAATCCAATTCACCAGGAGCCACGGATGTACCATGCGATACGGAGCCACTACTTGACCTCTGCAAGTCAATGAAATTACATCGTCATGAATTTCTTTGAATGCCTAATGAGAGGGGTGCCGGCGAACTCGAGGTGTTCCAATTATTACGAAACTGTGTGCAAATTAGAACGCACGTAATGCTATTATAACGATGGAGTGAAAGTCCTCGTAATCGTGCAGATAGTCGCTGTCGAATTTTCAGCCGCGACAACGACGCGTCGGGAATAACGCGTTGGAAAGCAGGCTACATTCCTAATTGCTATACCATTGTATCATCGAACGTGAGCTTCGGACGGGCAAAATGCGATCACGCAACAACGCGGACCCAGTATGACTGCAGACGAAGAGTACGGTGTTACGAAACGAGGTCGATTCGATACCGGACTGCTTTTCCTCGACGGTAAAGCAACGCCGTGGCTTCGCGGCACGTTATCATGCACTTACTTTCTGAAGGGAGATTCCTCTTCTTCCATCTGCATTTGCTTCTTGGAAACCAGAGTAACGCCAAGAATGGTTTCTGAAAATTTTAGATCCGTATGAAGGGTCCCCCATTCGTTGGAAACCGGGAAGAGAAAGAAGCGTGACTCACCGTTGAGAATGTCGATAACCGCGTCGTTCACGAACTTGGTCAGGTTGACATTCTTCTCGCCAGAATTGATGATCCCCTGGACGAGATGGTTGGCACATTCGGCAAAGGTGTCGGTAAACCGATCAAGGATGTTGAGATGGAAAGCTGGCTGAAGGATCTTCCGATGGATCTTCCAACGATCACCTTCGCTCGTTATCAGTCCGTCGCCAACGAAATTGTGGAGCATTCGGTAGAAGTAAGTCTTTTCCAAGTGCTTGCTGCTGCTGAGAATCACCTGGATATCGGCCGGCTCGAAGAGGACCACCGCTGGAAACACCGTCAGCCATATCCTGAAGATGGGACCGTACATGTCGTAGGCCGTATGAGACATCTGCTGCAAAACTGAGCAGAACGAGAGAGAATAATGGCAGATTAAAGGGTCTTCTCGTGGGTGATTACGAGGGGTTGGAAATCATATCAACTCACGAGTCTTATCTGTGGCAAGATAGGCATTTCCTACCAAAGGCAATGCCGGAGGGCCGCTTAAGGTCAGGATGAATCTGACGATCCTGAAGTAATTTCTAAAGGCGTAAATGGCGTAGATGACCACCAGCACCGCGACGCATGCCCAAGCACCATTCTCGTTAAAATCACACTGAAAAAAGTCGTATGAAGCCTGAAGAAATTTTTCATGGGAGATGCGGAAGAATAAAACAAACGGTGTTTATCGGTAAAGCTATTTTTGTCAAGACTACGTCCTTCGAATTTGACATTCCATTTATTTATAGATAAAAAATCAGTGTAAATATATACGCTCATCGGTACTCCGTACACATTGAATCGCAATTCTCCGCTTAATCGGTATATCGAGACGAGCAAGTTAAGCGTGACAATATTGTTTGCCATATCTGTCGATGGCCAATTGAATAACAACGCGTGCTATAGCGGAACAAGAAATTCGGATCCGGGAAAGTCCGTGGCTAGAATTTCAAATGAAGTATCATTTCTGACAGTTCAGTGCTTCAGCTGGTTTCGCAGAAAGTGTTGAAGACCGTTCAGAGAACTTATTTCCATAAATTCCTCGGCTATGTACGTTATGATTTTCGTTTTCATAAATTTATCCTCCACGCGAGGAATGATTCTGAAAAATTATCGCGTCGTCGCACGTTTGAAACACCAGTTCAAACCGTTACTCCACAATTATTATCTCACAAGAAACGATGAATTTGAAAACGAGAAGCAATTCACTCACGATGCACAACATTTTTCCAACAATTCTTCCTGTACGATGGGATGGGACCGATTTTTCACCGTTTATTATAACTGCGATTTTTCCGCTTCAAGTCACTTGAAGATCAGTAAAACGCCACTTTAATGAACATTGGACTGATTGATTCCCGCATCACCGAAGTCACAGCTGCGGTGATACATAGGCAACCTCTGCGCTTTCCGTACAGCGACGACTGTTTATAGGGTGCCCCACCATCGAGGCTTGATAAGCCCCCCAGTCAGTAGTCACGACGGTAAAACGTAAGCTGGACCACTTGATGATATTCATTCGGTATTTGCTGTCACAAAATCTACGCGACGTGCATCATTATGTGATTCTTCGCACCAAGTCGTTATAAATTCAAATCCGCCAAATGATAGTTTGATTACCGCGACAGTCGGATTTTTCCAAATGTCGCACGCAAGGTAACCAGGTCATTGTCCTATATTTGATCTAATGATTTTTTTTGCATTATCGAAATGTATTTTTTGCTGCACAACAATTCAGACTTGATTATCCCGGATTTTTCTTCATATATATATCAAGAAAAGATAAGATTAGCGAGCCGATCGATTTGCTATAACAAAATAACTGTCACTTGTCACTTTGTTTGGAACATTTGTGCGAAAAGCCTGCGACAAAAGATAGTTCCCAAAATCGAAATTTCTCGGCTCGTACCTCAATTAGGAACTATACAGATTACCTCACGTAACTAATTCCTTCCGTACGACGTGACAGCTGAGGATTGACTAAGCGTTTCAATACAATACATAATATTGACTATTGTGTATCTGATGTATGATATGCGACGAGTTATATATGGCGTTAGACATTTACTATCGTTACACTGTTAGAAAAATCTAACTACACGTAATGTCCCAGCATTATATTTGTCTTATTTGGTACATTTCTGTTAGTGAATATGATACACGCATTTCGTAATTTTGACATTTAAATCGTCACATCAACATTTGATTTTTAATTTTCACTGTTTTTCATTTAGTAATTCAGTAAAAAACGGTCAAATCATTTCAAAAACTTTATTGGACCTGCTGGGACATTATTTTTTTAATCGTGTATTGGCCGCCCATTTCGATGCGCTTTACGCCACCAGCGGACATATTGTAGTGGATGTATGGCTGTTCGCTTGACCCTCTCTGACCATCAGTCAACAGGTTAATTCCTCATCTCGGAAGTGCGTCGCGTGATCCTAGATTCGAGATGAGGATAAGGTGGCATATTTTTGGTGGTTGTACGCGAAACGCACCTCGGAACGACCTATTTTTGAGGAACTTTGGGGTTTTAATGAATTTCTTTCATAAATGATTTTCGCAGCAGCATCGTCACTCAATAAGTAACAGACACAATCGTTACGAACTTTGAAAATTGTTGAAAAAAGTTTCTGTCATGGCTCTGCGCACAAGGATGACACCACAAATCAACCATGCATGAGAAGTGCGTCATCTGTTTCATTTGTTCAGAATTATACGTACAGTGTAAAATTCTTGTTTCGATGCAGAATCCGTTATAATTTTGGTTGAACATGTCTCAAATGTTGAAAGTACAGTTTCACGAGAAGTATAAACTGAAACTAAGGTTAATGCACCGAACGTAATTGTGTTTCAATTAAGAATTACCAAAAATAATGTATTTTCGATTATATCCGTAAACTTTTCCAGATTAATCGAGTATAATCGCTTATTCTTTCAGACTCGATTATTTTTCCTCACAATTGATTTTTGTCTGTTCCTCCCGTAAACGATGCGATACAATATCAATTTATGTGAATAAAGTACCGATTATCATCATTGTCTTACTTAGTAAGTACCTATTTAATGTAATAAGTGAAAGATAGATGAATATTTTCATCTGAAATTCATAAATATCTTGAATGAAATTAGAAATTATCAAAATACTTTTCTGTTATTAAGACTAAGTGCTGAAATTTAAATTTTGGTTTCATACGCACCGTTTAAAAAAAATGCGAAATAATCGATTACTCGATTAATTTTTACCGGTTCAACTGAATCGTATTCGACTCTTTTTTTAGACATGATTAACCAATGCATCGATTATTTTTAGCTTAGTGTCAATTGCCATACTGCAATTATGCCGAAGAGTACATTAATTTTTCAAACGAGGACGAGAGACAGTGTTGACGGGTCCATCGTCCAATTCCCGCAAATGAATTTCTCCAACACGAACAGATTAGTTGAGCCATAAAGTGGTAAAGAACAATGCCGACAACGTGTTGAAAAAATGACACAATTCACAACGAGTCCAATATTAATAGGTAGGTAAGCTTAAAAAGCTAATAAGTAGAACTGTTATGAATATAGCGCTTAACTCGACAAGAATACATGTGAAGGTCGCGATCGGGTGTCATTTTTTAGATGAAATTAACTCGCGGTTTGGAGTTACGATATTATTTCGGAAGAAAAACTCATTTCATTGAGTCTTTTCGATAATCTCAGCATTTTTATTGCCATCGTGCTTTTTTGCGTGCAGATTACGAGAATATGTCCTCGAATATGAGGATATTGAATTACTACGAATTAGTAATGTATTTACTAGAAACAAAACCGAGTTAATCATCGTTACAAAATTACGGAAGCAAAACGCTTAAAATGTCATTTTTTTAGATAACAATAAGAATTTCATTATGATATTAGAATATTACAACTATTTCGCTTAGCTATGATACTATTCATCTTTACAATTCGTAGTAGCAGTTCTTCCGCGTCGTTTCAAAGAGCGGATAAAAATCGTTTCCAAAAAGAAGTGACTAATACAAATATTACCGGGTGTGAGCTTCTGCGGAAGGTTATTAAAACATAATTATAAACAGTGAATTTAGTATCGTGACACGCGTATCTTAGTTTTAAGGCTTTCGCCAAAGCTTGAATACGTGATTGGTTCAATAGCATTATTTCAAAATATTCCGCTGTGCGCGATGACAAACGATTTCTTTTATTGATTATTTACATATGGTGAAAACGAATAAGTAGGTACCAGGTTACAGTTTTTGAATATTGACGAAAGGATTGCGACGACGCCATTGCAGGGTCGTTAGGCGCGAGAATAATAATTTACTTTACATATATGCTTGTAAATTATAATTGCCTGGACAGTTGCCAAGGCTAAACATACCAGTATCGGTGCGCTGTGAGCAACTTTTTTTTACCTCTTTCCACTTTTGTAAGGAGTGTCAAAATTACGCGTTATTTAGGTTTGCTGATCACGATTCGCAAATATTTACTTCAAATTTTTACCGATTACCTATTTACACATAAGTTCTAAAAAATTCCTGTCTGATGTTCAACTTTTTTATTCGAGGCATATTATCGTTTAAAAGTACATAAAATTGTCATCATTTTTTCTCACCAGTCAAATGCTTTAAGCTTCATGCCGCGTTAAGAATATTTAAAATTTGAACCAAAGAATACCGTTACCCCGATTTAGGATTCACACAAAGTAAATAAAAATATCAATAAATACTGTAAATCTTATCGATACTATAAATACCATCAGACTCATACGTTCTTCCATTGTCAGCCGTCTGAACCCTCATTTAGATCGTTCCGGGGGAATTTTCAAATCGTCAAGCAATACACGTTTCTTTCTAACGGTACCAATAATGTCATTGAGACGAACGATAGTTCGAATTTGTTTGTAATCGTGGTCTCCGTTCGTTAGTTGAGCAGATCACTTAGTTAGCAACCGTAACTAAGACAAGGATTGTTCTTATCAACGTAACAAACATCTCGAAGTGGCACTTACCGACAGTCGATAAAAACAGCCCCACGAACCGCCGGCAAGGTAGAGCGCAGCCGGTGACGTAACATGGACGTAACGCGCCGCCTCCACGATTCAGCCTTCGCTCTGCGCGTGCGGAACGGGGGCCAGCAGGCTACGAGTTTACGGAAAAAATAATCTGGGCGTCAAGCGAGTCAGTTAGGTCCGAGACCGTACAGGATACACCACGTGTCTCGGGTGCGTCGAGTATCGGCCCAAACGCGCTCGCTTCAACAAGGTACGGGAAAGAAAAATAGGCAGAAAAATAAGAGAAACAAGACGAGCGGGAAATTTGAAAACGCGGAAAAATTCGATTGGGAGTCAAGATGGGATCTAAGGTAAAGTGAACGTCATCAGCCCGCTGTCAATTAAAATTAAACCTGATACAGACACCGAATTCTACACTCCAATGTGTACAGCGTATTGATCCGGTAACTTACAGGTACGGAACATACGTGCAGTAATTCGCAACAAGCTACCGCGATTTATTGCGCAGATCATTATCTCCGTTAAACGGGCTCACAATCAAGTGATGTTGTGCGGCGCTTGATCCTTACGAGCGAAAAATATTTGTTTATCTTCAAGATTTGCCAGATATAAGGTATAATCAGTGAAGTTGCTACGTCCGCACGCGACCTTCCGGTATAAGCAGAGCAGACGACGGGATGTAAAAAAATTGAAAATAAAAAAGCAACGGAGATTGATGGGAGTATCTTTGAATGGTGAAAAGTTGACGAAAAAATGGTATTGGAATATTGTCAAAGCCTGTGATTGATGCGCGGATAAACTTGTTTTTTAAAGAGACAATTTATTATTCGCCACTGGACGTAAGTGATTAAATTTCTTGCAAACGCCGCTGCGAGTGATTGAAATACGAGACGATGTGCAATTAAGTTTGTGTCATTTGAAGATCAGGCTGTGACAAGATAAAATTCACCATTTCTTTTTCTTGCTTGCATTCTTTCGTTACATAACTACGTTATAACCCGAAGATCCGTGAACGAATTTGAATAATCGTAAAGATGGAGTTCAACTTCAACATCAATAAGCTCCTGCCGAAGAAAATCAACAAGATATCGCAAAGCCTGATGCTCGAGGAGTTTAGGGGTGATCGTCGCGAGTTTGCGTAAGTATAATGTGTAAACAATGTTGAAGATGATACAGTACGTCTCTGTAGCCAGTTTAATTTCGATCAGGCGAGATTAAAAGTGAAAGGCAAAATTCCTGTTGACCAGTTTTCTAGACAAGAGATTGTTGTTAATTATACATCGAACCTAAGCTTCAAACGTTCTGAAACTTTTGGAATTCAGCATGTGTATTATATTATTGCGGTAAAGAATCAATTACTATTAATCGATTCGATTGAATCTACATATGCTAAAAGTTGTTCAATTTTCCATAAGAAATATATGACCTTTCCATCTTGTTAAATCGAAGTTTTCCTTTCGACTTACTGAATCGAAAAATAAAACGTAGCTCTACCTTCGGCTGTAAGATACGGCATGCGTCAAATAATAACAGTCGGTTTATTTACATGTCCGAAAAATCTTGGATCCATTTAACCGCACTTCACACTCCGGAAACTGCTTGCTATTATATGCGCGTAGTTACATCAGTTAAACCCTACAAATCAGGGTGAATGAGACCGTTTGATCGATATTAGACCCCCTCCCCACCGAGCACTTGCCCATCACGCTGGTCCGTGCTTATTGTCTCCGTTTTTTCCTCTCTTCTCTCATTACGCCTCGAACAATCGGGCCAACTTTCACTCGCAACGACTTCGGTTGATCTTATGTCGTTCAATTTGATGCATCGATGTATTTATCCATTGCGCGAATTTTTACTGCCTTTAGTTACGGTTTTCAAACTTCCTTTCTATGAAAATAATACTTACGCCTTCGATGAATAATTATCCTTGCATAATACAGGATGAAACGTGTATAACAATAATATGTAATAAATCGTCTTGTAAGTCTTAAATCACGCATATTAAAACACCACTGGTATGTTACGATATTCATGATGAAACAAATTAGCCCCTCAGAGGCGTGAATCACACGCAATAATGATGTGAAAATTGCTATTAGGTACAACGAATTTTTACAGAAATTGCAAAAGTTTTCATATATATACATTTCAATTTTTTTTTACGGTATTGTAGATACGCATAGTTAGTAAAAAGGACTAGTTTTTATGGAAATCTATAATTTTGTGCGAATATATACATTTTCTTTTTATAAAAAACTATGTTACATATTTACAATTTTTTACGAAAATACGTAATGTTCCAATATCTGAAAAAAATCGCTGAAAATCTTATAAATTCTTTTTCACCAGAGTACTTCATTTCTCTCCATCCTAGTGTCCTTGAAGAATATCTGATTCTGATGAAAACTTTATATTTACTTTTGCAGACAACGAAATTCTATGCATATCAGTATTACTATTATAAAGCGTAAAATGACTGTGCGCTGTTGATTTTCTGAATTCTTCTTATAGTCAGACCACGCTGCTGCTGCTGGTGCTGCTGATGCTTATGCTTATTGCACGTATGTACATACATACGGATGACATATACATGCAGACACAGACAAATATGGGTTCACGTTCACAGAATTACGCAAAGGTCGCTTGAACCGCGCGTCTGACCATGAAAATTTTCTCTACTCGTTTCGCGGTGCCCGTTCCCTAGCACTCGATTCTTTACTACTTGACGTGGGCGAAAGACGCGATCGGCCTCGTAGGCGCAAAGCGCGGACTATACCAAAATCATCGAAACTCCATACCCAGGGTGGCCACAAATTTTTGAGAGAAGAAATTTCACAACATTTCCAGCTTTTCCAGGACCAAAAATCCAGTTTTCCCTGACATTTTCCCAGTTCTAGTAAGTTACTAAAACCTAAATCGTTCAGCTTATTAATTCTATGTTCGGTTCAAATTCAATTCGAATTGAAGAAAAATATAATTATAAAAAAAAGTGAAAAAGAAGTCAATTTGTCACCTCAAAAAATCATTTCTAATTACCATAATAGAAAATTGACAACTGAAATTTTCCGTTTTTTCCCACGACCAAATTAAAAATCCCCTGACATTTCCAGGGTTTCCAACTTTTCCAGTTGTGTGGCCATCCTGATATCACAATTTTCCCGAGTTATCATTCCTCATTGGCGATGTTTCATCGTTAATTGTTTGAAATAATTTTCCCCATCTTTTCCGTCATCCAAGCGATACACGTGAACCCAAACGCAACAACGACAAAATTTATTACTCCAAATTGCACAGTAAATTTTGTTTAACCCTGAGCCGATCGACGAATTCATCTGACAGTCCCTTGAAACGCGTGAAAAGTGAATTACGACCGAGGCAATCAACGATCAGACACGCTCAATGAGAAGCTCGTGACGTCATACAGTGATCGAGTGACACGGCGATCACGTTTGTGACGAGGGATAGACTCTCGTTATCTCTAAGTGTTCGTTGAATATCTATTTGTGTGCCTCATATGGTCATGTAACTGCCCGTAAACAGCTCATCATACATGCTTTTCAATAAAACGTACTCAAGAGTTGCAGGCTTTTAATTTCGTTATTCAAATTTTTCGTCCGTACCTTTTAACTCTTTCCTTTTTAAAATTTCCATGTCCTAGCCTTATCACAGTTTATTTACGACTTCAAACGATCTTCATTACTTCGTATAACACCAAAAACCCCCGAGTAACGAATTCTGATCGAAATCATCGAATTTTGATAGTTTTTCGATTTTAGATCCGCCAAATTGGATCCGCCATCTTGGATCCACCGTCTTGGATTTAATAATGATCAAATTCCTACTTCAGATTCGTAAATATTGAGTTGAAAAATGTATAACTGAAAGGGTTGACTCTAACTTCCTGCAGACCTCCTGAATTGGAGCTTCCAGCTTCCATAAATCAAAATATATGTCGGCGCAACTCGCGGTCGCGTGTTCCGGCTGATTAGGCATGAGGACCTGGAAGGGTGAATCCCAATTAAGCGATCTGATAACTTTCTCGCATTGTAATCAGCCGCAGAAGCACGTCAGTGACACGAAGTAATGAATTTAAACCGCACGCAATTCGCACCTACTAATCGCTGCTTGCTTAATCGTGAGCGATGACAGGAACTGGCAATCATAATCATGAACCACGATATGTTGTGCGTCGTTATAATGGTAATTGTTTGCTTTCAGGGAATGCCAGAAACAACTCACCAGGGTTCTCGACGACATGGGCGAGGCCTCGGCGAAAGCTCAGGGCCTCAGCAAGACCATCACCAGCGCCCAAAAGCTCAGGGATACGGATCATTTGGTCTACCTTCTCGTCGACAGCGAAGCCAATCAGTAATTGATATTATATATTGTATTCTTTGTTCCCGCATCTGCATTATACCAATATTTCTATCATGCGTAAGCTCTTTATCTCGGATAAATTTTTATTACAACTATATTTTAGGGTGGATCATTTTTAAACGTTTTGTTTTTTAAAGTGCCACTCGAAAAATTTGTGACAGATACTGAAGAAAAAATTGTCGTAAAACCTGGAGGAGGTAGAAAAGTATTTAGAGGTCGCTACCAATCATTGTAATATTTTTTATTTATTTTTATCTGTACACCTTACGGACTTGTATATATTAATCGCGATCCAATTAATCTTGTTCCTTAAAGCCTTAAAAACAAAACTTGAACCTTGAAAAAAAAAAAAAATTTAAGTTAAAAAATGAACCATCCGAAACATATCTCTGAATTTCGCGTCACTGTTTCTGACGACGAAAATAGAAAAGCTCGAGGACTTCCTGCAGTTCGGTTTAAGTGAATTTATAGAGGCGCAGCGGGGCGATTCTCGGGTAAAGAAGGCAAAGGGCGGGTGAGCTTTTTCTCGGATCAATGTTGGATGCGGCGGACGTCCTGCCGGGTTGAGGCGGGTTTAGACTGCGGCACTTCGTGCTTGCAGGATTAACGAGCGGCTTCCGCAAGTAGGGTGAAAAACGCCGTCCCGTCTACTGCACATTTCATTGAAACTCGAATAATCGTTCGATTTGCGTCTCGCGATCCCGCAAAATGTTATCATATATAAGCTACAGTGGCATGATGAATTTTCTTTGAAATTTTACAGGGGCAAAGGGTCCGTGGTTGGGCTTCTGAAGACAGGTTCGAAGAATCTCTTCATGTTCGACGAGACGGGGTTGCATTATCAGCTTCAGCCACGTTGCGTGCTCGATTTTTACGTCCACGAATCCCGGCAGCGAACTGGCTGCGGTAATCTTCTGTATCAGCACATGCTTGCCGTGTGTATAAACTTTTATTATCCAGAGCTTTATTGCCGAAGCGTGCCGACCTCTAGGCTCCAGCTTAGGTTATAATATACCTTATATATTCGCACTTAGCGGTGCAAAGTGCACAACGTACCGTATAATCAGGGTAAGGCTGAAATTCCAAATTTGAGAAGCCCGAAAGACCAAATTCCGAATTTATTCGTGGCGAAACTTAAAGTGAAGAGATCAAATTTTGACCACACATCAAAGCTTCGAATGGTCCGAAACCCGACTCTCAAAGTTCCGAAAGTGGGAAAATAAAAAAATTAAAAACTGAGGCATCAAAATTCTGATCGATCGAAGAAATTCAGTTCTGTGAATTTCTGGCTTGGTGAAATTTTATCACTTTGAACTTTCTTTCTTTTGGATTCTCGATATTTTTACATTATTTTCGGTTTTTCTGATTTTTACACCCATTCGTCGAGTAAACTACGCCGTCTGAGTATATTTCAACTTCCTGGATTTTTACTCTATCGAAACTTTATTTTTCGTAACTTTGCTCTATCGTAACTTGAATTTTCGGAATCTTGCATTTCGAAACTTTGAGCCGTCGGCTTTCCGACCATTCGGAACTTTGTCGTTTCTTCAAAGTTTGATTTCTTTACTTCAAGTTTCGCCACCAAATAATTCGGAATTGGGCATTTACAAAACTTATCAAATTCGGAGCATTAACTCTGCCCCTATAATTTGGTATCTCGGTTTTGTTTTCGTAGACAAATGTGTTGGTCTAGTGTTCTAATTTGTTTATAAAATAAATCAAAATGGTTTACAGCGAATAAGTTGAATTGAAATCGAATCAAAGTTCCACTTCCTAAAATACTGAAATTGTAATGCAAACTCGACATCACTTGTAGAAAAATCGTTCTGAATTTAGATAAACGAACGCATTTTTTAAGCCGACCAATTTAATCCTGAATTTTCTCGCTTGCATGCCAAACATGTTTGCCGGTGTACGGTGGGTACAGTGCGCATCTGTGCCCACATACTTGTCTAAATATAGGTATGCACGTTGGATACATGTATATAGATAGATATCGTGGTAATTCCGTCGGAAGTCAGTTCAATTTTTTTTTTTTTTCCATTCTTTTTTGTCGTTGTTTTTTTAATCTCAGTGTGTGGTTTCTCGTCGGACGCTCGCAGTTTGCGGAAAAACGGTACTAATTACTAAAGAAATTATATCGACTATAGAATTCAGAGGACGAAAGTTCCACTTCAGATGCTTCTCTTCTTGTTATACGTATATTTCCATTTTTCCAGGAGGAGAAAATCACCCCTTTAAAACTCGCCATTGACAGACCTTCGGAAAAACTTCTAGCTTTTCTTCGAAAGCATTACGGTCTCACCAGAATCATTCCACAGAATAACAAATTCGTTGTGTTTCACGGATTCTTCGACGATGGTGAGTTAAGACGTGTATTATATTTTAAAAATGACACAGTCAGACATTTGATTTTGTAAGACGTAAAGTTGAAAACAAGTAGAAATAAAAATTTGACTTGCAAAAAAAACGACAGGAGAGGTTAGCTATTTCGCTGAATATGTACCGCCTTAGACGTAATTATTCAGTCCGGAGTAATTGCGCGTTTATGCACGAACTAGTTTTCTTCATAAAGTTTCTACACCGCTGCAGAATGCACTCGTCTTTAAGTATATCCAACTGCCACAGCTGACCTGTTAGCAATTTACCTGATTCAAAGGAAAATTTTTCACCCGTTAATAAAGTAACTTTTAAGATTCTGAAAATAGTGTAAATAATTTCCCTGAACGTAGACGTTGCACAGAGAAATTTTATAGTCAAACAAGTTTAAGTCGTCTTGTTTATAACAATTATCATCTATCGACAAATGCTGATTTAATTTCTTATGCCTCGCATATTCTCTCGGAAATTGAATAAGAAACATAAAAATTGAACCTTGACATGATCGGAATAGTTCGAATCACATTCAATGGTGATTAGAATGATATTGTTAAAATATTATATGTATAAAATACAGCGCAGTTCGATATTCGATGTCTCAAGTTTATTCAAGCACGTGAGACAGGTTTAAAATCGGTCAATGCTAGACGCACGTGGCTAATTGGTATGTGAAGGCGTTGAGCAAACTGGATGAGCTGAACCTTATAAAATGCAGTAGTAACGTAATTCCAACATGTCGAGGCCGTAGCGCATGTCTTGCTGGTTTCCCAACGTAAATACCGTGCGATTTCACACTAGTATCAAACTTCGCTAAATTTTTTCATACACAGAAGTTCAAGACACTAGGATCAGCAGGTATGGCTTATCCCCTGGGAAAGCGTTCGACAGCCCTTCGCCCAACAACAACAGCAACGACTCCAGGTTCGCATACAAGAGAATAATATATTGTATAACAAGGAGGCAAACTCGGTCTTTTCGAGCCGAGCGTAAGTTTGCAATACGAGTCGTAGGTGAACCGAAGACGAATATTGCAAATACGCGAGGCGACAAGACCGTCGCCTCCTTGTTGCACACGATTCTTTATACAACAAGAGTGTGTTCCACGTTTTTTTCCGAAGCCCAAAATTGAGGTTAGGGTCACGTAATGTCAGATTTGTTCGCTACAGCGCATGCGCGGAGTACAGAAAAGACGACTTTCGACGCCTAGGACTTAAAAGTGGTTTTTTCAATACTCCGCGCATGCGCATTCGCACTCACTCGACCGTCATGGAAACGGTTACTTTGTGTACGGAAAACACGCATGGAAAAACGCGTAAAAAATGCTCGCGTTTTATAAACGAATCTTTCTTAAAAGATCAGTGGAAACGTGAGGCTGATGAGTGAATTAAGTTTTATTCGGTTTACAGTGTAAATGGATCGGGTTCCAGGAGTTCGTATGGAAGATACGCCGCGGCTCGTCCAGTATGTTCCATGGGTAACGTAAGTGATCCTCGTCCGGTGATCAATCCTCGAACTTTCCCCCCCACTTATTGCCTCACGTTTTACCCCTCCTAATTACAGATCATACACAATACGGCTGTCTTGGGACAACCAGCTGAGCGAACAGGGTGAGTGACCCTGTAATGAGTTACTAAATACCTTCATCTATGCGCGTAGATGTGTAGAAAAAATCGGGACACGCAGGCGCACAAGTTCCTCTCAACTCTGTCGTTGTTCCTGTTATTATTTATTATGCAAATCAGCATCGTGAAAATTTTTTAAAAAGCAACAAGTCGTATTCTGTGAGACGGTTTGAGTTCTGATCAGGAAATTTTTAGTGCATAGCAAACTACAATCGAGCTACAAATTTCTCCATAATAAATATCTAAAACCTCAAATGGATTTGAACAGCTCTCGCTGAATCCTGTAGATAGTCTCGATCAATCAAGACTTCGCGCAAGTCTGTATATTATGACATTTTAAACATAATTTTAACTCCGATATATATAACTGTGATACTGACACTTGTATAATTATTGCGCTGTCCGGCGGTTATTTTTATCCATATACAACTAGGTACACAAGTCATAATGTACAGCGATCAGGAAAAATTACATGCATCATATATATGTATAATAATTTGGCCTCTTTTGCGCTTCGTGGCAAAGTGAAAATAGATTTTAGCACATATCGCAATACTCTTAAGGTTGTGTCGGCCGAGTTATTTTATTAATTCATTTTTTTTTTTCTTGTCTATATTTTTCTAGCAACTCGTGCATTTTTTGTACATGCAGTATATCGTAGTTTTATAAGTATAGATTGCATTATGCATGCGTGTGAGTATTGAATGACAAATTAGGATGTTTTTCACACTTCGATATTCTCAATTATTATTTTCCTCATCTGATTGTGATATAACGACTCAATTTTCCATAATTGAGTTCAAGTTTTCGTGACGATTACAACAGTCGCGTTATTAGTTGGTTTTTCTTTTTTTTTTTTTTTCCTTTTTGTCTTTAGGCTTTTATTTATTAATGCACATGTATAATTCAACTTCTGTATTATATAGTGCGATAGTTGAATTTATTTATTTAAAAAAGAATGTAATATAATTATATACATCATTATAATTTCTTTTCGTTTCGTTTCTTTTCACCCGTAAATAATAGTGTGTAATGTAGACGCTATAGCACCGCAACTACACTGATTTTAACAATACGAGTTTAAAAGTACGATTAATTACGTTTGTTTTTCTTTTATTCTGATTCACACAATTTTTACCTTGCACGTGGGAAAAAATTTCCATTAACACAGAGATAATTAAGAACGAGGATAGGATAATCATCAAAAATCGAGTGTTCTGAAAATTAGATGAGCTCAAGTTTTCGATCTCGTTCGATTTCACATTTATTCTTTTCTTTAAAAACTTTATTTGTATTCGTTCTCTCATTCTAAACTGGCGTCTCGGTCGGCTCGGTTCGCGATATTTATGTGAGACGAATCGAGATGAAGAGCCAAATTTTCCAGCAGCGTCTTCTCTCCCTCGTTTTCGGCCCCGAAACTGGAGCGACCGCGCTCCTTGTCCCTCTACTCTGAGGAGGAACAGAAACAGCGAACCACCGAAATCTCAACAGTTCCAACACCGGCGTTACCGGAACACCAGCCAACCCCCTTCGTCCCGATTATGCTCGAGGCGGAGCGGGCAGAGAGGGAAAGAAACGCCTCTGTAAAGACGTCGCCTTCGCCGTCTTGCGCCCAGGAGGTCGGAGGCAGCGAAGCGGCTCATCTCGACCTGAAATTCTATCACTCCCCTCTCTGGTAGAGAGATGCAGTGAGATTCAGCTGAGACGTGCAGCCGTATTTAAGAATAAACCATATACCAATTTCGTTTAAGTAGAAGAATAAAAATCACTCGTGACATGAATTTTCGACACTGAAAATTCGTTATTCTGGTTGTGAATTCGGCACAAAATTTAGAAGATAATTGTTTGTGTCAAATAAATTATAGGCATTTTATTGTGGGCTAATAAATTCTAAACGTTCGTATCAAATCAAAATGGCCGACGTTTGCACTCCACTTACGGTTTTAGTTTTACTTTACAATCAATTCTACAACTCGAAAATCATCGCGCCACGTTTAACGTCAAAGAAAATAACGGCAAGAAGAGTTTGGTTGTGATCATACCGTCAATGAGTGACCTGAAGACGTAAAATTCAGCTTTAAAAATTGACTTGTACTGGTATCAATACTCACTCCGAAAGGAACGCAGAAAAAATGCAATAAAATGAGATCCGCATCACCAAAAATGTCTGATAAAGAAATAAGTTCTAAAATTCCGAATCACAATCTTGTATCTTGAATTCAAAGATAATAATCGTGGTATCAGTTATACCTACTCCACGCACAACTGATTTTATCCGAAAAACGGTACGTAGATTAAAACCACGAGACGAGTCGGAATTTATCTTTTACCAATCAATTGCAGCTAAGCTTTTTTTAGTATTGTTTTTAGGGTAAAATATTGCTCGGAATCAATTATAGATAAGAAATGGATGCTTGAAGCTTTTTTTAACGCGAGCTATATAGACCTCCATAGATGAACCTGTATAGCTACATAGATTCATATAGGTAGATTCACTGCAATTATTGAGGCTATACTAGCACGCGACGTATGTACACTAGACCATGATATAGCGCAGCACCGTATATTAATGAGATAGCGAACTACGTATTATCATTCGAATACATAGCTTAATACATACCTTGAAGAAAAATTTAGGAACAATAGATAACCGAATACGATTAGAACAATGGTAATTATCACCCCGGTCTGATATTCTCTGTAGAAAAAAAAAATCATTCCTAATCCGTTCAAATGAAAGCTTGATATTATTCATGATTTTTTTTTTTTTTTTGTTTTTTTTTCGAAATTGGGTTTTGCAGGAAAATTATATCCAACCGTGGATTGTTCTTCCAAGATTATAAAAATTATGTGTAATGGCGTCTTATAGCAGATTAGCTTCAGCAATGGCTCTGAAGACCGCCTACTCTACTCCAAATTGGTAATACTAAGTTTTAAATTGGAATAATATTACATATGCTATGAATTAATTACCGCAAATAATTGTATATTTTTTTTCTTATTTTACTGCTGATGATTAGATACGTTTAATGAAGAGGTAATCTTGAAACGCGGGTGTCGACACGTTCATTTTGGTTCAACAGTATGTTAAAACCTCTATATATATGTAATACGTAGTGTAATGTCCGACGTGATGTAAAGGCAATGAAATAAAATAAAGGTGTTTGTAGTAATAATAATATTATTAACAGCAATAATTGTATTAACATTTTCAAATTCGTTCTTACGTAAATATCATAAGTAAAATACGATTTGAAGAAAAAAGTAAAATGGTTTATAAAAAATATTTATCAGTGGTGTTTAAAATTCACGTTTTCGTTCTTACTTTCATCTTAGTAAAGAAACCTCTTCGGAAGATGAAAGAGAATCGATCTCAGCCGATAATAAATGAAAGCCTTGTATACTAGGCTAAGAATCAAGTTCCTCTCATCCTTCAATAATAATTAATGTCCACAATATTATGACTAAACTTGAAATTTCTCATATTCACAGCAACAAACGTTCAATCGGTTACTTAATAATAATCACAGTACATTGGAGAAGGCTTAGCCATTAAATAATTCAGCTTTGAGAAATGGAAAAAAAAATTAATAGTATATACACATTAACGTAGAAATCGATTGATTGCTGACAAAAATAAATTCATAGCAACCATGCGTATAAATTCTTTTCTTCGTTGTTCTTTCTGTGAGCTATTTATTTATTTTTTTCTCATACGTGATATTCACCACCCTCTAATTTCTCATCAGAAATCCAAGATACTAGAGAAACGCAGGTATCGTGGTCAAGATAAATAAGACCAATGAAAAATCCTTCGACAAACCCTAAAAATACCCCAGCTAAGATGTCTAACAAGTAATGTCTCTCAAGCAAGACTCTTGACAGACAAACGCAAACCATCCACGCTAACATAGGAAGCCGAAATATCCAATTTACTGGCCACAAATTGAAAAAGAAGTAAACAACATACATTGAACGAGATGCGTGACCAGAAGGGAAGGAAAACTTGTCTGGCCCCATGGCGAATGGGTCGTCATTGAAGGCTGGACGACGCCGACGTGTCAAAGCTTTTATCAGCGCGACGACAACTATGTCCAAAAGTAATCCTACAACGATAAATAAAAGTAAACATAAAAATTTAAGAACAAACAGTGCAGTTATAACTCGACAAGAATTTCCAATATTTCATGATGTTTAGGTGAATTTTTTAAACGTATATTATGAATTCACTTGAAAATAATGAGCTTACCTATCATGAAGTTGACCTGCATCTGGTATAAGCTGCTGCTGTTCAATAGCCAAACAAAAGCTAACCAGGAGGCTATCCAAGGTACACCGTGGCAGGAAACCTGGAAAATTTTATTAAATAAATTGTAAAAAATGTTTAACAGTGATATCGTACCAGTAATAAACGCAGCTCATCAATGTGAAGTTGTATGCATCTGAAGTTATTGTACTGACCTCAAGCATCTTGTAGTGAACTTTAACCTGTCTAAAAGGCATGAAATTGTCCATAGTATTGATAAAAAGCTTTGTGAGGTAGGCATCGCTGGCTAAAATTTTTCTGAGCAGCATCGGAACCTCCCGTTTTTCGCTTCTCTGTAACAATTAAGTATAGGTATTTTATCGGGTGTAAAAACTTAGAATTTTGAAGCAATTTTCTTGACCGTTATTACAAATTAGAGGAAAAACTGTATAATTCAAAAGCTCGTTACGATTATTTGACACTCGGCGAAGAAATTATTTTTGAGGTTATAGTAAGTTCGAAATGAATAGAAGCTCTGGGTAGCAATTATCGTAACGTTTTGATAATTACCTTAGCCATGGTGCCCAATTCGATTACGTACTTCCAAAGTAGCGAATTTTACCCCAAAGACACGTTTCAAGCCAAAGGGACGGATTCGTTGATCGGTCTTATTTCGATTCTGTGAATTCTGTAACACATTCATTTAATGAATCACCTGTAGAAATATTTACAATACATTGCATGTATATCTCTACGAATTCAATGCAAATAACGTGGAAATAGCCTACCATCCGGTCTGAAGTTCGTCAACTATGCGCAAAAGAACAATGCGCATGCCAGCGTACGTGAACAGTACGCAAATACTAAGGCGTCTACTACTAATAACAGCAACGCTAACGGTAAGTAAGAAGCCTGCACTGACCTTCTGCACTTGAGCCGAAATCACGGTCTTACATACAAGACGGTGGCCGAAATTAAACTAACGGGTCACCTGAGTGATAGCCTATCAGAAAGAGATTCAGTCACGTGGTTCTGTCACTTTGACCAATGACATACGCAGTGAACCACGTGATTCGTTAGTTCCCTTGAGGCTATGAGACGCTAGCTGCTATCCATGTTCCATCCGTATTCCGTCAGACGCCGTTGACTCACATTGACTGAATTGTGGGGACGCCAGACGAACGGACATACGCATTTGTTTTTAGTAAAAGTGTTTACAACGATTTTGACTGTTAATTGAGTTGAAAATAAAATGCCTAAAGTCGTATCCCGAAGTATAATATGTTCCGACACGAAGGATCAAGAGGAATACAGCGAAGAAAAACCACTTCATATTTACTACTGCCTTTGTGGACAGATGACTTTGATTTTAGGTTAGTACACGCATCTACGGTGAACGTGTAGAACATAATAATAATTAATGGTAATATTTATCGTGAACGAATCACGATGGTAAAAATTCACAGATTGCCCGATTGAAAAACTGCCTTTGAGGAAACGAGACGGTTCCCGAGTGATAGACGGCAGTAAACATGCCCACAAAATAACCAGCGAACTGGACGAGATTGTGTACCTCAAACGAACCGACACATATGAAAAGCAACACAGACACAAATGCAAAAAGTATGTATCATGTTCTATTCGCAATGTAATTAAATAAATGTATAGAACAAAATTTTAATGCTATCTAAATTTTGAACAGATGCGGTCTCTTGCTTTACTACAAACACGAGGCACAATCGAACACTGTTTTTATAGTGAAAGGGGCGGTAATAAAAAGCTCTGGGGAAGGTCCTATGACAGACATATATAATCAAGTAGCCATTGAAAAGCCCAAGAAAATCATGGTCACAAAACACACAAAGAATATGGGCAAGTTTAGCTCAGTTACAGTTTCAACCATTGACGAGGAAGAGGATGAAATTGAAGCTGTAAGTAACATAAATTAAAAATGTATAACGCATCGATCAATAATCTGATCCAATTTTTTGTAATACAGAGAGAAGTTGCTGATTCGTACGCTAATAACGCGCGTATAATAGAAAAACAGCTTGAAAGAAAGGGCGTGAATAAACGAAAAGCTATGCCGCTACCTGAAGTGGAACCCAAAAGAACAAGGCCAAGAGGTACACTGCTAGATATTTAATTTAATTCAGTTTAATGAAGTTCCTATGTATTTTGTAAAATATGGGTTCTGTGGAGCTATATACGTGGCGCGTTATGCTTGAGTGATGCAACAAGGATTAAACGTTATATTGAAATATTTATTTAACATTACATAAAAGTAAATATTTTTAAAATATATATAAATGACTAGATACAAATATTGCATAGTAAAAATGTACATTGCAAAATATAGAGATAAGATATTGAATAAATAAATACAATTAACAATTAAAATTAATTTATATTTGTTTTTATAAAAAAAAACAAAAAAATTGAAACAAGAAAAAACAGTACATCCAGCTTCAAGACTAAACTATCTAGTATCGGAATTAATTTTCTGATCTCGTTATAGAATGGCAATCGTTCAGAGAACAGCAGAATCATATTCTTTCATACAATAAATAATAATAGTCGTAATATTGCAATGTTTTACAAGATAATTTGCAGATTACAACTTGCTTACATATTCATTACTAAAACACTAACAGGAAAATCTAACTGATTGTAAAGCAAATTGCATATAACTGGCCATTTTATGTACTCGCTTACAAAGCCACAGGACATGTAAAGTATGTAATATTTTTATAACGCGAACAGTGGCACGTCTGCTTGCCTGTGTAAAGATTTTTCAAATATCTCCACACACGATTGCATCAGTGATGAACGAATATACCAAATATTAATAATCTCAATATCCATAAATAGATGAACACATACGCACGTAGAGGTAATTAACTTAATGTCCGATTTACTGATATGTATGTAAAAAAAACAGAATGGCATAATGGAAACGATTGATAAATAAATATTTGATCGCGAAACTCGAGCATCGAGTTTTTGGAATGAGTAAACAATCAAACATATGGAATAATTCTGTTAAAAAACAAAACATGCAAAGTAATAATCCGCTATCACAAAATATTGAGAATCTTCGATCACGTAATACTGATTAATGCATAAGAACCATACACATCATACTAAACGCGTTCAATGTATGTAATCACTAATGCAATCAGCACATATAAATAATAAGTTAACATTTACACACTAGCTTCTGACGATTTGATATCTGACTTTTTAAGTATCGAGGGCTCGTCCTTTAAAAATGTTCCAGATCTGGAACCGACAGTTGGTTGTTTCACTGCCTCACCATTATGGCACGTAGTTTTATTCTTATCGTCGACCATTTTGCTGGTCGTTTTTTTATTCCCAACTATTCCGGACTTATTAGCTCTAACCGCACCATTTGATTTTGGTGATAACTTCTTTGGACTCTCGACGGTCGGTTGATTAGAGAGAGTCCCTTTCCTCTCTTTTCTTAAATTACTAGCACCTGATAACTGTAGAGTAGCTTGCCTTGCTGTCGATCGACTTCCAGTGGTAGTTTGCACAACTCTCCCAGGGATGTCTGGGGTTTTTGCCGCGTCTAATAGGTTCCTTCGCAAACTGGGAGATCCGTGATATGGTGTAACTGGAAGTGCTCTGTTCCTACTGGCGGCAGTTGAGCTCTCAATTGATCTGGGAGCCCGTCGTACTATTGTCAACGGACTTTTGTGCTGTATTGGAGGAGATGTTTTCTTAACACCACGTTCCCGAGTTTGACTTCTGTTCATGCTTCTGTTCCCCAAGGTTGGTGAGAGTTTGCTTGAAACTGTCGATTTTGGTGTGCCAGTCACCTCAGTCATCAAGCTATCGGTAGACATGGATGTGTCCATTTTCGTCATCGTTTTCTTTACCACAGGTTTCTTTTTTGCTTCAGCTAACGAATCTATCGACAAGCCTATCTCGGTCTCCTTCTGTTTGAGCAAAGGTGACTCTGGACGTGTTATACCGCAACTTTTACTCGTTGGATCTTTTCTGTTACTCGCCTTGTCGGCGTTTGAATCGGCAAGACTGTCGGAGGAGAGAGCTTTTACATCTTTCTTTATCGGTAGCTTCATCTTTGCAGCTGCCTTTTTATCCACGGCACGTTTCATCGCAGGACTAGATGTTCGTGAAGAATCCGAGGATGATATCAAATTCTTACGACGGTGCTGTATCATTTTTTCAGGTGGCGCCTGAGGAGCTACCTCTTTTGCGACAGACTTGTTTCGTGGCTCCAGATACCTAGGTTTTACCTGGAATGATGCAACATGATCGAGTAATTGAAGAAATCGTTTCATCATTTTTAGAGATCCGATATAACCTTACCTCGATTTTATTTGGCCAGGACCGCGGTCTGCTGTTGATTTCACTTGCGATCAATTTCTCATGTGGTAGTTTTCGATCTAGTGGATCTGTCTTGGGCTTGCTCAGAGGAATTTTCTTCGTTTGTGGCGCAGGCGGTGCAACTTGCTTCAAGGTTTTATCATTATGCTCAGACATCACCATTTTAACTTTCCTCAGTTCCACACTGCGGCTTGCCGATGTTCGGCTAGAGGTTGCTCTTGGCTCCTGGAAAACATTTGATATTACAATTTCAAGTAGAACATATTTACGCGTTTCATTATTCGATCTTAAAACCTGCCTTCAAGAAATTTGAATGCCGAGATTGACGCTTGGATGTTTCATGGGGTAAAATAACTAGACAAGCTAATTCTTGTATCCTTCTTCGCAGTTCCAAATCCATTTTCAACCACATTGTCGACCTTGCAGCCCTCGGAGCTTCCCGCACCAAACATTTCTCTACATGGCTATGGATTTTTTTCAAAAATTCGATGAACTGCTGAGCCCATTTCCGCTCCAACGGTATATCTTCGGATTGTGCTGTGAGTAGCATCTTGTGCAGCTTGGCATAACTTTTGCAAGCCTGTTCCGGAGGCAGGCGGTCTGCAGCTGCCAAGATGTTATCTTCCAGACGACTTATGTTCCAGCTGAACTCACGACCAAGTGCTTGAAACTTTTCATTGCCCAACAAGCCAGAAAAATTATCTGACAAGAATTTAACCGAGGTTTCCAGGAGATTGGAAACCAGTCTGAAAACAGGCTCTGCCCAACGGACGTTTGGCAATGTCGCCAAAAGCTTGTCACAGTCCATCATAGTCTGGAGGACGTTATCTGTAGACTGAGGTCGTTTACATCAGTAAGATCATATAATAATTTTTTCGAATGCTTGCTTTCTATGCCATGAACCATCTAATTACCATGTGTACGATGTGCTGATGGTAACATTTGTCCATGAGTTCACGGGGCAGGGTAGCAAACGCTTTGCATGGCCATATGCGTACAAAATGTCTGGTTATCCAACGAAGAGATTTCCGATATACCTCGTCCAGTCCGTATGCAGCAGCTAACGGCATACACTCTAGTACTCCAACAGCGCAAATCTGACATGGCTAGAGAAAAGAATACCTTGTTAATTAACGCTGAAAAACCCTGAGGTTTCCCCAATAATATGTTTGAAATTTACCTTGTGAAACAGATGGCAGTACTTCACTTTAAGCGTGTAACTAATCACTTCCTTCAGCCCCTCCAAGCACAACATATCTGCCAACGTTGCCAATTCCACGATACTTATCGTTTCTGGTATGTTACTTTCCCCGCTATATATGTGGCATAAGGCAAAGTGTACGGAATTGTAAGAATATCTGCAAGCAATCACAGTTTGTCCATTTAACATTCGTTCCAAAGTATCAATCAGGTTGCAAAACAGAAGTCAAGCTACCTCCTCAGCAAATTAAACTAGATTTTATCCTCACCAAGGATCTCTTTTGCTTACCCTTGAAGCGCAATCACATTTCCAGCACTTTCGACCCATCCGCCGCTAAGTATAGCTGCAAAGTATTGGCAGCGGGAGCTCAATATGCACTTATGAGCTCTTATTCGGCGTCCCGAAACGTCTATTGTTACGTCAGGATTAATTTCCTCCAGAAACATGCGCAACAGATCTTCGCCCAGTCTGTTGTACGGTTTAGTTCCTACCAAACTTGATGTTTCCGTCTCCTCTGTGCTACCTTCTTAATTATTCAAAGTTCGATTATTAATATAAAATGACCAAGTATTGTACTTAAAGCATTTGAAGATATGCCAGAAGAGATTACCTACCAGCTCCGGATCGACCCATGCTGCTTTGCATACTGCTGAGATCAGATTCTGATATAACACCTTCGCCATCTCCATCATTGCCTAAATCATCCAAGGGAGATTTTTGCTTCGGAGGCAAAGAAGTCGTCATGGCAGAGGCAAACTTCCCTCGCGATACATTTCTCAATGGACCAGTTGATCTGGACATGACAAGTTTACTTTCGATCCAAGAGGTTTCAGGAATGCTGGTGCTCATACGGTACGTGACCCTTTCATCCTTTGTATTAATTATGTCAGAGGTATGAAATCGCACAGGAGTTTTATCCAGGTCTGAAAGACGAACGAAACTAGAGCCTGATGGATTGGATGGTGCAGATTTATTCCCATGTGGACCTTGATCAAACATCTTTTCCTCTCTTTTGGTACTTGTCGCAGATCGGGAATGATGTCCAACTAATTTCACAGCTCCGCAATCATGGTTAGTCAGTTCGGATTCAATTTTTTTTATCTTTGCATTTAGAGATTTTTGGGTTTCGAATATTTTGTACCCAACAGGCGGCACCGTTTGAGATTTATTTGAAGGTTTTTGCTCCTCTGCATTCATCATTTCTGAAAGTTCTGAGTCATGATGATCGCTCCTTGGTGACGGCCCACTTCCACTACCACTACTAATGTCGAATGTTTCACTCTTACGAGTATGATCAGGACCGTCGGTACTCTCAGTTCCAGTTTTATCCCACACAGATACCTCGGAATATTCCTCTTCGTACGCCTTAGTTTCGGCATCAAAATTTTCGGTGACTTCTGTCGAAATTAATTCCTGGTAATCGTGCTGCTTAACAGAGGCTCTTAATTCTTCGTTAAATATTTCAATATGCGAATTAGGCGGAGTATCACGATTGTCGTACTCGAATACATCCTCTGTCGATGTGTCCATGTTACGACTGTTGTTATCCTGCTCTTGCAGTCGCTTGGTGGAATTCAATCCGTTCAAGGTATCGGCCCGAGCAGCCTCGCTCAGCGAGTGGCTAGAGTTACTCGTTTTTGTCTGATTCTTTCTCAAGTCCCCGCGATCCACGGACAGGCTGTGAGCCCGCTTGTGTTCCTTGCGATAAACAGCTTCTTTGCCGATATGTCCATTACCATTTGCCGTGCCACCTTTGTCTACGTTCCAAGAATGTCGCTTGAAAGCAGGTCTTGAAGATGACAAGGTTCGTCGTCTAACCACCGGAGAATCAGATTCAATGAACATGAAAATGCTCTGTTTATTTTGCTCTCTTGAACCTTTTTGGTCAGTAGAAGACTGATCTTTTTCACTGCTACTGCCATTCTCATCAGAATTACCATTGTTTGGTTTTGCCTTTTCAATTATAGCCGCGTTTTCCGAATTGAAAGACTTACTAGCAGCCGAGGTACTTTCTTCATCGATAGTTTTCTCCCTCAGTTCCGTTTTAGTGTTATGTGTAATGCACTTACCATTAGAAGTTTTAGAATCATTCAGATCTATGAACATAGAAAAAATATTTCTTTTATCACATCCTCGGCTCACATTTTGCCCTGCATTGCGTGCTGTTACATGAACATCTTTCTTTTCTGTCGGTGAAACCTTACTTTTCTCAGATATATCAATGAAAAACTCGCAGTAGCTTTTTCCATTTCCATTTTGCTCTCCACATTGGTCTCTCAGTTTCGATTTTGGTTGAGATTCAGCTTTCTCAGAAGTTGTAAGAGATTCCCCACAACTTTCTGCTTCATTCAAGTCAATGAAAAAACCTAAGCTCCCCAATCTCTCAGGAGATTTAAATTTCTTTTCATTCTTCTGCATACTCTCAACATTTGACAAACTCTGTGACATTGTTTCCTGCATCTTATCACTTCCCACTAACTCAACATCCTCTTTTACTGGATTACGCATGTCGACAACCCATGATGTCATTGAACTGCACATCCTTACTGGTTTTACTTTCACCTCAGGTTCGTCCATGAGAACCGAACCACCAGAAACTATTGGCGTTGATTCGGTCTTTCGTCTTACAATCGGACTGTCTGTTACCTTCGAGTAGTCAGTGGCAGCTGCACCCCCTGAAACAATTGGCGTTGTTTCGTCACATTTAGACCGCTTTGGTACTTCTATAGCCTTTGTACTCTCCCTTGTCTCAGGTACAAGAGGCTGGTTACTAATACTTTCTTCGCTGTTCAGAGATATGCTTTTTTCAGCACAGAAACTACTTGATAACTCCTGCATATTTCTGCAGTCTTGACTATCGAGTGAGGCAATGGAAACCACTGCACATGTCACAATAGTTGGCTGTCTCATGTCTAGACACACATCAACTGGTTTTATCCAAGTATCGTCCATTACTGGTACATCAGAGCAGGAATCACCATCTACACGATGTCCCGAGTATTGAGGGATCGAATTCTGAAAAACAAGACTACCCTGACGTCTTTCATATTCTTGCCTGAGGATAGAAAGTTTTTCATCGTTCGGATCTAATTCAAATGTGTTTCTCCTGATGAGAGAAGGTCGTCTCGGTTCTATTGCCTCAGTCTCTTCTGTAACAACGTTCTTCTCTTGCTCAACTGGATCTTTCGAAACAGCTTCCAAAAGGACTCCAGATTCCTCGCACCGATTTGGTTTGTTATTACTGATCCCTCTGCTGTTGTCTGGGCAGGGAGATGCTCTTGCGCTTTCCCCACTGTCTGCTTCTTTAATTTCTACTACTAGAGTTTCTTTTTCAGTACTTTTCTCCTTCTCGCTATCCGCTTTATCGTCGGAAGTCGAATCCAACCGTTTCACTTTACGCAATTCGATCAGTGGCTCCAGTCGCTCTGTTAACTTCAGTTCCTTTTCAAACTCGGCAACTTTCTCATGGCCGCTTTGAAAACTCGACAATCGTCTTGTTCCAGTCAATCGATGATGCTGCTCTTCAGGTTGGAATCTCTGATTCTCATCATCATTCGAATTACGATTCACGCAGCTGGGAATGTACGAAGGAATTCTACTACCCAAATCACGTTCATGCAAATTATCGACTATGGCAACTTCCTCTTCATCATTTAAGCTCGAAGCATCGATAAAATAATAACTACTTGTACTGGAGGAGCTCTTTTTAATCGGTAGATCATTTGAGTGGGACAGTTCATGTCGCAACTCTTCCATTGTCATGCTCCTGGCCTCAGGATTAGGATTAAGTTTCTCATCATCTTGTTTGTTGAAACTCTCGTATTTCTGCAATGCCTTTTCAGGATCAGAATTAAGCGGTGACATGTTAACAGGATCAATAAACTCGAACGATTCCGTTGGAACAAATGAATTTGTTTTCTCATTTTCGTCAGTTTCAGATTCGGATTCGTAGAAAGGATCATCAAGCACGTGATTTTCATAACTGGATATCTCTAGTTCTGCCCGCTCTTGAAGTTTTTGAGCATTTTCATCCGATGACCCAGAAGAATCAAGCTCCCTCAAGTTACCCCCGCACTGCGGTTCAATTCTTACAAATGAACAGGTTGCGTCAGAGCCGATGATATCAGCACCATGCTTTTTTTCCAACAATCTCGCAGACTTATCTGTATAACTAGTTGTGTTGTCGATATTTAAAGCATTTGTATGCTGTTCGTTCAACGATATCTTGTTACATTCCTCGGCACCAGAGCCTCTGAGTGTGACTTTGTTAGAATCTTCATCCGTTGAAAAGTCACCTGTAGCATGAGATTCGTCCAAATCTGGACCTGATGTTTCTGAAACGCTATTGTCACGTGGGCTAACAGACCCCGTCTCCAGTCCAGAGTCAGCCATGTCCGAAGATGTGGGACTCACATCTACTGTTGCATTTCTATAGCAACGCCCAAAATTCGTTTTTATATCACTCGTATTCCACAGACAATTATCGTAGCTCAATTTCCTGCTGAAGCTATCTCGCTCTGCACATTCTTCAGACTGCAATGTATCCGATATTAGCTGAACCAGTGTTAGCTCTTCTTGTGACGGATCAGAATTAGTATAGAGAAGTCTGCAAGAGCGGGTGAACAATAATTAATACAGGCAATGATTTCATAAGAAGTTTACATTGATTTTTAGTTGTTTCAGTAGAAAATTTTCACACGTTATATAAAATAAAGTGCAATGCAGCATGCAATAAAAAATCGATGTGTGAGGCTAGAGAAAAGTGCTGGAAATTCTGAGAACACCGAACACAAGAAAAAACGATAGAACCACCAATACCTCAAAAAATTCTCAATGTGGCGAAATTTTCCAGGAACATCAAGCGCACATTTCACCAAACTACTATCGTATACAAAGTACGGCTCTAGAAGGTGATAAAAATGTGGCGATCTTGTCCTGACAATGCACTGGTTGGTTCGTATTACCTTACAGTCGATCAATATTTCAAGATCTGAATGAAGAGAGTCTGTGAATATTCTGCGTAATAAAAACAAAAATACATTTAAGGTTGAACAAATGAGTTTCATATTGAAGCAGGTTTATATTTAATATAGATGACCAAGGTGTACCTTTGAATGTGCTCGTGGAGAATGTTTATGTTTTTCAATCGTGTTCTTACAGTTTCTATTCTTTGGCGTTGCTTGAATGTTTCTGTGACGACGGGTGGCTCAGACGTGTGGCGAGGATATAAATGGGAATTGTAAAGCTGTGGATTTACTTTCTCTAAACGTCCGCCTTGTCTGTACCTGCCGCTGCCTCCAGCCATGAGGCATCTCTATTGTATCATGTATTCCCACCTTGAACGATAATTTTTTTTTGCAATAAATACGTGCTTGCCCTTTCAATCAGCTGATCTTTAAGGGAGTGCCCTAGTCGATTTTGACGTGGACATATACATTTCTAAATATCAAAGTCCAAGGACCTCGAACGCGAAAAAGGGTTTAACAGCCCCATTCTATACGCAATTCTGAACAAAAACACACCGACACATTTTCATTTGCTGCAGAAATAAATAATTCTACGAATTTACTATTGCGATTTCGTAGAATTCATGTCATTTGTTTATTTCTGCGTCAAATGAAAATGTATCGGAATGTTTTTGTTCAGATTTGCACATAGAATGGGGCTGTTAAGCCCTTTTTAGCGTTTGACATACGTAGACTTCGATATTTGGAGATATATACATCAACGTCGAAACCGGCCAGAGCACCTCCTTAATCAGGATTGATATTGAAGTTTAACGAAGTAACAATGATACAAGTACAAGTATATGCATGTGTACATCTCCTAGGCAGGAGTCTCGTGAATAAAATAAATATATAAATAAGGTGTGACGACTGCGCGAATGTAAATCGCGGTATGTGCGTGACGACGATGGGTTCGTCAGGGTCGCGCAATTACTCGCAGTATGAAGGAATCCGATAATTAATATTCAACCAGCACGCAGCACGCGGCTGAGCAGAAGACACTGAAAACATACTACATACATACATACGAAGATACATGCATACACACCTTTTTTCGCCGATCTCCTTAGCTGTCAGCTGCCCCACTTCGTTCTACATGCGATCAAAGCTGTTCAACGCGGTGTTAACGCAATGCAGAAATGTAAAAGGCGACGGGTGACGGGTGCGGTAGTTTGACATGACAATAATTGTTGTTTGTTTTAATTATTATCACAAGTTAACGCTGAGGCAGCCGGATCCGTCGTAAATAAATTCATCTTTCAATTATTTATAGTACTGGACGCGTCAACTAATCTACCTATTCCCTAACTTTGCCGACGAACATATTTGTACTTTTTTCTTTGCAATATATTATTGACCGAATATACTGATTCCACACTTCGTTGGCGTCTGGCATTATATTATCCCAACATCGGCAGGTGCATCTCGATTAAACCGCGATTAAAGGGATCCCCATACGAACACGCACTATTATCACGTACTACTATTTTCATTAGATTCCTTTGTATGTTTATTTAAAGCCTGATGGTGACACCGAGTGCAATTAGATTGGGTGCTTCGTTTATTTTTTAATTTATTTTTTATCCATGAGAGAGCTCGAAAAGACCTCCTCCGTCGACTTTCAAGTCCGGCAGAAATATCTATAAAAATGGCCGTGCTGTCTATCTGTCTGTCAGTTTGTCTGTCCTTTTTCACCGTGTTCAATCGCCCGCAGATTCGTCCTAATCTCGTAGTAGTTCCAGAAATTGCCATTTGATGGCGTCAAGTCGTAACCAGGCCGCACGTATCTTCACTCCTTCCTAAATAAGTAAATAATCTCTGAAATTGCCTCATAAGTCGACACACTACACCCTTTCGAACGCTGTTTTATTTTAAAATTACTATTGCTATAACAGGGATATTTACATAATTCTTATTCTGTATATTTACCTTGGAAACGTATCGCATTCAAAATCCTTGAAATCTCTTCACTGCCATCTGCGATATCGCATCCGTGTCTATTGCGTAGTCCGGGTATCTATAATTTACGTAATTCGTGATGCAACGATTTTGGCACCTGGCAGACGCCTTGGCTTGTGACAGGCATCGACATACTTCAAATAATAACGGTGATATTGATCCGTACTTATCCTAAATCGGACATAATTTAGTTTATGAAAACAAGGGCTGATATGACGAAATTTCGTTAAAGCTTAATAAAAGACTGAATAAAAAGTATTAGGTTATGCCAAATCTTCCTTAGTTCCTACGGTTATGTCTTTTAGGTTATGTTATTTTGATAAGAAAATATTTTATCGTGGCCTGAATGCACGCATACCGAGTACAGTTACGCAAATCTGGTTCGACTAAATCGTGCAAACGAAACAGCAATTTGGAGTAAGTACAGTATGAGAATTTGCTCAGTACACAATATTAATCCAAAAAGTCTCTTATAGTCAGTATTGGCATTCTGTATCATAAACCCAACATTGAAACGAGTCTTTGGCCTTAAGTAGTTCTACAACAAATGTGAACAAGATTTTCTAACTATTTTCACTGATTTATTTTCAAGAAGAATCATGGTTAAGCTCATGGCCATATCGATGAAGCTTTCCCTTTCCATAAGAAAAGATCGGCAAGTTTGATTTTACAAGTTTCCTCGTTACTTGAAGTCATGGATTATGAATATATACCATTCCAGAGGGAGAAAGATATTCATAATAAATGTTGCGGGGGAAAGTTTTGGTGCATCAAGGCAAGTTTTCGTTCACTACATGTCATTTGAAACTGTCAGTTTATTGATAACTCTATCGTTAGACTGAACGAATAAAGTCGTTAATTCAACTTCTTTTAACAAGCCCAATACTTATTTCAGGATATATGTGGAATTATTTGTGCTATATTAACATGGCTATTGATAATTTATGCAGAGTTTGTAGTGATGGCGGTCATCCTTATTCCAAGCGTAAATACACTTTACGCTACTTTTAACATGGCCATATTTCAGTCATTAGCTATTTTGGCATTCGCTTCTCACCTTAAGACAATGTTTACAGATCCGGTACGTTACCTGCGTTCCCCCTTCCTAACAATTCGAAGATTTGAATGATGCAACTAATTTCGTGTTTCATTTATTTTTCTGGCCTGCAGGGTGCTGTTCCAAAAGGAAACGCAACCAAGGAGATGATTCAACAAATGGGATTCCGAGAGGGCCAAGTTATATTCAAATGCCCAAAGTGTTGTTCCATCAAACCTGACAGAGCTCATCATTGTTCCGTTTGTCAAAGGTACCGTGCTATTCAATTCCAAGATTGCAATAATAAATATAGATCTCTGTCCAACAGAGATATTCCATTTCTAATGTTCTGAGGCTTATGCAGATTGTTCTAAGATTTTTTCTTCAATTCTTATCAGGTGTATCAGGAAGATGGACCATCATTGCCCTTGGGTTAATAATTGCGTAGGGGAAAATAATCAGAAATACTTTGTACTTTTTACTGTAAGTATTCTGCCTTTTCTTTGCTACCAAAGCTATTCCCTTAATAATTTCTGAGGAAATAAGGAACAGCAACAAACAAGAAATTATCAATAATTATGACCCACCTTTCGACTTGCCTAATAGATGTTTGAATTTTTCAGTTTTATATTGCTGGCATATCATTGCAGTCTCTATTCTTGTGCGTTCAACAGTTTACCACTTGCGTTAGACAAGAATGGAGAGAATGTTCAACATTCAGTCCTCCCGCAACAGTTGTGTTACTTTTATTTCTAACGTTTGAAGCTCTACTCTTTGCTATTTTCACTGCAGTAATGCTGGGCACTCAACTACAAGCAATTTGGAATGATGAGACGGTAATCTAAATTCAAAATTTGGCAATTTAAGGATTTACCAAATTGTGATAGATCAAATCCAATGGTTTTTATTGTAGGGAATTGAACAACTCAAAAAGGAAGAAGCTCGTTGGGTTCGAAACAGTCGATGGAAGTCCATCCAAGCTGTATTTGGAAGATTTTCTATTGCCTGGTTCTCACCTTTTACGTCACCGCCAAATGCCAAGACAAAACTCGACTCTTATTTATATTCTGTATAAGTTATTTATAAATATATAAACATATATATTTATATACATATATAACTAACACTCTAAGCATTGAACCAAATTTTTATCCTACTATTCCTATACATTCGTAATTCAGCTTGAAGCACCAATATGAATTAACAGACTGTGTTGACTTTACGGATACGTATACACAATATTTATTCAATTATAACTCTTCATACACGGTCTTTATCTGATAAAACCAGATACAAATAACCTGCCGAAAACAAAAGCAACAGATCATTATGCAGTTCAGAAGAGCAGATCGGTGTGTTAAAAGATTATGGCAAGGCGTAATAGTTTGACATATATTTAATTTCAGTGTTTTGAAACCGTCATAATTTTAGCAAAAGCTAGTGGAGCAATGGGTAAGGGCGCTGAAAATTTTGTAGTGCAAAATTGATTAGTAGTTAAAAACCTCAAATTTACTGGTCTTTCGGTGAAAAGTTGAACAACTTAAACACAGAAGCAGTTGAAGCGAATTGTTTTACAATGGATACTATAGAAAATTGACTCGCTCTACAGATGATCATTTGATTTTGTTTCTAGTGCAATTTTGAACCTTCGTGGTAAATCTCAGCACGCATGCTGCTTTTGCCGCACGATATTAGCAACAGACCCATATTCTAACAAACAATTTGTGTCTGTAAAGTTATTTACTACAGTACCTCGACTGGCATAAAGTAATCACAAACCGTTGGAAGAAGAGGTGAATCGTACATGTGAGACGCTAGTTTTGAAACAATCACACTTAAGTGATAAGAAGAAAAAAAAGGCAAAATGAGAAAGTAACTTTTTTATTTTTATCATCAGACTTGCGAATTTTTTGTTTGTTATCATCTATTTATTGTATTATTACAATCGTATTTTTATTAGAGGGGAAATAGGATGGACTAGATATTGCAATTCAATTTTTAAATTTGTTATTCGCGTAACCTATCTTAACTTAAGATGACATAACCTATGCTGACCTCTGCCGTAATAGCCGTAATAGTAAACTCGTAAACCAACAGTTCATAACCTATCGATGATCGGCCGCAAATTCAAACTTCATTGTCCCTGCTGCCTACCGTTGATTTTCTTCTGTCTGCCGTCAACTGAATTACTTAAATGGCAGATGAATGAACTTGATACGGTCGTCGCCGCTAGGTGCATTCTTGGAATTTGTACTACTCGACAGGTGCGCTGACAAGTGGAACCAATGCGGTAGCAGGTACAGATGGTTAGCAAGTGCTAATCCTATTAGTAGACAACCTGGAGCGGGTGAACCTAATCCAGTATAATATGCCGGGCCCCTGTTAGAAGGCTCTCGGCTATCCAATATACTAGTACGTAAGTTGGGTGGCCTTTCCACAGCGCGTTAGGCGCATCAGTCGATTCATTTGGGTTGAAACTAATGGATACTCTGATCGGAAAGAATACAAACAGAAGGAAAACCAATTGAAAATAATTAATTGAGTTGTTTAATACTTTGACCACTTATTTTGATTGACAATTAAAAATTATCAATGATTTCCATAGGCTAATCTTAGTCGAACAAATTAGAGTGGGTAAAACTGATCCGGTATACCGTGTACCAGAGCCCTTGTTACATGGTTCTCAAGCCATCAGATATGCCAGTACGTATGTTGGGTGGCCTATCAACAACGCAGTAGGCGCATACACAAAATGCATTTTACTGAAAACGGGTGGATGCCGATCGGAAAGAATAGAATCAGCAGCAAAACCAATTTCAAATACCTAATTGAGTTGTTTAATACAAAAACCAGATATTTTAATTAACAATTAAGAAGTTATCAACGGTGTGGATTTATTTTCAAATCCATGACCAAATGTATAAAACGAATGCCAATATGAATCGTATCTTTTGGTCTATCTCAAAAGAAGTAAATCTTTTGATTTTGAACAAAAACTTCGTAGGATTAACAACTGAGGAAATATGGAGGAAAAAAGGTGATATTTATTTATTTTATTCCAGAATACATAGATAATAGTAACAATGTAATATCATACATAATATATCGTATTCTGCAGAAGTGCGTTTGCACCTGTACGCAGGCCGATACATATACTATACTTACAGACTATATAATACCTAGTTTATACAACATTTTGAATATTCTCCTTCAGTATACACTGACACCCGAACATTTGTAACGAAATAAAAGATTATTGAATAAACTGATACTGAACTGACACTGTACTTCTGTAGCTACGAATTTGTAATTTCTCTTTCCCACCTCTGCAATACCCTGATGCCAATTTCACGTATTTCGGCCGTTCCTTCTGATCCGTTATTCGTAGCGAGTTGGGACAGCGCCCAATCGATTCCTGTGGCAAAATTACGTCGGAATAGTGCATGAAAGAATTTATTCCAGCACTTTTCAAAATCGCGTGAATTTTCGCCAAAAAATGCAAAGGGGTTAGCCTTACTTTTTTCTTCATTTTTGGAGCCGAAAACTTTTGGTCTTAGATGCGATTTGTATGACCCTTTTCTGACTAATTGAACCACTAGAAACTCAGAAAGTGCAGCGAAAAGAGCGTAAGACCAACGGCACAGAACTTACGACGAAAAGATCACCAGGTGAAAAATGTCAAAACACAGGTTCTCGTTTTTTGGATGTAACTCTTGTTCCGTTGATCGCAGCCGATTGGAACAGCGTCCAATCGATTTCTCTGGCAAGATTACGTCGGAATAGTGCCACGAAGAATTTGTTCCAGCACTTTTAAAAATCGCCAAAATTTTCGCCAAAAATACAAAGGGGTTAGCTTTACTTTTTTCTTCATTTTTGGAGCCGAAAACTTTTTGTCTCAGATGCGATTTGTACGACCATTTTCCGACTAATTGGACCCCCAGGAGCTCAGAAAACGCAGCGAAAAGAGCGTGGGATCAACAGGAGAGAAATTACGAAGGAAAAAACACCTGCTGAAAAATGTCAAAAACACAGCTTTTGGTTTTTTGGCTGTAACTTTTGATCCGTTGCTCGCAGCGTGTTCGGACCGCTCCCAATCGGTTCATCTCGCAAAATTACGTCGGAATAGTGCCAGGAAGAATTTATTCCAGCGCTTTTCAAAATCACGAAAATTTTCGCCAAAAATGCAAAGGCCTTACTTGATTTTGGGAGCCGAAAATTTTTGGTCTCAGATTCGATTTAAACGACTCTTTCCTGATTAATTGGACCCCCAGGAACTCAGAAAACGCAGCGAAAAGAGCGTGGGATCAACAGGGGAGAAATTACGAAGGAAAAAGCACCCGCTGAAAAATGTCAAAAACACAGCTTCTGGTTTTTTGGCTGTAACTTTTGATCCGTTGCTCGCAGCCGATTGGGACAGCGTCCAATCGATTTCTCTGGCAAGATTACGTCGGAATAGTGCCACGAAGAATTTATTCCAGCGCTTTTAAAAATCGCCAAAATTTTCGCCAAAAATGCAAAGGGGTTAGCCTTACTTTTTTCTTCATTTTTCGACCAAAAAATTTTTGGTCTCCGATTCGATTTGTATGATCCTTTTCTGACTAATTGGATCCCCAGGAACTCAGAAAACGCAGCGAAAAGAGCGTGGGATCAACAGGACAGAAATTACGAAGGAAATCTTTCATTTTTCGGCTGTAACTTTCGATGCGTTGATCGCAGCGTATTGGGACTGCGCCCAATCGATTTATCTCGCAAAATTACGAAATAGTGCATGAAAGAATTCATTCCAACACTTTTCAAAATCGCGAAAATTTTCGCCAAAAATGCAACGCCTTACTTTTTTTTGGAGAAAAAAATTTTTCGTCTCAGAATTGCGTAGATCCAACAGCAGAGGAACTAGTATATGGTGTATCATATCAAATGTCAGGGACAAAACGTTTGACATACAGATATTTAGACCGACATTTTTCTCAAAACCTCTTTGTTGAATTCTAGAGGTTCAAAAACGTAAAAATTCGATTGAACCTAGAAAAAGCGACTTTCGACTGAAACGAATACTTTTCAGACATCACCAAAAGTGATGAATAGTAAAAAATGCAAAGTGGATTTGTCCAACGTTTTCATCAATGTTTGGATATTACGAACTTTTGTTTAAATAAAACCGATTCCCAGAACCAATCTTAGTAGCTGGTTCTTTATGAACTCAAAGACCATCTGCCATAAACGTACGATGCTTCATTCTCCGAATATTAACCAGAAAACCATATTTTTCTCTACGTTTACCGAGAAAAACCGAGGATTTCTCATGATCCAATAAACTTGTCCATCTGCGATTCTCAACATCTTTCTGTCGAGATGATGTCTAATACTTCTGCTTGTTGATCAGTGCGATATGTATGTACATCATGAGTGCCAAGAAGCGAAAGTATTATATTTCACATCTGTAAACCGGACGCATTTCCTGCTGAATGAAATAATTTTTGAATATGTGATCACTTTTCTCACTTCCATTCCATTCTCTATTTTTATTCAAAGTGTTTTTTACAGTTCTGCAATCATTTATGGCATTCTCTCACTCCGCTGCACTTGATCGTCAAACTGGGTTTGAACGAATGCCCTACCTCTCCATCGCTGCTCTATATTGAGAACAAGCGATTGCGGGAATGTGTACTCCCCTTCACATCTGATAGTTTTCAGCACGAGGTAGCCAGAGAAGTGGGCAGGCCGGCAGGCGGTATCAGCTTTCACTTTTCCTCGATCGTTCGGCGACTTTAACTGCCTTCGCAAGTGAACCTGCTTGATACGTAACGATTGAATTTTTACGCTCAGCAGCTGAGCCCAAAGCTGGCCTTGCAACTTATAACCTCACCAGTTTACCGTGAATATCCTGTTCGTCAAAATATCATCGTGCATTGTGTTTGACTGTTTTGTAATTGTTTAGTGAATGTGTTAGGTTACATATCATATAGTCTTTTACCGAGTTTCACGTATACTCCAGTGTCTTCCTTTGGGCAGCTCAACCATGATCAATCACGTATCATTTAATGTAGGTATCACAGTAACGTTTAACGGTACATTCCATTAAGAATGATTTTATTCACGAGTTTGCTCAAGATTTGAATAATCGCAGATGGTTATGTTGCTCTTCACGGCGATGGTCTCTGCCTATGATCCTCAGGACGATTCGTTGAAAGACATTTTGCTCCCAGAAGGTCAGTTTGAGGCTTTCTACCTCAGAGGAACCCAGAACGATGAACAAGGAGCTGCGAGGCCGCCTCATCTTCACGGTTCCTTCAATCAGTACCGAAACCCGGCTCTTGTTGGTGTCCAAAACGGTGCAGCGTACGGCTTCAGGTTCGACGGAAAGCGGCGGTTCAATTTTGACTAATTTAAATGATAAATATTAGTTCTCTTATAAACATGTTACTCGCAATGTAAGAAACGAAAGATACACATACGTTCATACACACCCAGGCACCAAAAAATTTTACCAATTGTTGTAATCCCACACTCCGTATTTAATACTCCCTCCATACAATCAATAACCAATCTACAACCAGTCTGATCGAAAATAGACTGATCCTAGGATCGAGACGAGCATCTCGTACAATCTGAGGAGAAATGGAAACTTCAACTTTCATCCGGTCGATGAACTTCTCTTTTTCCGATTCCTTTTATAGCAGCTCGGATGTGAGCGGGAATACTTGCATTTTCTAATCTACGTCGTCATTACTGCCGAGAGATTAACCGACTCTTTCTACCATGTAATTACAGCGTATGTACTCTATGGCAATTGTTCCACCATTGTCTGCAGCGGACTTACAATCAGTAGCGACTTGTTTTGCCTGTTTTACGGTAAGCGAACTCCATCAACTGTTAAACGAACATAATTATAGTCGGGTGAGAGAAATCCAATTCGAATCTCCTCATTATAAAACAGTTCTATATTTGATCATACTAATCAATTGAAATAAAAATTAATGCAATATTGGCCATAGAATGAAAATTTATAGACAGGACTGACGGGTTAATCATCTATCGATTTAATGTACACTTTATTTCAAAATTACAAAGATTTCAAAAGATTTTAAGGAATTCAAATGATTTCGAACGATTTCAAAGGATTTCAAAACATTACAAGTGACTTTTTGGCATTTCAATGGATTTTTTCTATGGAAAAATTCAGAGATTTCAGAAGATGGCAAAGATTTCAAGCGATATCATAAGATTTCCAAGAATTCAGAAGATTTCAATAGATCTCAAAAAATTTCAAGTTGAAATTTCCGGAAAATTGTACACCATATTCCTCGAGTGACTAACTCCTCTGACGAGACTACGGGATTGCATCCCGAGCTCTTCGATACCTCAACAGATGTCTTCATTAGACATCAATTTAACAAGTCTCGCACGTACCCTGGACTCCAACACTTATAGATATAGTCGCTACTTCCGCTCTCCACAAGTAGCTTAGCTCCCGATGATGCGTGCGACAGTTTTTCACCTCGTCCCTTGTTAGGCGGTAAGAAGCGTGTATGCACATACATACATGTCAGGCATGCTACTGAGATCACGTTCTACGCTAGCGAAGTCGTTGGGAGGAACAGCGTTCTAACAAGTTTTCAGAGGAAACGGGAAACCAGATCTGTCTCGAGGCGAGTCCTGCATATCCAGTCAACAGATCAAGTTCAATTGAAGCCTTTAAATACACGGAGCAAAATCAAATCCCGCGATAGTTCCGTTTGCCAGATCATTCGCGAGTGACGTACCTAAATACGTAGCGTCTAGGATTGCAAGGTGTCATGAAGATCATCTTAATCCCAACGGTGAGAATTTCGCAAGCTTGAATCGTCTGATTTTCCGAAATTGATAAATTTTGCCAAGTGCCACTCTACCGTAAGGTGTATGCATAAAAATAAATAAAAAATGGTACGATAATTGGTAGCGACATCTAAATATACCTCCTTCAGGTTTTACGAGTATTTTTGTTTTTTTTTTATCGGCTTTTGTCACAAATTTTTCGAGTGGCAAGTTAAAAAAAAAATTATAAAATAAACCACCCAATTGAGCATGTGTAGGGGACTTTTTAGTGAAAATTCAATATGGATAATATCTTCCACAAATTCAATTATTAGTTGCGTGATGCTTAAGGAGTGCAATCAATTGCTTTACAAATTACAGTTCACGGCTGCCTTCCTCCTGTACTTGGTAATGGCGGAAAGAAATAGACCGTCAAGGTAAATGCCCGAAACCTTAAACTGTCGCGAAACGATCCTTGACACTTTACGCTTCTAGCCGTTGCTATAATTTTCATGATTCATCGTAGACTGACTGAGGTATCGGTTGGAACTCAAACAGAGCGTGACGAAGGGCGGATCTTCGTTCCGAGAGATGGAAATCCGATGAATTTGCGAAGGCATCCAAGGACATTCAGAGCTACGAGGAGTTCACGAAATCCGAGGATTCCTGGTACCTTGAGACAAGGAAGGCCTTTCGCCCTAAGTGGCGGATCCTCTCAGACACCAAAACGATCTTTCGTCGGGAAACCCGAACACGTACGTAGATCACTCGTCCGCGGACCCAATAAGTTTAACGCTGTACTTCTGGAGCCAGCCTTCCACCTGGCACCAACGAAAGGATTGTTGAGCCACACGTTTGGTAAACGCCACGAATCATTGGGACCATTGATTGGTCCCCTCAAACTGTTAGGGATTGGTGAAGAAGTTTACGTCCGCTTGTTGGAGCCGTCGGATAACGAAGGTGCAGATCACGTGACGGTGCACCTCCTTATCGCAAGGAAAACCACGGAAATCTTGAACGAAATTCAGGACAGCACGGACTTCGAAGATCCTCGTAATCTGGAACCGTCGTTCTCTTATCCTGAGAAAGCGCAATTTCAAAAATTTTCGACCTTTGCTACCATTCGACCGAGAAGACCGATGGACTCCAGCTTAATGACCTTCAACGGAAGGCCGCTCTTGGACCATCCTCGTGGTCGTCACGGCAATACACCTACTTTCAAGGTCGAGTCTCCCTATTTCGTCAGGAATGAAAACCACCCTATGGTTCCTAAACACAACATCCAGAGTCTTAAAAACATTCGGCCAACAGAGTTCGATATTCGACCTGCGGAGCACCTCGTCGCGCCAAATCATGACAAGCTTCCGGTCGCTCGATGGCCGGTCGAGAATCTGATTGATCTACCGATTTATCCTCCTCTGTCTTTTGGGAAACCAAAACAAGTCGCTGGCGATGGATGCGAAGTCATGGCTTCCCCAGTCAACACGGGAGTCGCGGATGGCGGAAAACAGTCTGATTCAGCGAATCGCACGTCTGTGCAGCTTCGTGATAATTCTGCTTCCGGTGAAGTGAAACAACGATCGGTTAACCTTTCGATGAATCGTGAAGAGGAAACGAAGATTCGTCGAAGATTTATCGAACCTGTCTTCATGGACAAGATTCCATCACGTCATCTTGTTTTTGATCGTCACGTTTCGTCACCGATTTCAATGCTCAGGATCGCGGACACTGCGGAAGATCATTTCATGATGGCGGCGGTCCCGAACGAGGAAGAATGGAGAGGCCTGAAATAGCTGGGAACTTCTATTCGCTGACATTGAAAATAAACTCTGTACATGTACGTGATTATGATATATCGATTGATGTACTGACGATTGAAAGAGCAAATAAATTATTATACTCATGATGAGTGAATGACTTCACCGTGAATTTACTGTTATACATAGTTTTGGTATTACTGTTATAGGTAACAGCAAGAATTTGTGGATAATAAACAGTTTCAAGATAATTCACCAATCTTCCTTTCAACTGACAATTTCGCAATTATATGTTTACCATTCCGTATCTCAAGCGTGTTAGGCAAACATCAGTTTCCCTTTCATCGTTAGAAAATCGCGCCTCGAGCAACGATCGAGCTTCTGAGTCGTGTCGCCGATCTCGTTATAGAGTTGCATCGATGTGATCGAAACGAGGAGTTTCACTTTCGATCCTTCCTCGCCGGCTTTTCTATGGGGCAACGCTCGATAAAGTGGCAGAAAACGAGTGGCTGTCACAATCTTGTGGACTTAACAGGCAATCCAACAAAGCTAGCCTCGAATCACGCAATAATGATCATCGCGCTGCGGTTTGTCAAACGTTTATTGTACTGACATGTAAGTAAGCGAATGGCCCCTCCTCGCAATCATGCTTTCCACGCCATGCGGCTGCAGCTGCAGATTTCACCGGTAATCGCCGATAAGCATGACCAGACATAAAACGATCTCGGGCAATCGTAACGGTCACTGTCAATGGCGCTTTCCTTCGCTCTTACAACAAGAAAGGTATCCCAGACCGATCTCTCCGGTATGATTTATTTTGTAATAAGTTATAGTAGACTAAAAACTAAGCGACACGTATTTTTTTTTCATCCACTATTAAACACTTTAAGAGGGGTGAAACCACCCTCCAAAGTAAGGCATGTCAAGGATCGATTTGGCAGTTTCACCCACAAGAACATAACATTTTTCAACCAGTTTAACTGGAAAAGTTCTCATGATGAGATATGAAATATGTAATTTTCTCAGTTAGAAAAACAAAAATTAATTAATGCTTTGAAAGGCGGTTCCACCCCCCCCCTGTGTTTAATGACGGATGAAAAAGAATACGTGTCGCTTAGTTTTTAGTCTACTATAACATGTTACAAAAGAAATCAAATCGGAGAGATCGTCCTGGGATACCTTCCTTGTTAGTTTCTGCTGGTCAGCAAAGCTTGAAGCGATTTCTGATAAGAGTAATTAAATCAACTTCGACAGTTTGAATCCACTTCGAAGGTGGGTTTACCACCGTTCCACGAGTAAGCCGCGTTATCAATTGATCTTTCGTCTTTCTGCCCTGTGCATTCGTTACTTAGCATACGCATCGTGTTTCTTCTTGCGTGACTTTTCGTTGCGTTATTTTCCAATCATCTGCACTGGGCTTGGAGGCTACGCCAAACGGCTTGGGCGGGGCATCGAACGCATATTAAACCGCAAAGAAAGATCTGCCTGGCTAGCCAGAGAGACGTATATAATGCAAGAAGATACCACAATTTTTCCAGTAACACTCCGATCCGACGTCTTACTCAATTTACTCACTTTCCCGTTGGCAGTTTGCGCAGTTATTCCGCAACGAGCATAAACGTATTAGCGCACTTTTACTGCCACAATGAATCGCAAGGTCTTGGTAAGTCGTGGAATATTCTTGCATGTCTACTACGTGTACGGCATACCATGCATACAAGTGTCGTGAAATCGGAACTTGACGGTTGAACAATTTTCGAGGCACAAAATTATACTCCCAGCGGTAAAGGACCCCGCAGAATCCATATGGAAATTGGCTCTCGACCGAATTGGCTGGATTTTCAGTATATTATAGAACATATCCACCCTATCAAAAGTTTTCACGGACACAAGTCCCGGAGAGCAGAAGTTTCGAAGCTACAAGCTTCGGAAGAAGGTGTCCACATTTTTTTATATTTATGGATATCGTGATTTTCCATGAATTACGAAGTTTCAAGGGGAGTTGAAATCAAACAAATCACTTAGAAAACTGCGCGGTTAATTCTCAAAGAGAGGCAGGAGACTGTGATTGATTCCATCGACGCATTGATTCCGTCCACGAACTCGCCGGTTTACCGAAAGGAGGTGCAACGTCGAATTTCGCCTGAGGAACCAGACTCTCAGACTCTTGTAATAATCGACTTGTCCTGTTTTTCACTCGTATGCGGAGTCTCTGCGAATCGACTGCGTATATAGTTTTTGAGTGATATATTTCATTTCAAGTCTCCCCTTGAAGCTTTGTATTTGGTAATACTCGCGTAATCCATGGATATCAAAAAATCTATACGCCCCCTTCTGAAGCCTGCATCTCGGAAGCAAGTGACTTTTGGGACTTGTGTCCGTGAAAACATTTCACCGGGAGGACATGTACTATAACATACTGTAAATCCAGAGCCAATTTCCATAATGATTCTGCGGGGCCCTTTCAATTCAGTTTTGATGTCGTCCTATTTCTTCCACAGTACGTCTTGCAATTGGTGCTACTGCTGAGCGTGAGTTTCCTCGATATTTCCACTGAAGCGTAAGAATGTTTTTCTAGAACGATTTTTAGTTTCGAGTATTTTCGTCGACTCGAAATAATTGTGATCGTGAATTGACTTTCAGGAAGAAAGTGATCATCAACGTACCTTACCGAGTGAAGAACGTGAAGCACACACACACCATCTACAAAATCATCCCCCATTACCACAAAAGCAAAGGTCACAGCCACGGCCACAGTCACAGTCACGAGCATGAGCACGAACAGGAGGGTGAAAACTTTGAGTACTATCGATAACTCGAAGTATGAAATTATCGTTATTTCATTTCTCCCTTTTGATAAAATGTAATTCTGACCCTGTGACTGTTATGCACGTTTTATAATTAAGCCAATAAAAGTATGCTTTACTGCTTTACATCCAGTTTAATACCTACCTTGATTTGCCCATTACGAGTAGAGTCAAGTACCGATGCCACAGCGGAAGAGAACCCCGAAGCGGAACAAGGCCAATGGTAATGATCTCGGTTTGTCTCCATGGTGGAAAATTCACATTGTTTGCGATACGCTGTAAAACGGGGGGCCAGAAGCTGAGAGGGCTACTAATTGTCATGCGGAAGAACCTCCCATCAGGTTTAGGGTCAGTGACTTTTTCGGTTACGGTCGTTTCAGGACATTGATCCGGGATTACTTCCGTACCTATCTCACGATCAGCGCTCGAAATCTAGTCATAACATTAAATGGTGTCGTTTGCTTGGTGGCCCTTACGAACCTGGGATACAGAATGAAATTCAAAGGAAAGATGGTGGGGTTTAAGATAAGCGAGGAACTGTTTTCACAAAGAAAATGGCTTAGATTGCGGTCTCTCTTGTAAAAGTATTGATAATCCAAAGCTTTCACTTGTTATTAGTTCAGTAGTGATTGACGCTCGAATACAACGTCGCTCAGCATTGTTGTTGGCCATCCCGTTATTGATAAGTTGATGACCTTAATTGAATCAGTTTCTCTTTTACCTAGATGAATTTTATTACACTCGGGGAAAACTGAAGTGTCGTTCGTGCTCGTCAATTTTTTACCCGACGGCAAACTTTTGCAAGCCAACTTGAATACGCATGCTTTCCGGTGTGATTTGATAACCGCAAACGCATTGTTTGGATAGATTTATAGTTTTTACTTGACGGGGTCTCAGTTTCTAAGGCTAAGGACAAGTTTCACGCCTATCAGAACGGTGACGACCGATCAATCGAAAGACCAGAGATGCCACGGCGAAAGCGTTCGGCATGACTTCTCATCGTTTATATCCTGGAACAAAGGCGGGGCAAAAAGTTTAAGAGGCGTTTAAAAAATACGGCTTATAAACGAGACGAATAACAAGATCCTTCTCAAACTGATCTTGGTCGTTGCAACCTGCGCATATCCAAGCTTCACCAACTTCCTCGATTCTTCTGCTCCTCAACGGAAGTCCAACTAACATGGTAACGTAAGGCCTGCATTTTAAGCGACATGACCATAAGTCTTAGTCAACTCAAGTATACCTACCCAGTATCAAAATGATCACCGCACTCGTTACTCTATTTAATCACAGAGGATAACGGAGCTCGTGTTCCTGACAGTACTGAGCCAAGTCCTGGCTGGCGGAGGCGGTGGAAAGCACCAGTAGGTATTCGACGAGCGGTAATAACACAGGTCTGCCAAAAAAATATTATTTTTTTTTAGCTGCATGGCATGTTTTTGGTAAATATTAAGTTCTTGAGTGTACTGAATCCAAAAATTACTTCCATTTCCCTCCAACACGTACAGTATTCTTGCAAAATACAAGGTGTTTGCATAAAAAACACCATAACAATAATGAAAAACACCGCCATTTCATTACAATGAACTGAATAATGTTGCTTTTAAAATTAAACAAACGATTTCTTTACGAAATGTATTTGACATTCCGTGTTCATTCTTTTAGCCTACGAAACCTTTTCTTCTTCTCTTTGATACACCTCCGAATACGCTGCCGCTTTTCATTTTTTATTTCCCTGTTTGTATTTATTCTCGAGTCTCGCTCTAATACATATTAAATGGAAGTAAGAAGTCGCTTTTGCATAGTATTTTTCGAATCAAGAATAGGATACCAGATTTCGAGTGAAACGGGAGTTTCACTCTAAATGAAACTACAAACACGGGTGGAAGAAAACACCAAACGTGATGGAACTTTTTGAATATTCTTCCCTGTTGCAGTGAGTGAAAATCTATAAGAAACAGCATAAAAAACCTGTGCAATTTTTTGGTTGCAGACCTGTGTAATTGAACAGTAGTTCACTAACAGTGTAAAACATAGTAAAAATTTTCCCCATTCAGCATGCACTTCAAAATCCACGTACCGGACATCATCAAGCACCACATTCACACGAAGACGGTATTCGTCCACGTGCACCACGGCGGTGGAAAGAAAAAGATGGTCCCAAAGAAGAAGGAAACGCACCACCACGAGTCGGGTCACCACGAGGATTGGAATTCCTGGAGTTCGTACGACGTTCACGGAGGTGGCAAGGGGCACCAGCAGCACGTCGAAACGCCGGACCAAGGCTACGGTTACCCGTCAGGTCCACAGGTGGAAGAATTCCACGGACATCCAGTCCCGCCCCGGGAAGAGACGCCGGGAATGCAGAACGGCGGAGTCGTCGGCTACTCGTACCCACCGCAATACGGGATGCACCCTGGCCTTGGGGAGTTTGGAAGCGTCGAAGAGGCCCCGCACAACGAGGTAAGGCCCTACAGGGACGACTACGAGGAAGGATACCGGAAGGGCTTGCACACTCAGACAGGCCACGTGCTCTCGGAGGAGCTGAAGAACTTCTACGACAACCAGTTCGAGGAGGGCGACGACGTCGCGCAGAGCGGACACAACGACGGGTACAAGATCTTCGAGGAGTCGGAGGATGCCGACGCTGCCGGTGAACACGGCGACGGCTACGTTTAGGCCATCGTGGTCTCATGATAAAGAAAAATCGCGTTCGAACTACTTCGACAAGCGAAAGTGGAGGACGGGAGTGATTAATGTCAAAAGAAAAGAGACGCAGGCGGTGATTGATTCAACGTCAAGATCAACTCGAATCGCAAAGTTTCTCCGTACCTGCAAATAATGATACTAGAGTAGCGTGTTTCTTTATTTCATTTTTTTTATGTTACACTATTTAACTAGGCTAACGACAAATTAGTTTCGTACTTCTTTTATACCTAACGTACATTTTTTATATTACCTTTCTATTATACCAACTTGCGGAACTACCGATCCGTAAATGTTTATGAGAGTCACTGCAAAGTGATCGTAAAACTGTAAATAAATTGGTAACACTGATCGGAACTGTACTCCAATTACATTCTTTTTTTTTTTTTTTTAATTTTTTAATATTTGACTTTTTACTCATACTTTCTAAAGAATTGCGCACTATCAACTGGCATTGTATATGTATATGTATATGTGGAAATCGGCAAGAACGATTGGTTTACATCAAATGTACCACGAGTGGCTCGATAAAATTTTTTTATTAAAAATATAAAACAACAAGTAACAAAGTATTTACAGGTAACAAATATGATTCAACTTAACATGACCTATACAGTTATTGATGAAATAGTGGCTAATCTAGATATTCAGGTACCTTAAAATCTACGACCAAAGTAAGGCATGGTATTCACATTATCATGTTGTCCAGTAAGAAATCCGTAACAAATTCCGGAACATTGAAAGTAAAATATTTCCAGGACACAAGAAAAATTCAAGGACATTTCCAGGACCACTGGACACCATGATCGTACATGTGTAACGTACCTACGTTGTGCGGGTGAATGTAGTGTTATAGATGTGTTAATAGTAGTTCAGACTGTAGATGTACCCGAAAGCGTAGAGCAATCTACCCTGACGACATCATATCGGGGAAGAAAATGATTGGAGAGGTTTTCTCTCGGGGCGACGGATCAGTTCCTGGAGGGTTGACGGTTACTGCGTTGTAATGGAGAACCTTCTCTATATACTCTAGGATAAGGTAAACTTGCAGCGCGACGACGTAAAACAACGACGATCGGTTAATGGCCGCCGCCGTATTCTTCTTGGCCACCCCAGCCACCGCCAAAGTCGTGACCGCCGCCGCCTCCGCCGAAGTCATGACCTCCGCCAAAACTGCCACCTCCGAATCCACCCCCGAAGTCATGGCCACCACCCCCAAAGTCGTGGCCGCCACCACCGCCTCCGTGACCCCCAAGGTCGATCGGGTGACCGACGGTGTATCCGAGGACCTCGTACTTGTCTCCACCGCCGCCGCCGCCCCCGTGGTGGATGTGTTTCGTTATCGTGTGCGTATGATGAATGGTCTTGATTTTATACGGGACGTGAATAACCACGTGATCACTGAAATAGAAAAATTCTCGGTCATCAACGGCGCGTACAATCCTCGAAGAAATAAGTTTGCTTCACTTTGTCTGCTTGGGGTATTCTTATGGAGGTCATTGTTGGAAGGGAAAAAAACCGTTCGGCTTAGCAGAGAGACCAAACATCGTGCGCGTCTCTGGTATCAGCCGAAATATATATTTGACTAGGAAATGAAAGGTGAAAGGAAACTTGGAGTCAATGTGGGTTGGGACTTACTGTCCACCGTGTCCGCCTCCGCCGGCGGCTGCAAGGCTCAGGAGTGTCGACGCGACGAGTATGACCAACTGAAAAATGAAACAATACTGAGATATGGTGAACAGAGTGAAGATCGTTGGCGGTGCCTGATTGGCGAAAAAGGCTCCCGACACTTACAGACACGCGGAGTGTCATCTTGCGAGCTGACGTTGAGACCCGGTCAGGAAATGTAACCGCTCTACTATTGCGAGCTCTCGTCCACTCGGTTTTGATCTGCTTCACACCGGCAACCGGACTCCTTTTATATGATAGATTTATAAAAATGAAAGGACTGAAGAGTCAGCATGAAAGCCTCGTGTGAAAGGTGTTCCGAATGAAAAAAGAGCAATTGTACAGTGCACTTGTGGGCAGGGATTGGCCGGCAGGTTGGTGTGTTTGTTTTATATGCCGGAGATCGCACGCCGCCTGCACGAGAATCTGTTCCACTATCTTTTTCTTCTTTTTTATTTCCTTCGCGTCTTTCATCGTCAAACTTCATTTTTAGTTGGGCATGTTAATGAAAGCACGCCTGTTACCCGGACCAATCCTAGCTCAAGATCAAGATGCCCCCTAATTCGGTAGCAGAGTAACAGTCGACGGTGAAAATAAAAGGACAGAAGTACGTCGACGCGTTAGACACCCGAGGGTAATTGGTCACTTCGCCTTCTCAGGATGCCGCAATTACCTCTTCGCTTCCAGCGATTTCTCAAAGGACATCCGCTGTCCCATTACTTCAAGTCTCAGAGGAAGCGTCTACATTAAGGGAGGGCGGGGTACAGCTTTGGCAGTCTACAAAGATACATTTTTAGGAGTTTGAAAAAAAAAAAAAAATGGAAATCGTCAGAACAATTTCAGTTTCAGAGCTTTATTATTTATAGTTTGAAGAACGTTTTAGAATTTTTTCATTGAAATTAATAACACCTAAAAATAGGTATGGTTTTAGACTGTCCAAGATGTACCGCCTCCCCCCCTTAAGCTGGATGCAAACTTCCGATCCAGCTTGGATGAAGGTGTTCGATCGCAAAGAACTCGATGCTAGAGTAGAGTTTGAAAATCCAGGAGCATTACGATTAACGTGTCATTGGGTCAAGAGCGATTGAAGAATGAAACTCGCGACAATGAGCGGCGATGTTGACATTGAGACCAGACACCGATCTATCCAAAGAGCCGGAACTGGAGCATTGAACCTTTTGGAACGTATGCTGAAACATTGTGGCGACCTAGACACAGTGCTCGATAGCCCGTTACGGCGAGATACTTGCGTGGAGGGAAAGGGAAATAGATTCTGGTCAGCACGGTCATCGCGTACTCTCCTCTCGGGACAAAACAACCGAAGGAAAATAAAACAAAATGGTCTTGGTCTTTTTTTCTCCGCCCATACATACCTTCACGTGAAGTTTCCCCTAGAAGGAGTACGGTTGGTGAAATCCTAAAGGATCACCACGAGTCAGAAGCGACCGCAACGTGGATCGCATATCCTACGGGTACCGGGTGTCAACAAAGTTCCACGGCGATTCTCGCTCCCGAGGGAAACCACAGGTGGGGAAAATTCAGTCTTGATCGTTTCATTCCAGTGGCAACGAACGGGTGAAAACCATTGAAACATTCTTGCCTGGAAATCCTGTACTTGTCTTCGCTCCGCGAATCGCACTCCGGGGAATTAATGCCTGTGTATTCAACTCGATTTACGCTTTTACCTGCTACAATGTGGTAAACACCGGCCGTAGTGGAGGACGAACGTTGCTCTTTTAGCTCGACGTAATGCAGTGCCTCGTAGAAAGTGAAGTAGATTAGATTTAGCGCCTTTTCTCAGATGCAATTATATTATCGGCGGAAGGCCGTTTCACTTCTCGGAGTGAAAAATTTCGTGCCAAAATTATTGCGGGGGAGAAACTTTACGACAATTGACAATGGCCATCATTTCGCGCTAGAGTCTTCCTGATCCCAACTTATTATTTCACTCTCCGAATCTTCCTTCTATTTCACACACCTATTCAGATAAAAATATTAACCTGCAACGAAGTTCTGCATCGTTCATAAAGAGACGAATGTCGTGATGGGCTGCGTGTACAAAATGACGTCATAGATATGCAACATGGCGCCCATGTATCTGACAACTGATCGCTCCACGTAAATAGGTTACTCATTTATTTCCATATATTCTGTTTGCTGAAAAGCCCAGTTTGTACATTCAAAAGTTGCAAAAATCATAATACAAACACTAATAATGGACAAAATATCAAGTTTTTTTTTTTCATCCCCTGAAGAGGATAATTACGTTTACGTTATTTGCGCTTGAATTTGGCGCCTATATGACGTCGCCTTATGTTCGATTACCCTATGTATTTGAAACTGATCGTGCGAATGGAACTAGGCGTATCGGCTTCCTATAGACAGGAAAAAAATCAATAAGGAGAAAAATGCATAGACTGACAGTCTCCAGCTTCCTCGGCTCTAACCGTCTCGAATTTTGTTCCAACTTTTATTTATTATCCGAACATCATTTTAATTCTTACTTTTGTATCTCACACCACTCGATCTGTTTCTCTTAAGGTATTCAATGTGAAAATCGGAAGCGTTGTATGAAATATGATTTATTACATGGTATCAGACAGAGAAGAGGGAAAAACTTCAGCGATTTATTACTGTAGATTAAATTGCTATGCGTGTTGTTTACTTTTCACATATACCATGACTACTTTCTTAATAGCTTCATGAGGAACATTAACAAGTACGATTTATGGATTTCTTTTCATCTATCGCATTTTAATGTACATAATTTGATCGTTATCATCATTATTATGTATCATCGTGCATCGCCATTTTTTACGCGTGACTTTAAAACGCGAAGGTGAAAGTCTCAGCAATAACTCCAGTGAACAGACTCGTAAACTATAACGACTGTGTTTATCGTCTCTATTCAAACGCAATTTGTCATTGAATAAATATTGGCGCACAAATTCAGTCATGCATTGTTCAAGTAAATATTTATTGACTTAGTGGTTCCTCGATTCACGGTCAATATTAGAGGCTCCAACTGCTGCTTATTTCATATTCAATAGAAATTCATGGAGAGTTTCGATTACCCAACAGTTTTACGTGTGGTTGCATTGCGTTGTAAAACATAAAAGGTTGCAAAGAGTTAGAAGGATTTCAAGAGATTTTAGAATATTTCAGAAGATTTCAAAGATTTCAAGAGAATTCGTAAGATTTCCGGATAAGTGTATTCCAGATTTCACGACTGATTGACCCCTCGTGTAAAACCAGCGGTATATCATGGAAGAATCGCATAACAGATATGCTCAAACGAAACCGTCACCATTTAGTTATTCTTCGACCACCTGGAAGGTTTCGTTTTCGGTATTGGTCCCTTTTTTCATATCCTTGGAAACCGAAATCAAGGCTGAACCTTGTGAGTGAGGTGATGAAGTGAAGAGTGAAACTTAAACCAAATATTCTCCTGACCTTCTCGGCGTTGAAGCGATATAAGATTGTTTCAATTTACGGCCAGCACTAAATTCTCCTTTCTCCATCGGACGTGAGATGTTCACGGCCGGCAGCTGCGTCGGAGAAGAAAGATAATGCCCGCGGTTTAACTCGGCTGCTGGTCCACCCCGTGTGCCTATAGCTTGGTACACACCATGCCGATGGTTTTTGTCGCCGTAACAGCTCAGAAATTGAGTCTCAGCTGGAGCGGGGATTCCGAGTTGAAGCTCGTTCTTTCGCTCGCTTCGCCGCTCTTCGTTCTCTTTTTATCGCCTAGTAGTACCCGCACACATGCAGATACCTTACAAAAGAAAATAGGCGAGTATAAAGACCTCCCGATATATCTGGATCACGCTGGCCTCGCGACGACACTCGCTTTTCAACCGTGAACCTTAATAAGCCTCCGGACCTGCAGCGATCCTCCGCGCAATTTCGACTTTTGATTCAACAACGCGACCGGTTCAGAGGTGGTTTCCACATTTTTTTCATTTTCCACCCTTGCTACGAGATGCGACTGATGGTGGTAAGTTTTCACTTTTCACTTTTTTAGTAGAGGAGTAAAAGCAAAATTGAATTCAGTATTAGAATCAAGAAGAATCTGTAAGAGTAGTTCATTAATGCGGGAGTACAGCTAAAGTCATACCTATTTTTAGGAGGTTTTTCTTTTTAATGAAAATACTTGAAGCAATTTGAGCTTGAGAGCTTTATTATTTATAGTTTGAACGGCGACATGGCGTATATAAGTAGCGAACGACCACGTTTCAAATCCGGTAGCGCAGATTTCTCGGTCAATTTTTAACCGCTAAATTTGAAATTTTGACACAATCTTCAAAAACTGCGTATCGATTTCAGCTCGTGGCTAGATTTTTTAATTTTAATCCCAGCATTTTTTTGTACAATTTTTTTTTACAATTTTTACAATTTTTTGGCTAAAAAATGAAAATTTTTATTCGTAATTGTATGTATTAGAAAAAACATTTCTTTCGAACAACTGGGCTACGAGCTCAAACACGAAAAGGTGCTTCTAGCGCAAACATTTTTTTCCGATCGATTACAAGTTGGACAATGATGTCAGAAGATGCGCCATCGCAAAAGCCCTCGATTTCGGAATCGTTCGCTGGATATATGCGCCACGCCGCAATTTTGTTAATAATTTGAATGAAAAAATTCTAAAATGTTCTTGAAACTATAAATAATAAAGCCCTGAAACTCAAATTGCTCAACGGATTATTCATTTTCTTGAAAAAAAAAATTCCCAAACATAGTACCCTCTCCCTTAATTCAACAAACAATTTCGCGACTCATCCTCCTTGTACAACTTCTTCAGGTAATCGTAACATTGGGACTCGGAGTATGCGGACCGACGCTCGCTGACACGTAAGTAGAATATCAAGTCGAAAGATTCGACGCTACGTATTAGTGTCTGGTGTATCAAATCGTCGAAGTCGAGTTTACAGAAATGAAACAACGTTTGTACTTTTCTGAAAAAATAACTAGACTATCGTGAGATCCCAACACTGTAAAACTACAGGCGTAACTAAAGAACCAAAAGCTTTTGCCGTTGCTCGGCTTACAGCTTTTGCCTAATCCTAAACGTTGGCGAATCCACGTTTATCGTCAGAGTCAACAGCCAAAAGTGTTACTTTTTGAAAATAGAAAAAAATACAGTCCAGTTTTATCCTCATGATTCTACGAAAGTATCGAGGCTTCAAGACATTTCACAAAATATGGATTTTCGGACATCACCGCCTTATTATTCGAATGAACATTAGAACGTTTAGCTGCTAATTCCGGTTGCCAGCTTCAGCGTCATTATCGTCGGACGTTTGAACATATTTTCAACCTTCCTGATCGACGAAATCTGGCACGATCAGAAAATTTCGATCGCATTTCAAGGCCGAGCACTTATCTCGTCTCCTGAAACAGGTTCAATTACCTTCTTTGCTGGATCCCCTCCGCTTGCGTTCGAGCCTTTCTCCTTTCACTCTCCTCCGGCGTACGCGAGTCGGTCGCTTTTTTTGTCTGCCAATAATTATTTCCCGTTCCAGACGAGAGGTTCGCCAACTGTGTCACGATCCTGGGGGGTAGTCAAACAAATACCAGCGAGTATTTGGCGCAAGAAGGCCGCTTCCGTTTCCTCGCCTGTTTGTTCATTCATTCCCTCGCTCTACGTGTTCATTAATTGTCGCTTCTGTTACAGGGAAAAAGTCGTCTTCGTAGTTCCGCGCTACATACGTCGAAGCTTTTCTAACAATGCGGCGCCCTTCTACAAGATCCGCGTACCGAAACGACCCTTCTTCGTCGGTCATTACGCCGGAAATTCAGGCAACAGCGATCGTCCGTTTTTCCCAGGAGGAAAGCAGGCCATTCGACAGAATTTGTGTAAATGTTAAATACCGCCGTATTTTCAAACAATTTTCTTTCAATAACAGTTTTCGAAGAAAAGAACCCCGCAGAATTCTTATGGAAATTGGCTTCCGGCCGAATTTGCTGAATTTTCAGTGCGTTATAGTGCATATCCTTCCGGTCAAAAGTTTTCATGGGCACTAGTTCCAAAAATCAGTAGTTTCCAGATTTTTTGATACCTATGGATGTCGTGATTTTCCATGGATTACGAAGTTTCAAGCGGGCTTGAAATCAAAGAAATCACTCAAAAAACTGCACGGTCGATTCTCAAAGAGAGGCAGGAAGCTGTGATCGATTTCATCCACGAACTCGCTGCTTTACAGGAAGGAGATGCAACGTCGGATTTCGCCCGAAGAACGAGACGCTTCGACTCTTGCAATAATCGACTTGTCCTGTTTTTCACGCGTCTGCGAAGTCTCTGCGAATCGGCTGGACAGTTGTCGAGTGATACATTTTATTTCGAGTCCCCCTTGAAGCCTTGTAATACGTAAAAATCGCGTAATCCATAGATATCAAAAAATCCCTACACCCCTCTTCCGTAGCCTGTATCTCGAAGGCCACTGATTTTTGGGACTTGTGCCCGCGAGAACTTTTTACCAGGAGAATATTTACCATAACGTACTGAAAATCCACAAAGATTCTGCGGGATCCTTTGTAATGCAATTAAAGTACCGGTACGTTATCACAAGTCATAAAAAAAATCTAAAGCTTGCATTATTTTCATCAGTTCACGGAATTCCCCACGGCGGTGGAGATTTCGGAAAAAACTTTGCGGTGCCACAGCAGCAACAGCATGATCGAGAAGTGCAGAATCACGTTATAATACCACACGGCAAGGGTATTTCCCACGGTGTGAGCTTTGGGAAGGGTTACATCCCGCAAGAGGAGTTGAAACTGGCGATCGAAAACTACGCCGGATTCCCCGGGGGAAACGAAAATCAACTGCAGGACTCTGCTGGTCAGGGTTTCAACTTCGAGGACGAAGGTTACCAGCGATTCGAGGGGCGGGAGCAAAACCTCGCGCCGCAAGAGCATCGGTGGGTTTTTCCGCCGACCAACGACGAAGGACGAAATCAGGAGCCCCGCCAAGTAGAGCAAGAAGAGTACAAGATGTTCGAGGAGCAAGGATCGCTTTCGCCCCCAAACGAGCAGCTCTTCTACCCGAAATTCAGCGAGCAGCCCCATCCAATTTCCGGCGGCGTTCATCCCTCGGCTAGGATGACGGAGCACAAACTCACCCCCATCGTCCTGCAGGACACCATCGACATGAAGGAGTACATTGCGAAGGTCGAGGCCTTCACGAAGAGCTGGCCTTTTCATGGTCTCGCATGGAATAATCAACAACCGAATTTCCCAGGCCTGACCTTCCCGCATATTCAAGGGATCAATCCCTGGGCTGGAAGCCTCCCGAACAATCCCAGCGGCGGTTATCAAGTTCAGGAGGAATCCGTCGAGGAACCGATGAAGCGGAGCTTCAGGGTCGCGATGATGTAGCGAAATATTTTAGACTGACGTTCCTGTCGCGTACAAAAAATCCCTTAGCGTTTAAGTCTTCGTAACAATTGTACCTATTAATCACTGCCTTACGGTGCAGCATCATTAATATAATTTATTTATACGTGTTTCCGATACTTCTTGTAATTATAATACATTTCTATTCGATCTTACGATTAAATTATCAGCGAAATTTTCTATTGTGTAATGTTCTGACGACGTCAGAACCCGGTTGTCGACGCCGTTTTATCACCACATAACCTAACTTTTTAATTTGTAATCGAGGCAAAGCGTAATTCTTGGACTTTCAAATTACTCGTGTCGCATAAATTAATTAAACAAAATCAATAATGTACCTGTTCTATCGTCTACATGCGAAAAAATACGGTCAGCCGTCAGCCTCGTTGCGTTAGTTTGATCTTTTTCCACCAGATGACGCATATCGCGAAGTTGGCGTCCGGCGGCAATTTGAATCCGCGGATAATCGATACAATCTCGGAAGCGGGCGAGCTCTTATATATTGTATATTTTATACTTTTACGAATGAATGTCACGGTCACGTGAATCGCATCCCTTTCATATACACACTTTCACTTGGAGCCGTCGACCAGTCGAGTCTTTGAAAGTCTAGAAAGTAAGTTGCACTCCGGTGGCCTCGCGGATCGAGATGGCGAATGATAATCACCGTTCACCGGGATTCCTCGATCTTGAATCATGGATCTCACGTCACTCGATCGCGGAAGTTGCCGGCATTCTTCCTGGGCGCGATGCAGAGTTGTCTCATACGATCGGATCTGTTTCTTCGTTCGCTTTTTATGCGGGCGAGACGACTAAAATTCTTATTCTTCACTTTCGTTGCACAACAGCCGTTATTACCAGAGAACTCAAAGTTACTCCAGTCTCAAGTTCGGACGTCGATTTTCAGACCACTGGACTAAATTTTCATTCCCACTATAAAACTCTCCTCATCGTAATGATAAAAAAAACTTGACAAACATTTTTACATAGCTGAATAAAATACATGCGTGAAATCTCGCCACAAGATTTAATAACACCGCATAAGTCTAGATACATGCACGAGATAACCGGAAGACATAGAGAACTTGACTTTCGTGTGGTAAAAACGATTAGTGCCGATCGATTAAATACGAGCTGGTGAATCGGTCAACACTTTCGACTAACGATACCCGACCGGTTTTCAAAAGTCTATTCTAACGATTGACAAACTAATTAATGCCGCGGCAGTTTGTTGTCTCTGACATTTAATGGCCGAAGTCATCGAGCGTAAGGAGTGAAGTTGACACTTGTGACCCTGTCCACGTTTTGGTTGCACGTTGTTCCGCGGAGGAGAAATACGTAAGACAGGATGGTAAAATGTGAAATCCGACCAAATCTCTCTCGCGTGAAATGAAAATAAACTAATAAGCATAATCGTATAATTCACAGAGGGCATTTGGGTTTTATTTAAATATCCTGTAGCCGCTTAGGCTGGCAATTAAGCCAGGAGATGATGGTAAACATTAATTTGCCACTTTCTTATAAATTTGTCGAAACGATTTGAAAAATTAAAACTGATCGTAAGATAGAGAACGCGGATTCTTAATTACGGGCTGGAAACTTTCCAGCTGTGTGTAAATTCGCAACAAATGCAAAGTTTGGCGGAAGGAAGAAAGTGACAGGTCTTTTCAAAATTTTTGGGCTATAAATTTCGGACCTTTATTTTGCCCGTTCGATTTTCAGTAGGAAGTAAAAATACTCTACCGTGACTTTGACCGTGACTTTTTGCTTCGTTTACTCCAGTAATTCCAGCTACGTAATATTACCAAGTGTATCAAGACCGCCGTGCACTGCATTTCATTCAAGATAAAGAGAGCGGAATGTGAAATCATGCATATATTTTTTCTTCTCATGAATACGTATCGAACGATTTATCGTCATATAATAAATCAGGTCTGCAGAAATTTTTTTTCACCTGCATGGGATGTTTTTGGTAAATGTTATGTTCTCGAGTGCGCTGAGTTCAAAAATAACTTCCATTTCCCTCCAACACGTACGGTATTTTTGCAAAAACAAGTTGTTTGCATAAAAAAAGCATAACAGTAATGAAAAAACCACCATTTTGTTACAATGAGCTAACCAATATTTCTTATATTAAACAAGCGATTTCTTTACGAAATGTATTTGAGATTCCGTGTTCGTTCTTTTTGCCTACGAAACCTTTTCTTCTTCTCTTTGATACACCTCCGGATACGCTTCCGCTTTTCATTTTTTGTTTCCCTGTTTGTATTTATTCTCGAGTCTCGCTCTAATACATGTTAAATGGAAGTAAGAAGTCGCTTTTGCATAGGATTTTGCGAATCAAGAATAGGATACCAGATTTCGAGTGAAACGGGAGTTTCACTCTAAATGAAACTACAAACACGAGTTGAAGAAAAAACTTGACGCGATGGAACTTTTTGAATATTTTTCCCTGTTTCAGTGAATCAAAATTTATGTAAAAACAGTATAAAAACCTGTGCAGTTTTTTTTCCTCTCAGACATGTGTTGTCGGACGTCACGAAACGCGAAAAAATTATGCGGAACGAAAACCATTATTGCAAATCATAACCGCACACTTCCCACATTCCAAGTGTTCAAACGAAGGCCGAAGCAGTGAAATTTTCAGAGAGAAATTAACAGAGAATTTCGCTACGGATTCTTTCGCCTAAGTGAGCACATAAAAATTCGCGGATGCGCAACCGGCGGTAATTATCAACTCTCGACAATAATTCAAGCATGGGAAATTTCCCGCGAAAATGTTCTCCAATACACGTTGGATGTGATTGAATTAATTGCGACGTAATGCGTCTGAACGCAGCGACTGTCCATCAATGACTGTCAAGGTCGTTGAAACCGGGTGAAAATAAGTTCGCACGCACAGTGCGTATGTGGTTTACGTATCTCGGGAAGAATCGACGTCAAGGTAGGTATGTGTTACAGTATGATTAGAGAGAGGAATTCCTTCGAGAGAGCGGAACTGCAGCAGTTACTCGGTGAGAATCCAGAAAACACAGTTCATCAGCCGTACACGGATAACGATTCCGCGTCTTGTTCTAACGCGGACTTTCTTTTTCGTTATTTCAAGACCGCGACGGTATAACGCGCGATGTGCATCCAGGATTGTTTTAACGATAGTCATATTCGATGTCGGTAATTGCGGCAACGATTGAATAATTAATCCGAGGAAACGGAGTTTGCTTTCACGCCTTGAATTACGCCTGCATAAGTTGCTCTGATCGTGTTTACAAGGCAGGAATATCACCGTTCGTACTCCCAGGGTCAAGGATCGAAATTTAAAATGTCTCGAATGTATTAAGGGGGGGGGATACAGCTTGGATGATCTAAAATCATTCCTATTTGTATGAATTTTTTTAAAGAAAATGACAGCACTTGGAGCAATTTAAGCTTGAGGGCTTTATTATTTATACTTTGAAGAACGTTTTAGAATTTTTTCATTGAAATTAATGACAAAATGGCGGCATGGTGCATACAAGAATCGAACTACCACGTTTTAAATCCGGTGGCGCAGATTCCACGATCAATTATTATCCGATCGACTTGAAATGTTGACACAATCTTTAAAATTTGTTTATCGATTCTAGCTCAAGGATAGATTTTTGAATTTCAGTGTTTTCATTTTCTTAAAAAAAAGAAATACGTACGATTTTATACCGTCCAAGCCTTTAACCCATAAACACGACGGGGATCAGGATGAGAAGCAAATAACAGGAAATCACTGTAAACGGGAACCGGAAACGGTTCGACGAAGGGACTGGACCAGAAGTTTCACTTTCATAAATTGGCAGCATGGTATTAGCCGGACCGGGTCTTTGGCCTACTACACTTTCTACGCATCGAAATGAAGGAAGGATAGAGAAAAAAAAAAAAAAAACCTGTTCAATCGAAAGTGGTCAAAAATGCACCAACGGTGCCGGACCAATTTCGAACCTTGTGAACGATTCCGTTACTCCGCTCTTGAAGCTGTCCGAATAAAAGTCGGGCGATCTGCAATACAGTACCCAACGGATGCGAAAATGGAGGAATACGTGTTCCGGAGTGCAATAACACGTGGTCGGACGGTTGGCTCGATAATACGCGGACGATCGGTTCGAGGACCGCCCGGAGCGCGAATTTCTCTGGGATCTCTGGGCCTCTGCAGCTGGGAACCGGTACCGGGCCCCCGGCTGACCCCCGTTTTCCCCGCTCAGCCGGGCACGTGGACCCCATGAATGCTCCTCTTCCATCTCCGCCCTCCCACCATCGCGCCGTCCGATGCTTGTTATTTCGCGGCGCCCCTATATATACCCGCGATGATCCCCGCATATATATACCAGTTTCTTAGTTACCGTGCAGGTGAACACCCATTCAAGAGCAGAGAGACACAACCACGTGTGCTCGCCTATCGCTTCAGATATGGCGTCAGGATTACGGAAGGTAAGGTTCCTGTCCTGATCCGTGAATTTCGTTGTACCGGATACTTGATACCTGGAGATATTTCAACGGGATTACAGAGTGGTTGATAATAAAGTTCAACTTGAGATACTCGACTTGATCATTGCGATGGGGTTTTCACGTACTCTTAACGAGGTTCCATCAATAATCTTGTATCCCGAATTTTCACAGTACTGTGTCGGAATTACGCGATCCTATTAATTTCATTCCGTTTTTCAGATTCCCTGCGCCTTGCTCGCAGCAGCGGTATTCACGGGACTGATCGCCTCGACGACGGCCACCTTTGGAAATGAACAGTAAGACCGCACTGAATTAACTAGAATCGAACGCGCCGTATATTGTTGGGTAGTTTTTTTTTTTTTAAAACTGAAGCTGCGACGCATGGTTGATATTGAACTTGGGCAAACCTCGACGCGTTTTCGAAAGCTGCAACCTGTATTTACAGCATATTATTGGCTAGCCTTCCTCTTCACATGGGTATTAAGTTTCTCGTATCGTTCCACTTTTCAGCGTTCACATAAAGATCCATCTGCCTGAGATAGTGCAGGATGTTCATCACGAGAAGAAGATAATAAAGCACGTTGAGGACCATGGCCACGGTCATGGTCACGGTGGAGGAGGCGGAGGTTACGGAGGTGGCGACGACCACATCGAACACATAGAAATAACAAGCCCAGGAATTGGGGGCGGAGGTTTCGGCGGTTACGGTGGAGGAGGCGGCGGCGGAGGTCACGGAGGTCACGGAGGAGACAGCGGGAGCTTTGGAGGAGGTTTCGGAGGCGGATTCGGAGGTAAGAACCGAGGGTGTTCTCACGAAACGAAAGAGAAAACCTGGCCTTAACGCCACCGGGACCTGAGCTTAAGGTCAACGAAAGTTACACGATTTCAGCTTCATCGCATGCTCAATCGGTAACCAGTTTGAATGGATAATTTCTTTTTCACTACGAAAGTGTTGGGTATATGTGTAGCCGGTGTCTTTCACTCTTATCCAAGAAGCGTAATCTTCGTTTGAATTTCACCGGAACTAATAATATCCGCTACATACATCGTGATCTTCTCTTCGAGCACCTTTCTCTCGTGAATCGAGCTCACCGTCTGTGCATACAGCTGCTGCATTCCTTACCGCGCGATCTTTCCTCCTAACGCAAACTGCAACGAAACTGCTGCCACTTTCGTTTTCGCGACCTTATAAGCTCTATAAGCGAACACACGTCACGATGTTTGATCACAACCATCAATCTCTGTAACTTGTGCGGCTTATGAGATGAATTGAGTATCTTACACCGGCTCTTTACACTTTAACAGTGATTGTTATTTATTGATAAAAATTTCAGGCGGCGGACACGGCGGTGGTGGCTTTGGTGGATTCGGAGGTGGAGGTGGAGGCCATGGCCATGGCCATGGCCACAGCCACGGCGGAGGCGGAGGACACGGAGGTGGCGACAGTTACAGCGTTATAACAAGCTACAGCAGTGGTGGGGGAGGAGGTGGAGGACATGGAGGCGGTGGAGGATTCGGTGGTGATTTCGGAGGCCATGGAGGAGGAGATTTCAGCAGCTATGGCGGAGGCGGTGGTGACTTTGGAGGCCATGGAGGCGGAGATTCCGGCGGCTACAGCGGAGGCGGTGGTGACTTCGGAGGCCATGGAGGAGGAGATTTTGGCGGCCACAGCGGAGGCGGTGGTGACTTCGGAGGTTACGGTGGAGGCGGTGGCGGCGACTTCAGCGGGGGTCACGGTCACGGAATCGAAATCGGCTCAGGCCCCGGATTCGACATAAGCAGCATCAGCAGCGGCGGTCACGGCGGTGGCGGATTCGGAGGCGGCGGTCACAGCCACAGTCACAGCCATGGCAGCGGCGGCGGTGGTGGTGACAGCTACAGCAGTGGCGGTAGCTTCGGCGGCGATGATCACGGCTCCAGTTTCAGCTCTGGCAGCTACTCAAGCTCGATCTCGAGTGGATTCGGCGGCGGGTAATTACTCTCAAAATGAAAATGTTCTTTACAACGTAGGATTTCCGTTGACGAACAAGATTTCTTCATTTATGGCTGTTTGTACTATAATTCGTTCTTTCATTTTCTACCCAATTCAGTTCCTCCGGACACGACAGCTACAGCAGCGGTGGAGGCGGCGGAGGTGGTGGCTTCTCCGGATACCACTACAGAAAGTAGAGAGGTTCATATCGCTCTGTCCTTCCAAGCTTCCGTCCGACATCCGAACGGAGTAAGGAAGTTCTCCGGAACGCCGAGAAAGCGTTCGAAAACCCGTTGCCCGATATTTTCACCGTGATAAATTCAAAGCGAGTTCAGCCACTCGAACGGCAGATATATTGAACGTTCTGCGTATAATTTATGCGTATGAGTTTACGTCGTAACTCGTATTCGAAAATTTTTATGATTGGACAAGGAGCGGTCCGCACGATACCGAGTGCACCGCTTGGCCCGATAAACATATTTTCGTAATTTTTTCTACCATATGCTCGCAGAATCTGATTCTAAGCTTTATCCACCTGTCGGCTTGACGAGGAATTCAAACACGATGTCTCGTGCAATTCATCACACTATACAACATTCTCAGTTATCATTGTATTCATCTTTTTATCCATAAGACAAACATACTCGACTGTTGACCTCACTAATTTGTTGCTACATTTGTATGATATGTTATTGTAAATAATTCATCCTGTTAGTATATTGTTTATTTTTTAATAAAAAACTGTTTTAAGTACAAAAATATATTCATTGGCTGGATTTATTTTGAACAATTTGAACCTGATTCGGTAAGCTAGTTAATTTTAGACCCTTCGATCGTCTCGATCGTTCTATTTTACCGACAATCGCACCGGCGATCGATAAAGCAGCGTGCAATCACGCCATCGCCCAGCGATGTCGAAATGAAATTCAATCATCTAAAGCATCTTCTCCATTAGGCTCAAATTACAGTCATACCATAAAGTACTTAATCCATACTGTGGCAATGTGTGAAATCAATGTTTTTCGATTCCGAACACGGTGCAATGAGAAACAACAATACGGTGAGACTATTTCGGTGGCATGCACAAATTCAAGCTTTACTTATACATTTAAATTTCTCCGCGGGTTGACGTCACGACGAGTCCACAAAAATTCGCGTACTTCCGAAATCTAGAACGCATTTCGGTTTACTAATGAATCACCTGAATTATGCGAAGTGAAATTTAAACCCAAATGTCAATTAGGCGCACTTCTTCGGTAATCATGTCGTTGTTCTTCTGGCATTTGCACTATGACCCAGATATCCATTAATCGGTCATAGACGTCAGAATTATTTCCCTATGTGTCCTTGTTTGCTGCCAACTTGCTAACTCGATTGATTTTGACAAACTGACTACAACGGTTTCAACAGCTCATGGCGATTATAAAGACACAATTAGCTGCAATATCGTGTCGCCTAATGACTGAATCACGGTTATCAGAGAAGTTAAAGAAATTTAAATCACAGCTCTGACTGTGTAACTCAAAATTCAGATGTCTCAGAAAATCTAAATCAGTTCGATCGAGGTTACAATCGGTTTCTAACATGGCCGTTTCTATTAAAATCTGGATTGTCATGCGAGTATAGAATGGCTTCGAAGAAACCTCGACTGGCGCGTGTATCCAGAAAAACTTCGACGTAATTAATCCGACACGCGGTGAGCAAACCACGTTAGGTTATACTTTCATTTTTACGTAATCCATCATACCTAATACCATACAACCGTATATATCTGTACGGACGAATAGCAGCACCCAACAAATTATCCGAATTGCGAATAAAAAGGAATTCTCAATACGTTTGCGAGATTTGTAAACGAAACGTTGAGCCTCGAAGCCACGCTGAAACGTACATGAAACTACGAAAAAAACGAAACGATCCGGAACACTTTCCTATCGTCACATTGACGCGGAATTCACCACCGCACGTGAAATTACCGTCTGTAGAATGAAGGGGATAAACGCGTTCTTATGACTGGGCCAATTGCCCGTTATCGTGATGTTTTTTTCTCCAATTTATTGGAGAAACCTCGTAATAGAAACTGGTGTGAAAAATTCTACATACGAAATTCGTACCCGGTCACCCGAGATATTTCATTTTTGTGATACCTCCTTATGCAACTGGACGGATTAACGGCCTCAGAACCGACACCCAGTTTTTACCTCTCTCTCTCTCTCTCTCTCTCTCTCTCTCTCTTCTTGTTTCTCATTTCTAACCGATCGCGAGCTCCGACTCTGCGTTCGCTGATTCGGAATCGATCCAACGATCTCTACGACAATGCAGCCGGCATCAGAATACAATAAAACCCAAGCAACTCGAACACTCTTTGCACAGGGTATGATTATCGCGAGTACATGCGATGCCTGAAGTGGCGGAGGGCATAATAAAGAAAGGAAACTCAATAACCTACGGATAATTAGAGCTGCGAGGAGAGAGTGGCCGGAACAAGACGCGTGTGTCGTACTTTAACGAATAAATACAGCAACAACTTCCGCTGTGAACGTGCAGACAATAAACTTGCCGGGTAGGGAGAACTTCCCCGGTTGCGTTGTCTGTTATACCTAGACTCGTTTTTCCCTTGTTACCTCTCTCTGATTACGTTTGTAACTTTATAAGGCTTGCACCGAGGACCGATTTTAGTCTGCACATTGTGTCTGCGAAGAGATCGCTGCTCGTTTTACTCCCTGATCACTGTCATGGCGAACCTCCGTTTATACACTCAAGTGGGTTTTCACCGTCGTTGTTACAGTACCTATGTTGTACAAGAAATTCAAATATATTTCAAGTGATTTCGTATCAAATATCAGTAATATATTGTGTTTCCCGTTGCAAATGATTTGGAATATGCAGTCACTACACTCGCAAGTGAGGTATCGCAGGTCGGTATCTCCGATTTGATTTCTTTTGTAATATGTTACAGTAGACTGAAAACCAAGCGACGAGTATTTTTTTTCGTCCGTCATTAAACACTTTAAGGGGGCGAAACACACCCTTCAAATTAAGGCATGTCAACGAGTGATTTTAGCAGTTTTACCCACAAGAACGTAATATTTTTTAACCAATTCAATTGGTTTTTTCAAAGCAAGAAATGAAAAATGTGATCTTCTCAACAGTAGAATAAAAAAACTGACAAATCGTCCCTTGACATGCCTTGCTCCGGAGGGTGGTTTCGCCCCCTTAAAGTGTTTAACGGCGGATGAAAAAAAATACGTGTCGCTTAGTTTTAAGTCGACTATAACATGTTAAAAAAGAAATCAAATCGGAGATATCAACCTGATATACCTTACTTGTTGGATAAGCTCTGTCAAATCTTGCCGCGCATTACTGAACGCTTTAACGCTTTTAACGACTCTCTTCGTCCTTCTGTCTTCCAGATAGCCTTAATGATGATTGTCCTCCTTGGAATTACACAATCGGTTCCGCTGCCTGGCGGAGGACACGGAGGCAAGCAGTAAGTTGTTTTTCTTTGAACTCGGAATCAGAGGATGTGATAACTTGAATTGTGAAATATGTAATTTGACCATCGAATTTGGCGTTGTCCGGCTATCGGAAAGGCGCAAAGTGAAATAAAGCATCGATGTTACAGCACGCACTTCATAATCAAGGTGCCTCACTTCATGCACACCCATCATCACACCCACACGAAGAAAATCTACATTCCTGTCAAGTCTCACGACTCCGGGCACCACGATCACTCCGATTACGAGGCGGCCCACGGATGGTGAGAGGGATCAAGAGGTCCCGGTCCATCTCTAAAATTTGACACTATACGTATATAAGTGATTGTGTAAGGCCCGTTTACATCCAGGTTATCGTTCTACGTGATTATGCCACCCGAGTGTTGTCTGTTGGGGAAAATAAATAATCACCTGTTATTATAATGAACGATTCAACTGCCATGCTACGCCTTCCAGTTTCTTTTATCCGCAATAAATTACCCACCTTAAACACTTATATATACGCTTAATGCTTCGTAGAAAGTTATAAATCCGTTTGGTCAACCGGCGGAAGACCGACGCGGAATTTTGCCGGACCGTTGACCAATGTTAGAATGCTCGTGCGGATTGGATCAGACCGATTATGTTGTATTGTATAACTCGGAGCTGTCGGGCATTCGTTTTGTTCTCTTTTTTCTTTTCGTTGGGTGAATTAGTTGTTCCTTCACCCGTCAATTGCGTCTTACGAGTATAACGACAGCTTGATACGTGTACCACGCGAGTGTCGTTGGTTAGAAAGTTTCGACTTCACCTCAACGACGTTCTTGGGAATTTTTCAATGCGATGATTGACGCGGTTTCATTGCTATTAAACGGAGATTTAACAAACACTTGATTCTAATATGCAGAGTTGACCGATTAGAATAGCCTCGACTTTCTGCGGCTCCTTTCACTCTTCTCATAATTCCTAAGACAGATTTGGTTTTATCACCACTGGATTTAGCATTCAACTTGACGTGCGTGTAAAGTTCAACGTTCGACTTGTTCCGAGTTGGGAAAGTGGAAAAACTTGACCAATATTAACATTTTCTCCATACATTCGTATTTATTTCGTTGTAAAAAAAGAAATATCTACCACTAATAATGATCTAACAATAAAACAACTATATCGTCAACTGGCCAAAGCTCGTCAGAACTCCGGATCGTCTTGCTCTAAAACGACACAACTGTTACAATTACGGTTACAATTTGTATAACAGAGCGATTCTCTCGTCACTTTGTACTGCGGTATCAGAATACACTTAACGCTAATTGAATTGTTCTTGAAGTGGTTGACACGGTTTGATTTCAGCTCGTGGATAAACAATGCGATAGAATGTAGACTGTTCGTGGTGAATCTTATCGTCTAATTACAATTACAGTATATTACGTTACGTGTATAATAAATGTACATGAACCGGGACGTCGATTCGGCATCGGCTGAAACAGGAATACGGATGTCAGTCTCACGTAACAACGACCGGACGAACGGCACGATATTCGACTTACCGGAATTATTTACACACGAAGGCGACGCCGCCTCGACATCGGCTTTCAGACTGTCTCCTTCTCACCACCATGGCTTCTCCTCGTAGTGGACCGGCACGTGAACCTTCTCGACGTGGTGAACCGGCACGTGGATCTTCTCGACGTGGTGGACCGGGTAGGGAACCGGGACATGTACCTTCTCCACGTGGTGGACATGGACCGGGACCGGGACTTTCTCTACGTGGTGAACGGGGTACGCGATCTTCTTTACGTGGTGGTGATGCACGTTGTGTACGTGGTACGGGACGTGGATCACGTGGTGTTGGCTATGGGAGAGGGTGAAATTCACGGGTTAATCCTAAGGACTTGAAGAATTACACCGATTACGCAGGTCAACGAGAAGAGAAAAAACAGTTTTTTTCGAGTATCTATCGAGACAAATAAATTTCGATTATACGCATCGAATAATAACCGAAACCTTTGTTTGTTACTTATAAATTTTCTCTTTGTCTTTTTTACGTTGATAAATAAGTCTGGAAGTTTTTCGTTGATAGCCAATGTGGTGGCGTATTCAGAAGAGAAAGAAAAACGTTTTCACCAAGATGTGACGGACTTTATCGTTATTAACGTTATCAGGTGCTGCCTAATTAAAGAACGGTGGAAGATTACGTTTGGCGTCCGATACGAGAAAGTCCGGACGAAGAATATTCATTTTTGAACTTTGTTCATCAATTCATTTACATTACTAGTTTATTATTAATCATTATTTTTTAACAAAAATGATGTAAATGCAAAACTGAAGTTTCTTTTATTGTCATTCAAAACAAACGTTTCAGAATATAGATAATTTTCCACGAAAACAAACTTTATCTAAATTAAACTATTTTTTCATTGATCAGTATCAAAATTTGACATTTAGAACCCAGAATGAAAATTCTTGTTGACCTGTGTTATCATCGTTCTTGATTCATCGTACTCACTGACTACCACCCCAGCCTCCCGGTGCCGGTGCGCAGTTCACGGCGGCGAGCATTCCGCATACGAGCAGCTGAAACGTGTTCAAATAATCATGCGTTAGAAATTTTCATCGAGACACGCCGTCTCTGGTGAACAACTGCATAAACGATGCGCAAAGTCAGTGGCGATCACCGTGACGTGAATGTCAGATTTTTCACGCATTTCACCGTTCGTTCGAAACTCTTTTTTTTACGAATGCAGACTGCATGTGACAACGTGCGTTGATTTATGACGCCTAAATACGTATCCTTACTCCACAATTTGCGAATCAACGAAGTTGCGGAAAAAAAATTCAACCCGATTCTCAAGTACATTTTTCATTGGTTCAAAATTCGGATTATTTTAGGATGATTGCATTTTTTGTGGCCGCTTTTATCAAATTCTGTGATTATAAATTCGACTTGTCATCTCTCGGATTACTTGATTCGTGAGTAAAATACAATTCCGAGTAAAGAATTTCTTCGAATATTAGCGTTCACTTGGATGAAAACAACTTTTGTACCATTTGTGGTCTGTGGAATTTTGGAATGTGGCCCAAACTATAGGTATACTAACAAAAAAGGAATCCCAAATCGATATCTCCGATTTGATTTCTGCCGGAATATATTACAGTAGACTAAAAACTAAGCAGCACGTATTTTTTTTTATCCGTTATTATACGCTTTGAGGGGGTGAAAACCACCCTCCTAAGTAAGGCATGTTAAGGCAGTTTTTGACCAAAATCGACCTACACCTGAACCACGGGTAAAAAAACACTCGGCGAACCAACGACGTAAGCAGTTTGATAAAAAAAAATAAAAATTAAAACAAAGGAAGAAATTCGAAAGATTCAAAGTGTCGCACTTGATGCAATTTGAAAATAAATTTAAACAATTTTTCAACATACGATAAAGCGAGTGCGAGCAGCGAATAAGGTACGTTTGAAATACTCACGGCGACGGTGAAGGAGTGCATATTGGAATCGAGGATTTTGTTCACTGTTTGCGAACGCTGATACAGTTCTGCCTTTTTGCCGCGTTCGATGTGTTTATAAAGGAGGAACCGAGACGACGGTGTTAGCCGAAAGCTCGGGGGTGGGAGACCCGGGCATCGGCTGCGTATGACGTCTTACGTAAAACAAGGAAGCGCGTAAGCCTCCGCATGCGTTCGGCGTGTGCGGCCGATACGACGCTGAACGCACGCACACACTCCTTGGAGTTATCCGCTCGGCGAGAAACTGCCCGAACACACGACCGTCTCCATGCCTCTGTGAGGATCTCGCAATATTTAATGTAACTCGAGCGCCTCGATTCTTCTTCCCGTATATTCGTATTCCACGTGGTCCTCCGTTTTCGCCCGTCAAGCCGCAGAGGGAGGGCGGCCGGTTTAATCGGACCTCTGAAATCCGCTACCTGCAAGTCGTTACCGATCTTTCGTATCGTTCGCACGCTGCCTCGAATCAAGGATACACTCGCCATACGTTAGCAACGAAAAGTGAGCCTCGTAGACGATGTTGCAAGAAAAAATCGGAGAATTGAAATTTAATCATGATAATGCTGAAAAGTTATCGATAAATTGTTTGAGCGAAACGTTGTCCGACAAATTTTTAGGGAATGTTTTTGTTTTTGGTTTGTCAAATGAATTCGTTCAATTTTCTGAATGTGCGAGAATTTTTACAGAATTTTATCGACACTTGGAAATTTACGACTTCGAAAATTTGTACATGCTGTATTTGCAAAACTATTCCTTCGGTGCCCCGAATACGTTTTAATTGTAACGTGCAACGTTTTTACGAAAATGTAACCGAAATTCACGATTTTTCATCCATTATTCAAAATTTTTAATTTTCGAGACCAGAAATTTCTAAATATTGAGAACATTCTTCAAAAATTCACGCGTATTGAAAAAAATACAGAGAATTCATTTCACACGACAAGAAAACTATTCCCGGACAATTTATTGAATAATGTTTCGCTTGAACAATTTATTGACAACTTTCGGGCATTATTATTATTCAAATTTAATTTTCTTGCCGTCTTTATTGTGGTAGATTTATTTTCAATATTCCTCTTATCCAATATTCTCATCGAGTCTCACTTCTGGTTTAGAATGTATAGCCAGTACGTCGTTAAGTTACGATTATATTCATTCTTACCAATAAACTTGTCGATGAATCTGCTCTCAGATTCTCCGATCGAATTTCTGGAGACCGATCGGATCGTTGGTCGATCGTTTTCACAATACGTGCAAGGCTTACTTTTATCTGCACTGATTTTTGGCGACAAAAATTAAAAATATTATCTCTGTTACGGTTGTCGTTATTTTATTTTTAATTCCAATAGTTGAACAGCGACGAAAAATCAAGTTCCTTTTTCGAGACGGGAAGATAGGGAAGAGCACGAAACGTTATCTCGGTGTGTTACTTTATTCGTTATTAACGACGTTACCGCCGATGAAACCAGCGGCAGCCGACTGTCTCGCAATTCTACTTCTACCCGAATATATATAACGTTGGTTTTACCTCGTTTCGAGGCAAATTGTTAATGTAGTTCGAGAAACTGTATAATCTAACACGTTGTCTGATTGGTAAAAGTAATGTTTCTCGGTGATTGCAGTGAATTATTCTATTCATACCTACAGGATATGATGAATCGTTAAATGCAAGAACGAGCCGTCTTTTTATTATTCACGCACTCGATGATTTATCACAGAAACTCTGTGCGACTCGTGGTAAAAAATATTCATGTGGCTGAAAATAGTAAAAAGCGTTTACTTTTCACCGTCGAATACGGATAATCATTAATCGCGGTTCTTCAAACTGCATCGCTGTCACTTTTGCTTAAATTGGAAATTAAATAATTAATATTTACATTTTCTAACGCGATACAGTAACGAATCGCAAAATTATACTCGGATATTCGCGACGATTCCTGAGCAAGCCTCGAATGACGAAAAATAATCTATTTACGACGAAATCGATCATTTCTTCCCATTTAATCGAGTTTAATCGATTATTTTTTCTTCCAACCGATTTTTGCTTTTCACTCCCATTAACGACGCAATACAATATCAATTTATGTGATTAGAGTATCAATTGTTATCATTGTCTTATTTACCGAGTACCTGTTCGATGTAACAAGTGAAAGATAAATGAACATTTTCACCTGAAATCGAAAAACATTTTCAATGAAACTGTAAATCGTCAAAAAAATTTTCGTCGTGTTCGATTATTTTCATCTTACTTTCGACAATCTGCCATTCACGACAGATTCAAAGCCGGCAATAGAAACCTTTCGCGAATGAAGATTAAATGCAAATTCCTAGGGTTAATGAGAATGTCGCAGGTACGAGTAAAGCAGAAATCGATGACGATCCCGGAGTCTCTCAGCGTGGCTCTTTAGCCCGTTGCCGATTGCAAAGTCGGCGTTGTGACAGGCCGGAATAATAATTCCGTCGAACGGCATGAATAGAAATCTAAATTCCACTCGCAGTTGGCATTTTTTATAGGTATCAACAATGGCGCGACACGTTAAACGAGAATCACGGATTGTACGGCCCGCTTGCGCCTTACGGGGAAATAAAAGAGCGGCATTACACTATCCGCATATTTGCGGCCCAATTAGTAACCGGTAGCGGGATTGTGGAACGGATTCATCGTCGCCGATTCCGTACCTGCATTATACTCGCCCGTGTCCTCGTCGAGTGGACAGGTGGAACAGGCGCGGAGAAAGTCTTTCATAATCCTTGCAGCAGGCAAGGTTGTAAAGACTTCGACGTGACCTAATCATCTTACTCGTGTCACATCTCCTATAATTCAGGAACGTTGTTAGGAAATTACCCGACCGCATTTTATTTTCGGCTTTTTTCCCGGCCCGCGAAGAAGAAGAAGAAGAAACGTTTCGCAACGCCCCAGCTTTTTACAACGATTATAATACATTTGTTTATTTGTTCGTTTATTTCCATTTCGTCGGCATGGGAATTACGGGGCGAGTGCAGGAGGGCCGGCCGGAAGTTGTCTGAGACTCGGGAACTTGATCGTGTAATTCAATGGGGAGAATAAAAAGAAAAATCAACGCGCGATAGAAAGTATCATACGCCGGAATATCGTGCGTATGATGCCTGCGTGTTATGTATATGTAACGGGGCTGGGTGCAGCAAACCGCGTTTCATTTTCACTTCTCTTTGTATTTTTCGTTTTATCATTTTCTCTTAAACTCGTTTGATTTTTCAATGACGGCCGTCACCGCGCTGTGAAATAAAAACGAGTAAGCGATGTCGATTTTAAACGCAGTTGTCGCACATGGCGACGAAAAAAAAAAATTTCGATTCTATAGATCCAATAATCAAAACCTTCGTTTATTACTTACAAAGTTTTTCTTCGTGCTTTCTACGTTTAGAATTAGAAGAAGTGTCATTCCGGAAGTCTCGATTTTCACCACTTTTAATCATCTACTGTGAGGCCGAATATTTATACATACTCACCTGATTAAAGACCGCCAATAAATTATCGTAGTTTCTCTATTTTGTTTCTCTTTATTTCAATCATACTCGTGACTTGATAAATTCTGATCTCATTACTGTTGATATTGGTAATATTTATTTCCAATCTAATTTCATTTCTTAAGCCAACCTCTGAGTGCGAATTCCGTAAGTAATATAAACGCATCGCATAAAATTGCAGTGTAAAACATTCGTGAATATTTTTAACAAATTTATGCCATTATCTTGAATGACGGGCTGCTAATTAATTATAAAATCTCACCGTAACGACCGTAATAACGATAATTAAAATTATACATGGATGGCCCATCTATATTGCGGGTTTAAAATTTTTATTGCGCCCTGCGAAAGACGCGACTATGAATTGCCGTTCAACGCGTAAATCATAACAGCGACGAAATCTTGGTTACACGAGTAACGCGCTGGCATATAATTCCATATACCTACTTAGGTAGATTTCAAGGTATATATAATACGTTGAATCCGCCACTTGGGCCGCCTATCTTATGTCACACATATTGAGTAATCTGTAATCAAATATTTATCAATCACATTTTGTAATTATATAGTTTTCTCCTCGAATCTGAACAGCCGAAGAATTTTTACGATATTAAATCTGTGTGCGTATAGATACATGATAATAATGTATAATTCCGAATGCAAGTTATACACAGACGGCTCTGCAAATGGTATTATGACATGATATAACTGTGATTCGCAGTTTCGTTTTATTTATTGCCTTTTTTTAACGCCGCAATCGAATACCTTCGCAAATTATGCCCATCGGGAATAAAATAAATCACCTACACGCGTACGTTCCACCGGAAATAAAACGATATCGCCGTATAAGCTTCGATAAATATTCACTCCACTTTCGTTTTATTACGTGTCACGTGATCCCCGCGATCCATATAGTTACCAATTTATCCAACGGATTACGTAAGCTATAATCGCCTGCGTTGGTAAATTTATAGCCGGTAGGGTCAACCGAGAATTTTATTGTACGACTCGAAATTGCGATCGCTCCAAGCCTGCTTGATTTCAATTTTCGAAAATCAACATCGTGATCCGGACTGCCACAAGCGTTCTTCTCCAGTAAATTGAACTTCGCGATGTCGATGTTACGTTGCGGTCGATTCCTACAGCAGGTCCGCAACGCGATTTAGGTCTAAAAAAGAGCTTTGGTCATAATCTGCTCGAGCAGCATTCGTCCTCGTCTGGATGAATCTCGTGGGTCTGGATCAGCGAGGAATCGCGTGCCGAGGTCAGAGTGAAGGATCTCTTGTGAAGTGCGAAGTTCACCGCGTCCCCGATCGTCGGAAACATTGTGAAGTAGTGACCCTCCTTTCTCTCGGCAGTGTTGCACTTTCTCATCGTTTCGTAGACGGGACCTGAAACGAATGAAATGACCGCATAACGAAGCGAGATTGACGGGCAAGGCGTACGTGCAGACGCTGCTGAAAATAAAAGAAAAAAACCGATTCCCGGCGAAAAGGGAATCGCGAATATGCGTATATAAGATACACGCACGACGCACTCGGCGAAATTCGTTCGTTGCGCAATCCTTCCGCATCCCTGCATGCATTTCGCGTGCAGGATACGTGCGGAAGTGAACTTCGTTTAAGCCTGCTTAAACTTTCCAAGTGTCTCGTAGGTGTTTTTTTATTTATTTTTCTTCTTTTCTCCCTAAAGGACTTGATAAAACGGTTCGTTTAAATTCCACACCAGAGGCTGAATCTGGTTGGTATCTTTCCTTTTTCCCCCAGATTTCATTCAACCGTTTGTAATCGTACGGCAAAATCAACGCTGCAGCGTTAAGGTATCACTGAAAGGATGTTTCCAACCGGAAGTGAGTCTCGATGAGAGTATTGAACATTTTGCGACGAGATAAAAGTGTGAAAAAAATCAATCTTAACCGAGTTGATAAGATCATTCGTTTTGAATAATGATAATGCAAAAATTTGTGTGACAAATCTCTGGTGAACGTTTTTTTATTTCATATAAAATGAATTCGTTGATTTTTCTGAATACCTATGAATTTTTTTGGAATTTTTGGCGATTTTGAAAAATTCATTTTCGAGAATTTTTAAAAGTTTGAAAAACGGTTCAAAGCTCCTAAATTCTTGGATAGATATTCATAAATGATTATATATTACACTGAAGAAGTTTTAGAGGCGTGGAACGAATAGTTTCGTAAATAGAGTGTTGGAAAATTTTGGAGAAAACGAAATTACATATTAAAAATCGCCGAAAATTCCAAAACAATTCATAAGTATTCAGAAATAGAAATGAATTCATTTTACACGAAATTCAAAACAATTTACTAAAGATTTGTTGCGCAAACTTTGATGAAACAATTTATTAACATCTTTTTGGCATTATTATTATTCAAAAAGAAATATCTTATCAACTTGGTTATGATCGGCCTTTTTCAGATTTTCATCTTATCGTGAAGTGTTCAATATTCTCACTGAGATTCACTTTAGGTTGGGAATATCCGTCCAATAATACCTTAATCGCATGGCTGAGACAAAATAGTACATTACGTAACAGGGGAATAAAGTCGGAGATTATTCCCACGGGTGGGCAAAAGCGGGAGAAAAGTAAAGAGGGATTAATATACTATTTTTGTCCCGCTGTTCGGATAAAAAAAAAGTTAAAATTATGGTCGAGTTGGTGATAAAAAAAAATCAGCTCACCAGAACATCCGGTTATATAAACCGCGACCTGTATTGTCTCGAACTCGTCGATGATGTTGCGAAGCGTTCCAACGCCGGCTGGATCGACGTAAGTCAACGCCGAGAGATCCAATATCAAGACTTTCAACTGTGGAAATAATTTGCGTAAGCAGCTGTGACCGAATGGCATCGATGATTATGCATCTACTCTCAAGGTTAACGTATTTTTTCGCGTAAACGGCAGTCGTTGGCATCGAGCATTGTGCCGAGACGTCAAAACTGGGTCGAAGTTGTTGCGTTCGACTCCATTGGCAATAGAAAGGAACAACTTTTACGAGCAATCTGCGCTAATAGTGCAAAACTATCCGTAATTATGCACATAATTTAGCAAGCTTGAGAGTGGAGTTGTGAGTTTTTTTTGTCGCTCTTACGATACTCGGGGTGGTACTCGAAAATCCGTCGGCATGTTCCTCGTCAAATCCTCCGTTGACGTATCCCTTCTGAAATTTCGAATACCAGCAATACAGAAAACCGAATGCCTAATCGGTACGTGAATCAAAGCCGATATTCCAAAATTGAAACTATCTTTCACAAAAGGTCGTAAATGTTCGTAATTTTTCGATTTTTTACGATTACCCACAATCTTTCAGGCTTTTTTGCGATTTTTTACAACCGGTAATTTTTCGTAGTCTTAGGTACGTAGAAATTATTTTCGCCAGTGATCACCTACTTGCTCGGTTTTTTCGACCTTCGTCGTCTCTTTGGCCGCGATTTTCGACCGCTTTATCAGTTCCTTCTGAGGCACAACCCCGGCGATCTTGTAAGCCTCGTTTCGGAAAAGATGGCGGGAAGCGAAGTTCAGCCCACCGCAATAGTGGAGCATTTTTACCCCAGGCAACTCGACTGTCTACAGTACCCAAAAACAAGCAGGTTATAAAAATCGCTTTTATTGCTCGGAAGAATTATCGTACGAATGAAAGATGGTGGTGATTTATTGACACTTTCGAATATTACATCAGATCATATATATTGTACCGTTCACTTTCAAATACCGGTGAGATAAACAAGATCTGAGGTAATAATCGTTATGAAATTCCAAAACACGAGGAACCAAAACGTCGTATATCACGCCAAAGATACTCACTCCTCTGTAACGCTTGACGTCGAGGTAAATCTCGGTTCCAGGCACCAGGCCCATCCTGCACACGTAAGGCCGCATCGATAGAATAAGTAACGAAACCAACGACACGATCATACCCGCCAAAAGCCCGTACTCAATGTCGAGGAAGACGACCGTGAGGAAGGTGGTCATCCAAACGGCAGCGTCGACCCGAGAGAGGCACCAGAACTTCCGGAACTGCCTGACTTGCAGCAGCATTCCTTTGAGCGCGACGACGATGATGCTCGCCAAAACGCACTGCGGAGGAAATTACCAGCGTCAATTTTGTCCCGCTGTCGAGTCTGCGTTTCCTCCAAGGGGTCAATCACTCATCGATTTGATGTACGCTTGATTTCAAGATTACAAAGATTTCGAGGGATCTTAAAAATATTCAAAAGATCTGAAAAGATTTTTCAAAACAACACTTCAGAGATGTCGGATGATTTCAAAAGACATCGGAGTATATCAGGGATTTCAAAAGATTTTAAAGATTACAGAAGATTTTCAAGATTTCACAAGATTTCCGGAAAGTGTACACCAGATTTCACGATTGATTAACCCCTCGGTCTCCTGTCGTATTCTCACCCTAGGAAGCGGCTCGAAAAACGGACCGACCCAGAGCAGCACGCAGAGCAACAGACCGCAAGACACTAAAGAGGCCAGTTGACTTCGACCCCCGACCGTTTCCTGGATCATTGATCTTGACAGCGAGGCTGTGAACGGCATACAGGAGAAAAAGGAACCCACCAGGTTACCCGAACCCTGTGAACGCACCGCGGAAAGATGATTTTAGGGTGCCAATATTATGATCAACCTTGATTTGAAGATGACCTTGAAAAGTTGGTCGAGACTACAACGTTTTGGGTTAGTCGAACCATAAAACGAAGCTGCACAAGCCAAATTTACGTTTGGTAATTAAACGCCTACTTGAGCCAGGAGTTCTTGGTTTGCATCAACCTCGTAGTTGTTCCTCTGAGCAAATATCAAAGCCATGGACATCGATATGGTGTAAGAAACCATGGTTATAACGAAGCTGTCGACCAAAACTATGGGAACGAGTTCCAGTGGCGGCAAAGTCGGTGGTGGTAAACTGCGGTGAGGATTTCGGGGTGAAAAAAATCGTCTGTCTAGTGAACAGGAGAGATTTGAATAGAGAGAATGGGAGCGTTACAATTACCCGACTGGGATGTTCCCGACTGTCGTAACGCCGTAACCGTCGGCCAGGTTCAACTGAGTGGAGAGAATCGTGCCAGCGAGAACTGCTATCATTTCGATCGGTATGGGAATCGTGCACTTTTTCGCCAGCAAAACCTGCGGGGATGACAAGAAGGGTGAAAATTAAACAGTCGTGGTGAAGAGGCGAGTGGCCACCAACTCACCTTCAACACTTCGTTGTTGAACGTTAAAAGGATGATCGTGACTGCGGACAGAATGGTCGCGGTGATGTTGAGGTTTTCAATGTAGCTGAAGATGTCGACGTAGGTCTGAAAAGCACGGGAAAAAAATTGTCAGTGTTCTCGGCTGGGCGAATCGCTCTCACTTACCATGACGATTTTGAAGATACCCGTTCGGCTGGGTAGCTTCAGCCCCAACAGATCCTTGATCTGTGACGTGAGGACGTGGATGGCTGCCGCGGTGGTGAACCCGCTGACCAAAGTGTCCGAAAGCAGGGTGGAAATGACGCCAAGTCGACAAAAGTGCATGCTGAGCTGAGGACGAAATCGGATTTGGTTAGTCGATCGGTAAAATCGCGAGGTGCCGGAGTACCTGGATAACGGCAACTGTGAAAGTGATCGCGGTTGCCACTTCCGTCGATGAATAGCAGCCGCTTCCCTCGGGAAAAGACAAATCTACGGCGGTCGCATTTCCGGCTGTAGGTCCCGGTGAACTGTGCCGAGCGACGATCTTACCGGTCATCAGGCAGACCAGGGCAAACGAACCTGATGGCAGGGAGGAGAAATCTGGCTGAATGATATGATTGGGAGAATAGATAGATGAATAAATAGATAGATAAATAGATTCATTTATCATGCCCTAGCTATGCTTTGGGGCAAATGCTGAAATAACAATAATAGATACAATAACAATAGTTCAAATATTCGTGTGAAAAAACATAGATGACTGTTTGTTCCATGGTGCAGGGGAATTACCCATCGAGTTGTGCTTCGACGTGCCGAGGAAGAGGTAGACCAAGACCGGGAAGAAGGCCATGTAGATACCGATCACCGGAGACACGTTTCCCAATATGGCGTAGGCCATACCCTGCGGAATGTGCATAACGGCGACGGTGACGCCAGCGACAAGATCGCCGGATATTTCGCGTCTCCATCCGTATTTCGGGAGCCAATTGGTCAGAGGAATCGTCCGGCGTAAAAAATCGCCGAGGCTGAAGCTGCGGCACTTCTTCGAGACTGCTTTACCGACTGAAAAAGGAAAAATCGTTACGGAAAATCAGGCGGCTATCGACTGGCTTAAACTCAACTCACTCGGTGTTTTGGGCTTCGTGTAATCGCAGACGCGTTGCAGTTCGTTGAGCTGATAAACGGGCCTTCTAACGGTAACTTCCGGGCCGATGTCCGCCATTTTGGTCCGGTCTCTGTCTACGAGCAGAAACGACCTTTGGGTAGTGTGGTCGGTTTTATTGACCGTCGTCGACATTGACACTATCGCATCTCTTGCGACAGTGCAGAAACACTTTTCCTTTTTTGCCGGTTTTCATCGATCGAAATCGGAGCAGACACGTTGTACGATTTCTTCAGCTCGACCAACGAACCGTGTCATCGTAATTCTCGAGGTGACTGACAAGATATTTGAGACGAAAAAAACACTTGCGTAATCCCGCGACACCGACGATTATTACCGAAGAAACTTTACCGCTGTGACCTCCGTGTCGATCATTTCACGATATCGAGAGGATTCGTGCCAGGTACCATGAAATCTTCTACCAATTAATTTTCAAACTCAGTCACCGGCTTATGGAAACTGAAGATTCATTCGAATTTTACTACCTTCGGCGTTATAGGAATCGGTTATCAGATTATAACCATTTCAAATCGACGGGAGGTTCTCTTTCAAGGACCCGATGTTTTCTCAATTTCAAATATCTCAGTAAATTCATCCAGTGTGCTGATAAAGTAGAAGGCTTACTTACGTGTGAAGAGGTTCAGATCCGATTTTCCAGGTATCTAAACGTCATGAACGGATCGTCGACTAAATGCCAAGCGCACTGTCCGCTAGGCGAAGTAAAGGAACACTAAACGTAGTTCGGAAAGCTGAGTAAACAACGTCTAACAACGAGAGGAGATTTCACTGATCTTGACGTAGATCACGCGTCGCCAACTGCAAGTATTGTGGAACAATTTTCGACTACACTTGTGTCTTAAGAGCTCGTTCACAGCGTTGCTTTTACGACGCTGTCGAACGACGCTATTTGTTCTGTATGAATGGACAAATTTTTCCCTCTCTCTCTCTCTCTCTCTCTCTATCTAAAATCATGTGGTTTTTTTTTATTATTTTTGTTTTTTTTTCTTCTTTCAGTCAGCGTGTGAAACGTGATAATGAATGATAAACGACCAACGCTGTCCTTCGAAGCAACTACCCGAGTTACGCCATCGATCAGGACTCGGGAAAAGGTACGAGGACGTTGTAGTTTTCACTGTTCTGGCACTGAGATTTCTCAACGTGGACGGTATTACGAACAAGTATCGCTTGTGCAGCGATAACGACGTAATTATTAACGAGCAAACATGGAAGCGCGCACTGCAACTCTTTGATTTTAAATCAGGTAGCTCACGTTGTCGAAAGATAGATAGGAAGCGTCGACAATGGGAGCTTACTTACATGACTATCTTTATTTGCATTTACGCGAAGTTTTCTTATCAATGGCAAAGATAACGTTGGCCCAAGATCCGCTTCGTGTTTTTCTCTCTCCCTCTCTCTCGGCATATTTGTGTAAGCTCGAAGTGGAGCGTGTGTCAGGCTCTTGCGAAAATGCATTAAAGAACTCGTGTGAAAAGATGGTGAAAATAAGCGATTCTATTACCGATACAATTTCTAACGTCTCCGTTGGCCGCGCTCGTACTTTTTCGGATATCGCGGCACTTCCTGCCCGTCATAGTAGTAATAACTCTATCGCTCTTAATCGTAATAAAGCCTGTAATATTCAGCGCTCTACTCGTGTGACTATTGGTCCTTGCAAGGCAGCAAAGGATAAGTTTCCGACAGCAAAAGCAACAGATGAGGCTGTCAGAAAAATTATTAATCCTGCACGTTTGAATACGAACGTAAAAAGAGTGATTTATACTGGGGGTAGTGCGGTGGTACTTGAGGGCGATTCGCTTGATGTTGATGTAATTAGGGAACAGGAATTAGGGATTGTACACGATGTTCCGATTGATCTTGAAGCATCCGATGTTGTTAATTGTATTGTCAACCAGAATCGGTCTGGCTGTGAACTTGATTCTGTTAAGGTAGTTTACATGTACCCGCCGCGTAACTCCAGGAATGTCCGCTCGTGTATAATCGAAGTTTCGCCCGAACGTCGTAAAGCTTTGTTATCGAAGGTCCTGGAACGAAGCGCGCGACGCATCTTGATCTTGTAATTTCTAAGGCAAGTCCGAATTATTAGCGTGATTCGCTTTTTGTCTCGTGCGCCAAAAAGTGGAACAAACTCCCGATCTGCGTTAGGAACATGTACGAACGCCCTTGCTTTAGGCAGCATCTGTTTGCCCATTTGTTTAGTAAATTTAAATGTGATAAAAGGTTGTAAGTAACACCATCGGTGTGTAGCCTAGGCTAGTTATTAGTCACTAATTTTGTTTGCGCCCTTCTTTGTTATTTTTTCTCTTTTTTTATTATACTAATACTTGCTTTGTTTTCTTTTTGTATACTTCATTAGTCCGAATACCAATAAGATTGTTATAATATTAAGCTTTGTATAATGCGATATAATGCTAGTAGATTTTATCTACTACCATATGTAAATAATCACCTTGATATGTATATTTTGCATAATGCTTAGGCAATACGGGAACTCTAGTCATTGACTTCTGGATCCCTAGCCTCTAATAAATCTAATCTAATCTAATCTAGTCTCTCTCTATCGGTTTTTTACTCACCAAATTACGCCCAGGTACAGATTGCCTGTAATGTATGTTTGCCTGTACATCCGGGTCATTAAAATCAAATTAAAACTGGAGCACACAGCAGCATTAGTAGAGGCATCGACTACTGAGTTACACTCAAGAACTTTCCGACCATTCGGAAACGTGTATCGACTCTTACCGGCGCCCGTTTAGTTCAGACACTCTTTAAAAGCCCCGAAAATCGGAGAACCGATTGACTTGTTGAATGCTCGCGCAACAGTCTTCGACTTATTCTTCTCCCTGTTTTCTCGTACAACATTTTGCGTGCTGGAGGGAAATTATCGGGGAGAGAGTGTGAGACAGAGAGAGAGAGAGAGAGTAAAATTGTAGACTGATTGGACGACTTTTAAAAATAGACTTCCAGTGGTCTCGTTGAGAAGCAGGCAGTTTGTCTGCGTGGGAGTGACTCGAGAGCAAAAACGTGACAGTCTCTATGGAAATTGACCAGGACTGAGTATCGATATAATCCTCCAGCCTCAACGCAGAAGGGTGAAACCCCGATTCGCTCTCATCCTTCGTCGTGGTTGGAGGTCGTCAGAGCTGAAGGAAAATCCAGTGATGTCCGTGAATGTAAAAAACTTCGGTTGATCGTGAGAAAAAAATCGATTTTAGGATGAGATGAGACGGGATCGGCGAAGGAATATTTGCACAGATTGAAAATGAGTCGAAATGTGATTAGTACGTTTTTTCTACGTGTCTATTTATTATGAAAATATAATACAAAACATCCTATGTTGTATTACATAGATAACAATGCTTGATTAACGTTTTATTTTTTCTTTCTTTCCATTTTTTATTTATTTTATTTTTTTTATTTTTTTCATCATCATCGTCATCGTCATCATTTAATTTATTTATTCACCTCTCATATTCTCTTCGACTTCGTTGATTTTTATTTATTTATTTATTTTTATTCGTTTGGTTGTTTGTTATTTCTTTACGTTTTCTTTCGTTGCTGTTTCATGTTATTTGTTTCAAACATCACCCCGTTCAAGCAACGTGTGTGAGAAGCCATGTTTTACAGAGGTTACGGACATGTCTCATGGAGAAAAGGGTCCAACTTTACAGTGTGATGATCGAGAAAGAGAGATATTAGTAGAGGCATCTTGTCTCGACGCGCGAAAGATTGATAAGATTGAATCAAAAGTCGGCTTTACAATTTATTCAGTGTATAATGTTAGATATTTTTCGACATCGATGGACCCAAGCGGACCCAGCGAGTCGCGTTATGCTGCACGAATTGTATAATATTACCTTTCAGCGCAGAACTGTCGGATAGCAATGCGGAGTTTTGTATTAGCACTAGAGTTACAAATAATACAAACGTATGTAAATATTCGTTATATGTGTCTTTTTTTTTTTTTTTTTTTTTCTTTTTTTCAACTTTTTGTTTTACTTTTTTTCATCTCTACATATATACATACATATATGTATATACATATATATGTATAATATAATAGTTTCTCTTAATACAAGAAAGAAGCTTAAAGTTTAATCATCTAGCGTCACTATCCTTTGAAATTTATTAATTTACTTATTTTTTTGGGAATTTTTATTTTATCATATTTTTTTTCTCCTCCTCCTCCTCCTACGCCTCCTCCTTTCGCCTCACTAAATTTATTTCACTACAGGTGCTACTGCGACTGGTGCCTCGGATGAAACGGCAATATTTATTTACTAGAGGGCGGTATATATATATATATATATATATATATATATATATGTGTGTGTGTGTGTGTGTGTGTATGTATAGGTATAATCACCCAGTTTTCAGCGATGGGATAAATTAGTTTTTTCAACAAGCCTACAAAACGGAAGAACGACCGATGATCGGTAAATCGATTTTCGAAAAAAAAACGTACCTTGCCTGCGTCGAAGGACTGTGTGTTCATAAAAATTCGACAATATTCGATGTTACGCTCTACGAGTCCAGAAGAGAAATGTGCGCGTGGCACAATTTTCATCGGAAAATCGAAGAACCGTTATTTCGTATTTGAAATAAAATTCGCTGTTCCGCGGGTCCGTTCGCTCAAATTTAATCTAGTTACATACATACCTAGGGTTCGAGTCTGACGGGGAAAAGGAAAAGCCGGAGAATATTTTCGAGATATCATATATCGGTGGATCCGGAGATGTAGGCTTAAGTTCACACACCGAGGTTTCAAGGCTTCCGACTACAATACGACTTACACGTACAACGTTACACATAATTGACTGTAGATAATTGGCTCTAGTTTTTTCGCCTCCTTTTTCAAAAAAAATTATTATAATCTCGTTAGCGAATAATCGAATGGACCGCAAACGGGAATGATGTGTATAAAAAAAAAATCATCCCGAGGCACCGTGCGAAATACGTCAGCAGTCTACGGGTTAATTAATTTACATCTCGTTACTTATATTATCGTCACTATTGACATAGCAATTGTTATTATTATTGTTGTTGTTGTTGTTGCTGTTTTCGTTGTTGTTGTTGTTGTTGTTGTTGTTTTTGTTTTTGTTGTTGTTGTTGCTGCTACTAATATTTTTATCATTATTGTTATTACAATTAATCGCTACGCGATGCTTGCGTATTGTATAATATCATTAGGTCTATATCACTACCTCGCAGGCATGTCGCGTGCCTCTCGAGGCCTGACCTCCTCCTCCCTGTCATAAGCCATCATCATCGGATGTACGATACGAGAACGCTGCGGCAACGGATCTATACCGTAATCTACGTACGTATAATCGTAATGTCTATATACGCGTGTCCAACGTACTATTCAATTTATCGTTTTCGTTGGTTTTTTTTTCTTTTTTTTTTTTTTTTTGCTCCTCACACTTTGCAAACTTCTTTTAACTCTATCGTCATGTATATATTATAATCATATTGTGTGTATAATAATATGTATAATGCATATCAGGCGTTGTGATTATTATTATATATATTATGTATTATATATATAATTTTATTATTATATATATATATATATACCTACGCTGTTTATCATTATTATTATAACATCGTTTGAGCAAAAATTTTGAAACAATTCGCATATTGACGCACGCCAGCGACGATATAATATTGAAAATCAAACGATGATCCGAAAATCAATTACACATTTGGATTCGATTGGATCTATCATGACGAGGAAAACGTTTGATACCCCTACACTTGTCTCTTTCTATCTTCCATGAAATGTATCGGTTATTACAATCATTTACGTATATTAATGCAGGTCGTAGGGCCGATTTTCATCATTGACACGATATACAAGGGGGGTCGTGCAGGTATTAAAATAAATATTATTATTTGCCTATATTTTCTTTTTTTTTTTTTTTTTCTTCTTCAACGTTTTTCGGAGGCCGGACCGCGGGTGGAAAGCTGGGTGCTGCCTACTGCGGCATTACACTTTATTTATTAATGTAATATATATTTATCATTATCTATATGTTTCTATGATTTATTATATTATTTATGTAACCTACTATACATATTCGCTAAATTTTTATCAACTACGGGCGATATTATCACTACTGTCAGAGTATCGTTATACCTATATATAATAATAATCAATATTATATATTAAATGTCTTCGTAATTTAAATAATAATAGTAATATACTTGCAGCGTGTCATTGCCGTTGCGCCTTACGTTCTAGTTTAGCATACGAAGTGAATTCCTAACGACTGCACGCTCCGTCTTCTGCTAAAATTTCACGCTCATGCGCTACAACGGCTGTTTGGCAGGATGACCAACTGTATCTAACCTCAAAAATTTTTCCCACTTACAAATTGAGCATAACTGTATCAAGTTTTCGAAATTCATGATGCTCAGGAATTGCAGCACGTGGGCGTTAAAGTGTAGCAGACGACGGGCCGTGCGGTCGTTAGAAATTCACTCTGTGTACCTTACACTCGTGAAACAACATTGCGTTCAATTGTTAAATCTCGTTTCACTTATCGTTATCGTAATTACTGTTGTTGTTGTTGTTGTTGTTGTTGTCATTCTTGTCGCTGGTATCATTATTATTACATAACTCTATATTGCTCTTTGTATTGCTCGAGTGGCAGCTTCAGCCCTACTTATTATATTTCATGCACGTTATAATATAATAATATCATATCAACTCATTGCAACATTGTGTTGTATGCTTAAAATTATTGTTTTTCGTCCAAATATCATGCAGACGATTATCCCATGTACCTTTATCACCTACATCTCATATTATTATTATTATTATTATTATTATCATTATCATTATTATTATTATTATTATTATTATTAGTAATATTATTGACGAAACGATAAGTAATTAAGTATCATACTTATATACTGCTTCTACTCGTTGATATATATTTAAAAATTTTTTTTTTCTTTGCATCATTGTTCTCAATCGTCGTTTGTTATTATTATTCATTTTATTATCATCGGCTAAATAATTTTTTGTTTATTCATTGTGTCGTGTCTTCGTTTTTTTTTTTTTTTTGTTTTTTTGTTGTTTTTTTTTTTTTTTTTTTTTGTCAAGGGCAATTTTGCAGCATTTTTTTCTCTCGTAATATAATCAACATATTTCTATAAATATAGTTAACTTTATTATATGCGTGTTACTGCACTATTTTTCTTTTGCTCTCGTTTTTTCCCCCACTCTCTGCTTCCTCATTTCCGTTTATTTAAGTAAAAGCTATAAAATATGGATACGATTTGCTATTGAAAATTATCTATGAATATATATATCATCAACTGAAAATACCAGCGAAATCGGTATAATATATATATATGTAGTCTAATTATCTACCTATAGATTATTATATAAGTATGCATATTATAACTATAAAGTTTAATATATCATGTATAACATAACATATTATACCGTAACGTAGTTATCTTTCTGCATTTCGTCTCATGTTATTCTCACCGCGTTACGATGTAACATATATGTATGTATATTAGGGTGTGAAAAATAACATTTTTTTTTTTTTTTTTTACTCGAACGCTCATCAAAGTTACGGCAGAGCATCTCAAATAGTTTCTTTCATCCAAATATGTGCTCTTAATATTAATATTTAGAGATGCCTTTTTGTTTCGCCCATTTTTCATTTGAATAACACGTAAAGAAAATCGAGAAAATTTTTTTGTTGTTCCACTTTCCAAAATTTTTTCAAATTTGCTTCACGTGTTATTTAAATGCAAAATCGATAAAACAAAATGGGCACCTCTGAATATCAATACTAAGAGCTCATATTTGGATGAGATGTACTGTTTGACATGTTGTACCGGAATTTTGATGCGCATTTGTGGAAAGACAAAAAAAAAAATTTCTTTTTTTTAACACACCCTAATGTATATACGTGTATATTATGCGTTTTTATATGTATGTGTGTGTGTGTGTGTGTGTGTGTTGTGGGTTGTACGTGCACGTGTACCGATAACGCAAATCGTTTATCATTGTAGAAAAAAAAAAGCCCAAAACTTTCATAGCAAATGATCTATACTACATTACATAATTGCTGCGGACATAGCAGTCGATATAATGTTTATAATAATAATAACTTGCATACTATCAATAAATTTAATCTACTTTCTAATCAACTTTTTTTCTGCTCGCCGAAGGTTTCAGCTTTATAATATTTAATAACAGTTCTGCCGTTTTCTTGTTGAAACCTTACAACTTTATCCTAATTATTTATTTTATTTATCAATTATATATGAATACATATTTATATGTATACATGTATATGTGTATATATGTATATATATATATGTTATCATTATTAAGTTATTTTTTTTTTTTAATTTGTGTATTTTCGTTTAAAAATTACGGGTATTAATTAGTTAATTAGTTGATTAATTCTTTTCTCGAGAGACGAGCGTCGCCGGATTTCCCAGCAGACGCTCATCCTCGCCTACGTCGTTATTGCTTCTGAATACCCCGGCTTCCGTGGGACGTCCATTCGGAACAATATCCTGTAAATATCAGTCGTGGGGTATCACTATATCATACTCTATACGTATATTATGTAATCTTCGATAATACCTAACGTCGCTAATTCAGTCATAGCCGAAAGAATTTTCAATATTCGCTAATAATAAATGCGTTCAATAATAAATTATAATCAACCAGTGGGTCGCGAGTCGCTCGATATTATCCTAATAAGCAAAAGGTGATGCACATCCTGTAGCCTATAATATTCGTTAGGTATTTCGTTCGCTTATCACATCGTCAACGTCCTGCCGGTAAACGCGTTTACGTAAAGCGAGCATCTTTCACGCGTTTTTCCACGCGTGTTTTCCGAACACAATTTAACCGTTTCTATAACGGTCGAGTCAGTCTGCGAATGCGCGTGCGCGGAGTACTGGAAAGACCACTTTTACGTCCTAGGAGTAGAGAGTGGTCTTTTCTGTACTCCGCGCATGCGCCGTCGCGAACAAATCTGACATTCTGCGACCCTAACCTCAATTTCGTGCTTCGCGAAAACCCGCGCGACATACTCTTGTTATATGAATAATCGTTTGCAACAAGGAGGCGACGGTCTTTTCGCCTCGCGTATTTTCAATATTCGTCTTCGGTTCACCTGAGACTCGTATTGCAACCAAACTTACGCTCGGCCCGAAAAGACCAAGTTTGCCTCCTTGTTACACAACATAATACGTTCGGCCTATAGATATAATAATTGCAGTACAATCCTAAATAGCACTTCTTGCATTTAATACCGATGTCTTAACCCTTTCAGCCACATATTTTTCAACTCAATGTTTTGGCTTGAATTTGGTTATTCGAGGGTTTTTTGGGCTCGCCGATGACGAATCGGAAGTTAGAATTTGATAATTTCTAAATCCAAGATGGCGGATCCAATATGGCGGGTGTAAAGTCGAAAAACCTATCAAAATTCGATGATTTTAGGCGAAACTTGTTACTCGGTGGTTTTCGGCGTTGCTGATCACAAATCTGAAGTCAGAATTAATAATGAACTGTGATAAGCCTAGGATATAAAAATTTTTGAGATAGGACGTTGAGCATATCCCACGGTAACTGAAAGGGTTAAGCGCTGCGAGACAATTTTCTTTTCCACGCCGTTACGGTTTCTCTTTTCACTCCAACTGGAAATCCTCTAATTATTCCATTTTTCCATATCTTCGTCAAGATTCTTGTTTCTTCTTCCTCTCTCGTTTTATAATCGAGGGTGACGTGGTGGTTATTGTACATAATAATAACTCCCTCACAGATAAACGCGGGGATATAATTCTCAGACAGATATTACGTGTTTTTTTTTTTTTTTTTGTTTTTTCTTTTCTTTACATTTATAAATACATCTTTGATTGATCATAATGCATACGCGTGGGTCTATTAAATCGTTAATTGACACGAGAATATTTATTTATATCACGCACGTATGTTGTGCGTACAACAATGTTATTATATTATTGACGCGCTTTATTAAAGATCACCGAAATTTAGGCACTTTTTGCAAATACAAATCAAACGGCCGATCAACCAGTAAATAAATAGGAAAAAATCGACAAGAAACAGATGAGAGTAATGCTTGAAAATCTTTGCTTTCTATTGTATCTTTGAATTGTGTATATCTATACGTATAACCTACGTTAAAAAATGTATAATTTCTCAAATATAACAGCTCTGCACACTTTTTTCTTCACAAAAGATAAAATTATACTTGTACACATTTTTACGCGTTATCAAAAATTCGTTTCTGCCGACTATCAGGCGGTAGTAATATTATTATCAAACACCGTGATCCGAACTGACAAGTTATAAATGACAAATACAATCCAACACTCAATGCATCGTGATATCATTGCATTGAAAAAGTAAGCCCGTTGGAATAACGCGTGCGCGTGAAACTTTCTTCTGCATTTCTTTGGTGAAAATTCTTACCGTTTTGTATAATATATATATATATACACTTAAATAGGTGCAGCATGTAAACGATGGCTGTATAATTATACGAGTAGTGCGTGAAGCGTTGCAATGATGGCTTGACGTTTACTTTCATCAGCTATTTTATTAATTTATTAATGTGAAAATAAATTCTGGAAACGTAAGAAGAAGAAAACTGATCTACAGAAATCAGGCGAACAAATTGACATTGAAGTTAATTTCGTCTCCCTCGTTAAATTTCGGCGTTTTATCAAACTTCTCCTCACTTGTTGCAACTTAAGGATGTATTGGCTATAAATTCTCAACCAAAAGTGAGTCTCATCGATATTATTGAATACTTTGTGGCGGGATGAAAATCGGAAAAAAATTTACCGCAATAAAGACGACAAGAAAATTAAATTTTATTAATACTAAGGCCCGAAAGTTATCAATACATTCTTTAAACAAAACAATGTTTAACAAATTTTCAATAAATGTTGTGTTTTTTATTTTTTTTTTGTCGTGTGAAATAAATACGTTGATTTTTCTGAATACACCTGAATTTTTAACGAATTTTTGCATTATCTTGTAATTTCTCATTTTGAAAATTTTTAATTTTTTTCATAAAAACGTTGTACATTACAATTAAAACGTTTCCGACGCATTGAAGGAATAGTTTCCTAACCACAGAATTTGAAAAATTCGAAACAATGAAAACATTCTTTAAACATTCATGCGTATTCAGAAAAATTGACAAATTCATTTCGCATACCAAAAAAAAAAAAAAAAAAAATATCAAAAGGACTAAAAATGTTTTAACCAATGTTTTGTTTAAAGAATTCAACGATAACTTTGGTGTATTATCGTCATTCAAATTAAATTTTCTTATCGTCATTATCGTGGCTGATTGTTCTCCGATTTCCATTTTATAATAAAGTATTCAATATCGTCGACGAGACTGACTCTCTATTGAGAATGTACAGCCAATACATCCTTAATTTCAATTATTTGCCATCTCCTTCTTTCATTTGATCTGCGAATTAACACCAATTAGACTGATATATAAGCGGCACAAGATCTGGAATCACGCCTGTTTCCTTTTCTTCATTAATCGCAATTTTTTTTCCTCCTTTCTCTTCCCTCCCTTTTGTATTTCTCCTTTTTGTTATTAACATCGATCTTCGTCGCTTAATTTATATCGCCTTGTTATTCCCGCAAATTCTCTCCGGTTATTCCCTTGTAATTTCACTCAGCGTTCCCTCACCATATACGATAATATACTATGCGTGTTATTATATACATGTATATATATATCAATATCTCGCGATCATGTTTAAATTACACTTGTTGTTAATATCTCGCCGTCCGATACACAGGACGGATAATTTAGGTAAGATACATCTATAACATACATGTATGTATATGTATATAACAATTTACTTACGCGAATTTCAAACACAATTATTCAAGTTTCTTTGCTTTTGTTTTTTCGTGCCACTGTTTTTTTTTCTATTTCTTTTTTGTTTTCTTTTTTTTTTTGCTTCTTCTTGGCCTCAAATGCGGTACACCGATATTTATCGAATATTGGCCCACAGGGGGACCCATTTCTTGCCAGTTATAATAGTTATCATTATAGTTACTTACATAAACTTATGCGTTACGCATAATAATAATAATAACAATAATAATTTCATAATCGTTGTCGCTACTGCTAGCACTATTACCGCTACTACTGCTATTACCATTATTATTATTATTATTATTATTATTATTATTATTATTATTACTACTACTACTGCTACTATTATTATTATTATTATTATTATCTTAATATTAATAATATTATTACTGGTGTCGCTGCGCTATTGCGATTCATATATATAGTTACGTATAATAACTATTATATATTTGTATACATAAATAATTTCTATAAATGTGTGTATATACATATATATGTATGTATATATATATAGGTATTTGCGTGTGTGTGAGTGTGTTTCTAAGTTATGCGATCGTATCGTTGAATTATAATTGAATAATAATAATAATAATAATAATAATAATAATAACAACAACAACAATATTGCAATCTGTCTGCGAGCAAGTTTTCATCTATTTCAGGATGTATGAAAAACTATATATATATATACAATACACTCGATTCACCCGGTTATTTTTTTATCAATTGAACAATAGTAGTAAACGATTTGTCGATCGTATCGGCGAAGTAAACGTTCTTCAACTAACCCATAATTTTAGAAATATGAAAAAAAATTAGGTGAAAATCTAATCCAGTTAAACTTTGTTTTGAAATTTGTTATTGATCGATGGGTTTCGATTTTGAGAGAAGGGGGGGATGAGATGTTCTTAACAAAAAAAAAAAAACAATGTTCACAGCTTTCTAAAATTCACACAACAACCTAGGTGGAATGTTCGAAAGGGAGTAAAAAAATTTACGATACATGATTTACATATATGTATAGTGAGAAAAAAATGAAGAAATTTTTTACCACTCCGATAAATAAAAAGTAATTGAAATTAGGAGTGATTTGTTGTAACCATTTTTCTGTCACATATATTACACGACCTAATATGATTGCGAGCCTGTGTCGGTGTGTTAAATAAATTTAAGCAACCGATGTTAATCGTCATTTTATGCGGCCGGCCCAACTACAGCCGGTTTATTATACAAGTGAGCCACGGTGATTGAACCAGGTGCGCAGGTTCTTAATTATTTTAAACAAGTGTAATACGTCATATTTTTCTCATACATTGTATACGTGCATATTTTAACATACAGGGAATTAATCTCGTTGTCTCGGAATAACGCAGGTATATTGTATTATGTATGTATGTATGTATAATTTATATTCCGTTTCAACGTAAAACGTCGGTGAGCCATGTACTATATGCATATATATGCATATATATATATATAAGTATATATCCATACATACTCCAATACGTACGCATTTACAACTATGATCCTTACCTCGCGTACACGCTAGATAATATAATTGTTTCAACAAACTGTTATAAATATTCAATCGCTACAATATAATAATTAATGTATATAATATTATATTTGAACACATCGTCATCTAAAGTTCATGCTTTTATTCAAGCGCATATTATGTGTGCGTGTGTGTGTGTGTGTGTGTGTGTGAGTGGGTGAGTGGGTGTAATATATATATATATACACATAATTATATATATATATATTGATACACAATAATAATAATAATAATAATAATACGTTTATACGTATATTTAATTACATAATACTACGTTTCAACAAGCGGGTATCTATATTTTTTTAAACAAAACTGTTCCCTCGGAATAATGCATCAGTCTGGAATTCTTTTTTTTTTTTTTTTGGATTAATTAATTTAGTTTAATTTAACTTGAATGTTTACGTTGCGATTTTGTTGTTTTGTATTATTTTATTTTATTTTTTTTTTCCTTTCTGTTTCTTTCTTTCGACGTTTTTTTCCTCGTCGTTCAATTCTTCGAATTTATATATTCTCATTCATTATTATACATGTATTTATTTTTTCATCTTGTCTTCTCTCACGTTTGTTGTCTATATTATCACATATTACATCATGTGCAATAATAATTTTAATACGTATTACATGATCGTAGATCGCGATTAAATGGTTGTGTCTGTAACCATAAAATACGCGATCTGTAACAGCCTGATTTATCCAAATTTTACAACAATTAGAGGCAGAATAGTCGAGTGAGAGTGTGAGAGTGAGAGAGAGAGAGAGAGAGAGAAAGAGTGAGAGAGAGAGAGAGAGTACAGCTCGAGAATATTTAGGATGCTATGAATAAGTTGGAAACGGCAGATGCGAAGAGGAAGTTGAGTCAATTAGACGAACAAAATTTCGAGGAAACAATAACTAGTATAGTTTACCTAAAAATATCTTAGATACGATTTTCATTCAATTACCTATGTATATATATATATATATATATACATATATATATATATATATATACATATACATGTATATACATACCTAATATAAACGTATATACAAATGTATATATATAATGCATATAGTTATGGTATAATAATCTAAATGGTGGAAGCAAATTTAAATCGCGAGAATTTTTATAGTAGTTTAGAGTTTATAGTTTTATAGTGTTGGTATAATAGTTGATTAAGCTAATTAGTTGGTTAGTGTTTGTGTTTGTATTATACGCATACAATTACCGATCTACGTGTATCGTCGTGTTTTTTGAAACGTTATTATAACGAATTATTTAGTCAACTTTTTTCTACTTTTTTTTTTCTTTTTTTTTTTTCTTTTTTTTTTATTTCTCTTCATCATTCACGCTTCTCCGTCCTCACGACGACGCGGAGAAATTAATCACGATCTTTTCCCGATACAACAATTATTACTTCAATTTCTTTGCTGTTCTTTTCTTTTCTTTTCTTTTCCTCATTATTATCATTATTATTATTAAATTTAACACTTATCGATCCAGCATATTTGTTGCTATTATTATTCGTTAATCTCGTTGTTCTTCTTAATTGTGTTTGAATCATTTCTCATTATTGTATATTACTTCTCGATCGTGTTGTTAGCGTTGATGTCGTTGTCGTTGTTGTTTTTATTATTATTGTACCGCGGAAATTAAGTAAGTGTGAATCGATCAGCTTACGCTGGGAAAAAGTCTGAAAGTTAGAAGATACAAGCAATAATTAGGATACACACACAGGTTCACCTACAGGTATAATATTTTGCAGTATCACAATTGTAGGGATAAGTAAGTGGAGCTGAAAAGAAGAGGGACGAACAGTTATTACCGAACGTTATAGTTATTTACAATTTATAATGTTACCATTATATTTATGTATAATGTAGGACTATTAGAATATGTATAATACGTAAATATTATACATAATATAATTACTATGTATGTGTGTTTAATACTGCAGTTCGTTATTATTTTATTGTTTTAAAGTTAAACATTCTTCGTTTAAAGTATTATTATTATTTTTTTCCTATTTTTTTTTTTTTGTCACTCCTTCTTTCTACATTTTCTCTTATTTTTCTTCACTAAGGCAATTTGTTATGTGTACAAATCGACGAACATGGTCGAGGAACTTTTTTTTATTATACTGCAGGGGCTGATTTGCGCGATTTTCAATTTCATTAAACGAATTTCTATTACATCAGTAAACACGAATAATATAGTACAACCATCGCCGAAATTATTCATATTATTTTTATTATTATTCCAGATTTTTCTTGGCTTTTATGTAATAATTACGGGGAATGATAAACATTTTTTATATTTATTTTCGTATCAAGTGGTAAATTGATAAAGTAGGCGTTGTACCGATTGTTTTAGTATGGAACATGAAAATAATAATTGTAATAAAAGTAATTATCATCGTTTATTATAAATATCCCTAAAAACATCACAAGCAAAATGGCCAGGAATTTCTCTTTGGATTGACTAGTTTTTTTTTTTCCTTCCTTTTTTGGTCGTATTGTTTTCGGATTTTTCTCACGAAATTTTCTCGCCTCTGATACATTACATGACAGATTTTTGAGCTTGAGTGGTTATACGTAATGTGAAAAACATTCCAACAGACGAAAGAAGAACATAATTAACTCCTTTCATTTCTCACTTTGGAATACGAAAACAAAATTTTCTCTTTTTGGTTGGGCGTGATAACTTTCTGTCGTACATTTCTTCTCCGTTGAAACAAATAATCAATTTTACAACAATACTGTTGTATTCGTAGATAAATATATTGCGAAATGTAAAAGTTGCCACACCGAAGCAGCGAAAATAATACAAAGGAAACAATAGCGGTAAAACTGAAATTTTCTATAACGCAATAAAACGACAAACTAATCTAATAATAATTCTTGTTGACACTCTTTGGTATTGGTATTGTAATTGTAATTGTAATTGTAAAGCTCATCGCTAATTATTGCTACGTATGCATATTCGAAAACGATACATCAACTGATAATTTATACCGTTGTATATTATACCTATAAATTATACTTGTATGTGTGTATAATATATATTTGTGTATATATCTATATAATTATTATTAATTTCACTCGCATGTGGCAGATGCGATCGGGATCGTTGTATATCGGGTCGTCGTTGTATTTTCAGAATAATAATATTGATAACTGTAATAATAATGATGATAATAACATCAATAATTACAAATAATAATAACAATGACATTGACAATTACAGTGAAAATAAAAATTAAAACTACAATAATGGCAACGATGACAATGATGACATCGATGTCGTTGATGGCCTTGATGATAATGATAAGAAATACTGGATGTTAACGAGGAATCATCAAATGTCTAGATATAACGTGGAATATTGTACAACTTTTCGCATGTCTGTATTAACGGTGAAACTTCATCGCAATATATACGGATATATTATAATATCAAATACGCGTGTGTTATCGTTATTTTTTCTTCTATATTTGATATTTAAATAGTTTTATCTAAGTGTATATATATCTATGTATAATTTATATAATTATGCGCGAGCGAAATTCAGGGAAAAATATTGCTTAATATATATTGCTCTAGTAGGATTATTATTATTATTATTATTATTATTATTATTAATATTATGATTAATATTGTTATTATTGTTATTATTATTATTGTTGTTGTTGTTGTTGTTGTTGTTGTTGTTGTTGTTGTTGTTGTTGTTGTTATTATTATTAAGACTTTAAGATGATATATTAATCATTCGGCAATATCATATTATCATCGTCTATATTAATTTACACAGCTAACATTCGCGTTGGATGATTTATATCTTAATTAAGTTTGCATGTTTACCTAACGCGTAACTTATGATAATCTCATGTAACGCAAAAGATTATTGACATGGATTTTTCGTTCACGTTTTCCTTTCGTATTTCACTGCTTGCATGATTTTTGTTATTTATCGGTAAGCGTTGGAAAATTTAAAGGCTCGAAGTGTTCGGGACCTCAGGAAACCAGTAACAAAAAGAATTGTGGAACGAATTCGATAAAAATCGAGTGAGAATGATGATTTTCAAGTATCAGAAAAATCGTGTCTTTCGATAATGTCAACAAATTGGGTTATATTTCTTCGTGTTCTCTGTTTTTTTTTTTTTTTTGTCATGATATCAAATCATAAGATGTTCGGGAGAAAGTGTCAAATTTTCCAAAGGTTTCCCCAACTTACTGTTACAAATACAATATAATAATAGTGTCGATTCGTTGCACAACGCGAAATTGTTAATTTTTCGATGTTTCTCGCTTTTATTTATAATCTTTATTTATTTCGTTTTATTTTTTCCATTCAACAACGCATTATTTACGTGAAAACGTGTCCGTGTAAACGTGTGGATATATTATGCTCCTCTTTTCTTACTTTTCCGTAGAAAAACTCAATATGCGATTTTTTCATATCTGCGGTCTACGCGTTAAATTATAATTCGTTGTGTCGAAACATTGCTTTGACTCTGACTGTATATATTCGTCGTCATTTCCTTATTACTCTTTTTTTTTTTATGTATATTTTAATATTTTAATTTAATTTATTTTTTTCTCATTCTCCCTTCCTTCCTTTCAAGTAATCGATTATTTAATTATATCTTTATCGTCATTAAATTATCAGTATTATTCACTTCTTTATATTGCTTCTAGAAAATATGTGTATACACAGCAATACGTGTATTGCATACATATGGATCGTTAATATTAAATATACATACGCGGATAATACATACTGAAATTCTCGCATCTAAGGATATACATGTATACGTATACACGCACACTCTATGTATAATATTTTGCACATACATATACATCTATATCATACAATGTCGTATATACGATGCACGATGTATGTAATGTAATTTAGATTTAGGCGCAGCTAATTGTTCTCATTATAATTAATAATAATAATAATAAACATGTACGCATGTATAATAATTATCAACCAACGTGACCTAGGTAATTTAGACGCGAACTGGTTTTTTCTTTATATTTATTTACTTTTTTTTCCTCAACTTGTTTTCTCCATCGTACGATGAATTGTACGCACGTAATACTATACATATACGTGTATATATATAATCGACTAGAGTGAGACTAGATGCAGCGTGTGGACGTCACTGTTCCGGTATTTTTTGTTTTTTGTTTTTTTTTTATTTTTTTGTTTTTGTTTTTGTTCTTTTCGTTTTCTTTTTCGAAATTTTTTTTGCTTTTTTATTTTCATTCATCTACCATTTTGCAGTTTATTTATTTCATTTCCTAACGATCTCGCTTAAAACTTACTGGACGTTTCATAATTAATGTTATTATAATATATAATATACTATTTATATATATTATATATACCTGGATATATATGTATATATATAATATAATATAATATTTATCTACTGGCACTTTTCTACTTACATTCTACTGTTTAACGTTTTAATTAATTTCTTTCTAATTCTTCATCGCGATTTCTACTTCCGTTACACGTTCATTATTTTCAATTATATCCCATCCGTTCGTTGTTTCCCACCGGCGGGGTGATATCTCACCGGCTAATTGTTACGCGCATAGCGGGAAAGAAAATGTTACACGAAATTATAAATAATTAAATAGCTAATTCGCAAGGTGCGGTCGATTTTCATTTCAGACGAGTCTGCGACTCTTCTGTAACACCTGCGGCATAAGCGTCGAGGTGAATCGTCAAATCTCCAATTAAACGTGGTTCAAAAATAGCCAACGATCATTATGCGATAACGTTGATAACGATACCTGATACGCTCTTTGAAGAGAGGAGAAAAACAAAAACGAAGAATAATTACAACAAAGTTGAGAATATAAATTTGGCGTCTACGCCGCTACAACCTGTTTCCGGATGCCGGAGGAGCGGCGTCCTCGTCTCTGAGACAGGCGGACTCGAGGTGCTTGTTGAGGTACGACTTGAGGGCGAAGGTCTTGCGGCACCTCGAGCACTCGTAGTTCTTGTCCGAGGAGTGGGTCTGCATGTGGGCCCTGAGGTTCGACCTGTCGGCGAAGGCCTTGCCGCAGTGAGCGCATCCGTAGGGTTTCTCGCCCGTGTGACTGCGCAGGTGTCCCTGGAGCAGCCAGGGCCTGGAGAACATTTTCCCGCACACGCCGCAGCTGTGGGCGAGCTTGTGGGTGAGGACGTGCATCGCGAGTGCCGGCATGCTGACGTAGGCCTTCCCGCAGTGGATGCACTTCTTTGCCGACTGAGAGTCGAGGCTGCGGTGGGTCTGCTTGTGCCTCGAGAGGTTCGAGGAGGTCGCGTACTGCTTGCCGCACTCCGTGCACGTGTACTTCGGGCGGTCCGGTTGCGTCGCCTCCTTTTCCGGCACCGCCGCGTTCTGCACCGTCCGCTTCTTCGACCTCCCGTCCGACACGAAGAAGGCCTCGTAGGTGTAGGCGACCGTCTTGTTCTCCGCGATCGCCGGCGACTGTGGCTCCTGACGCGCCCCCCCTACTCCTGCCGCGTCCCCCGGAGACGGCGAAGCGAGGACTGGAAGCGTCGGGGGCGCCGCGACGGCGGCGACGTCCGGCTGCGTCAAGGTATGGACGAAGACGGAGTGGCTGGGTGCGGCGGGCGAGGCGCTCAGGTCGAGGATCGCCTGGGCGGCGGAAAGGTCCTCTTCCGCCGGCGTTCGAATCTCCGCAGGCTGCTGCTGCTGCAACGCCGACTGCAGGCTGTACGGTCTGTAGATGTCCTTCTTCTTAGGCGGCAGCGAGAGTGCGACTCCGGTGCTCGTGAAGCACATCGCCAGGCTCTTACGCGGCGGAACGACCGCCGGAAATCCACCACCTCCTCCGGAACTTGGTACCACGGCATCTGGACTCTCCGCTCGAGGCGACGATGGCTCGATCCCCTGAAGTTCTGCGGCCGAACGCAGCGTCGCGTACTTCGGAGGCTCCTCGTGCCCGATCCATGTCTCCGGGGTGTAACCTGTGGAAGGAGAAGGTGTGTGAAGGGGTCTCATTGGGTACCCTCGTCATAGGGAGGTATCGCTTCGGTGCTTTCGGAGCTCAAAATCAGCCGTCGAGTTACGGGAGCGGAATCGCGATTGAGGTAAAAACGAGAAAGGGCGTATCTCGATCTGTATCTTCTGAACCTATATCCAGAGTAGCGATACGGGGAAAAGGATCTGTGTCTCGGCTAAACGCAAGCGAAATATCGGTAACCAAATCTGTGTTATGGGGAAACGGATTTGTGTCGGTAACTGAATGTATTCGGTTACCGGTACTTCGCTTACAATTAGCCAAGACACAAATCCTTTTCCCCGTATTCCTACTCCGATTAATTGACTTAATCGATAAAGTAACAATATGATCCATTGGTCGATAAAGTCAGTCAATCAGAGTAAAGATATGGGTAAAAGGGTTCGTGTCTTGGTTAATTGTAGGTAAAGTGTCGGTAACCTAATCTGTACTCGGAACTGTCCTTGCTTTGTTCCTATATTCGTTAGTCGCGGAAGACCGTGCACAGCTTCTTACGATCATACCTACCTTCTAATAGTTTAAAAATGAGAATGTAGCGAAATTTTTAAAAAACTGATGACGACTGGCACCAAAATGACGGATACTAAGAGGCTTGGCGGGAAAAATCATCTTGAGTCGTCGACGTCGCGGCCTGTTGGACGAAAGCCACCGACTTCCTGCAGAGTTCTGCCCTCGGATAATCAATAAACTGCACCTCGAGACGAATCGCTATCGTCAGCTTACACGATTCTACAGGTTGAATCCCCGCTCTGTGTGTACCTCACATTATACCTGTGTGTAGGTATGATAGATAGTACGTACCTACCTATACACGAAATAACTGCGCCATTCTATTGTCGCGAAGTAGACTAATCGATCTGAAACATCAGTGTCCTTGCGCGGTATTCTAAGGAGGAAGAAGAATGACGAGAGAAGATATTTTGCAAAACTCACCGAGCGCGTATGAATTATTACGGTCACGAAAGGAGTTGAGAATTAAACGACATTAGAGTGTAGCCTGGGCGAGCTCATCAGTTCGCAAAGTTGCGATATGATTTAACGGCGCGCATGAAAAACAATCGCCAAACCGTCGACGAGTTGGTCACAAGGGAATTGCGAATCAATTTTCACCCTGGAGTAGACCGCATCTATAACCCTATTTACGTAACTCGCCGCCAATGACCGCGATTTAGATTGATTGTTTAATTTCGCCGCAGGCAGTTTGGGTTTCACTATATCGTGAATATCGCGTGATGTCTAAATCCGTTACTTGCGGGGGAAAACAAAACTATAAAAAGACAGGAAGAGTGAGAGAGTGAGAGAGAGAGAGGGAGAGAGAGAAAGTGGCGGTATTGAGGGAAAGAAATAATTCTAGAAGAAAAATAGAAGCGCAAAAGAAAGAAAGAATGAAAAACGTCGAATTATATTACTTATACATGCACGTAGTTGTGTGTCTATATGGGTATACCTATATACTCGTCTATATTCACACATATGACGGAATTGAAAATTATAACCGCGACCCACGGATGAATTATCATTAGGATTGGAAGTGGGGTGGAGGTCGGTTAATAAATCGAGGAAAATTCGGTCGACCATCGTCGTTAGCTCGAGAAATTTCAGCACTCTCATCTCCCACGTCTGTTATATTTCGATAAGATCTGCAGCGGCGAAATCGTTTCGGAATTTAATCATGCTCGAGCTTTCGGTTGGTGTATCTGTATAAAGTATATGATAGTAATGATACTGCAGGCACCCTTCCCCGAACGCTTACCCTGCTTTTCACTTCAGTCTTCTATAAATCACCCCAGGCATACAGCATGTAGCTATCCAACCCCTCTTTCCGCGCCTCTCTCCTGAAGAATTATTATCCCCCGGTGAAATCAATTCGCGATTAAATCTCTCGCAAGGGGGAAAGGAAAAGATTTTGTTTTTAGATTAAACGAAAATTTCGGTTCGTTCATTTCCACGATATGGTCGTTAATCTTCTCCCTGCTATTGCTTCCGTGCATAATTTATCTCGGTGAAAAATTTCATTCATCTGAATAGTAGGAGAAATTCGAATTTTTGACAAGTACACACATATTTGCCTACATCTGTTTCCACCACATAGACGTTATAGGGGGGCGTCGCTTTGGTGCTTTCGGAGCTCCAAATCAGCCGTCGAGTTGCAGGAGTGAAATTGCGTTCGAGGTAAAAATAAGAAAGGGGGCATCTTCATTTGTACCTTTTGGATACAGATTCGGTTACCGACACTTTGCTTACAATTAGCCAAGATACAAACCCTTTTTCCCATATCCCTATTCTGATTGACTAACTCAATCGATCCTCAGATCATTTCGGAGATCTACCTTACCGGCAATTTGCCCTTCCTTACCGTAGTTTCAACCCTCATCGAGCAAGATCGAGGGATATTTTCCAACAGGGTTTTGAACTATGGTAAGGCAGGGCAAACTGCTGTTAAGGTAGAGCATCCGAATAGTAGGAGAAATTCGTATTTTCGACAAGTACACATATATATTATTTGCTTCAATCTGTTTCATCTGCATTGAAAAAAACCGGACCACGCACTTTGCCGAGTTCAGCCAACAAGGACATTTGGACCTTCTGACCTTTGGGGATATTTTCTAATGTCACGAAGCTACGCCGAAAGCTCGCGTTACGCAGTCGGGGGTGAATTAGTACATCTGAAATGAGGGAATTCTAACGGTTGAAAGAATTGCTCCCCTCGCTGACTGCTATTAAACCCTCCCTTACACACTGCTGGTTGTACAGACAGGTGTGCGTACCAGCGGTAAACGTATATAGCTATAGCTACAGGTGTTTATTGGCTAAAGAATTCAAACGGTGAACCAATTACAGCTTATAGCTATTTGCCACCGATCGATATACAAGAGGTACAAAAATATTCAAGCTACAATCTGTGCGTAAGGTTTTCAAGACGAAAAAGGAGCGTTACGAAGACAAAATCTTTGTTTTATATCCAACCAAATTCTACAGCTGATAACAATTATTGGCAATCTCAGTTTAGTTTTGACGAAATTGCTGAGTAACAGATCGATACTTTTTGTTAATCTGATTACAAGATCATCGCACATTGAGTATATGTATTGAATTTATAACATATTCTTATACTACGACAATTTTGTTATTCATGCCCCAGTAAAAATTACTATAAAATTACAAGCAAAAGCTCGATTCTTTTTCTTACTTCAAATCGTTTTCAAATGGTTAATGGAATGCGGGGTTGAATTCCGAATTTGAAAAGTTCCAAAGCGTTAAATTCCGAATTTTTGGGTAGCGAAACTTATAGTAAAGAAATCTGACGAAATAAGAAAATTTCGAATAGTCCGAAATCGAACGCTCCAAGTTCCGAGAGGTCGAAGTTCGGAAAGTGCAAAAATGAGAAAGTTTAACAATCCGTAACATCGAAATTCTGCTTGATCCAAGATTTTCAGTTCCGTGAATTTCCGGCTTAGTGAAATTTCAAAACATTGATCTTTCTTTGTTTTGGATTTTCGATATTCTCATGTTCAGAATCCTGGTCGTTCTTATCTTCGGTTTATTTGAGTTTTTAAACCCACTCGGTGAGTAAACTACGCTGTGAGAGTATATTTCAATTTTCAAAATTTTTCTCTATCGGAACTTACTGTTCGTAATTTTAATTTTGGAAATCTTGCATTTCGAAACTTTAAGCCGTCGGCTTTTGAACCATTCGAAACTTTGTTGTTTCGTAACAGTTTGATTTCCGTACATGAAGTTTCGCCGCCAAATAATTCGGACTTGGCCGCTTCCGAAACTTTTCAGATTCGGAACTTTAACCCCGCCTCAATCAACGCACGATATAACGGTTACAACAATTAGAAATCCGCTCGCGAATATCGTCATATAGGGTTGGGGTTCAAGACTTGAAGGCGCGGGCGTGTCCGAGTCGAAGGATATCGCAATATTCCCCTTTCCCAAAAACCGAAAACAAGATTCGGGGGTGGATGGTTGATGGGAGGGAGGGAGGGAGGATGTGGGTGACACACCCGAGACACGCACGCGACTGCAGCAGGGCGATTATTCCCCGTTTCCCTTCAAGAAGTCTAATGAATTCAACATTTATGAATATTTAAAACCCATGATTCACCATTCTTGTATAAACTGCATAACAATTATTCGAGCGCAGCTTTATAACTCTAACGCGCGACAGCTGTCGTTCAGTTGCACGGTATGCGTGCGTGTACGCGTCTCTGTAAGGCACACCATACATTGTTTCCCAGCGTCCGAACGACCGTTGCGTGTACATGCATGAAAATTGAAAAACATACGTCTATACGTACACACATTGAGGCATCAAGCCTGGGGACGCGTGACACGTGTTGGGTTCATACGGAACGCACCCAACTAACACGCGGTTTCGCATTGAAAGACAGCTGCTAGACAAGTCGGTTGCGGTGCAGAGTGGATATCGTGACGATGCAGGAGGCAACGCGATTTGGGGGAAGGAAATTTATCTTACAATTCACTAACCATGCTCGATACCGTCATCCTTCGACGTTCTATGATTATTTAAAGATAAAACCGTACTGCAGTCACGAAATCAACATGGCCGCCGCGTTCACTGCTGGGTTGCTGCTTCGCTTCATCGAGTCATCAAACCTTGTACTATTTAACGTGTCTCACAATCAGCGGAAACGAAATAACGGCAAGAAAATTTCTATAGACACGATTTTACTACCCGTGGGGATGGTTTGTAACATAGGAATGATCAAAATCGATCGATTTTTCATTAAATCAATTATTTTTTTGAAATTCGATTATTTTTTATCACAAACGGTTTTTGTTTTTTACTCCCGTGAACGACGCAATACAATATCAATTTATGCGATTAAAGTATCAAATATAATAAGCGAAGGTGAAAGGTAAATGGACATTTTCACCTGATATTGAAAAATAATTGGAATGAAACTGTGAATTATTAAAAAACTTTATGCAGCGTGTAAAAAAAATACGAAACAATCGATTAATCGATTGATTTTTATCGCTTCAATCGAGTCGTGTTCGATTATTTTTAGCTTATTGACCATCGTTATTAACTTCGACTGATCCCAAAGATTACCTAATCATGTTTCTAAGAATATCTGTTGCATACAACGTCATTTAGTGTACGCACGTCCTATATAGGTATATCGTACACGTATACATAGAGACAGTTTGATCGCTGGAAGATGGCTGCTGAACAGTTGTTTTAAAAATGGCGCGCGGTTTAAAAACTCGTGTATGCCGAAGGCAAAGCGGATTGGATTTGTCGACGAATAAGTCCATGCAGAGGGATGAGGAATTAATATACCTTCGAGTACGTCAGCGGCCTCAGATTTATTTTAAATTTACGGTGCTACCCGCTCCCGACACTGCGGATATAAATGCGGCTTCGGGCCCGAGGGATGGACGAGTTCGGTGAGAGCGACTAGGAGGGGTGGACCGTCAAGCTACGTTGTACACACGACGGCTAATTGTCTGCATATCGATTTCGGTACTTCCTGTATCGATTGAGAGGTAGAAGTAATAAAAAAAGAAGAAGACGAAGAACCGAGGCAGCTAAGGGGTAGATGTGTCTAGGCGTGCATGTCATCAACACGAGGGGGAAAAAATCAATAGAGTCGAACGCGAGCCTGCCGAGAACGAGGAGCTTGCATGTAACCAGGTTGCAGGCCGAGTGTCGTGCAGCAGCCACTCGATCCCGATGTATGTATTATTGTTGCTTAGCACGTCTCGAAGATCCTCGTTCGTCGTTCGCCGATGATTTTATGTCGTAGCAGGACCAAGGACTGGGTTAAAACGTTGCGCGTTGTACAAACTTACGTACTACTTTAACGAAACATGCGCCGTGTTCGTGGAGAATTAGGGGTGGGGGTGAGGCGAGGGGGGTTTTCCCGACACCTGGTGCCGCATGCACGTTTCGCTCCGCAACAGGAAGCGCGATTAAAAAAACGGCGTCGATCAAACGATCGTGGATCATCGGTGAGGAGAAAGTGGATTTATTTACAGAGACTGTAGGAATAATATCGACGAGCGGCGATCGTAGAAGATAAAGGACAGGGTGTGGCCTTGGCGAGGAATCGAAATGGGGATGATGTGCGACTGACTACTCACCGTGGTAGTAAAGCGCCCCGGAAGCGTTCAACGGCGGCGGACTCGGCGCCGTTGCTCCAGCGGTGGGGCTGTGGGGACCCCAGCAAGTCTGGGGTGGCGTCCTGCCGTCGGCATCGCCGACGACGTCGATCTCCTCGTCCTCGGCCTCGGATCTAACGGGGTTGATCCGTTTCTGGTTGACCTCCGACGGCTGGGCTCCGTCGTCCTCCCGGTGACGATGAGGAGGCTGCGGCTCGTCGTCGACGGTCTCAAAGTCGTCCTCCCGGTCGGGCCAGGGGTAGGCCTTCCACTTCTTGGCCATGAGACACCGCGGCATCTTCTCGCCAGGATCGGGCAATCGACGTACGCCGGCGTCGTCGCCTGCGTTTTGCACGGTATGTAAGTTTCCTCAGTCCTTGTGTCGTGGCCGGTTTCGGTGGCGGGCCGCGGGAGCTCGTCATCGGCTCAGCGAGGACTATCCTGGAGCAGCACCTGCACCGCCACCAGGAGAGGCATTCCAGTCACTGCGCGGCGGTAAAACGCGATACGTTTCCTTCCCTTTATATAATTCTCCGTCAGGATCACCCGGGGCGCAGGGCTGCCGACTAACACCCGAGCATCAAAAACTCCGCGTCGTTTCCCCGCGACGCCTATATCACGAGCCACTCTCAACCAGCACACGGCCGTGTGGTGCCACCCCACTGTTGCAGTACGACTCGCCTGCCCACGGGGGCGAGTTCGCCCCCCCCCCCTGCCACCCCCACCCCCTCTTCTCCTTTAACGGAGAACCGCGCCTGCGCCCCGGGTAGTCATCGACCCGGCCTGGCGGCGGCAACACCTGGTTTCGCCCCACGTGCCACGCAACCCCCCCCCCCCCCCCCCTCCATACCTCCGAACCCTCTGACGGCACACGCGCGCGTTCGCACACCCGGTTATATATCGAGGGGGGCCGGGGGGGAGGGGGGTGTACGTTGTCGGGAGTGTGCAGAAGCGCGGAGAGTTGTTGCCTCGATGTAGCCTGGCTGTCTGCCTTGCCTCACTGCCTTCCTGACTGTTGACCCTATATATTACGCGTTCTGATTACCTCCTCCCCCCCCCCCCCCACCCTCGCCCCCGCCCCGGCCCCGTTCCATTGCTTATACCCAGCTTCCGCTTCGGCTCTTATGTCGCACGCTTCTCTCTATATGCTTTCCAAATCCTTATCGCACATTTATATTATATATATGGTATGCATATATATATATATATATATATATGTGTGTGTGTGTGTGTGTGTGTGTGTGTGTGTATGCATGTAGTTTTCGTTCCTCCTCACCAGTGAGGTATATGTATGTATGTATGTACGGTATACGCGATCTAAAAATTGTATACGAACGGGGTGTGGACCAATTCGCTTATATCGGCGAGAATTCAGTACAAATAAATGTCCTGAATGTGTTCTTCTAAGGTTGTTAAAAAAAAAAAAACGTCATTTCTATACATGGTGAAGATTTCTACTGCTACGAATTTTTTTACAAAGGTTGGAAGATTTCGTATAAAATTGCAAATGTGCACAGTTTTTCGTAATGAATTGTTAAAACAAAAAAGGAATAGTTAAAAAAGACAAATTTTCATGAAAATTTACAAGTTCTCACGAGACGCTATGGATGTTTAGAATTTTGTACGAAAATAACTTTTTTCTACAAAATTGTACGAAATGTCCCAAGTACCCATAAAAATTCGTCGATCATCGTAAAAATCATATCCAGCAGGGATCCTATAGCCGATTCAGTTTAAGCAGGGGGCTGCACCGTACTTAACCGCGAATGGAAAAATGTAACGAAAATTTTTTAACCTTGAACTTGAAGCAGCGACCGTAATCTTAACCTATACACGTACACACCCTATACCTGTAACGCGAGGAAACGCGGAAGAATGGTATTTGCGACGGTAGAAGCGCGTGGCGAGAATATATATATATATATATATATATATATATATGGATTAAAGATGATATTGCCGATAGCGTGGGTAATGCGGTATATATTTATAACGCACGATGCGTTGGGAGAGACATCGAACGCCGTTTGGTTCACGGTTAACTGCCGAAAGTTTGTTGCGTTTGCAACTGTACATGCATAGTATATAGATGTGCAGTATTAATGCCTTGCCTTGCGTCAGACCTGTTGCGGAAATTTTCCTCTCCTGTAAGCTGCCTGCCAGCAACGGCAGATCCCGGTACGTTGTCAGTAATGCAGCAGTGCCCCACCTCGGAGATTTAGAGGGCTTATATTGTTCAGCGAAACTTCCAGGATTCTTAATGACCGGCGTAACGCATACCCGTAATTTGAGGCACTTGTATTTTCCTTACTTAAAATTGTACGGGTTCGCGGCGCGAGATATTGAAGGGCTTTCCGGCTCGGGTCGGACGCAACTAGTCGAATACATAGGTATACGTACGTACGTCGATTCGTACGAATGTGGAATTATGTACGTATGGAGTACGTACACACGTAACGATTGTCCGTAGAAAATGAAGGTTCTCGCTGCGCCCGTTATGTGACGGGACAAATGAAGCGTCGAGGAAAACAACGAAACCGGAAAAACAAATGAACGAAAATCTCGCGCCCTCGGTCCGTGACATGGGCTTGGAAATTTAGAAGTTCTTTTTTTTATCTGTAGAATATGTTAATAATATTTTTCCAACGTTTCAAGTCAATTGGAATAAAAGTCTAGGAGAAAGAGCTTTTGCAGATTACTCTTATTAGGCTCGAGCTCGTTCTATCGTTTTTTTCTAAAAGCTATATCTTTCAAGTCGGCGGACACGATTTCTCAGAACCTATATGTATATACGGATCGATATTCTTGAAATTTTGCACACTTCTCCTAGATAGGATTAACTAATACTTGGACGAAGTTCATTGTTTTCTTCGATCATAATTTATTTTACAAGGCAATACGTGGTGTAAATTTTACCGAAAATTGTACATATTCGCATACAACTTTACCGGAAATTCATATTTCAATTCTTTTTTTAATCCTTCGTCCAAGTTCGAGTGATACTCACCAACTAACAAAAAATACTTGGTTTTTTGATTTCAGATAAAGATAGTACGAGTTATCGTGTCCACGGTGAAAATACTGGGTCTCCGAAAACCAGTTATAAGCGGCTGAATTTTCAAAACTTTTGAATGAAAATTTGATGAAATATCGTTGAAATGTTGTTCTTTCAAGTGCCTTAAGTTTGAACCAAATAATTCTTTTATTATATTTTTTTTAAATGAGAGAAAATGTGCATTTTTTTTAACCTTCGAAGCCCATGCAACTCCTTGACGTTTCGAGCTTGCGTGAAAGCCGATTTGAAAGTTTGAATGACATTTTCTGCGAATGCAGCCCAGGTCAATGTCCGGAGACGTTGACGTGCGAGCGGAAGACCTGTGGATCCGGAGTTGAGAGACTCTTCGAATCGACAACCGGTGTCGGGGAGTTCGTTCGAGACGTGCACTCGGATAGCTCGAAGCCATGCCGAGCCCTACGACTGGCGAAGAGGGGTGGATTACGCGAGGGTAGAACGACGCCGGGCGTCCCGACGCTGCTGGCTTCGCCTCGCCTAACCAGCTCGCAGAGTGAAAAGAAACCGCGCGGCGCAGCAACGATCATTACTTACACGATGCACCGAGATGCACGCGGCGGCGAGTAACCGCGAAAGGCTGCTAAGCAAGCCTAGGGGCGATTCTTTTATCCTCCTTTTTTTTCTGTCTGTCAGTATCAACCCCGAACCCCTGGCGTATCGTCGAAAGCCGGAGAGGCTTTCTTGGTATAAACGATTGCTGACGATTTTCTGCGAATTTTTACGGAAATTGAAACATTTCGTACAATTTTGTGCAAAAATTGTTGGCGTACAAAATTGTAAGCGTGCATGGTTTCTCGTAAGAGACTCGTAGATGTTTGTAAAAAAAATTTCAGTAAATAATCTATAAGATGATGCAATTTTTTACAAAAATTAATAATTCTTTACGAAAAACTATGCATATTTACAATTTTGGAGAAAACAATACGAAATGTTACAATTTCTGTGAAAATTCGTAGTGATAGAAATTTTTTACCAGGGCCGTGGTGAAAATAATTCTACGAATTTTTATGGAAATTTCTATTCAAAAGTATAGGATTTGGGTTGATTTATAGTTTTTTAACTTGGATTTCTCAACGATTCGCAGTTTTTCGTAGATAGTTATAGAAAAATATACTTTTTCAATCGGCCTGCATACTATTCGATTCGGTTTTGTAAATTTAATTTTCGTTGAATATTGCATATATATGTGTGACTCACACGTGACAATTAAACACTATCGAGCAGTTAATTTCCGAATTCACCATAATCTACACAATTTCTTGTACCAGATTTTTTTACAGTATGCAGGCTTTCTTCACCGCTTGGACAGTGTGTTGTTAGTGCATCATACGACAGCTTGCAACGATGTAAAGTCAAGGATCGATGCGATTCTGTGATTTCACGGTTTGGGAAAGCAGAAGTTTGTGAAAAAAATCTGGAAACTTTCTAGTATCAAACGAATACCAGATGATTACCTAATCCGAGAATTCGTAATAACGTAAACGTTGTTCCTATCTCTGGTGAAAATTGCTATTATTACGAATTCATACAGAAATTGTGAAATTTCTTATTATCTCTTTCAAAATTGTAAACATGCATAGTTTTTCGTAAATAATTGTCAATTTTTGTCAAAAGTTGCAGTATCCTGTAGATTTCTCCCGGGAAAAAAATTCAAATTTTCACTCAAGTCTACAAATTTTTATCAACAACTATACATATTAACAATTTTTTCCACAAAACCGTACAAAGTGCGTCTCAATTTCTCTAAAAATTCATAACAGCCGAAATTTTCACCAAGCCAGAAAATCAAACTTGGCATATATCCGTCGACAACGATCGTTGAATGAAGATCCTTCAATCCGTACACAGCTACAAGATCCACCGTCCAAACAGAAAGCTTTCTCGTTACATTAAGCTAGGCGGTGGTGGCGCCTCGGATGATCCGATCAGATTGATCTCCGCAGGAAGTCGCGGGTTCTGGAGGCGGGGGTGCGGCGATGAGGGGCGACGGGCGAAGGGTGAGCTGCTGCATAGATAGCCGGAATCAAGCGATCGCTTGTGCACGCGCATGATGCGGCAGATATGCAGAAACGGACGGGAAAAGCTCGACCGTGTTTTGTCGTTGCCTAGCGACGGGCGTGCGGCACGTTTTAATACATACTATATATATATAACATGTTACGCAGAAAATGTTATACCTCTTACACGTTCAACCATCGCGCAAGTTGGTGTGCGTCCGGAACACGCGACCAGACTTACCTCCCCTCCTAGTCGATCGCGGCGCTAGCGTCGCCGCTTCGTTCCCTGTCACGGTATCGATCCGCAACCCCTCGACTCCACCCCGCCCGCCCCCCGCGCCTACCACCTTGGTCCGCGCGGCGACCGTCTCTGCGGTAACAGGTGTTGGTCGGGCTCCCCCTGCGCCTTCTCCCGCCCTCCGCGCCCCTCCCTCGGTCGCCCCATTCCGTTCTCGCTACCGGCCGTCTCGCGCGGGGGTGAAAAATCGATGAGGAGCGGGCGGTGGGGGAGGGAGCGACGCCGGTGCCGAGCGTTTCGACGCCGAGGACGCAGGCGCCTCGGCTAGGGCGCGGGGGCACCGCGAGGCGACAGTTGCACCCCAGCCACACCCGGACAAGCCATGTAGTCGGGCTACCCTCCGCACACAGCGGACAATTGTTGCTTCACCTACAGGTGGTATTCTTACCTTACCCGGGGCAACCCGGACTACTGGGTGAAGTCCTGACCTGCGAGGTGTGACGGATCGGGGAACAACCCGTTTACGGGAGTTCCGCGAATCGGCTCGGCGGCTCCGATCGTACCGGCAGGATATTAACGTTGCTCGGATTATTTATACTCAAACCCTACGACGGGGCGGTGCTGAGTAGAGGATCCCGATCGGTGGCAGCCAGGCTGTACGGGGTTTAACCTCGTTTTGTAACGGAGTGATTCGGCCTGATTGGAAAAATTGTGATCGTATCGTTGCGCGACGTGCCCCTAAGAGCGGGCAGAATTTTCCCATTCGAGGGCGGTGGTGCCGTCGGTGGTTGTGGTGGTGGTGGTGGTGGTGGTTGGTGGTGGTTGGTGGTGGTGGTTGCCGTTGGTTGTTGGAACCGCCTCGCCTCGTCTTGCGTCGCAACGCCGCGCCGCTCTGCAGCTATACGACGAGGGCTGAGTTATCGACCACACGCGCCGCCGACCTGTTGTCCAACTTGTTGCTCCTTCTGCCTGCACCGCTGTTCCAGGCGTAGCCAGCCGCCCGTAATTTGCGAGGAACGAAAGGCTGAGGAGGAGGAAGAGGAAAATCAAAAACGGGAAATACTTGCAACGCGTAATTCTGGCTGCCAGTTATATTGCTAGCTACGTAATAATATCGTCGATTAAACGACCAATAATTATACCAACGTACTTGCAACTCGTCGCGATACCTGATTACACTTCTTCACCGATAATGCAGATATCGAGTGAAAATCTATCAAATTTCGAACGAAATACACGCCCGATGAATTACGGATCAGCCGGCGCAACGATCGGGTAATATAATACGCTTGACCGCCTGCACAAGCTCTCCTGAAAGACGAGATACAGGCTTTGGCTGCTGTTCGGGCCTCGGTTTATTATTTTATTTTTATTTATTTATTTTCCTACTCTTCTTTCCTTTTACTCCTTCTAATTTCCGTTTCTTCTTTCTATTATACATCGTTATTGTATTATAGACATACCAAATCTTGTCGATCAGAGTGCCACGTATTGTATATACATATATATATATATATACATAACGATTGAAATCACGCACCTGAAAACAGTGCAGATGAGAGAGACGTCAAGACTTTAACGTTATATCAATACGATTATTACCATTATTATTATTATTATTATTGTTGTTGTTGTTGTTGTTGTTATCGTTATTGTTATAACAATATCTATCATTGCTCATTATACAATTTTTTCGTGCAATTCATATCGGTGATTATTGTTACTGTATTATTATTGTCATCATTATTATTGTAAAACATCCACCCGTAAATACAACGAAAGCAATACTGAAACAAGGTAACCAAACAACTACCCCGCAACTTTACTGCATTTATACATCATAAATACATATAAATATATAAATATATATATAAATATACATATACACAAAAATATGTAAATGATATATTATATATATATATAGAAGGAGGGAAATGAAGTGAAAGATGGAAAATGAAAAAAAGAGCCAGGATTTAAAACTATAAACTAGTAACCGATATTTACGTATACTGTAATAACTAATAAAGCCAATAGCTGAGAGCATGATGATTTAATACAGGCTCGTCAATAATAAGTATAAAAGGTATTAATTATTACACTAATATATCGTCCTCGAGTTGTGCAACGATAATATAGACTTAATCCTACTTAGAAAGAAACAGAAACGAGAGAGAAAAAAAAATTAATGTTAACAATTTATAGAGAGGGAGAAAAAAAGTAATAAAATTGGAAAAAAAAAAAAACGAATAAGGAAACGAAGGCACTTGAACGACACACGTTGGACCAATTCCGAAGAAGATACTAAAATATACTAACAATAAAACGATAGGGAAGCAGACGCTGTACGAGCTTCGAGTTATTATCCCGTGGCTGGAAAAAGACATACCGCAAGATGCCGCGATGTTACATGGTGAAGAAGGCGTTGTGCAACAAGTACATGAGCAGCGCGGTAAGGAGCTTCGAATCTTGGGGCCGAAGCAGAACGCCACCGTCACCCGCGCTGCCTGTAAAAATCTCCGTGCCGTCATTCGAATCCGCACAACCGGCCGCCACGACGAACGATGTTCTACGAGGTGAGTTATGACACGACACCGATCCAGCCGATCTATGAAAAGGGCGCTAATACACACCACGTTGCAAGAACGTGGGATATCAAAAGTTTGTCAGCTTCCGTGTGAAAAGAACCCGCAGAATTCTTACGGATTTTCAGTACGTTGTAGAACATGTCCCGATGAAAGGTTCTTACGGAAGCAAGTCCCAAAAATCACTAGTTTCCGAGATACAGGCTTCGGAAGAAAGGAGTCCAGATTTTTTGATATCTGTGGATTACGTGATTTGCATTAATTACAAAGCTTCAAGGGGACTTGAAATCAAACGGGTCACTCAAAAAACTGCACGGTTGATTCTCAAAAATAGGCAGGAAGCTGTGATTGATTCCATCCGCGAACTCGCTGATTTACCGGAAGGAGGTGCAACGTCGGATTTCGCATGAAGAACGAGACGCTCCGACTCTTGCAACAATCGACTTGTCCTGTTTTTCACGCGTCAGCGGAGTCTCTGCGAATCGGCTGTGCAGTTTTTGATCGATAAATTTGATTTCAAGTCCCCCTTGAAGCTTTGCAATTCGTAAAGATCGCGCAATCCATGGATATCAAAAAATCCATACACCCCACTGTCCGAAGTCTGTATCTCGGAATCTACTGATTTTTAGGACTTGTGTCCGTGAGAACGTTTGACCGAAAGGATGTGTACTATAACATAGTGAAAAACCAGCCAATTCCTTTGAAACAGACGCATGTGTTGGTGAATCGAAATTCCATATTCCGATTAAAGTATTCCGCGCGAATATCGTCGCGGAAAGGCAACAAGTGTTTGGTGCTTGAAGAATCGCCTCAAATGGAGCGTTTGGGTTAAACTTGAGTTACAAGAATTAGAGAAGTAAATTATGGAGCCTTACAGGTATACCTATACTTGCCACTTTATAAGAATACTCGGGACGTGTAAATACAAGTAGCTTGAAAATGGTGAAATTAGGCGACAATTAGGCGCAAGAATGAAGGATAGGTACATTTCATCGGGGCGTTGTACTTATATGTATACCGCACACCGGGGAGCTGAGCTTCGAGCCGTCAACTAATTAATTCACGGGACGGTTAAGACTCGACAACAAGTATATACGAAGCCCCCGCGTAATAACCGGCGCCAGTTACATCACAATGCTGGATTATACATTTCCTTTCCCCCCTCTTTTTCAGGTGTTGGTGTCGAGACGGTCGAGGATGACGCGGTACCGGGTGCGACGGCAACGTCGACGTCAACGTCGACGACGTCGAGATCCGGCTCCGATACCTCGGAATCTCGGGTCGACGATCCGATGCCGTCGGTTCCACCGTCCCCGGAGCGGAGAATACCCTCGACGACGACGCCGACGGCGACGATAACGACGACAACCGAGAGGCGAGTCGAGGCTCGTCTCCTCCTCGCCTCCGATCACGAGATGCCGATATTCAGGGACAGATCGGCGGCCGAAACGGAAGCCGCCCACGACCTCCTGGAGCTTTCGAGATCGCTGCCACCGCTGCCGACGCCGAGCGTCGTGATCGGTCCTCACGAGGTCGTCGAGAGCCCGGCAACGGACGTCCAGGAGATGACGGTCTACCATCCGGAGCCCTCGATTTACCAGGTGAACGCGATCGACCTGGCGGGGAACCTCTACCACCCCCAGCCGGCGAGCATCGTCTACGAGCCGGCGACGATCGTCCAGCAGACGGTGGGGGGCGTCTTCGTCCCGCTGTCGCCTGTGCAGGAGATCCTCTTCGCCTACAGCGAACCCCCGGCACCGGCGATCGTCTCCGAGCCGCTAGAGGCGCCACCGTTGACGCCACCGGCCTCCGAGTGCAGCAGCGACATAGAGAACAACAATCCAAACTCCCAGACGACGAGGGACAAGGAGGTCCAGACGACGATCGGCGAGCAGGCCGAGGTCAAGGCCGCGGCCTACACCTACGACACTCTCCTCGTCGCCGACGGACGGTCGAGGAACAAACGCGGCGCCCAGCCGAAGCCGCCCCCGGAAGTCCAGGCCGCGGAGGCCGCGGAACCGCCCGAGGCGCCCCGGGTGGGACGGTACGTCTGCTGCGAGTGCGGCAAGCAGTACGCGACCTCGTCGAACCTCTCGAGGCACAAGCAGACCCACCGCAGCATCGACTCTCAGTCGGCAAAGAAGTGCATCCACTGCGGGAAGGCCTACGTCAGCATGCCGGCACTCGCGATGCACGTCCTCACCCACAAGCTCGCGCACAGCTGCGGCGTGTGCGGGAAAATGTTCTCCAGGCCCTGGCTGCTCCAGGGACACCTGCGCAGTCACACGGGCGAGAAACCCTACGGATGCGCTCACTGCGGCAAGGCCTTCGCCGACAGGTCGAACCTCAGGGCCCACATGCAGACCCACTCCTCGGACAAGAACTACGAGTGCTCCAAGTGCCGCAAGTCATTCGCCCTCAAGTCGTATCTCAACAAGCATCTCGAGTCCGCCTGTCAACGCGACAACTGCGATGACAGCAGCAACGACGCCGACGCACCCTAGACCGGTTTTTTTCAAGCTCTCAACCGGTCGCAAGCCAGGTAAAAGGAAGAAGCAAGGATTGAAGGTCTTTAGGTATAGTCTCGATAGAAGGAAAATTAAATACGTCGTTTTTGAAATCACTGACATAGTTTTATTGTGGACCTAGGGGGTAGCCACATTTTTTTTTTTTTCCACTTGTAAAGGGGTAGCGAATTCAAGAAGGTTGAGAAGCACAGCGGTGTACGTATGTAATGTAATGCTTGTCGACTTATTGAAAGAGCAAAACTTCATGCAGTCTTCTTCTTCTGCTATACGCTGTTTCGGAATCACACTGCAATTATCTACTACACGTAATAGAGTTTAGGTAACAGAACAGTAATACCGCGTCTTATACGCCGTACAAACTGTAGAAAAACGCAACCTATGATACTTAATTTGATTTTTTTTTTATTAAATTTTTCCTCGACGTTCTTGCAGTGTGTCTAAACGAAAAATTAAAATCTCAACTATTCTATTTCACTCTCTGCGATATTTGATTAACAAAGAAAAAAAAAAAAAAAAAGATGACAAAACTACGAAACGCGTAATCCTTAACATTAAAATTGACGCATAGAAAAGTAAAAAAAACTATATTCTGAATTCAGCCACCGCACCGTAATAAATGCAACTCGTTAATAGCTCACGATGCACGAATAATGATTGCTGTAATAACAGTAATATTAATAATATTATTATCAATAATAATAATTCGCGACGCACCAGCAATTAATTTTAATTAGCAAGCAGGATAGTCGAAACGGCTCGAGTGGTTTCATTCCGCAAGCTCGACCGACTTGACGGCTGCCCACGTACGGAGTGTTTCTACTTACAGTCAAAGGGAACGCGGATCGTACGGTCAGACCGCCTGTACAGTACAGTCGCTACTACTGCGACGCAAACGCCGTTTATTCTTGTCATAGTCATGTAATAGGTATGTATCCCCATCGTAGCTGGATACGTCTACTATCTATCTATGTATTATATTTACCTAATAACATTTGTCTTGGTTATTTATCGCTATCGTGTAACGTGGAATAGTATATTTTCAATGTTCGTTCCACATTTCGCTTCACGTTAGCACTGTATTTAGTTTTGCAATGCAGTGATTGCGGATATAAAACTCTAACTATATTGCACACGTACTTTAATCGATAAAAGCTGAGTGAAAAACGATTCTAGTCGAACAGTGATTTACTTATGATTCTAGTCGGGATATTGTGCTTTCTTTTTACACAATTTATTCGATACATTTTTTTTACATTCGACTTTCGTCTAGTCTGTACGACCCTGAGTCTAGTCAAGCGCAATTATGCTATCCCTGTATTTCAATAGCATCATATTTGTATGATTGATGTTATGTTTAATTTTTACAATGATAAATGACAAACAAAATGAAACCCAAAACTCGACGTGTGTGTAACATGAAGACATACTTATGATATACGTGATGTGTGTTACGTGTTATTCGTAATAACTATACACATGTTTATTTGTATAATTATATTGTGTCCAATTTGTGATAAGTCAAGAGGATGGAACAGTCAGAAAGAAAAAAAAAAGAATCACTGAAAAAAGAGAAAAGGGAAAAAAGAATAATGAACCGGCTGTATTAATGTCTAGTCGTAATAACACGTTAATAGCACGATAGTCTTTGTTACAATATCTGTAATTTAGTTTCATCGGTTTTTTACATACGATATTACGTATTAATATACCATATATTGTACACACCTACATAATACGACGTATATCTACGTGCAACAGCGAATTAAACTAAATGGTCAATCAAGAATTATTATATAATAATAGAATGTATATGTTCATACGATGAATCACGGTAAAGGATAATAATAATAATAATACTATCAATATTAGATGATAGCGCATAATAATAATAATAATAATAATAATAATAATATAATAATAATTAATAATAAAATCAATAATAACATTAGTAGTAATAATAATAGTAATAATAATAGTGTACATCGTAAAAATTGCGATGTTGGTCATATTTTATCTTAGAATCTGTACGGAGTTTATATTACGTGTATTATTATTATTATTATGATATATTGACTGATCAGTTTGAATGAAACTTTCGAGTACTTGTATTGGTATTGAGTACCATCGTGGGCACGTATTGAAAAATAGAACGATGAAAATGATGTTTTAGAGTAAATTTTATCATTTTCACACACGTACGAAATCGTATAATACTTGGGCATATAATATACGGCGATGAATTAATAATCTCATAAATAATAGCAAGCTGCAGAACTGATATTCTTAAACGCAGATACAATTTGATCTGTTTTAGTTTAGTGCAATATGATGGCGATTTTGTTACTATTGTCATTATTATTATTATTACTATTATTATTATCACCATTATTTATAAGCGAATGGACACTAAAGTTGATTCTGCTATTTATATGTATATAAATTATATACATCAAATAGAGAGTATGAGCTGAGTTTCAGATAATAATGTTTTTTCACCGGTGGATGAAAGTATACATTGTTATAATTACGTCGCTAATGAACTGATGAAACGTACGCTAGAATCGGACAGTAATTACATCGAGATTATTTCATTGTTTTACTTACATGCCCATATATTTATGTAATAATTAATTCACTGTTGTCCGAATAATATCGTTATACCGATTATATAATGCGAGGAAAAGCTGCGGCCTTTGAAATTAACTGAACCAAAATCGACGATATAATATGTGTATTGTCAAAAAGGAAAACAAAAAAAAAAAAAAAAAAAAAACGTCTATACGTACAGATAGTCCACATCCACGATATAGGAAAAACTTAATTATCCAAGCTTTGCTTGAAAAAAAAAAATTTGAAATAAAAAGAAAAAAAAAAAAAAATAACGATACCGATAATAATAATTACTAACTAAAGAAACATAAATAAACAATGCTAATAATAATGTATAAAACATAGAGTGTAGATTAGTGTGATACAAGGTACGACAAAGCAATAATTTAGTGATTGTATAATATTTGATCATCATATTATATTATAGTGATTAGAATCATAAGTTGTGGTAATTTCGCAAATTATTATATAAATATTTACTCAATAAATCGTAAATATAGTTTTGTAGAATTTCAAGATTCATTTTCACTTTAGTAACAAAAAATAAATAAAACAAAATGAAATAAAACGCGGACTGTAATAACGTACAAGGAACCGAGTTCACGTTTCACATTTATACTATTATTATTATGCATATACGTCATATACTCAAGTATGTCGGACTTTTCACCAATTTCTCTGCAAGCAATCCGGGACCAAATTTCACTCAAATATCTGCAGTCCTACCCTGCATTTCCGCTTGCAAATCTGTTCAATGTTTTCATTGACAGAAATCTACGGCCTCTGTTCTTTGTATTTTTCTCTCTATGAACTTATTTAGATCAGAATTTTTTCAGGTGTTTTAATCTGAAGACGCGCTTAATAATGAATTGTATTTTCAAGACCAATCTTATCATTGACAACTCGGCAAAGATTATGAAAAGAAATTACATTTTTTATCCTCTTATCTCTTTCCCGGATTGTCGACTAGGAATTGTTGGATGTGTCAATATGATTAATTTCTGTATAGTATAGGTGCCAAATTTGTATGTATGACAAAACTTGTGCTCTGTATTGAATTGATTTCAATTCGCGATTTAAAAAGAATTATTTTAGCTGTCAAATGTGATCGGACGTAATAATTGGAACAAATTAAAGAAACATTAAACGAAATCTCAGAATGGCCGAGCACTCTCTACATCCGAAAACCAAAAAAAGAAGAAACACTATAATCATGGTCCCAACATTTTCAATTCCTCATCAACGAAATTTTATTACCTCTACAATTTAATTACAACCAAGGAATAGCATGAAATATGAGGGTGTAATGAAAACTCGGTGAAGATGCGATCAAGTCCAATATAATTACAATTATTTGGTACTTTTTTTGACAAGCCAACACGCATGTTTTTGGTAAAAACCGTAAACAACAATTTTCTGTTCATCGTCTGTCCTTCGTTTCATCTCCTTGCACGTTCGTCTTAAGAAAAATCAGCCGGATGCAGAATGATTCGCGCACGTAGTACGTATTATTGCACGTAGAAACGTCGATATAACATTACGCTGATCCCAGCTCAGAACTTGAATTAAAAAAAGTTAGATTTGCCAATTAAAATACACGTATTGAATACATGAATTGAAACATTCAATTTTCTATCAAACATCATTACCTTAAATAAATCGGTGGTAGAATAAACTAACAACTATTAGCACAAAGATTTGTAAAACTGTAAATATTTGATTAAATGACGCGTTGCCAAAACATTGTCTCCATCGTCGCGTTTCATGCGGTATTTCCATACATTAGGAAATCAAACAAAAAATCGTAAATGTGTTAATCGTTTCTTTTTTTCCGTATTAAAATACAATAATGATTTATTTTAATTTGTATATTATATATTTCTAAGTATAATACAGCGTACGAAGAGATACACACCGGACTATCACCTAATTCGAGAAATAATTACAATCGTTGCGGAGGTTGATCTTTGGGGGTCTCTGCTGCGGTAGTTGAAGAGGGTAATGGCGGCGTTGTGGTGCCCTCGGTAACCGATGGTTTTTGGTCAGACGAGTCGCTCCTCGACTGATTCCACTCTTTAAGTCCCTCGGGCAGAGTTGTGTCTTCCTCGAAGGATCCCGTTCCCTCGACGAATTGTTCGTAGGTTGACTTCTCCGGGAATGGTCTCGGCCCGAGGAGATCGATCATGTCATCTCGGCTGAGGATCTCTTGCTTCAGGAGACGTTCGGCAACCTGAAAGGATCAAGGATGAGCACCGTGAACATTTCCATTTCACTGATTCCCTCAAAATTACCTTGATAACGTCTTCTTTGTGCTTGTTCAGTAGTTCGCGTGTGTGATTGTGCGCGCTGGCGATCAAAGTGCGGACTTCAGAGTCGATTAATTGCGCGGTACCTTCCGAGTACGGTTTATCCATTACCATTTCACCAGGCTGTGGCAAGTCGAAGCTAACGTTACCTACTTTCTCGTTCATTCCCCACTGCGCTATTTGGGCGTAAGCACTTTGAGTCACCTGTAGAGAGCGAGAAATTTTTCAAGTAGAATTACATGACTGAAGATTAGTCAGGGATCATTTGCGACTCTCGCTTCGCCAAGAATCGCTCCAATTTTCTCCTGAAAATGGCATTCTACGCGTGAATTAATGTAATACCTTCTTTAAATCGTCTTGAGCGCCCGTCGTAATTTTAGAGAAAAATATCTCCTCGGAAACGCGCCCTCCAAGTGTCATGCACATTCGGTCGAAGAGCTGCTGTGTGCTGTAAAGGTATTGCTCTCTTGGCAGGTATTGGGCATAGCCTAAGCCTTTGCCACGAGGGATGATAGAAACCTTTCCAAAAGAGATAAGAGTGCAAGTTTACTGGATGATAGTCAACGGTTTTTAAACACGTAAAATTCCGTGAAGTAAAAGTACCTTCAGAAGTGGATCTGCATGCTCCAAAAACCACCCTGCAACAGCATGGCCAGCTTCGTGATAGGCCACAGTTTTCTTTTCCTCGGGCTGTAAGACATTGGTTTTCTTTTCCATACCAGCGATAACTCTCTCAATAGCTTGTTCAAAGTTCTTCAGCTGGATATTAGTGTTCATGTCTCTAGCTGCTATTAAAGCAGCCTCGTTACAAACATTGGCGATGTCCGCCCCTGAAAGGTAAGCAGTTTGTCAATGGACAGCACCAATTTTTAATTTTTCGCTAAGAATTATGACAAAGAAAAAGTATTTCGTCGAACCAGTAAATCCGGGAGTAAGTGACGCCATTTTTCTGGCTAGCTGGTCTTTGTCAAGATCCGTTTTTAGCGGTTGTAAATGCACTTTGAAAATCGAAGCACGTCCCTTGATGTCGGGAGCCGGGACATATATTTGCCTGTCGAACCTTCCGGGACGCATAAGAGCTTTGTCCAGGACGTCGACCCTGTTTGTGGCTGCTAATACAACTACGTTTGTTGTAGTATTAAACCCTTTTGTTACGGAAATAAAACGAATTTTAATAAACCAATTATCGGGCTGCAACATACCTAGACTTTCTTGCCTCATAGATAATAATAAATTCAAGTTAGTTCACCGTCCATTTCTACGAGCAATTGATTCAACGTATTCTCTTGCTCCGAATGTCCTCCAAAACTCCTTGACCCCCTCTTTCTTCCAACGGCATCTATTTCGTCAATAAATAATATACAAGGTGCGTTTTTCCGTGCCATTGCGAACATATCTCGCACTCTGGAAGGACCTACTCCAACAAACATTTCCAAAAACTCTGAACCTGAGACTGTGATGAAGGGGACATTGGCTTCTCCAGCCGTCGCTTTAGCTAGCAATGTTTTTCCAGTTCCGGGTGGACCTGTGAAGTTCTATAATTAGTTTCAGAGACTGGTAAGAAATCAATTGCAGTAAGGGAATGAAAAAATCAATTGATGAAATTGTGTTAAAGGTATTGCCTGCATGTGAGATAACTAAAGGTACTTTTCTTTAGAAGTAGGAAAAGAAGCAGGATAAGTAACTAAATAGATTGACCTGTAAGCATAGCCCCCTTCGGTATCTTTGCTCCTAGATCCATATACTGTTTTGGATTTTTGAGAAAGTTTACAAATTCCATGATTTCAATCTTAGCTTCCTCGCATCCGGCTACGTCCCTGTTGAATGTGAATAAGTCTTTTTTATTTGATCTTCACGCACTTTTGATGATCAACGATTATTTTCACATTGATCATTTAATTTTCAGTATTTTGGACAATTGCCAAGTTCGAAATTAAACACAGAGTAAGTACTCACTTAAAACGTACTCCAATTTCACTGGAGTTAATGAGCTTAGCAGTTGATTCCATAACACCGCCAAATAATCCACCCCCTTTGCGCCCTCCTCTGCCACCCATCATATCAGCAGTACGTCGCATCATGTATATTAAGAAAACTAAATTGAAAAATTACATTTCGTCAGAGAAAGAGATTCAAAGTACAGGTGAAAGATTTTCAAATAATGTATACTACATGCTTAACAACTAGCTGATGTTCAAACAGGCTTAATTGAATAAAATAATTGTACATACGTGTAATTAAAATTGATGGTATTAAACTAAAGACTAAACTCCCAATTTCAATTTCAGTCTTATATAAAACAGGGATGTAGTTCTGAGGTTCAACATTCAATTCCACTTGAGCATTTTCCAAGTTTCGCTCAAAAGAATCCACGCTTCCAATAGCAAACCAGGGAGCAGGCTGGAAGGCATTAATGCATGTGTGTGAATCTCATGTAATTTAGTATATAATTAGATCTCATGAATAATCATTCCTGATGTAATTAAGTAAAATTTATAGTGATAAAGGAAAATAACATGTCACTTCAGTTACATACAAACATATCTCCACCGTGACCTGGCAGCAGTTGAACTCGAACCCATTTCTTGTTGACAACTTCGAGCTTTTCTACTATACCCTTGGACATATAGCTGTAAAGATGAATTAGAGGTATATAATCGTTGTTTACTCTGCAACATATTAATTGAAATTGAATAAACCAAAGAGATAAACCACCAATTACCTGTTGAGAAAATCTCGCCATGTGATTTCTTTATATCCCATTTGCGAATACGCAAAATATCCGAATAAAAGGAATGCCCCGACCCCACAGAAAATCATAAGCGGGTCTTTATTCGAACTCTGTGGAATTTTTCCTCCGGATCCGGACTGTGATTTTTCCCCAAATAATTTAAACGACCATTGTGACCCGATGGGTGGCTTTTGATCACCGCTCGGTGGCGGAGGTGGCGGTTTTGATTCTTGAGGTGGGCGTGATTTCTGTGCGGCCTTCGCATCTTTCGCTGAGCTCTTTTGAGCTTCCTTTTCAGGCTTCAACTCTGATTCGCTTGTTCCACCTGATCATAATCCCACACTCATTATCCAAATATGAGATTAAACTCATTTCATAAAAATAAATGTTGAAACTGAGTAACTGTAAAACCAGAATAAGATGGAAATTTTATTCAAAGTTAAAAACAAGAAGGTGATAGCTACCAGTCTTTCTTCTATAAAACTTTTCAAATCCCTTTGGAGGTTTCTCACAGAATAGTCGCCACTGTTGCTGAACATGCTCGATGGTAGGTATTTTTGAACCGTACTGCAGTACAGATAACCTCTGCCAAAACTGGGATAATAAATAATAGTAATGAGTCTAGCGAACCATGAACAGATCGCGTTAATAATCTGAGCTAAGTTGGAGTAGTGACAGAGCTTTTTAACCATAATACATTTTAGTCGCATTAGCTAACAGCGAGTGTGGAACTGGTGATATTATTTGTATAAGAAGCACATTGGGTAATGTTGTGCAATTTTTGTGAAAAATTTTAATACGTTTACAAATGAGGGAGGGAAAAACGGGAATCTTAAATTATCGAAAAATAATATTGAACATCAAACAGACGTAATATAACAATCGTGCACAGTGGGAAACAATATTAGCTTGTTATGTCATAGGTTATGTCAGTTTATTACGCACCTGTAAGTGATCGCGACGACCGTTTAGCACCGATTTGAGAATAAACTTTTCCAATTTATTCGCCGTCGATAGTAGCTGATTTGCCATATTCGTCTAACAGTGTTTCACTGACATAGGAAAGGTGACGAAGCGATGTATTTTAACTTGTTACACAGAAACCTTTTCACCGGCTGCTAACCACCATTTTACTCATTCTGCTATTCCATAGACAAACATACTCGCGTCAACTTTATATACTCCTATATTGCCAGCACCCTATGCTTCTGACGATCGCAATTGGATTCGAAGTTACATCAGTAATGCGACATCTTAGTTCTTTTGTAAGCTAATGGCCAAATTGGGCTGTGTGTTCGTCAGTTCTTCAGTTAACGGTCGGTAATTGGCATCATGTGCAGCCTTCGTTGGTAAGTGAATACTAGCCAACCATGCACTGCGATCGCTTTATGATCCGATGTCTTCGATATTCAGTTTTTTTCACTTCCAAATCCCTCATGAGGCTGGCTCTTCAATTTAATAGAATACGACTGCTCGGTGCTTCAGTTCAACTCGGTTTTCCGTTTACCGCTTCGAAACTTTGACTCCGCATGGACACGATTTAATTTGTATCCAAGCGTAAGAGAATTACTGGTGAGGCAGGTCTCAACAGCGTTTGTTTACTATCCGTGTATATCAATATGTACTTCGAGAGCAAACCAATAACTATACGATTGATATGACGGGAGTAGCAAACCGAAGTTAGCTGGTTCTGAAGTTCGAAACGCAACATCGGAATACGCGAAAGTTCTGCGATCGCAGTTCGATTAAATTTACATGTGACACGGTGTGATATCGAGTGCATACATGCTGGTTAAGTATTCTGCATAGAAATTCTCCCCCGGAAGAAAATTAATGGTGAGTGTGAATCCAAGCATTAACCTATGTTCTTTTATAAACAATTGTTCCAGTAGTACAAACAATTGATAAACGATCGAAGCGCTGCCGTCTTGACATTTTACCACCAACTTAACGACCAGCTTTTGGCGTACCGTTCGTGTTATTCATATTTGTTGTGTTTGAAGTGACAGAAATGTTGCGAAGTAATCGCTGGTAGAGGGTTTTATGTATGATTTGTTGAACGGTAGGATTAATGCGTTAAAGAATTAGTACCAACGAACGACGAAAAGGGTTCGTGTTAACAAAATACATGTGTTCAATTTTTAGTCGTTGTGACCCAAATTTGGGTAAAATTCTAAATTGTTTATGCAACTCTATTTCTCTACAGTCGGTTCACCCCGTCAAAATGTAGTCTCGGTGAATACTATCACGTGCAGTTTTAATTTAACCACGTAGTTCCGTTCAATCTTTGGGACGTAAAGCTGTCTAATCGTATCGCGCTGTGATCATTCGCGTCGATGAGTGCATGTATATTAGGATACCATAGGTGGATTCACATGGCTAACGTTATTAATTGATATGAATCGTTGAATTTTGATCATCGTTTAGTATTCAAAATATATAGTGATTCTGAATGATTTTCCCCTCGAAAATGTGCATTTATTCAGTGTCATCTACATGAATATAAAGGTGAACGCTTAGAGCTTACAACGATTTCGGCTGGAAGGATTTATTCCCTGCGATTTCGAGGCCGAAGCGTGAGCCAAAGCCGCGGCAACATTGATACCTGAGGGTGCAGTATAACCAGGTATAACTAACAGTAAGTCACATGAGCTTAAATTGTATTATCTCTGACTATAAGTTTTTTGTGGAAAAAAGTACCATGCCAAACAACGCGCGATCTTTATATTTCGACCCTAGAGCATATAGAATCGGACGTGTAAAAATCGATTCTACTAAAAATTAAAGGGTAAAATATAACCAAAATCTAAACCCTAAGACAGTCTACCGTCTACACTACAAAAAAAATCCGACAAGATTTTGTGTCCGACTTGTGTCCGACATTTGTAGCGGATCTGTGTCGAATCCGACAGAGATCTGTCGGGTTTTTTATGTAGGGGAGGTTCATCGGGACGCGGGAATAGAAACCGGACATGTTCCGAAATAAAATTTTGGTCATCAAGTCGCAAACCGAGTTCATTTACGACAGAGCCGAATAGGATCCGTTCACATTTTCTATCCTTGTCTCTTGCCTGGAGGATAACTTCGGATTTTGTGTCGGATCTGTCTCGAATCCAACAGAAGTCTGTCGGATTTTTAGATAGGGTACTCTCTGCTTTCGTTATTCTTTGTTTTAAGCATTATCGCACTTGAATATTTTCACGTGTCTCGGTTTAATAAAATTTTTCATCCTATTGTTGTCTCGGAACCCGAAACCTGCAATCCGAGAGTGAGTAAAAGAATAGATTCCTGCCTATAAAAATTGATTCTCTCGAAATTCGAAGGTTAATTGGAGAATCGATAGAAAAGATAGATTTTCCCCACCAAAAGGATTAGATCCAATTAAATCGGTTCTCCCGAAGATCGATTCAGAATCCATGTTCAGAATGGAACATCTCTAGTGCGGTGCTGCCCTCTGCTTCAAGCGTTTACAAAAAATGTCGCTACTGGTCGTTACAGCGTTGATTCGTCTAGGTAACTCCAAGGTCCCTAGATTAGGACCGTGGGTAACTCGCTGATATAAGTTCTATGCTCGTCGACCGTCGTGCGTAGTTTGTGGTTAAACGGTGTTCAGAGAACTCTGGTGAGCGCGTCCGTTCCGCAGTTCCGTTCGTTCTAAACTATCCGAACGGCGTTGTAATTTGTGAAGCATTGTGCACGAAGCGATAGTGAAGCGTGAATTGCAATGGTTTGTGTCCTAGCTAAAAGTAAGACTGAAGTGATTGAGCTCTGACTGTTTCAACACGGTTGCACCGAGCCGTCAACATTCTGACGTGATAACCGTGGTATACGACTGTTAATTACTAGCTGATCACGAAAACCTACTACCGAGAATATGGCGGTGGGTTCGACCAAGGTGGTCCAAGTAACCAACATCGCGCCACAGGCGACTAAGGACCAGATGCAAACTCTGTTTGGCTACCTCGGAAAGATTGAAGACATCAGGTTGTATCCGACGATAAGAGACGTCGCGGTTCCTGTCCAGTCTAGAATATGTTATATTAAATTTCACGAGCAGGGCAGCGTCTCCGTCGCCCAACACATGACCAACACTGTATTCATCGACCGTGCGCTCATAGTTATACCCTATCAGAATGGGGATATCCCTGATGAGCAAAGGGCACTCGAACTGACCAACAACGGGACGGTTGTTCCAGGTTTATATCCATCGGAGCCAAAACTTCCAGCTAATGTTGTCAATTCGATAGAAGGACATCCTCCGAATCATGTTATAACAACGATCGATCCGAGGCTAGAGTCCAATGGTCTGCCGTTGTACCCGCATTTGCCTGGTCACTTGGACAGCCGAAGAATCGAAGAGATTCGTCGAACTTTGGTGGTAGCTAATCTCGACTCTTCTGTCTCACAGGATCAATTGTTGGACTTTTTTGCCAGCAACGGTGTGGAGATAAAATACCTCAGAATTTGCACCAGGGACTCTGACACGGATCACTATGCTTTGGTCGAATTGTCCGAACAATCGTCTGTTATTGCTGCACTGTTGTTGAATGGCAAACTCTTGGCAGAAAAACCGATAAAATTGTATCACTCTATCCAGTCAATTGCCAAGCCTGAAGCTAAGAGCAACGAGGCAGCACAGAAGGAGATAGAAGAAGCCATGTCCAGGGTAAAAGAAGCTCATAATTTAATATCTGCTGCTATAGATCCTATGATTGGTATGCTTTCCAAGGACAAACGAAGTCGCAGTGGCTCCCGTGGACATAGATCAAGATCCAGGTCGCGAGGAAGGAGCAGGCGATCCAGGTCTAGGAAAAGGTCCAGATCCAGGCATCGTCGATCTCGATCTCGTCATAGGCGCAGGTCGCGTTCCAGATCCAAGCGGTCCAGATCAAGGGATCGTAAGAAGAAGTCACCGTCGCGAAGGAGGAGCAGTTCCAGAGGGCGTCATAGATCCAGATCAAGGTCTAGAAGGTCTCCTTCCAAGTCACGCAGATCCAGAAGCAGATCCAAAGATCGAAAGAAGAAATCGCCAACTAGGAGGAGAAGCCGGTCTCGGTCCCGCAGCAAGAGATCCAAATCTAGGTCCAGAAAATCAAGATCCAAGTCTAAGTCGCGTTCGTCAAAGTCAAAATACTCTGAGAAGAGCAAAGACAAAGATAAAGACAAGGAGCGGCGCAGTAAAGACAAGTCAGACAGTAATGGAAAGAAGAGTGATGTGGATAAATCTGAGAAAAGTGAGAAAAGTGAGAGGGAAAAGAGCGATAAGAAATCTAGCAAAGATAAAAGATCGGAAAAAGAGTCTAAATCGGACGAAAAGAGTCGTGGTGGATCGGACTACAGCGACAGTAAAGATAAAGTAGAATCAGAAAATTGATGACGCAACGTATTTTTATTTTCAATTTAAAATTAACACTCATTTCTACCTGTCAATCAGACATCTTTTGTAAAAATAATGAAATGTAATTACAGAAAACAGTAAATTCATTCACTCAATAAATCAACTATGCAAAATTCAGTACAAAATGTGGGGTAATTTTGTATTTTATCTGTGTTTTTTTCTGTTAATTATAATTCTTAAGCATCGTAAGTGTATAAAAAACAGAATCTAAGCTCTTACGTGTGCATGTCATTACGAAATTCTCGTTTGAAGCATTAATATAAAGATGCATTATTTCTGAACTTCAGGATGATCTCAAATTCGGTAAACTGTAATAAAGTTAGTATTACTCAGATTTTACAAACTCAGTTGTTCCAAAGTCTTTCCAAATTTGCAAAATTGAAAGATATTTTTCAATGTTTTGTCATATTAACATCACTAATTTCAACTAATGCAAACACTCGTCGATTATTATCTTGGCAGTTCTTCACCTTCGACTACATTAAATTTTCTTTGATTCTCACTACATCGACGGTAAATACAGCATCTCTCGGCTATGGTTTGTGACTCCCTGCATTGAAACCCTGAAATTTATTAAGATTCATTACTGAACTTGAATTTATACAGGATAGTAAAATAGCAATTTGTCTTATTTTTATACTTAAAATTATAGATTCAAAAAGTTATAAAAAATTGATATGACATATCTGGAAAGGCTGGTCAAACAGTAAAATTTTTTCCGTTTACCCTGGCTGAATGGCAGTGTTTGCATAAATTGGGTCCTCATTGTCATAAGTCTCACGGATTGGAACTGGTGGCGGTAATCTGTATCTATTTTTCCGAGCTATCGCAACTGATGATCGTCTCTTTAAAACCCTCTGAAATATAATAACAAGTGAAAGTAATTTTTTCCCATTCAATGAAATATTTTTGAGTATAATTTTTATACCGTTGATGCTTGGTCATGACCATCCATCTGAATCGTTAAACGTTGCATCTCCATGTTATTCGTTTTTCCGCCTATTTCTTGCCGCAGAAGTTCAACCTCATTGGCCGCTAATTTAAAAAGAAATAATGTAAGCTTTCCAAGTGAAACGTCCCTTAGGGACACTGAACTGTTCGAATCATGACGTACTTACAGAGTACACAATCATCAAAGTCGTCTATGGAATCAAGCCCAAGGAAAGAGGATAACTCTTCCGTAAAGCAAAGATCCATAACAAACATTACAGCCGCAAATAATAAACACACGAGTCCTGTAAAAGTATTAAAATGAGTATGAGTGAGTTGCGCACTTCTTACTCAACTTGATTATGTATTGTCCTTTTTATATGTACCACACACTAATGCCATCCAGAAATTCGATCCATAAGATGTAGTTATTTCACCATGTTCAAATGGGATGACTAGCGGGTAAGGGTTGCGTATAGAGCTCCAAACGATGCAAGCTAAAATCTGCAATGCACCGGTCAAGGCGAGAAAATAGGCTGCGTAACAACCCGATTTGACTAGAAATATGTTGGTAACAATCCAAGTGGCAAAGGCAGTCCTGGAATAAAATTGAATCATCATTATTATCAATAAGGTTTCAGGAAAAATTTATATTCTTTAAACCTTACCACATTAGAATATGAGTGTACCACCCAGCCGTTCTGTAAAATCTACCGTATCTCAATCCCTCTCCATCTACAACCAAATACTCCATGATCGAGAGAATTGGAATAGGTAAACCTTTTCGTTGGGCCTCACGGAAGCTTCGTTGAAGCAAACCAGCTAAAATGTAAAGTTATTCGTAAATTCAGTAACTTGATGCGAAGTTGGTGGCTTAGTGAATTTTACATCCTGTTACAACATACCCAGGTAATAATTTATTGTACTTCAGAAAGCATATTACCGTAAGGGCCAAAACCAAATCTCCCTTGGTCCCAAGTCCATGAAAATCTCTCGTTGTAATTGATTATCTCACCCTCTAATGGCGTGTTATCGGTATTTGCTAAGAGGAGAAAGATGAAAAAATATTGCACGTAACCAGGGGTGTTATATAAATTATATGATGAGTAGGTATTCTCGACCTCGTATATACTCTGTTATTGAATCTTAATGATTGGTCATTGGTTAGTGATTACATTTTGATTAATTGAAAAAAGATAGGCTTAGAGTGTTATTTACCTTTTTTTTTTAAAACATAGTAAGCGGACTAAGATGCAGTCGAATTCATAATTTACAATTTGTGAAGACAATGTTCTTTGAGTAACGGCAGTCATTGTCACTCTTCTGGTTGTTTTGCATGTAGGAGTTACGAGTTGGAAGTGATTAATTAAAAAGATTAAAAAACTGTGTTTCTTCACAGTCTATATGTCATTGTATTAAAAGGTTTTAAAGAAGGTCTTTTTAGCAGTAAAATTAGTTTGCACAATGTCAAGAAGTGGAGCTGGGATCTTTATGACTATGTTCTCCATGTCTAACAAAAATTATTTTTGGTTGAACCGATTGGGTCAACTGGTGAATAACGACTGATGGGAGAAACAAATATGATCCAGAGTGAAGGTGAACCTAATATAAACAATTATACAGAAAAACAGAAAAATATTATGTGAAAAAATTATGTAGAAAAACTGTGCTATGGGGACAATAATTTTATGTGTCTAGTTAAGGTTAAACAATATGTGTTGTGTGGGCGAAGATTAGCGGTTTGTAAATATTACTTAAATGTTCAACATCTTGTCTAAGATTAACGGAATTGGTGTGTCCTACAATATTGCACATTTCTAGTAATAGTCTTTTATAATAATTAGGTTCTTCACAGAGGACGTTTGTATTGTCGCAGCTAAAAGTATGTTGTTTATTGATCATATGCTTTGTTAGAGCAGTGTGACGTTCTTCAATCTCATGTACATTGCGTTGATGTTCTTTTATTCTGGTGTTTAGGTGGCGGCCAGTTTGTCCGATATAAACTTGGTTGCAATCATTGCAAGGTATTTTATACACAACATTGGATCGTTTGCCCTTGGGAATCCTATCTTTTCCCGTGTCAAAGACTATTTGTAAATCTTTTGAATTTTGTCCAACAAACTTGACATTATGTTTATGGTAACCAAACATAATGTCAAGTTTGTTGGAAAAAATTCAAAAGATTTACAAATAGTCTTTGAAACGGGAAAAGATAGGATAAAAAATAATAGGAGAAAAAATAACACTCTAAGCCTATCTTTTTTCAATTAATCAAAATGTACTCACTAACCAATAATATATAATAGCCCTAAGAGTATTACATCTACAATATTTAATGTCTGATTGTACTTCTATTATAAAAAATTTTTGTTGTTCTTGACAGTTAAATAAATAAATCGTTCTGAGGAGGGCCCATATCCGGGCCGAAACGTTAATTAAAAATACGTGTACATAATTGACCGATCACCAAGATTCAATAACAGAGTATATAAATTATACTAGAGGAAATTGGACTTTATTAAAAAATAGTGTGTATTAATAGACGTAAAAACAATTTCATAACAAGGAGTTCAATCACTCTTGAAATCTGATTGAAAGCAGATTACAAGATCATAGGTTTTCAAAAGATTTCAAATGATTGCAATAGATGTCAGGGTGTGTTCAAGTGATTAACCCCTCGCTTCATACCTCGTAGCGTGATATTTATCGAACGTAGTCCCAATTTTATGCCGATGCTGGCGTTTACTTGGTGTGGACTACCAGCACGATACGGTACCGCACTCTTTACACTTCCTACTTCCCACTCTTGGCCGAAATTCCCCACTGATGAATAAAATTATATACTAGCATATCAGGCATTTTGAGCTACAATGTGTCTAATTGTAATATATGGTATTGTGACTTACGCATCAAGAGACAGCCGATAGTAATACTGCATATGATTTTCGCTGCAGCGGCCGAGCACTGAAATAAGAAATAAACCATATATAGATCATCTCAAATTGCCTTGCTCTGTAAAACGGATTTTTTGTAATTTAAGTAAATCGGCAAAATATACATACTCTTATAATACTGAATCCAAGCACAGCGATCAGAAAAGCAACACCAACGATAACAAAAGCCAGAATGAGACCAACTTCCAAAACGTCAACAGTGACTGCAGTTTTCACCTCTGCATACTGTGTTGGGAAATTTCCCAATCTCGCAAGATCGAAATAACCCATCGCGAACGACTCGCTTGAACTATCAAAATAATAAGAAAAATGATAAATAACGATTAAAGTGGTGCGAGCATTGTCACTTATGATAATGTAATGTCCAGTGCACCTAGAAAACGTTATGAATATAATATTGTTTGAATTGCAATCGTACCAATCTGGTATCTAATTGTAGCTTCACTACGTATAGTAAGTAAGGCGTGACTACTGATGCATCGACTCACTTTGTTACCCAGGATCTACGAAAGTGTATATCCCCGTTATTATCTTGCTTTTATATCCGTGGTTTAGTATTTATCTACAAAGGATGTGGTGTAAGATAAGTCAATTCCCGTTGTCTGAAACTCGTTTATTTATGTATTCATTGCATAAGTTTATAAGTTTTTTGATAAAAGTTATAAACACGTCTTAAGATGTTGAAGGATTACAGTTACCAGGGTCTCTATTAGCCCGAGAAACCGTTGTACTCCGTTACGTTTGTCATAGTTCAACAATCGTACGGGCCTTGAAAGTTTCGCTTTTGAAGCAAACATTTTCGAGATCCTTTTCGCATTTTTCAAAAGGGACATGCATCCCGAAAATTCAATTTACAAATTTCTAATTAAGAATCAAGTGTAGAGACGAACCCAGCGCACTTCCAACATATGTTACCTAGAAAGTTGATTTTCTCCCAAACAATTTCACCACCTTGTTTTGGTAAATCCGTGTGGTCAAAGCAAAGATTTAAGCAATAGGAAAATGAGGGATCTTAGAAAATATGAATTTTTCAAAAAAATTTTACTCAAAAAATGTGACGAATAAAAATTTGAAAAAATGAAGAATCTTTTTTCATAGAATGTAAAAAGATAGCCAAGTTGCAGTCAGATCAAAAATTTCAACTTTGAAAGTCTTGCCAAGTTGGCACGGAAAGCCACGTATGTATACATCTAGTTGTGAAAATCTATTTAGAAATTTTGTTATAAGTACCCGGAAAACTTTGAAATAGCCTGGAAACTCCTAGAATATTCAGGAAATTTTGAAATGAAGAATCAAAAAGACAGCCTCTTTACTCGTAAGATTGAATACTTGCTGCTGAAGTCCCCTTTGGCTATTGTCTTTATTGAAATTATGTCTAAAATACAAATGAAATGATTCATTCCTACATTTCGGTACTCAGGATGAATGATAGTAAATATAAAATAGCAATTTTTTCACTTTCCTACATGTTTCATGTAGAAAATATATCTCGTGTTTTTTATTACTACAAAAACTATTGTGGTTAATACAAATTTGATTTACATACCAGTTGTGACATGTGTTGATTTACTGTTTATTTCTCTTTGCGTTACGATGGACATAAGAGTGTACACGAAGACTGTTGCTGTTTTTGTATGTATTACCACAAAGTTTACACGTCAGACTTTCAAGAGGTCCATGAACGTAGCGAACATGTATTTTGAGATTGCCTCGCTGACTAAAGTGACGCATACACCATGGACAAGAGTACATGCAAATAACTTTTCCTCTCACTGCTCGTATCGTTGGCTCTAATTCAGACACAACGCGTAGTATCGTTTCCAGAGGTACACTACTACCTGGCGCACCCATTGTTTGTCGCCCTTGACTAAAGTCGCCTCCAGTGGTTGAAAAATCGGCACTAAAAGCTTCTTCCAGTTGGCTGAACGCTGAAACAAAAACCAGCATGAAATCTTTCTATCTTTGTTGATCAAGAGAATTAAAACACTCTGCAATCACAGAACGAAATTTTTTTGGTTCGTACTTTATCTTCAAGAACTCGTTTAGCATAGTTTGGTCAGAACGTGGGGAGAAGGGTGGATACAAAATTGAATAAAACGATAGAAACGTAACTCACCATTTGCCGCCAAGTTATCTTGTGCACGTAGATTGCTATTCCCGTCATCTAAATTCTCTTGGCTATCATATTCTCTCTTGCAGACAATGTTGCAGCTGATGTCCGATGTGTAATCAACGAACTCGTCTTTCGTTCTTAACAGGTCAGCAACTTCGGAGGTATGGTGTAATTGCTCATCTGAAGCATTGTTTTCCATTCGATTAAGATCATCATCTTTTGTACTTAATATATCACATATAATACTGTCAGGTTCGATGTTTCTTTCTTGATCAGAAAATTTATTGTGCACAGATTTTGTCGATGCAGGAGATATTGTGTCTTGTGACAAACTTGTCATTTCTCTGGCTTCAGCAACAGGTGAGACACCTTCCCGTGCTGTTATCATAGACTTCTCATGGTCAAGGGAATTTCTTTCAGACTTTCGTACTGTCTCAAGCATACTCTCCAACTCCTTAGATTGTTCCCGAAGATTCTCTCCAAGCTCCGATCGTGAGATGTTATTGATGGTGACTGAGTTACCATCTTCCTGTTGAAGATTGAAATATAGCTTGAATTAAATAATAAATAGAGGTGATGAGGTAAAATTGATTGGTTTTGTGAATTCCATGTTTACTAATTCATTATGCGTATCTGCTATCGTATATTGCAACATTGAGGCAATGAAGAGAGATTTAAGATCTCGGCTGATGGACCAGTGTTTTTTTTATTCCAATGAGCGCTCTTCAGTTAGTCTTCATTAAATTTTTACACCCAAATCGTAAAAGTATTAGAAAAAAATGGGGCAAGGCTGATAATTTTATTGTGTCCATTAATTTTTATAGTCATATTATTTAGGAGTCTGAAAAAATGGTTGGTCAGATTGTCACCTCACTCTTATCCTTAGTGAGACCTTTGATTTGCAGTGTTTCGGCTACTTTTAAAAAGTTTCCAAGGTCTTCTTGTCTGACATGAACTTCACCTTGGTATATGAAATGCAGCAAAGCAGACAAATCACGGTAGTTAACGTCTTTGAGTATAACTATCGGATGTTTGCAGGAATTCATCTGCAACAAGTAACAATTGAATAAATGTTATTTGCATTCAAGATGAGACAGCAAAATTGTAACAATCAAGATCGAACCTTGAAAAGTTCCTTGAAGTAAGTGCTACATAGCGATAAAATCAGCTTATGAGCTCGTAACATTTGTCCTTCGGCTGCAAGTGTTACATCGACAAGCTGTTCATCACTAAGCAAAGTGTATAAACCTGAAGACAAATTTGCTGGAAAGCTGTTCCATACTAGCGAAAATTGTTCGCCAGACATTGTGCTGAAAGAAAAATACATGCATGTTCAAAAAAATATCATTAGGATTGATGTCTACACCTAATGAAACTGAGGGTAAGGCTCGCAGATGTAGTATTCGAGCTTTCCGAATGCAACTGACGAACCTAATATTCCTTGACAAAGTCAATGGTTGTCACACACCACGCGACTCTGACTCGATTCAACAGTTTAAAGAGAAATTCTTAAGTTGTACCGTGTTCTCTATTTCCTCGAGGTATTTCCTATCAGTGGAACGACTTGTTTTGATACCTAACGTTCGTGATAATTGTAGTTTACTTTAGGACGCTACGTCCGTTGTCTTTAAAGATCTGAACAGATCTGATGGCTGGATGGATTGCAGATCAGGTTGATTTTATTCAATGCTGATGTGACCGGTGGTTAGAAGGAGACAGAGCAAGGTTCGGGCTGATTCGAGTCACTATCCGTATTTTTCTACCGAGTTTACGACTACGCATCAGACAGAGACAGAACTAGAAGCCAGTCACGCTCTCTCTGTAATTATTATTATTTTTTATTCTTATATTCATTCTCCTTTCTTTTTATTGTTTGCCACACCACTTAACCCTGCGAATGATACAGCATAATGTATGTATGGATACACACATACATAAACTCTATCTATCTATCTATATATCTATCTATCTATCTATCTATCTATCTATCTACCGCCTGTGTATCTTTTTCTAGTCAGCGGTCGCTTTTTCAACTCTCATCACTGTTCATACTTGCCGTCTTTGGATACCTTGTTGTATAGCTTTTACATCATTAGAACAATTAGTAATGAATTAGGAGTGAAGTTGAGAACAAACGTCTTTAAAATTCATCCTAAATGATCAAGCATCTCGTGATACGTTCACACGGGAATTAAGTCTCAAATTGTATCTCGTACAGCTTCTGCTTATGCGGGTGTTGACAAGCTCGTGAAAATGCAGATCAGCAACAAACTCATGTCAAAATATCATGTATGAGACTTTCTACATTAAACGCGAATGCGATGAAATAAACAAAAAATCAAACTCGATATATCCTGATTTTTTTGAATAAACAAACAGTAATTAATCGTCACTCAAATTCCATTCTGAGATTTCTCAGTTTTTTAGAAACCTGATAAAGGAATAGGGTTCATATTGTTTCAGAATTTTTGTCGCGAGATTTCACTTTAAAAAACACGTTTCCATCATAGAATTGTTTGTAACAAACGAAATTGTTCGCTATCCCAAAGTTGCATAAAAATACAATGCAGGTATGTTGCAAGAGTTTGAAAATGTTCATTTGCATTGGTTTATAAAATGACGGGGGACCGAAGACTTGAACGTTTCAACGAGACCGTGTTTCTGATTTTTAGCCTTGATTGCCAAATATTAATGTTAAATAAAGAAAAATTGTTTCATAGATTTACTAGTTCCATGGAATGTACAGATAAAATTGTGACAATCTTATAGAACACACTATCAGAAAGATATTTTGCTTGACGTTGAATGATTCTCATGAGCTTTGTTACTTGCTTAGAATTCTTCTTTGGCCTATTTGTGCCCAGAGAACTTATAATTGAATTGAAAATGAAATTATTCATCCTTATGGTACGGTACTCAGGATAAATGATAGTATGTAAGCGTATAATAATAACAATTTTATTCGCTCTCCTACATGTTTAACGTAACAAATTAGTCTTGCGTTTTCTAGTACTACAAAAACTATCATATTTAATACAAATTTGATTTTACATACCAGCATGTGCTGGTTTACTATGTTTGTTTCTCTTTGCATTATGATAGAGATAAGAGTGTACGCGAAGACTGTTACTATTTTTGTATTTATTACCACAGAGTTTACATGTCAGACTTTCAAGAGGTCCGTGAATATAGCGAACGTGTAATTTGAGATTCTCTTTACGAGTAAAGTGACGCAGGCACCACGGACATGAATACATGCGAATAACTTTTCCTCTCTCGACTCGTATGGTTGGCCCTAGTTCAGAAACAACACGCAGTGTTGTTTCCAAAGGCAAACTGCTGCCTGGGATGCCCTTCACTGTTTTGCGGCCTCGGCTGTAGTTACCTCCATTGAATGAAAAATCCGTACCAAAAGTTTCTTCCAAGTGGCTGAATGCTGGGATAAAAACTAGCATAAAGTCCTGCCATTTTTATTGTTCAAGAAGTTCAAAAGCTATGTTAAACTTACGTAGAGGTTCATCCTGGTTGCTTGGATTATAAGTAAGAAGTTGTGAATTTTCAAAACACTCTGTAATTAGAGAAATTGATTTTTTTTTCGTTTTCATATTTCAGCTTTAAGGACATATGTAGCAAACAGTTTGGTAAAAAACTTTGCCAACACGAAAAGTTGAATAGAATAGTAACGAGGTGACTTGATTTTTATCGAGCATGTTACGCTACTTACTATTTGCTGTCAAGTTACTTTGTGCATGTAGATTACTGTTCTGACGATCTAAATTCTCCTGCTTAGCAAATTCCTTATTGCAGACCAGGTCGAAGTCTATGTCAGATGTGTAATCAACCGGTTCATTTTTCGTTTTCGACAAGCGAGCAATATCTGAGGTATAGTCTAATGGCTCGTCTGTGACATTCTCTTCCATTTGTTGAAAGTCTTCAGATGTTCTATTCAATATGTCACGTACAATACTATCAGGCTGGGTGATTCTTCGTTGGTCAGAAGCTTTATCATATACAGATTTCATCGGTGGAGGAGATACCGGGTCTTGTGACGAATTCAATGTTTCACTAGTTTCAGGGATGGGTGCAATTTCTTCCTGTAGAGTTGCCACAAATGTTTCATCGTTAAGAGACTTTCTTTCCAAGTTCGATACTGCTTCAAGAATACTCTCTAGTTCCCTAGATTGTTCTTGATGATTCTCTCCAGGCGTTGGAACGTCGTTGTCGGTAACTGAGTTATCTTTCTATATGTGAACAATGATTTAAGTATAGTTTCAACTAATGGAATAGAATTTTTTTTATACTTATTTCACAGAGAATAATGACATGGGTAGTGCAGTAAACAGCCGTTTCTTTTTTTACATTTCAAATTTGGAACTATTTTTTACATTCACACATTGAAGAGAACTCTTAAGAGCTAGCCTAACGGACACAGGCGTTTTTTTGCAATAAACGCTCTTCATTTTTTTTGCACTAAATTTGGCCACACGAATCATACAGCTATTTGAAACGAACCATTATGAGACTGGTACTTTCTTTCAGTTAATTTTTTTCTCAATATTGTTTAGGAGTCTAAAGAAATAGTTGGCTAAATTATCACCTCACTCTTGTCCTTAGTGAGACCTTTGATTTGCAAGGTTTCAGCTACTTTTAAAAAGCTGGCAAGGTCTTCCTGTTTGACCCGAACTTCACCTTGATACATGAAATGTAGAAGAGCAGACAAATCACGGTAATTAACATCTTTGAGAATAACTATCGGATGTTTGCAAGAATTCATCTGCAACAAGGTATTAACAATTCTTAGTCCGCAAAGATTGAGCAACTAAATGTTATTTCCATTAGAAATGAAACAAGCGACTCTCGACTATCAGAATCAAACCTTGAAGAGTTCCTTGAAGTAAGTGCTGCATACTGACAAAATCAGCTTATGTGCTTGTAAAATTTGACCTTCCGCCGCGAGTGTTACATCGACAAGCTGTTCGTCGTTAAGCAATGTATATAAACCCGAAGACAAATTTGTTGGGAAGCTGTTCCATACTAGCGAAAACTGTTCGCCAGACATTGCGCTGAAAGAAAGAGCACATCCATTTTCAGAAAATTTCATTAGGATAGATGTTGTCAACTAACGGAGCTAAGGACAAAGCTCACAGATATTGGTATCAGACTTTGTGAATTGAATTGAACATAACTTTCATAGACAAAGTCAAGCATCTCGCATGTCCCCGAGACTTGACTGTATCGAACAGTTGAAAGTGAATTCCAAAGCTGAATCATGTTCTTTGTTTACTCAAAGGTTTTTCTTTCGGTAGAAGTGATTTAACGACTGGTTTTTATACCTGACGTTGATGATGATTGCAGGTATTTAAGTTGGGTGCGTTGTCCTGGTTGTGGAGATGTTTTATCATTGAACAACTCATGAATTACGAGTTAAATTCCGAAAAAGTATAAACTTCGTAATTCATTCTATATTATCAGACGTCTCGTAATACATTCACTTGTAAATATTGACATATACATTTTCCCTGATAATTTAACTATCATTCGTATTTTGTACAGCTTCTCCTGGTCCAACAGTCTCGCAGTATCGTGCAAATATCAGCGACAAACTCACGTCCATTTATTTGTGTTTTTAGGCGGTGTACAACAACTCCACGAACTATGCAGCCCGAGCCCCCGAAGGACGTAAATTAAACATTTAAAAAACAACAAAACACCCATCTTACGGCGCTGCATCGCATTTCCACGCTCATATCCATATGTATGCATGGGTATAGAGTGCATATGCCGCATGCGTGCTATCTTCGTACCTGCATAGGTATGTATGGGTACTCGGTAGGCGTGTGTCGTGTGTTTTACGTTCAGTGTATTCACGTGAACACATGACTCGTTGTATTTACGTACGACGGCCTGCACCGAGATCGTGCCTAGATCCATTACGGTGATTGCGACGATAGACGGATAGAAGAATACCGATTAGAGAAGGGAAACTCCCAACTCAAGGGATACAAATTACAATGACACGTTTATTTCGAGAGCTTATCGATCTGAAGGGGAGAAAAAAATCCCGACAGGCAGAGGCGTCGTTTTAAGTACTAGCCCGTCTCGTACTACATCGTTACAAAACAAACTAGATCGTCGCCATTTTATTTTCCTATTATCATCTCGTTTCGCTTGTGGTCGCGGTACAGTCATGATGACGACAACTACTCGACGGTAAATTCTGATGGTGAGGCAGGCAGGCAATTTTTTTTCCCCCCCGACTATGAAATAGTTACCGTAAACATTTGGTAGAGACAAATGCCTTGGGCGGAATAATATCGGAGCGAATGTAATCTTCTTATCAACGTGTTTCTATCGCTCCAACAGTCAGAATACCCTCACAGGTGTGATATTTCACTGATCTACATCCGTCGTTGCACGACACAACAGATATTATTATACGTAATGTAATACGTATTACATCCTCGGTTCGCAATTTCACTCCCTGTGATGCGTTAAATTCGTTTATGGCCCTTGTTTGTTATTACTTAATTCCCTTGACCTGTAAACTTGATAACTTTCGCTGATTCTGTAGACACTCCTCTAACAATAAACAACCTGTGAATTTTGTTCAGCTCGAGATATGGCCAAGAATCGAAAGGACATGGACAATTCAGATTATTCTTTGAAATGGAATAATTTCACCTCTAATTTAACTTGTGGTTTCCTCTCACATCTCAGCGATCATGAATTAGTCGATGTAACGCTTGCCGTTGAAGGAAAACTCCTGCAAGCTCACAAGCTTGTTTTATCGGTTTGCAGCCCGTACTTCAAAGAAATATTCAAGGTAAAAATCCTTGTCAGTTAAGGAAAAAAACAAACAAAACAATTTGTGAAATCTGCATGTCGTTCGATAATTGTAAACATTCTCCAAATTTCGAGATTCCTTAAGTCTTCTGATTGCATTTAGGCAAACCCATGCACTCATCCCGTCGTTGTCTTAAAGGACATGGGCTACTCGCAAGTAGAGGCGCTGTTGAAATTTATGTACAAAGGTGAAGTAAACGTTAGTCATAACGAGCTGGCCTCGTTCTTAAAAATCGCAGAAGCACTGAAGATAAAAGGTTTAGCCGGCGACCAGAATAGCCACAGTGTAAGTCTATTTTATTTGATTAAATGTTATCCAAGTCTGGAACAATGCCGAAGCTGGCGCCTATGTTACTGTAAAATGAATTCTACCGATTGAACAAAATGACAACAGTAAATACTTTTTCAAGCAATCGTTAAAGGTCTTTTTTGTTTTTTTTTTTTTTTTTTATAAAAAATTTACCAAAGTTTATCAAGACTGTTGATGCATTTATTATTAAAATCAAAGTCAACACCCTGAATAGTTAATGACTAACAATATTCTTCAGGATTTACCGATAGAGAGCGACACGCCTCTTCCTCCTTCCGAACTAATCGAAGAAGTAGACTTCGATGTGGCTACTTGTTCTAATCCCAATACCGGTGAAACGTGTTCGGAAACTTTAGATGGGAATAGGCCTGTAAAAAGGCTACGAGAATCAACGAGGTCTCGTTCCTTGACCCCCAAACGAAACAGAACCTCACCTCCAGCTTTGAAAGAAATGGAATATTTAAAAGAGAGTCCGCACAGTATTAAAGCAAAGTCTGAACCAGAGGATTTCGACGTAACAGACGAGCCATATTTTCTAGACCAACCGTTAGAGCAGTTTTTAAACTCTCAAAATGACGCAGAGAAAGGTGATTATGAAGGAAGATTTTTTTTAACTGTTACCAGCTAATCCGGAATTTAAAAAGAAATTGTTAATTGAATTTGAACTGTTTCTTATTAAGCTGTCTTAATCATTCATAATAAAACTGCTGATATTATTTTTAGCCATTGTGTTTACTGATTATTGGCATTTTAAGGTTTTCTCGACGGAGGTGGTGGTGAGCTAACTGATCAACCATCCATGAATAGTCCAATGCCTTCGGCATGTTCACAAGGAGGAGAAGGCGTCCAAGGTAAGTTTGCTGAAACATGTTACCCCAGTATTTGTTATTGAAATATTTTGAAGATATACTTAATTGACCGTACGCCTACTTAAATGATTTGCTGTTGATTACATTACGATTACACTCAATTTATGACATAATTAATTTCTCTTCTAAAGATACCAAAAAATACTACCATCGAGCAAATATATCTTTCAAATATTTCAACATCTAGTTTACGTTCTTGCATTGTGTATTTTAAACAACACTAAAATATAGCTAATGTGAACTCCTGATAGAGTGACTTGGAATAAATGATAGTAAAGTTCAAAATTGACATCCATTTGATGTTCAATATCTGAGGTATTCGTTATCTGGTTAAGTAACAGATCTAGTAAAATTGTAAATGTGGAGTACCTTTAATCCTGATCCAATCATATGTAGGGTTGAACAAACTGTATCAAGGATCACTACATCATTTCATATTCAAAATCATATTCAAGCAGATTGTTGAGAGCTCATGTAATCTCATTCATTGCATAAACACCTGCTTTCATCTGAAGGAACCGCGGTATAGTTGGTCCTTAGGTACACTGGCAATCTTTAGACGAAATGTATGATACTTATTTATCATACTTGGAAAAGTATGCTTTCCGTAAATCTTGCAAACCCTAATAATTGGCATAAATTGGCCAATTATTTTTACGCCGTGCCATTTCGCAGCTTTTTTTGTGATATTCCCATTACCGCAGGCTCTATAAATCCAACAATAAGAGTTTCCAATAATCAATGCAGTAACCGTAAACCTGTTTTGCATTGAGAGAATCTTGAAGCTCGTGATCTGATATATCCAAAAGCAAGATTTGCTTCTAGTCTGGAAAATTGGTTATTTCATTTATAACCACTCTTAGAATCGACTAGACACCCACGAAATACTGTTTGACAAATATTGCTAACGTTCAGCATATTCAGTGGGACAGTATCTGCTCCTTTTCTCTTTCAAAAATTTCTGAAGAATTCGCAAAATTATGCATGTAATGTTATTCGAAATAAGTGTTGAAAAGTAATATTAATGTTCTGAAACATGATGGACAAAGGCGTCACAGCAACATTTCAAATCGACATCAGGCAATTGGAAAACATATTTCAATGTAATTTGTTTGTGAATACGGTGCAAAATTTCTTCTGGTAAACGTATAACTGAAAGAATGATAGATCAGGTATGAAACATCTGACGATTATTCAAATTTTTATAGTGAAATGCATTGAAAGAAGTGCCTGGCGCGTACATTTCAAGTAAAAGGTGAGTGAGACAATGATACTAGTATATTGGTGTTCTCAGGCCTCTTGTCGTTTATACGGAGTTCCAGAGGTAATCTTCAGCTGGTTCACGAAGGTCACATCTACACGGTACATTCCAGGGCGGGTGTCAAAACTTATTGGAAATGTATATACCGTTCGTCGCTTGGTAAATGTCAAGCGAGGTGTTACACAAAACATGGTTGTGCCGTAGTGTCTCAGCCGACAGTTCCGCCACACGATTCTCATCTTAAAACCATCGAAAAACATAGCAAGGCTGGAAAAATGGTTCATAATCTCAGATATTAGGGAATTACTGAACGCGGTTTATACTTATAAGTATATCAACCATTGTAAAATCTAGCTGTGTATACAAAACCTACAGGTTTTGATTCTACTACGTGGCATTACCTGAGTGACTATCGTACACAATCATATACACATGTACCTTATGAGTTGGCATATAAATATATACATATATATATATGTACATATATATGTGTATATATATATATATATATATATATATATATATATATATATATATATATATATATACATTTGAAGAGCTAATACTTACAAATAAAGCTATGTGTATGCATCATACGAGACTGTTTTATCACTCAAAACTCGTTTGTCGCGCCCGGGTTTGTAAGCTATAGTTTTTCTGTGAAGACAGTAATCATTTTCCAAGTTGGGAATTGAATCTTACCCTACAGCTCAATGAATACAAGTGAAGAGAAAGCTATTGTACACTTACCTTCATCCGACGCGTTTGAAAAAGGAAAAAAAAATTTGGCACATCTGGTAAATTGAAAAGAATGTTGATCGTTTTGTCCAATAATAGAGCCTTAATTAATACACGACGTATTAATTTTTTGTAGAACAAAATGGTAGAGCACTGCGACGGCTTCACTTGAATGGGTTTGTCTACCATGCAGCCTACAGTATTAACAGAGGTCCTGGAATTAGAACCTATTGGAGGTGCCAAGACAACTATAAAGGGAAATGCAAAGCTCGTTGCATTTCGGAAGATAACTTAATATTAAGAATCAATGGAACGCACAATCATGATAGACGAATATCCGAATATTCTTGCTATTTTTTCTCCTCCGGCAAGAAAATCGAAGCTAACGTTTCGTATTGTTTACCAATTGCCTCGAATATGTAACACTTGGTTACTATTTGTCAGCAATTTGTCTAGGGCGCTGCCAATGTGCAAAAGAACAGTTCCTATGCAGCTACAATATCTTACTACTTATCATTTATACTATGGGAAGTATCACGAATCAAAGATCGCCAGTGTATTCAAGTCCAAATGGTACTTTTTATAAAATCCGACTGATTACTAATGGTATTGTAAATCATATACTTTATATTATTATTAATCGACTTGCGGTATCATATTTTTTTTCTCGACAAAAGTTTTGTTATCTTTTAAACTCCGTCAACGCACGCTATAAGTACACGCTACAGGGTTGGTAGTAAATCGCTGCGAATTTCAGAACGTTCTATTTCTGCAAAATCGTAATTTGGATAATTTTTTTTTTTTTACCATCCCAGTATTACAGCAGGTGTAATTGTAGCTTATTCCCAGAATTCGCAATTCAGTTTTCACTACATCATTTTAACAATTTTCTTGTGTTGATAATAATACCTACTTTTTAATTAATTGTCATCAATATTCAACAACGAATTCACTTACTAACAGATTTGTCGTAGATTTACTTAGACTGCTCAACGACTACCAGCCTTGACATTAGCTTCTTGAAATTTTTCACTGTCCTGTACTTGTAAGTTAAGATTAAGCCGGTAAGCCAATTGCATATAAGATTGTAACCCCTGACTGAAACAATGCATTATTCAGAGTTTGAGACTGGAAGAGGGTAGCTTTGCTGAAATTGAAAATTATAGAGAACGATGTTTACAACAATATATCTGAGGTACTGAAAGTATGATATATATAAATATATACATATATATATATAACATTTGCAGTTGTGGAACCAGTAACTTACAGACTATCCGCACGAGGCCGCCCACAATTGGTCTATGAAGGATATGTGTATAATCTGACATCGCGCTCTGAAGTATTGAATCGATCCCATTATCGGTGCGCCGAACAACACCGTGGTTGTCGCGGCAAATGTGCAGTCATCGCCGAAAGGTTCATGCCCACTGGAGTTCGCAACCATAACCACCCTCCCGGTTACCAATCAGAATACCATTACAGGAAGAAAAAAGGACTAGATACAGATATTATTTAAGTTAGCTTAAATTCTGTCAGCAAAGAGAAAAAAAAAAGTCATCGTTGATTTTATGAATAGGCGAAGAGGAATTAACGGAGACTGTTGGCAGGAAGAAAGCAAACAGGAAACGTTATTTAAAGCATCTTTGAGATTGAAATAATCGTTCTGGAGTCTGTTCCTTTTCAAAATGATGTACGATGAATCGAAGAAAGTGGGTCGAGTTACCTGTCGATAAACATTACACATACATATTGTGTATATGGCTAGTGGTAAAGGAATTTTGGCAAAAAAAAACAAACTATGTAAGAGAGAAATAATGTTATATTACTATATTATATATGTATTAAATTACACATACACGACATATACATACTTGAGTTTATCATTATATTATTTATAACGTGATGTGAGATTATACAAGTTACGTATATATGTAAATATTTATACATATTATTACATTAGTGATTTATATTTTGCAAAATATTTTATTAGACTTTTATCGTAGTAATCAATATAAGAATTGAGCATTCCTAATTGTCGTTGGCGGAGATTTAAAGGCATGTCGATAATGACGTTAGATACGGGAAAGACTTTATTCCATGCATGTAAATGTAAACTATAATTACATTCCATCAACTAATTTTCATAATCAGAAGTTGGAATTTTTCAATCGCAGTATTGACATGAGATCCAGTGGTTAGTGTTTCGGTGAAAGAAACTTGTACCGTTATACCGCATCTTGAAAACTGATTTTCATACTGATTTCTGGTGTGTAATATTATTATACTGTACATATACATAATGTCGATGTACCCTCTCACATACTACGTCTAAAAGCTGAGAGAGAGTCGTGTCGTTGTAAACGCATGTAAATGTAGGATAATGAATTTTTAAATCTTGTAATAAAATATTTTCCATTTTAGAAACCAGTGAAATACAATTTCCTATCATAATTGCCCGAGTTAATTCCTCTTCTGTCGCACATTGTATAGAGGTGCAAAAACGATCTTGTGGCGATGTGGCTGCTTCGAAAATAGTAGGCAATGCTAGCAATAATCTTCGTTCGATTTTTTTAGGGGAAAAAGTTAATAAGACGAATCTCAGTGTTATCATGTCGTTGTCCGACAGGATAGATGTGGAGTCACATTTTATCCGGAGAACATCACTGCAGTAAAATGAGTCGTCCATTCGGCTTCCGATCAAGGATTAGATGACATCCCCAAAGCGACGTCAGGCAGGATCCAATGGCCGTACCATCTGCCACTTGAATTTTCTCGAGACACCCCTTACCGACGGTAGGCTGATTGACGAATTGGAGAGACTTCGTAGGTACTGCTTCGCCGAGTCTGCCGATGCTGATCGTACAAAAAATCATTACGAAAAAGGATTGAGAAAACTACGGATGATAATTCGTAGAATACCCCCTGAGGAAATAGAGTCGCAAAATCCGAGGGAGCTTGTGCATTGTTCAATTAAGTTACTGATACACTTTCAAAATGTTCTTTATCACAGAGAATCGCTCTGCAACTGGAACGAACGTCGGCAGTATCGAATGGCAAGGAATTCCTACCTAGATCTGTTGAGCCTGTTTATGAAGAAGAATGAATCCGAAGTCATTCGAGCTGTGATCAGTGTAATGAACGAAGAGAACCTCTTCGAGTATCCCGATTTGTCTTTGGACTTGATAACCGCTCCGGTCAGTCTTGGAATATCCGGATCAACGGTGGTGAACGAGCTCTGGAACGAAGTTGAAGAGCCAACAACGCCGGTCGAGATCGCGCGTTCGATAGTTTGCACGCTCTACGAGTTTATGGACACTTACGACTGGCCTGAAACCGTCTCAACTGTCGTTGCCCTGGAAAGACTGCTCGGCATTTATCGTGCCAGTATTGGCGAAGGCGCTAACACCTCACCCTACAAGCAGTTCAAAAAAGGGCTGAAGGTCTGCGTCCAACGGACCCTGGAGCATCTTTCAAATGATCACATCCTCGTCGTGATTCGACACATGTGTTTCTGGTCCGTGGATCAAACGGTGAGCGACGAGGACGTCTTGGACTTTGGAAGCAGCTTGGAATACGCGGCCTACAAACACGCGACGAAACTGTTCGAAGACACCCTGACTCCGGACGTATTCTCGCTCCTGACACGGATGATTGCCTCCTCCAGCCGTCTGGTCAGCCTGCTGGGTAACAGAGTAATGCAGTACCTCATCGACAGGGGTGGAAACAGAACGCGGCTCGAAACGCCACAGATATTTTTCGAGGACACGGAGTACGAGCTGAACGTAAGCCCGTACCATCGAGAAGACAAGATTTTCCTGAAGAACAACCGCGCCGAACTTCACGAATGCTTGATCACGGGAATACTAAACCATTGCTCGGCTCGGCTCAATCTTGAAATGTCCTACTGTACCATTTGCCTCGTCGCAATTGAAGTGCCTTGTGGCTTCACGGCTGCGGCGCTCGTTTGTCTGGCCATGAATCTTCAAGATCTAACTACGGAGCGCGACGACCTGAGGCGGGAAGTTACCTTCCACGTCCACGCCTGCGTCGTGGCCATACTATCCCTACTTTGCTGGATTCACGGTGCGAAGGTGTTCTACCAGTACGTCAACAAGATAGTGATGGAAAGGGCCCGATGGGCCCCACATTTGAATCCACCCATACAGTCTCACTACTCTTTCGCGACCCATCACGTGCTCTGGGACAAACCGGAACTGTTCTTCGTTGACTGGGAGGCCCGATACGGTTTGTGGAAGTGTTTCCGTTTGTTGGAAAGCTGATGGTAGTATTCCATTTTGGACTGTAGTTACGATAAAAAAAAACCACAATTCATTTTACCAGCTGAAATGTACACTTTCGTCAAATTGAAAGATGCGATGAAGCTATAAATCTCTCCGGACATGATTATAGCTACAAACATTGTATTTCTGCATCGGGGCACACGTGTTAACGGTTTTAGAGTCGGCAGGAAAACTATAAGTTTTAAATCTGTGATTCCCTGATATGACATGCTCAGTGGATAGCATCTGGCTTTGCCGAAGCACCTGTCCAATACCTAATTTCTTAGTTGTAGATTTAACCAAATTATCAAATTAGAAATCTCACTGTTTCAATTACTGCCACTGAGTGATTAAGCGCACATGTCAATAAGAAGAGAATGATTTATTTGATACCGTATCAACGAAGGCTTGAATATCAGTCATCAGTCTGGCATTGTATAATTTTTTATAATTTACGTCTGGACTTTTGATAATTACTCTTGAATTCCGCTGCGCATCTGCTCGAATAGGTTTCACAAAATAATCAATAACCTAATAACAAACCGAGCGAGGGAATGAATGCGCTAGCAATGGAACCCCGTCATTCATGCGTGTTTCCCATGCAACTTGTTTGGCACGCGTCATTACACTTGTTATCTCCGCCTACAGGAAAAATTGTTAGGTTGCTAGGTGTTTTTATGATTATCAATCGAGTCTCGTACGAGCGATAGTGCAAAGCGACCTTCTTTGCGTTCGTTGGTTCGTTTCAACGAGTCTGTACGGTTCTTGAGAGTGCGGGAAAAAGTTGGAACATCTTTATTATCCAGTTAAAATTCTTACTGGATTATCGGTGTCGCGGATGATTCTTGAAATAATAAAACACTTGTACCGAATAGTCGAATTTCTCAGTCATTTCTCACGTTGAATTATCATAGTAAAATATGTCCGCAAAATTTAGCGCTCGTAATTCATTCGCCGCATCGCCATTGAGAAGCAACACGTTTATTGTTCGTTCGAACGTAGTGAATAAGCCATCGTCAAAACGTAGTACCGGTTTGAAAAAGTTCGGTGAAAAAATAGTGGACGAGAAGAAAATTGAATCAATAAACAACCGCGAAAACAAAGACGAATTTGCAACGAGTGAGTTGAATCTGACTCTCGTCGGTTCGCCGGCACCCCGGTCCCAGATTCGTGCCACAGTCTCGTCCGCGAGCACCACTGTTAAGTCTAAAGTTAAACACTCCTACAACTCGAAATCTCGAGAGCAAAACGCACACGAGATCTGCATGGAAAAGTTGTACCAGTTTGCTGACAACCCAACAAAATTCGTACACACCGAAAGCCGTGAAGATTCTCACCTAAAACTGGATCTCGAATTTTCTGACCACTCTGACGAATCTGAGAATGTTTACGATTCTCACAACATTGCTTTCGGCAAAAATGGAGAGTATCGTATACCCGAATACGACCATATTCGATTTCTCGAATTCAGCGTCGGCGATGCTCAAGATTCCGGTGAAATTCAGGATCGAGATACTTCAGCGTCCATTAAATCTGACAACTCAATAACAGCGAGAAATAATTCAAGCACCAACAAAGTTCGCAACGACAAACTTATTAGAGAGAATCCTCCCACATCGAGGACTTCGAATGGTAGTCAAACCTCAACGTCCCAACGGTCAGACGGTAGTCTTGATTCGTCAGAGGGAGTGGCACAAGTCGAAGACCTCAATCCATGGATTTCGAAGATGGGCCATACTCTGCAGAACTGGACGAAGAGTAGCTCCGTTCTGGATCTCGGACAGAATTTTCCCCTAGGTTCTGCGATCAATTACAAGAACAACATAAACCCTGAAGTAGAAAAGTTCATGCTGAACACCGAGCTAGTACCGTTGCATGAAAACTACACCACCGTGAGTTTGCAACAGCAGCTCGATCCTATTTTTCGACAAAACTCTGCCCAGGTTCTGCAGCGCGAATCGCTCCAAGTGTCTATCGACAATTCGTCCCGAACATCCCCGGAGACCAGTAGAACCACCTTGAGCCAAGCCTCGTCCAGCGATGGTACTTGGCACGGACACAGCCTGAACAGTCCCTATTTCGCTTCTAAAGAAAGCAATTCATGGACCGATACCAAGAGTAACGTCGACCGTGAGGCCTCGATCAATAAAGTAGTCGTAGGCAATTACGAGGAGACGGATGAATACCTAACGATCATCAAAAACGAGCACGATTCAACGTTTACATCTGAGACTGGTGGAGTTGGCGGGTATATTTTCATTACTGATCAAATCGTGGACCCGGAATTGCACAGTCAAAGCAGTTCGCAGAGCCTTTCTGGTCATTCTCATAGTGTTGAAAAACCTGCGAAGTCTTCTACATGTTCGTCAACCACGAAGTCCGAGGATGATTCTGTTACCAAGATGAATCGACCAGATGATGACGCAAAGGATATTTCCAGTGGGAATGCGAGCACATCGGATTATTGTATCGGAAAGCTTTTCTCTCGATCACCTTCTTCTTCTTCTTCTTCTTCCTCTTCCTTTTCTTCCTCGGTTTTTCCATCGAGCAAAGACGAACAGCCTGTGAACATTGAAAGGAATTTGCCTACACGTGCTTCGTTGGATATTGAAACAGAGCTCAAAGGTGAAGAAAACGACGTCGGCATGGACAAGTGTAAAATATCCGGATCAAAGAAAGCAATGATAGTTACGGAAAAACGGAACACTGACCTTATCTACATGACTCGGGCGGAGGTGAATTTGGCTATTGATTATACAAGCAAATTGTCTGAAATATTTAAACGGGCATTGGAAAGATCTGCTAGCAAAGATCAAGGACAGGATGCGAAAGAAACGATTGTCAACCCAACATCTTCCGGGGTTGCGGGGTTTAGCGATACTCCCAAATTGATTTATAGATGCTTGGGATCTCCACATTTTTGCACAAGCTATCTCTCCTCTTGATTAAACGCCGCAAAAATTGTTTTTCCTCAGAATGAAGTCCAGTCAACTTAACTTAAATAATTATATGCAGGTAAACGCTGAGAAATAAAAATTTTGTACTTTATATACAACACCCGTGTTCAGTGTAATTACTATCCTATTAGACATACTATGACGATGCACAATGTCATGATCATCATTTCATTGAACTCTCACTTTTCCAGAACTTCTCATTGTTGATTTATCATCGCTCAAATCAGAAGTGCGTCTGAGATAATGAACACAGTCAAAATATAGAAAAGATTATCTACCTTTGAATCTAAGATCGTTGTAGCCAAATATTATCGCTAGATATTGTTGGTAAACTGATTGTGAGTAAATCTTGTATATGTTCATCGTTAACTTAATTCCATTAGGATTATGTCAGAAATTTGATGGGTTGATTGCCCTCGGTAAGAATCTAAAAATTCGACGATGACCATCAGATATTTCTTTCGGTTCCTCAAATCTTCTTAAAAATTTTTATTTATTTAGGCAGGATTAAGAAAGGTAATGCCGTCTTGCAATTACGGTATTAAAAATCTGAAGTATACATTTTGTACATGGATCAAGGGATTTGCTTGGTCAGATTTAAAGTCCATTCGAAGGTTACCAGTGGGATAAATTTTTATTCAAGATTAAGTCATCCCGCGTTCTTTCGGCGAAGGAGTGCATGATTTTTAGCAATCAATCTCTGATAGCAACAGAAGGAGCGTGTGTCTCAATCCAGTCCAAGTAATCGGTGACACGAACGTAGACACCGGGCCATCCAACAGCGCATCCCAGAGCTATTCCGAAGGAAACAACACCAACCTGGGTGATTTCACCATCGCTGTCAGTCACCACCAACGGGCCACCAGAGTCTCCCTGAAAAAAAAGCATCGATTTTGAACTCCATCTAGCCTGCACCGATGGATCGTCAGTCACCAAGTCAGTCACCACAGTGTTACACTTACGTTGCACGATGAGCGGCCTCCTCTGCCAGACAAGCAGATCTGAGCGCTGGTAACGCTGAAGAAATAGTACCGGGTGCACACAAAGTTAGTGAGGATCGGGTTCTGGGTCCAGCGGAGAACAGGACTGATGCTGCTGGAAGCTGTAATCCACCATGAGAATTGCAGTTCGTCATAAAATGAATATGCGCGTTGAAAACATCAACAGTATTATATGCTTACAGTCGGAGTCCCTTCCCCATCCAGATACGATTCCAGTTTCGCTAGCGAAGGTTTGTCCAACCTGGGAGCGACTTGGCAGACGAATGGGCTGAATGCGCTCTGAAAATTTACGGAATCCAATTGTCCATTAACTTTTCCGTGCAATCCATTTTTTGTATAAAATCGTGATTTAATCACAGAATATTGTACCAGTGAATTGAATGGGCGCGGGAAGGCGCAGCAAGGCAAGGTCGTTCCTGATGTTCCTGGTGTCCCAGTTCTCGTGGACAATGATTTCTGCAACTTGGAGTACCACCTGTGTCGGTTCGTCTTCGCGGATGTACTGAGCTCCAAGAATGACTTCTACCGATACGGCAACGTCGACGCAATGAGCTGCGGTTAGAATCCACTCGTAGTTCAGGATGGAACCGCCGCAGAATCCGGTCGAGCCCGCGGCATTCGTTGAGAACAGACCAACTTGATACGGGAACTGTCCAGGACTAGCTTCTTCTCCTCCAACGACACGAGATGGGTCTAGGTCTTTGACGTCCTTAAGACCTAGAAAATTACAGGTTCGATACGTTACTTGCAAGGGCCAATAGGACAGTTCAATTCATGGAATATTATCCAAGGGAGACACTTACTCTCGGTCAAAGGACCTGCCAAGTCTTGTGGGAAGACTTCGATGGGGCTGATCTTGTTCCAGTCCACATCGATGGCCTATAAAATAAGGTATAAGAGAATTCCTTTCCGTTAACATGGGTGTAATTTCAACTATTTCAACGCAAGAGTTAGACAATATTCTTCGATCTTGTTTATGCTATCCGATTCTTATTTCCAATGAGGATTAATTACACAAGAAAATCAGGTAACTATAACTTATAACGTGGTACCTGGGCTACCGCCGCGACGAAACAAAGAGCCACAAGAACTTTCATTCTGCAGTTGGTTCTGAGAAGTGCAACGTTGAAGAATGGTGTGAACTTTTATACGCAAATTTTCAGAGATAAGAGCAAGAAATCATCTGATTGTCTGCCGCGAGTTAGATAAAACATGATGAATCTATACATTACATTGAACAGATAAAATCAGTAAGAAAAAATTGATCTAATCTGGATTACGTGCAAATATGTATGTAACGTGTCTAAATTGAATCACGTAAATGACCGTTGCTTCATTTCATGTTTTTTTTTTCATAAATATTGGATCGTATTTTTTTGTTATAGTTCCGAAACGTAATGTTATTTGCCGTTCACAGTTTGTTGGAATTTCGAAACTCGCGTTGACTTGTGGTTCTTTTTGACCTTTAGGTGGACATAATGACTCTTATTACCCCTAATGAAGTGACATGGACATTTTTACAGTTATAATCTCACCTTGAAACAGAATATTTTTTAGAATGCTTGAAAGTTTCATACAAATCTCGAATTTCACAAAAAAAATAATTCCAATACTCTCGACAAGTTCTCCCTTATCACTGTGCGTTTAGACAATATTAATATTTCTTTGACTATTTTCTACGATGATTAATTCAGAATTGTTTATATTAAAAATCTAGCGTATGCTACAATTACAGATGAATAATTAGAAACGGTAAAAACAATAGAAATTGGAAACTGAAAAAACAAGAAATGGGAGTATATGTGAAGCAACAGAGATTACTTTCAGTGATATCCACAGTCGAGCTGATAGAACTTGAAAACGGAAATAAATATATAGACATAATTTTATGTATTCGGGCTGCCTAAAATTTCTAATCGATAATTGGTAATAATAGAAGTTCTCTTCAAAGACTTAAAAATCCTTAAATGTCAAACTTGACAATAATCTACGAATTGGATTCTTCATTGATGTAAAAAAACGAAAAAAACTGTATGCTCATCAGGGTAGTCCTTATTCAGAGACAGTCCAATTCGTCTAGATTGCCTGGTATAATGATGTGATTTTTTTTTACAGATAGTGGCACCAATGCCGACTAAAACCTCGCAAATACAGATTTTTCGGAAAATTATTACTTATACAATAAAATATATACCGAAAAAAAAAATTTTTTCCTATGTTATTTCCCATAAGAAACTTCGATCACAATGCGGACTATCTTAGAGTTGAGGTAAAAATTTTAAAAAATTAGGCACTTGTTTTTGAATTATTTGAAGTGTTGATATGGGGGATGGGTTGGCAAAAATTCGACAACACCTTGAATAACGACCGCCCTAATGCTGATGCTCACTTATATACGCTTATAATATGTAAGCTTTCGCGGTAAATGAGACACAGGCAATAAGTTTTGATTCATTTATTCCAATTATTACATCCGTGGTACATTTGACGTTATAACAGTGGAATGCGTAATATCAGTCATGCGATTAATTGCTGATAACGATATCTCCGCCAGTGTTGGTTTCGATCCAGTCCAAGAAATCGGTCAGACGTACGTAAACTCCGGGCCATCCAACAGCGCAACCAAGAGATATTCCGAAGGAAACAACACCAACCTGGGTTATTTCACCATCTGTGTCAGTGACGACCAACGGACCGCCAGAGTCTCCCTGAAACGAATAATAACACAATTCACGTATTACATACCTTTGTTCGAATACTCCTCATTGTTTATACTCACATTGCATGAAGAGCGGCCTCCGCTACCAGACAGACAAATCTGGTCAGTGTTGACCAAGCTCCAGTACCACGAACGGCAAGCGGAGTATGTCAGGATGGGGTTTGAGGTCCAACGAAGAACGGAACTCACGCTGTTCGATGCTGTTGATCATAGGGATTATCGATAATGCGGAAATACCCATCAAGTATACACTTTCGATGGTTAATAATGATGTCGAATATACTTACAGTCGGAATCGCGTCCCCAACCAGATACAGTTCCGGTCAGCCCAGCGAAGGTTTCGCTGACCTGGGAGCGACTTGGCAGACGAGTTGGCTGAACGAGGTCTAATAATTTTCAAAAAAAAAAAAATACATTATTCTTTACAGTGTTTATGCGGGGCTGCAAAAATAATAATCACGTCCGAGTGTTCACGATGAATGTCGTGGGAGTGAAATAGCTAATTTCAACGTACAATAAAAAGTTTACGAAAATATAGGTGTTTTCTTTTTTCTTTGGGACATATTTTCACCTTAATATTCAGCTTACGAATCGGTTAGAAATGGGTTACCGGAGTATTCAATGGCCTCGGCAAGCTTGATCAGAGCGAGGTCATTTCTGATGTTCGCAGCATCCCAACTCTCGTGAACAATGATATCGGTGGACGTGCGGCTGAACTGTCCATCTTCATCCTCATTGATGTTTTGGGCTGCGAAAACAACTTCCACGGACACCGCAACATCGACGCAATGAGCGGCAGTAAGAATCCAATTTTCATTGAGGATCGAACCACCGCAGAATCCGGTCGCACCCGCTGCATTGGTGGAAAGCACAGCAACTTGGTAAGGGAACTGTCCACGGGTGGCCACTTCGCCCCCTACGATACGGCTCGCGTCCAAGGGTGTCACATTCTTGAGTTCTGAAAAAATGTTAAAGTTGCGTACTAGACGTCGAGGGGAGGTGTAGATAGAATTGGTGGATAATCGATGGTACCTACTTTTGATGAGAAAACCCTCGTAGTCTGGGGGGAATACTTCGATGGGGCTGACTTGGCTCCAGTCTATGTCGTAGGCCTTGAAAATACAGAATTCATTGCTGTTAACGTGAATTGGAATGGGCGTATGACGTCTACCAGAAGTGCCAATAACCGTGACTTGATTCTAGGCAGCTTGATTGTGAATCTGCTTACTTTCGATCTGATCTACGTACGGAAAGAACACTTATACATGATTCGAATAAACATACCTGAGCCACAGCTGCGACAAAGCAAAGCGCTACGAGGACCTTCATTGTGCAGTCACTTTTTCGTAGTAGTACGTCAAAGAACGGCACGTACTTTTATACGAAAACCGTTGCCGATAAGAGGCCGGAAATCACCTATCTCATGGCACAGCCTCGATAACCTAATGAATGAAATATCGGATCTGGATAAAATCGGTTGGCAATATTAGAACGCAATCTGAATTTTTTTTTCGCAATGATGTATATTTTTCGTACACAGTGTTCGATCTGTATCATCTTGTAATCAAAAAATCCAGTTTGTTAATCATTACTTCGTGGTTTTAAAGCTATCTACGCATTCACGTGTAGATATTTTTTATTTTTATCGTAAATAACAACGATATAATCGTAATATTTGGTTCAATTATAATAAAATAGAATTCTGCACGCCATGAAAATAGTGAAATAATAATGAACTTGATGAAATTATTCTGAGTTTTGAACTATTCAAAACTGCAAATATACGTGAAATCGTAGTTCAGTCAATCGAGATAGTAAAATGCTATGAAGATTTTAGAATCGGACTTATACTTGTGACAAAGAAAACTTACACGAATGTGTAACATATATGCGCTTTGGAATCAAAGAAGATTAAATTAATTTTTGAATAATATTTTTATTCAATATTGGTTTTATTAGATTTTTAATATTTATAACGAGACTTTATTTTTTAATATATGATTTAGTTTATTTTATTGAGTACAATTGGGTTGAAATTAATTCTTCATGTGTATTTGTAACATTTATATTTGATTAAATATCTTTAATCTTTATGGGACGAGTTTCATTTATTTTTTCTTAAATCTATTGTACATATACGGAAATTCTTGTACATATATTAAATGAGGTAAAGGTAAAAATCAATTACATTTGAGCAATTCATTGCATTCTAATTTATCGCACTTGGCATCCCCTGATAACCACAACATGATTATCAGCGAGTGATTAATCTCTGATGAAGATTTCATTATCGGTGTGTTCCACGATCCAGTCTAAGTAGTCTGTAAGACGAACGTAAACACCAGGCCATCCAACAGAACATCCAAGCGCGATCCCGAAGGACACAGCACCGACTTGGGTCGCGATGCCATCGTCTTCAACAATCACCAAGGGACCTCCAGAGTCGCCCTGAAAATGAAATTTTATTAGTAAGAAAATTGATGTGCCTACCTGTTAGGTGTGTACCTGTGGTTGTCATAGTACCATAACACCGGTGAAGCAATTCCAATTGGTATGGTTCGAAGGTAAATAAATAGATAGAAGTGATACTCATGTTTCGCACTTACGTTGCACGAAGAGCGGCCTCCCTCACCAGACAAGCATATTTGAGCGCTGTTGATTTGGAAAAAGTAATATATGCTGCACGCAAGATTTGTGGTGATGGGATTCTGCGTCCAGCGAAGAACGGGACTGACGCTGTTGGACGCTGCAACAAATCGTTACGATTGCAGGTAATTAAGGGGTTATACCTACCCAGGATTTTTCAAAAATCGAATTTTTTTTTTAATTACATTTTCGCATTGTACATACATTCAAATATATGCACAGAAAATTTTATGTCGATGCGACAAGTATTCTCGAAGTTACGCGCACATTTGCAAAGACGCCCCGGAGCGTTTGAAAGTGCTTTTGAAACTTTGAACGCTTTTTAATCAAAAACGGCTCAACCGATCAGTCTCAAATTTTTACACAAGCTTTATAAATATATTTTTTAGTCCTTGATCGGAGATTTTTGCTCGCCGGTAGATATTTTCCATTTTATAAACAAATTGAAGCGAAAATTTTAATGGAAAACCGAAATGTTTTTTTTTTTTTTGAGTAGCTGTCGTTTTGGTAAAACTTAATATTTTGCTTATTCCTTCGATCAAAGACCAGATAATACCTTATATCAACAAAATCTTTTTTGATTTTTCATTTGACAATTTTTTTCGGGGTCCTGACTAGGTATAACCCCTTGAAACCTAAAGTAAAAGTAATAAATATTATTAGACGGTATAAGATACGTATTTTGAGTATAATGCTCACAATCGGAATCCCTTCCCCAACCGGATACGATCCCCGTTTCACCAGCGAATGTTTGCCCAACCTGTGACCGACTTGGCAGACGAATTGGTTGGACACGGTCTAAAAATTTTCAAAGGTAATCATTAATTAAATGCTCCTAACTTTTAAGGTATCCGAATTCACGAATTAGAGTAACAATGAGATCAGTTTACTGGAGTATTCGATAGGAAAGGCGAGCCGAAGCACTGCCAAGTCATTTCTAATGGTCGCTGTGTTCCAATTCTCGTGAACGACGATTTTTTGGGCTGGAACTCTGTATTGTCCTTCTTCGGGTTCATTAATGTTGTGAGCAGCGACAATAACTTCTACGGATACCGCAACATCGACGCAATGAGCAGCGGTTAGTACCCAATTTTCATTTAGGATCGAACCACCGCAGAATCCGGTCGAACCCGCGGCATTGGTGGAAAGAAGGCCAATTTGATACGGGAATTGTCCAGGCGTAGCTTCTTCTCCTCCAACGATACGCGTCGGATTTACGCGCTCTGCATCCTCGAGTTCTTGACAGTTTGAAAATTATTAGATCGCTATAATCACGGTCTTTTCCAGAGGGAGTCTAATACCCGATGTAAGCATAATTTGCGGCAAACTGCACAGGTCTGCAACCAACAAACTGCACAGGCACAAGAAGAAAATGTTTCGTAGGCGAAAAGAATGAGCACGGAATGTTAAATAAATTTCGTAAAGATATTGTTTGTTTAATTTTGTAAGAAATATTGTTTAGCTCATTGTAATGCAATGGTGGTGTTTTTCATTATTGTTATGCTTTTTTTATGCAAACACCTTGTATTTTGCAAGAATACTGCAGACGATGGGTGGAAATGAAAGTAATTTTTGGATTCAGCACCCTCGAAAACTTTATACTTGCCAAAAACATCCCATGCTGTTGAAATAAAATTTATTTTGCAGACCTGTACTATGTTTCGGAGTAACTTACTCTTGGCCCAACGATCTAAGTTGTAGTCTTTCGGAAAGACTTCGATGGGGCTGACGGTATGCCAATCCACTTTAGTCACCTTAAAATACCGAAAGTTTCTTAGATTGTTATAATGATGTTTCGACGTTTAATTCAAATCGAGAAACTTTAGATTGCACGCAAGTGCTGGCAAAGATCGAAAATTCAAACTGCTAAAAATACCTGACAATGAGCCGCAGCCGCCACCAAGCAAAGTACGATGAAAATCCTCATCTTGACACTATTCGAAATCATGTAAGTTGTCATTGTTTATATACAGATTTTGTACAAAGACGTAGCTTGAAAGAAATCAGTGACTCTGCACGTAATGATGCTTGTTAACTTACGATAAATCTCACGAGAATGTAACGATAACATTAGATTGATTGGGCCTAGATTTAATCTATAGCATGGTTAAATGTGGTTCAATACCGTTTGTATTATCAACACATTATTCCTTAGTTAATCCCTGTCAAGATTTTATAAATTGACATTTGATTGACGTACGTTGTTTTTTTTTTTACGTACATGAAATATACCAGACTGACTTTACAGTTGGCGATTTATTGTCTTACAGATTTCCTTTAGGCTGATCAGACTGACAATAAGTCCAACTGTAAATATAAACTAAAGTTTACGGATACGGTTTCCTATTTGAAAAATATCAAGATTTTGCATGGAATATAAAAAAAAAAAATTGAAAAAAGGGTGCTACTATAGTGGCTTCTGTCACTGAAAAGATTAAAGGATGACGCACAATGGAATATACTGTACTCATTGTATGACATTGTTGTCACAATAACAGTATCGTTATTCGGACATATTTTGCAGATAAGCCTCGAGTGTTCACTGAATATTGTAGTAACATTTTGGAATCTAATTTTATCTGATTTCAGTTGAATATCAACAACACTAAATTATCACAACGCGCACAATGCGTATGTTATAACTGGCAGCGCTAAATCACCCAAAAACAAATCCAATATCAATAATAATTATATTTCTATTTTGAACGGCTTAGGTTTAGTTACGGAATACACATGAGGGGGGCAGTAAGAATAATTTAAATGTTCTCTTTTTTTCGTTACAAGTCTTTATTGCATCAGCGTATTTGCAGTTTTTTTTTTTTATTTTTTTTTATTCTAGCATTGATTATTGATCGAGATATATTAAAATTATATGAAAAACAGAATTCGATACTAATACGATTTAACTGATAGTTGATACGTTCTCATAAATTGTATAACTAAACAGCATCAAAAAAAAAAAAATACTTTATACAATTTTTAATGTTGGTTCTTTGATATGACATAAGTATATATATATATATGACTTCACTTTCATCTTGTTACCATTAATTCTTCCTTAGGTGCTCTACACTTTTTTACTACTTATAAATAGGTATATGAATATTAATGCTCAACTTACTTTATATGTACATACATAATGCAACAATAATTTTATCGTGGTTTAATTGACTTTGCTTAAACTTAAATCATTATAATACAGGTACAGTTTGAAACTACGATGAAACTTAAAATCGGTTTAAAACCATAAATCACCTCCTTCATCTTCCTCCTGTTGTGGTTCTATCTCGTGTTTAGTTTCTAATCGATTATTCTGGGCCTCGTCATCACTTTCAGAAACGGCAAGATCGTCTTGAATTTTATCAACAGCCTTATCTTCTCGGGACGGTAAACCGGCAAGCAAGAAATCAGACGGATCGTAGTTTGGATCAACATCCATGCTCTCTTCTGTAGGGGAAAAATAAAAAATAAAATCGTTAACAATACTGGCAATGACTATGTATATGTTTCAACTGTTGGAAAAACTTACCTTGCTGTAACATCTGTTGTTCTCCAGTGTAGAATCCAACATTACTTAATTGAACCATAGCTTCCGCGGCTTGTTGACTGTCGTCATCTGCGGGTACTTCGCCAACTTCTCTCATTTCGCCAACTTCCAGTGCTTCCATTTCAGTTTGCTCAGATTGTTCGTCCGTTCCAAATGGCACCTCATCGAATTCGTCTTCGCTCGAGAACTGAAGGTCTGTAGAATCCACGAAAATCAAGTTAGTTATTTTAATAACCTCTTCAGTCTTAATGTCACGATTGTTTCCACCTTGTTTTCAGAACATGTTTTCTTACCTTCTTCGAGAACGTCTTTTTTCTTAGCACGCCCGCTTCGACCCAATTCTCCATCCATGTCCCCCTCCACATCAACGAAATCAAAATCGTCCATCATCGATTTGCCAAATGGATTGTCTGGAGAGCTGGTTTGACTCTGGAATAAAAGAGAAAAATTACAATTCGTCACTCTCCTTTGCAAACTTGGCACATCGTTTCATAATCATGTATCGACGTACTCCTCTGAACTCTGGTTCGGCAATGGTGTAATTTTCTTCATCGGGACCAAGCCAGGATGAATCAATATCCGCTTGTTCCATAGCCCGTTGTTGTACTAAGAGAATGTTATTCTCCAGTTGCGTCAAATGATCATCATACTGAAAGAAAGAGACGAATGGTGATAGATTACACGTCGCTTCAATGAATCATGAGTAATATAGATGGTAAAATTTACCTCGTCTAAAGTTTCTTTACAAGCTTTCACCAAAGTTTCTGCCTTTTGCGTGAATGGTGAATCCTTTCCGTTATAAAGTGTACAGTTCTTCAAAATCTGTGCAATATCCATGAGGAACTCGTGCCGACTGTGATATTTATGTGCTATATACGGAGAGAAGCGATATTTTCATTTAGTACAAATCACAGGGGGAAAAAATAAGTTTAACAATTCCGGTGAAAGAAGTTCGATGTACCTGTAACTTTTTTAGAAATCGATTCCAAGTCCATTGGCCTTTTGATCAAATTATAATAATCTTTGACCATTTTTTTATTAACCGGCTTAAGAAACGGCCAAGCCTCGGTCATGGATTTTAGTTTGTTGTTAACTACATTGTCAAGAATGAAAGAAAGGGCGACTTGATCGTTATCATCTAGGAGCGGATTTATTGCCTTTTCAAGTCTCATTAGACGATCTTCTTTTTCGCCGAGTCTTTCTACACAAGTGTCGAGCATTCGTTTGGCAGCCACAGTCAATGAACTCTTTACTCCATTGTAAAGCGTTGAATTTTCAACTATCTGATTTACATCAGCCAAGAACTCTCCCCTGCTTTGATATTTCTTTTGCCTCAAGTTTTCTCTTATAGTTTGTAAGTCCATCGGCCTTTGAACAATTTTGTAATAATCTGGAACTACCTTTAATCATAGTTGAAAACGATATTAAATACAGGGTTGTCTATGCTGTTTTCTTTGCGTTATAAATTTTAATCTAAGTAACAGATTTATATGTGATCTGAATCAACGTACTTTTGCATTTACAGGAAACAGGAATGGCTGAACATCTGGTAAATCTCTCATCTCATTCAGAATACTTTCCAACATGGTAGACATCACCACAACTGGATCGGTTCTACGTCTGTTTGCCGGTCTTTGTTGACGTTTGAGATAATCACAGTGATCGTCACCAGTTGCACGACGACGTTTCCGTGCACTAACAGCCTCCTTTGGTACTTTCAGTAACAAAGTACGTCTCTTCATTTCTTCAGCATGCTAGGGTAAGACATTCAGCGTAATGTTTTTTTATAAATCTACGATTTCGGAATATCTCATTAAAAATAAAAGATGTTACACCTACCTTGATAAGCTTCGAAGATAATTTAACTTTTGTTCCATCAACATTAACCAAATCTTGATCATCGGTATTAAGCTGCTTTTCGATTTCTTCTTCCTGTTCTTCCGTCATAGCGACATTCACCGGCGCAGTAGGCAAGCTGTTCTGGTAAAGGGGACACGCCTTATTGGTTCGCATATGCCCTACGTTACCACAAGCGCCACATTTTAATTTAAGATCAGGTTTAAGTTTAGGTTTTTTACGTTTAGAGGGAGATATCTCAGGCTTAGGATGCTTAGAGGAAAGAGTAGAGGATTGAAAATTACTTAATGGAAGGATACTGGACGACGAGACTGGCGGGGTACTCAGGTTTGAACGTTCAAATAAGTTTGAGGAGCTGAAAGAATTCGTCACAGGGCCACCCAGCATGCGTTCACGTTCTTGATTCCGTTTGATTCTGCGCAACTGTTCCTGGATTCTTCTCTTTTCTCTTTTCATTTCTTCTTTCTGAGCTTCATCAAGGGTTGCGAATTGTTTGATGAAGGTTTCGTCCTTGGAATTTCTTATCTTTATGTAAGTGTCTATGACGGCTGGTTTTCTCACCAGCTCAACTCTGGTGAATTCCTTTCCGTCAGGATTTCTAAAGGTTCTATATATTTTTAGCACTCTACCTTGTTGCGGTCCATAGTTATTCACAGGACCATCATCTTCGTCGTCTTTCTTTTTCTCTTTACTTTTTTTCTCCTGCTCTTGCATGTCGCCCATTATCATTTTTCTGAGCTCATGTCGTTCCTGTTCTTCTCTCTCAAGGGACAACTGGGTGCTGGTCTTTTTGTTCGACAACATGTTCTCAATATTTTTACCCATTTCTTCAATATCTGAACTATCTTCATCAGAACTCTCACCCTCGTCGGTACTGAGTACTTCATTCGACGACAAGACACGATTCTGCAGGTCGAATATTCTTTGACACTCTTCTTTGTACCTTTCCTGGTGCTCAGCTATAGAGAATCTATTACCTCTTGAAAACTTTGTCATACCCTCTTCTCCTGCTTTCGCTTTTTCCGTCGACAAAGTTCGCACAACGTCAATTACCTCCCACCGCGAAAGTTTTTTAATTTCTTCTTCAGGCACACCAAACTTTCGTAGTAAAGCCTTTGCATTGTTCAACGAAAGCCTACGCAAATCTGCATCTGTGCCAGTAACTGTTCTCTTTGGCTGTGCTTCCTGCTCTTCCTAAACAGCAATGAGAAATTATTATTATCATTTTGTTTAACTTCCCCACAAAAAATGTTCGCATCGTACTTACTTTGCTGATTGTCGGTTTGTTTGGCACTCTTACATAAGAAAAGCCTTCCCCACAGCCTGTAGGATCGGCTGGACCAGCCAACTGTAATAAACATTTCCCTCTCATCGCTTGAATATAGGCACGTGTTGTGTTCCAGGGTGCAACTTTGACTTCATCATCCATTTTCAACTGCATTTCTTCATCGTCGTCATCCTGAGGTGTGAACAAAAACTTTTCACCATACCCAGCATCTTTAAGTCTCTGTTCGGCTGCGATCATACTAAAATAGGCGCAACACTGCTCCGGAGAAACCATAGCTCTGATTTCTTCCTCAGTCGGCAGTCTGAAGTCTGGCTTGATTACCCACCAATTTGAGTCCATTCCTAGTTTGAAAAACGAAGGTAACAAATCACAAATTTTTCAATAATACTATTCTTTGCAGAATTTGAAAGAAATATGTAAGGAAATTTTACGAGGCAGATACAGAGTGAAATGTACCTGTTCTTTTAAAATCAGCGCAAAGCTTCAGTCTCTTTCTTATACTGCTTTCACTATGCGATGGGAATGCTTTTTTAATATCATCCATTTTGATTCGCCTAGGAGTGTCACGAGATTTCCAGAATAATCTATATATGAAAACTTGCAAGAAATCTCTTACAAAGTTGTTTGCTCGTTTGGAATTTGGACCAGGAACTTCATACAACGGACACTCTTGTCCAGCAATAAATAAGGCATCTATTTCCCTCACGAAATATTGCTGTCTGAAAAATGGGCAATGTTTAGACCAGTGATTAAAGTGATTCTATTTCTACAACAACCTTTGAAGCAGCTGTACCTTGTCCTTATTATCAAGAAATCAGTCTCTGGACCATTGTGTTCATAAATCGGGGCCCTGTACATGTTATTTTCAATAGCCTGAATACTTTGGCCAGGTGTTAAGATGCCCAAAAATGGGCTGGTGTGCGCATAAGCGACCTCTCCGTATTTGTAACGCATAGGCCCTTGATCCTTTCCAGCTCTTCGTTTGTAGTAATTCTTGACTTTGGAGCACATTCCAACTTGATTCATCAGAGGTGGATGTTCCTCAGAAAACTCAATGAGAACAATTTCCCCATCTCTTCCAGTCAAATCTTCAGGTGTCCTCATGAAGAAGACATCTCCACCTCCCGAGGCAATTCTCTCCTGTTCTCTTTGCTTAGCTTTCTTCTTGATGTGCTTGAGGAGAGGCAACACGTGGTGGGGACCAGTGTGAGACAGAGGTCCGTGACTGTACCTCTTTAACGGAGGTCTGTGGAAATTCCTCAGTCTCATAGGTCCCATGTGTGTCTGTACGAAAGGTGCTCGCAATTCTACGACCGGTGTGCTATGCTGTATTAAATTGCCACCGCCAACTTTTAAGCGTAATGTTGTTTCCGAAGAGCGAGGCATGTAGTAAGAGTCATTTGATATGTTGAATGGATCCCTATCGGGAGACTTTGGAGGTGGAGGCGGAGCATCCTCTTCAAGAACGTTGATAACTCCTGCTTTACCCAGCAAAAGTTTGCTTTTTTTCACATGAGGGTGTGGGATTTTTACCTTAGGTTGAGGCCCATTGTCTTTATGAAGAAGAGCTGGGTCTATGTCATCCGGTATGCCCAATACAATGTTTTCATCGTTTGGATCTAGGGTGAGAATCTTTGGTTTCGGTATTTTCGTCATGTGCTCAGCATCCCAGATAACTTCCTCTTCCCAGAGTCCGTAAACTAACTCCTCATTCTCCACAGGGAAAATAGAGTACCAAGTATCGTCATAGTTTTCTTCACGCTGTTGCTGCTGGCTGCCTTTACCCATCGATGCAAGTTTACTCTTAGACTGCATGTGCAGAGGAGTCGCTATTTGCGATGTAGCAAGTCGAACGTTAGGTGCTACAGGAACAGGAGTTCCTTTTCCTGGCTGGCTGAAGGCCTGAGCAGTTCTGTTACTGCTCGAAGGTACCCAACCAGCAGCATTATTCTTGCTATTTAATTTTTGCATCACTTTATGTTTTATATCATCACCATTCCACACGACATCATCCTCCCAATGCAGTTGAGACACCATAAGAAAGGAATCGTCTGGAAATGTATCCTCATCTTTTGACTTGCAGACTTCTTCAGTTTTCTCCGCAAGTTTGAACCCATAATTAAAGCCGTCACCAGTCTCTGGGACTTCCAACATGTCATACCAAATTTGGGCTGGACCGAAGCGCCAGTCTGCAACTTTTGGACCCATGTCATTGCTGTCTCCCATGTCGCCAGTTTTACCAGTTTGTTCCTTGTCTTCGACGGGAAGCAATAACTTTTCTTCATCATCTGGGATACATTCATCTGGTGATGGAGTCGGTGCGTAATGCATTTTCCACCCCTGTTGGAAGATTGACTTAAATTCTCAAATTTGTCATATTTCTCACAGCTTTTAAAACATTTTCTAATGTCAAAATTGCTTAGTAGAAGAGTACCTAACTACATTTTCAGCTAATTAAAAGCTTTTCAATATTTATTGTACCTTGAACTTAGGTTTCCTCTCGTCGTGATCAGATCCCGAGTCTGAATCCTTCGGATCGTGGTGTTTCTTCTTTTTCCGCCGTTTCCGAACACCCCGCCAAATTTGTGGAAGGCTGCTAGGTTTGCCAGGGCCAAAAAGTCGCGAGAACCTAAGAACCTTATTGGGGCGAAAATCAGGAAACAATTCCGTAACGTTGATATTTGCATATTTGGAAGGCAGCATGGAAGCCAAGGGCGTTTCAAGCTTACGCTGGCGAGCAGCTTCTGCCTCTTCAGGGGTCAGAGCTTCTTTTTCATCTGGAATGGGCGGAGGAGGCATTAACTGAGTGTCAGATTTATTGACTCCCTCCTCATCATCTGCATCGTAGTCACTGGCTGCCCTATCCTGTTTCTTGGAGGACGCTTCTGCATCATCTTCGTTTATGTCTTCAGCTAATTCGTTAATATCAGAGAAATCCAACGCTGTTGGAGATTTTTCTAGATAGTTGACATCGTCAGACTCGGATTTGACACCTGTTTTATTTTCATCTTCATTTTCTCCTTTCTCATTTTCTTTTTCATTCTGTTCCTCATTGTCTAGAGCAATCATTTCCTGCAGTAAACTGCTAAGGCCGAGGCGACCCAGGGAAGCCAAATGGCGCTTCGCCTCGGAATCTAATATATCATCCTCCAACTGACCATCTTCATCAATGTTGCCAAATAAAAATCCAGTCATATTCATTTCCAGATCCATGTCTCTGTCGTTTTCCTCGTCTGAGTCAACCATTTTCAGCAGATACAAATGAGTGTGTTTTTGAGAAACGGTGGCTTTGAATCAGTAAAGATTAACTATTTTGAGGTTAGATGGTTGGCTTTACAAGCGGGGATTACTATCCTGTATTGATACATTAATTTAGTTTTTTAGTTTTTAATCGTATTTTACGAATATTAATTTCGCACTTATAAAGTCTTGTCAATGTCTACGTAATAAATTGAACTTGGGAAATCAAAAGCTCACCCCTTGTTTAGCAACATTACTCGCAATCATATCCCGTTTTTAAAGCGTTGTCTAGTTTACGCTAGTTTTTTAGAGTGTTGGCGCCATCTGATGCAAAACAGATTCTTAGAACTAATTTTCATTTGCAGACGCATGCTGATAAGCGAAATAGATTTACCATCGCAGTAGGGTAAATGCAGTGAATAATAAACTATGATGATGAGGCTGGATTTTCACGGGCGTGAAGTTGACCCAAAAACACCATGCCGTTGGTGGCAAAAGGTCGCGAACACGGTCTTATAAACAGGTTTGGGCACTCCAATCCCCTTCCTATATAACGCAGCGTGACCGACTTGAAGCCTGTGTTTCTCAATTTGTGCACCAAAGACCGGAGCGCTGCAATCTCCGAGGCTGCAATCTCTGTATGCTTATCAAGTAGGCCTCTCCCTCACTAGCGCTAGCGGCGAAAATTCACAACATCGGCTTCATTTTCGAGCACGGTTTTACAGCCGGAGTACCCAGACCAATCATAAAGACCGTGGTCGCTAGTGAAAATAGATACGACGAAACGGTAAAATGCCACGAGTTTTGAACTAGGTAGTTGTGACAGTGGTTCTCAGTTGCGTTTTTATCCCAAGGATTTAAAAATCTAGAATTTTTGATTGACAGTGGAAAAAACGGAATAAATGGGGGAACGAAAAGGAAATCACATAAAACGTAGCGATTTTTCATGGTGAGAAAAAAATCTAATTGATTCTCATGCTTCCACAACCCTCAATTCGTGCATGATTGAGACGCCGCCTATTCATACGCTTATTACCTATGCCCATACTGAAAATGATGGAGGGCGTCCAGGGCGTTTCATCAAAACAATGAATAATAATATAAAATGGCAACAATACTTGACTCGCTTAAATGCATTACATGCATTACCATTCTACAATAAATAGAGTAATTGGAATATTATCTTATATCTCGAATAGCTATTATACTCATACAGCTGATAAACAAACTCTGTAGAATATGCTGCGAGCTACGGTACATATCGATGGTTGCAGCCGAAGAACGTTCCACGCTCTTCTGAGTGCGTATTCTGCATTCCAGGGGTCCAATTCTGAGACGAACGATTTTTCGCTGAAAAATAAAGTATGAAGGCTATATCTTTGCATTTTTGGCGAAAGATATCGCGATTTTGAAAAGTGCTGGAATAAATTCTTTCATGCACTATTCCGACGTAATTTTGCGAGAGAAATCGATTGGGCGCAGTCCCGATACGCTGCGAGCAACAGATCAAAAGTTACAGCCGAAAAACGAGAACCTGTGTTTTCGACATTTTTCAGTGGGTGCTTTTTCCTTCGTAATTTCTCTCCTGTTGATCCCACGCTCTTTTCGCTGCATTTTCGGAGTTCCTGGCGGTCCAATTATTCAGGAAATGGTCGTACAAATCGAATCTGAGACCAAAAATTTTCGGCTCCAGAAATGAAGAAAAAGTAAGGCTAACCCCTTTGCATTTTTGGTGAAAATCTTCGCGATTTTGAAAAGTGCTGGAATAAATTCTTTCGTGCACTATTCCGACGTAATTTTGCGAGAGAAATCTACTGGGCGCAGTCCCGATACGCTGCGAGCAACAGATCAAAAGTGACAGCCAAAAAACCAGAACCTGTGTTTTCGACGTTTTTCAATGGGTGCTTTTTCCTTCGTAATTTCTCTCCTGTTGATCCCACGCTCTTTTCGCTGCATTTTCGGAGTTCCTGGCGGTCCAATTAGTCAGGAAATGGTCGTACAAATCGAATCTGAGACCAAAAATTTTCGGCTCCAAAAATGAAGAAAAAGTAAGGCTAACCCCTTTGCATTTTTGGCGAAAATCTTCGCGATTTTGAAAAGTGCTGGAATAAATTCTTTCGTGCACTATTCCGACGTAATTTTGCGAGAGAAATCGACTGGGCGCAGTCCCGATACGCTGCGAGCAACAGATCAAAAGTTACAGCCAAAAAACGAGAACCTGTGTTTTCGACATTTTTCAGTGGGTGCTTTTTCCTTCGTAATTTCTCTCCTGTTGATCCCACGCTCTTTTGGCTGCGTTTTCTGAGTTCCTGGCGGTCCAATTAGTCAGGAAATGGTCGTACAAATCGAATCTGAGACCAAAAATTTTCAGCTCCAAAAATGAAGAAAAAGTAAGGCTAACCCCTTTGCATTTTTGGCGAAAATCTTCGCGATTTTAAAAAGTGCTGGAATAAATTCTTTCGTGCACTATTCCGACGTAATTTTGCGAGAGAAATCGACTGGGCGCAGTCCCGATACGCTGCGAGCAACAGATCAAAAGTTACAGCCAAAAAACGAGACCCTGTGTTTTCGACATTTTTCAGTGGGTGCTTTTTCCTTCGTAATTTCTCTCCTGTTGATCCCACGCTCTTTTGGCTGCGTTTTCTGAGTTCCTGGCGGTCCAATTAGTCAGGAAATGGTCGTACAAATCGAATCTGAGACCAAAAATTTTCAGCTCCAAAAATGAAGAAAAAGTAAGGCTTTTTTGGTGAAAATCTTCGCGATTTTGAAAAGTGCTGGAATAAATTCTTTCGTGCACTATTCCGACGTAATTTTGCGAGAGAAATCTACTGGGCGCAGTCCCGATACGCTGCGAGCAACAGATCAAAAGTGACAGCCAAAAAACCAGAACCTGTGTTTTCGACGTTTTTCAATGGGTGCTTTTTCCTTCGTAATTTCTCTCCTGTTGATCCCACGCTCTTTTCGCTGCATTTTCGGAGTTCCTGGCGGTCCAATTAGTCAGGAAATGGTCGTACAAATCGAATCTGAGACCAAAAATTTTCGGCTCCAAAAATGAAGAAAAAGTAAGGCTAACCCCTTTGCATTTTTGGCGAAAATCTTCGCGATTTTGAAAAGTGCTGGAATAAATTCTTTCGTGCACTATTCCGACGTAATTTTGCGAGAGAAATCGACTGGGCGCAGTCCCGATACGCTGCGAGCAACAGATCAAAAGTTACAGCCAAAAAACGAGAACCTGTGTTTTCGACATTTTTCAGTGGGTGCTTTTTCCTTCGTAATTTCTCTCCTGTTGATCCCACGCTCTTTTGGCTGCGTTTTCTGAGTTCCTGGCGGTCCAATTAGTCAGGAAATGGTCGTACAAATCGAATCTGAGACCAAAAATTTTCAGCTCCAAAAATGAAGAAAAAGTAAGGCTAACCCCTTTGCATTTTTGGCGAAAATCTTCGCGATTTTAAAAAGTGCTGGAATAAATTCTTTCGTGCACTATTCCGACGTAATTTTGCGAGAGAAATCGACTGGGCGCAGTCCCGATACGCTGCGAGCAACAGATCAAAAGTTACAGCCAAAAAACGAGACCCTGTGTTTTCGACATTTTTCAGTGGGTGCTTTTTCCTTCGTAATTTCTCTCCTGTTGATCCCACGCTCTTTTGGCTGCGTTTTCTGAGTTCCTGGCGGTCCAATTAGTCAGGAAATGGTCGTACAAATCGAATCTGAGACCAAAAATTTTCAGCTCCAAAAATGAAGAAAAAGTAAGGCTTTTTTGGTGAAAATCTTCGCGATTTTGAAAAGTGCTGGAATAAATTCTTTCGTGCACTATTCCGACGTAATTTTGCGAGAGAAATCTACTGGGCGCAGTCCCGATACGCTGCGAGCAACAGATCAAAAGTGACAGCCAAAAAACCAGAACCTGTGTTTTCGACGTTTTTCAATGGGTGCTTTTTCCTTCGTAATTTCTCTCCTGTTGATCCCACGCTCTTTTCGCTGCATTTTCGGAGTTCCTGGCGGTCCAATTAGTCAGGAAATGGTCGTACAAATCGAATCTGAGACCAAAAATTTTCGGCTCCAAAAATGAAGAAAAAGTAAGGCTAACCCCTTTGCATTTTTGGCGAAAATCTTCGCGATTTTAAAAAGTGCTGGAATAAATTCTTTCGTGCACTATTCCGACGTAATTTTGCGAGAGAAATCGACTGGGCGCAGTCCCGATACGCTGCGAGCAACAGATCAAAAGTTACAGCCAAAAAACGAGAACCTGTGTTTTCGACATTTTTCAGTGGGTGCTTTTTCCTTCGTAATTTCTCTCCTGTTGATCCCACGCTCTTTTCGCTGCATTTTCGGAGTTCCTGGCGGTCCAATTAGTCAGGAAATGGTCGTACAAATCGAATCTGAGACCAAAAATTTTCGGCTCCAGAAATGAAGAAAAAGTAAGGCTAACCCCTTTGCATTTTTGGTGAAAATCTTCGCGATTTTGAAAAGTGCTGGAATAAATTCTTTCGTGCACTATTCCGACGTAATTTTGCGAGAGAAATCTACTGGGCGCAGTCCCGATACGCTGCGAGCAACAGATCAAAAGTGACAGCCAAAAAACCAGAACCTGTGTTTTCGACGTTTTTCAATGGGTGCTTTTTCCTTCGTAATTTCTCTCCTGTTGATCCCACGCTCTTTTCGCTGCATTTTCGGAGTTCCTGGCGGTCCAATTAGTCAGGAAATGGTCGTACAAATCGAATCTGAGACCAAAAATTTTCGGCTCCAAAAATGAAGAAAAAGTAAGGCTAACCCCTTTGCATTTTTGGCGAAAATCTTCGCGATTTTAAAAAGTGCTGGAATAAATTCTTTCGTGCACTATTCCGACGTAATTTTGCGAGAGAAATCGACTGGGCGCAGTCCCGATACGCTGCGAGCAACAGATCAAAAGTTACAGCCAAAAAACGAGAACCTGTGTTTTCGACATTTTTCAGTGGGTGCTTTTTCCTTCGTAATTTCTCTCCTGTTGATCCCACGCTCTTTTGGCTGCGTTTTCTGAGTTCCTGGCGGTCCAATTAGTCAGGAAATGGTCGTACAAATCGAATCTGAGACCAAAAATTTTCGGCTCCAAAAATGAAGAAAAAGTAAGGCTAACCCCTTTGCATTTTTGGCGAAAATCTTCGCGATTTTAAAAAGTGCTGGAATAAATTCTTTCGTGCACTATTCCGACGTAATTTTGCGAGAGAAATCGACTGGGCGCAGTCCCGATACGCTGCGAGCAACAGACAAAAGTTACAGCCAAAAAACCAGAACCTGTGTTTTCGACGTTTTTCAATGGGTACTTTTTCCTTCGTAATTTCTCTCCTGTTGATCCCACGCTCTTTTCGCTGCATTTTCGGAGTTCCTGGCGGTCCAATTAGTCAGGAAATGGTCGTACAAATCAAATCTGAGACCAAAAATTTTCGGCTCCAGAAATGAAGAAAAAGTAAGGCTAACCCCTTTGCATTTTTGGTGAAAATCTTCGCGATTTTGAAAAGTGCTGGAATAAATTCTTTCGTGCACTATTCCGACGTAATTTTGCGAGAGAAATCGACTGGGCGCAGTCCCGATACGCTCCGAGCAACAGATCAAAAGTTACAGCCAAAAAACGAGAACCTGTGTTTTCGACATTTTTCAGTGGGTGCTTTTTCCTTCGTAATTTCTCTCCTGTTGATCCCACGCTCTTGTGGCTGCGTTTTCTGAGTTCCTGGCGGTCCAATTAGTCAGGAAATGGTCGTACAAATCGAATCTGAGACCAAAAATTTTCAGCTCCAAAAATGAAGAAAAAGTAAGGCTAACCCCTTTGCATTTTTGGCGAAAATCTTCGCGATTTTAAAAAGTGCTGGAATAAATTCTTTCGTGCACTATTCCGACGTAATTTTGCGAGAGAAATCGACTGGGCGCAGTCCCGATACGCTGCGAGCAACAGATCAAAAGTTACAGCCAAAAAACGAGAACCTGTGTTTTCGACATTTTTCAGTGGGTGCTTTTTCCTTCGTAATTTCTCTCCTGTTGATCCCACGCTCTTTTCGCTGCATTTTCGGAGTTCCTGGCGGTCCAATTAGTCAGGAAATGGTCGTACAAATCGAATCTGAGACCAAAAATTTTCGGCTCCAAAAATGAAGAAAAAGTAAGGCTAACCCCTTTGCATTTTTGGCGAAAATCTTCGCGATTTTGAAAAGTGCTGGAATAAATTCTTTCGTGCACTATTCCGACGTAATTTTGCGAGAGAAATCGTCTGGGCGCAGTCCCGATACGCTGCGAGCAACAGATCAAAAGTTACAGCCAAAAAACGAGAACCTGTGTTTTCGACATCTTTCAGTGGGTGCTTTTTCCTTCGTAATTTCTCTCCTGTTGATCCCACGCTCTTTTGGCTGCGTTTTCTGAGTTCCTGGCGGTCCAATTAGTCAGGAAATGGTCGTACAAATCGAATCTGAGACCAAAAATTTTCGGCTCCAAAAATGAAGAAAAAGTAAGGCTAACCCCTTTGCATTTTTGGCGAAAATCTTCGCGATTTTGAAAAGTGCTGGAATAAATTCTTTCGTGCACTATTCCGACGTAATTTTGCGAGAGAAATCGACTGGGCGCAGTCCCGATACGCTGCGAGCAACAGATCAAAAGTTACAGCCAAAAAACCAGAACCTGTGTTTTCGACGTTTTTCAATGGGTGCTTTTTCCTTCGTAATTTCTCTCCTGTTGATCCCACGCTCTTTTGGCTGCGTTTTCTGAGTTTCTGGCGGTCCAATTAGTCAGGAAATGGTCGTACAAATCGAATCTTAGACCAAAAATTTTCGGCTCCAAAAATGAAGAAAAAGTAAGGCTAACCCCTTTGCATTTTTGGCGAAAATCTTCGCGATTTTGAAAAGTGCTGGAATAAATTCTTTCGCGCACTATTCCGACGTAATTTTGCGAGAGAAATCGACTGGGCGCAGTCCCGATACGCTGCGAGCAACAGATCAAAAGTTACAGCCGAAAAACGAGAACCTGTGTTTTCGACATTTTTCAGTGGGTGCTTTTTCCTTCGTAATTTCTCTCCTGTTGATCCCACGCTCTTTTGGCTGCGTTTTCTGAGTTCCTGGCGGTCCAATTAGTCAGGAAATGGTCGTACAAATCGAATCTGAGACCAAAAATTTTCGGCACCAGAAATGAAGAAAAAGTAAGGCTAACCCTTTACATTTTTGGCGAAAATTTTCGGAATTTTGAAAAGTGCTGGAATAAATCCGTTCATGCACTATTCCGACGTAATTTTGCGAGAGAAATCGATTGGACGCAGTCCCAATACGCTGCGAGCAACGGATCATAACTGACGACTGAAAAATATGAAATTGACACCGGGTTATTAATTAAAGAGGTGGAATAGAAAAATCACAAACTCATCGTTACAAAGTTTCAGTTCCAGTTTATTCAATGTGTTTTATTCCTAGTACAAGTGTTGAGGTGTCAATGTATACTGCTTTACCAAGTTTAGTTAGCATAATCATAATATTGTATACTTATACATAATACTAATGATGATATATTCTACATAATATTATACCACTTATTTTTATTATTGAGGGCCAGCTTCCACAAAGTAGACACCCATTTGTTGGGCAAATGTGTAGCCATGGCATATAGTTTAGCGGGCCGCCACTGGAGTGCGTGACGAGCGGTATGTCTATACTTTTGAAACAAATGCGAATACACGACTTCATCTTCGTTCTGATCACGGTTTAGAACCATGGTTCTGATGGTTCTGATAGCTGTCCGACATTACGTTCAATGGTTTACCCAAACGCAGTGACTGTAATGACCTGAGTTTTCGAAGTAAGTGAAATATTTTATCGCGCCATGAATACAAAGGAAAAGGAGAAGTACATTGAAGAATTCGATTTTCCGCACTGCGATGAATCAACGAAATATGAAAAAGTTGCTAAAATCGGCCAGGGTACTTTCGGGTACGTGATCAATTCATATGTTAACAACTCCCACTGCAAGGTTATGTTTGTTACAATCTTTAATTACTTTTTCACAGAGAAGTGTTTAAAGCAAAGGAAAAGAACAGTAACAAAAAATTCGTAGCAATGAAGAAAGTTCTTATGGACAACGAGAAAGAAGGGGTAACTATCAGAATTTTTCGTCAAGCCGCATTATTCATCTTGTAGCTTCGACCTTGTTCTCTTAGTCGTACATTTGCTTTTTTACTCGTCATGACTCCCGTAAACAATTGGAATAACTTACACTTGAGATCGTGTGCCTAAGCCCTAGATTCAACACCCTGTACCGCGTTATTGTACTGCGACTGTTGGTCATAAGCATCATTCCATTCTAACCCCAAAACCATTTACCTAATATGGTATCATTGCAGTTTCCCATCACAGCACTGAGAGAAATAAAGATATTGCAGTTACTGAAGCACGAAAATGTGGTTAATTTAATTGAAATATGCAGAACTCGAGGTATGTTCATCAGAATCGAATTGCATTGGTTGTGAGAAAACTGCAGAATACTCAGCGCCGCGCTATGATTTGTTGTTATAGCGGCTCAATACAACCGTTATCGATCGACGTTCTACCTGGTGTTCGATTTCTGCGAACATGATCTAGCAGGTCTATTATCTAATGTAAACGTCAAATTCAGCTTGGGTGAAATAAAGAAAGTCATGCAACAACTACTCAATGGCCTATACTACATTCATAGTAACAAGGTAAGTTAGATTCAACTAATGTTTCTCTGAAAATCATTTATATCTGCCGAAACTCCTAATTACGTTTTTTACATTCACAGATCTTACACCGAGATATGAAGGCTGCCAATGTTCTTATAACAAAAAACGGTATATTGAAACTCGCAGATTTTGGACTGGCGCGAGCTTTCAGTGCCAATAAAAACGGTCAAGTAAATCGTTACACAAACCGTGTTGTCACCCTCTGGTACAGGCCACCAGAGCTGTTACTGGGAGACAGAAATTACGGTCCACCAGTAGATCTATGGGGGGCGGGCTGTATTATGGCGGAAATGTGGACTAGGTAAACGATTTAAGATTTGAATTAAGTTTTTTGCTATGGCTGCTTCCAGTTTATTTTTAATGGAAGTGCATTCATATTGTCAAACTTTTATCAAATCCAGATCACCCATTATGCAAGGAAACACTGAACAACAACAGCTCACGCTAATTTCTCAACTATGTGGATCTGTGACCACCGAAGTATGGCCCGGTGTAGAAAATTTAGAGTTATTTAACAAGATGGAATTGCCCAAAGGACAAAAAAGAAAGGTACACGAATTTTATAAGAAAATTAAAACATTAATTTATCAATCGAATTTCACTGCAAGAAGAATTGCACTTGAATCAATAAATGACAAATTCATGTGTACTAGGTGAAGGAGAGACTAAAGCCGTATGTCAAGGACCCCTTTGCCTGTGACCTTTTAGACAAATTATTAATTCTCGATCCCAGCAAAAGGTATGACTCCGATTCGGCACTGAATCACGACTTTTTCTGGACCGACCCAATGCCCTGTGATCTCAGCAAAATGTTGGCGCAGCACACTCAAAGTATGTTCGAGTATTTAGCACCGCCCCGACGACCGGGTCACATGCGTCACCCGCATCACCCAGTTCCTGGAGGTCCTGCCAAACCAAGTTCGAGTATGGCGGACAGTGGTTATCAGGATCGCGTATTCTAGAATGTACATAGACGCAACAGACACTGCTACACAAATACATTATACCTAGATATAGTTAGATAGAATTTATCTAACGCTTTTCAAAAAGCGTTGCTGTATGACTGAAACGTGCGATTGCATTTCAAGAGTGTTGGACCAGTAGCGATTTATCTGGCCCAGTTCGTGTACATTAGACTGTTATATATTGTAATTTTTTTTAATTTAACACGTGTAATAATATACGCAAATATACATTTTCTATATCAATTCAATTACACTCATTCAATCTCCTCTGCCCTCCACTTATATGCTTCGACTTGCCGCCGATTTTTTAATACACTTTTATTTACGATTTGAATCGTCCGTTCCGTGGAAAGTAGCAAAATATGTTATTTGATGAGATGACGTTGGTTATGTATTACATTGTTCGAAGATACGAACTTTATTTATTCCAGAACAAGTGAACACGACAGTGTATATAAATTTATTGTTTATTGCACTCCTTATAAATATAATCGAACAGGAAGCGATTCTGCGCAGTTTTCATCTATATTCTGCAATAAGAGGTGTTGGTGGCTAGGTTCATGTATATTATCAAACATTTTAATATATCAAATAGTATCTAGTTAACTATTATAAAATTAGGCATTGTAGGACTCAGGAAAAATTACAATTAAAAAGATACAACATTGAAAAAAAAATGAAAAAAATCTGACGCTGATCTCAAAATGCTATTTTCAACATCATAAGAATATATATTACTAAAAATACACATGTTATTAGAGATGTTGAATGACTTGTATAGTATTATAGTTTTGAAATGCAATGCAAGGGTAGTACAATTGAGAAAGATAAAGTACGAACATTAGATCTAATCAATCGACATGGCTAAGCTGTGTGGCGCTGGGAGGTAATTGGTTCATCGTTTGAATATAGATCAAAAGATACTACAAAAACGATTCGTTTCATTAAATCCTATCTCGGAATAACGGAATAATGTACCCTTATTTACCGAATAGGATCGCGCGGTACGTAATTGTATCCAAGATTATATAGATTTAAGATATCACTTTCTGTACGATCTATTTCGCGCAAGCCGTGTGACTTTGTGTTAGTACAGATTGGCTATAACTGTATTCTCGTGATTGGCACTACGCAAGGAACTACGTCTGGTCGTTAATAGAACAGCCTCGCTCTAATCGTGCTGTTATTAATTGATCAATTGTTTACTCAGATAACCGAACTCGATACATAATAACGTAACGGTCGTTTCAATCTGCATATAATATTCCATTGTCCCTGTTACATATTAAAGATAGCTTGCAATTATAGGTCGTCTAGTGTTGGACAATACTTATAAATGTAGTTGCAAATATGGGTAAGTATGAATCCTACATATTAATATGTACATTTTAGCTGACTCTCTCTCTCTCTCTCTCTCCCTATCTCTTTTTTTCTTTTTTTCTTTTTTTTCTCTTTACACTCTTTAATACTCATATACCGTATTACTATTATATTCTTCATGCTTCGTGTTTCGATAAAAAATTGAAGAAGAAAAATTGATGACAATGAGGAAAAAAAAATTCTCCATCTCGTTTCAGTTACCGATAAATATTACAATATATAATATAATGTATAACTATGAGAATAAACCACACACACATCTGTATATACCTGTATGTTTAATACACGTATTATAAGCTAAACTCATTATGCATCACTGGATATATGTATATGCGTATAGATCTTCATATATATATATATATAAAAATAATTTCACTGCGAAGTGTACAATGTTTATCGGTGTACGGGTTATTAATCCCGCATACCATACAATGATATATTATGATATGCAATCACACAATCAAAAAACATGAGGTTTGAAAGAAAAAGGAAAAAAAAAATACAAGAAACAAAAATCAAAATCTAAACTGGACATTTCTTTAAAGCGACGCGTGACGAGATGTTCAACATTCTATATCACAAGCTCTTCCCTCTTAATCGGCGATCAAGATCTTGTCGAGCGGATTCGGACCCTTCCTCATCGGTCTTTCCGTATGCGTATTCGCCGGACTATCTGCTAAAATGAAATACCAATTGTTTATTCATTATACGTAGAATCCATTTTACTACCTAATCGAAGCTGTAATAGTAATAATACAAAGGGGGTTCTGGACACAGATTCCTACTACCGATACTTACCGACATCTTACCCGAACTCAACACTTCCACGCGATGACGTGACCGCGATCAATCTCTGAGCCTGGGTAAGATGTCCGTATGTGTCGGTAGTAGGAATCTGCGTCCAGAACCTCTCGTGTATTACTACTTTTGATTAAAACCGGACTAGGTCCCAGTACCTGGCATAACTCGTTGGGCATTAAGACAGTTCAACCACTCCGTCATGCTGATTTTTCTGTCGTTATTCACGTCGCAGTACCTTGGTAGCTTCTTGCCACATCTTCGTAATTGCTTGTTGTTCGCCACCATTGTACGAAAGCTTTTCCACTCTTTTCTCTCCAATACCTATAAATTTACAGAATTCTCGTCCATAATCAAACACACGTCTTATTACACCCAACTCACCTTATTCTTGTTTCTGTCGAGCATAACGAAGTGCCAAGTCGCGACACGCTCTTCGTTCGACGTCTGCCACTTCAGAGTCGTCTCATCCGACTCGGTGCTTGAAGCTTTCATTTTCTTCTGCATTAAGTCCATCAAATCTCGAAGAAATGCTTGCTTCTTCAATTCAGGGCATCCTAGTTTTTTAACGCACAAGATAAAATTGTTTTCATGAAAGGCGTTAAGACTTTCGAATTGAGACAATATGGCGCCGGGAACAGTAGTCAGCAAAAACTTTGTCCAATTTGTTAGGCTGATTCTTGTTGTTAGATTAGATCCGAAAATGGAATGAAAAACGTTCGACATGTTGGGTAATAATAAATCAGGGTGACATATCGACTACCTTTCATTGGCCTGTTCGGTTCAGGCACCGGATTGCAGTTCGGACTTGCATCTTTAACCGACGTGCCAGGAATCGGTTTACCCGTGTCTTGATATACGCACCAGCAGTAACCAGAGTAACATTGCACTTTACTGTATCGTCCGTCGGGCGTACACTGTGGAACGTAGAACTTCGATTCTGCGATTTGCTTCTGATCTTCCAGCACCGAATTTCTATCCGAGATGCAGTCGTTCGCTGCCAATCAAGAATTATAAAATCACTTGAAAGATACGCTGCATGATAGTAGAAAAACATTGATTCGTTATTTTTTTACTTTATCTTACCTTCCGTTTCCTCCGTGGGATCGACAGTTTCGTCAGTCAATATGGGTCGATTTGTCCCTGGATTGCCTATTAAAGCTGATGAACACGGAATGTTCTGGATTAGTAATTCCTTACATGAAAATCGAACAGAAATATGAAATCTTAGCAGCGTATTATACTCCTGCTGGACTAACTCAGTAGTAAATATTTTGCGAACATATCAACATACTTTATGCATGAGATACACTGTACTGTGTAAATAAAATTAACGATGAATACGATTGGTAGTATAGTCATTCGAGTTTTGCATCTCAAACGCTCATTGTACATACATACATGTGTGTTAGTTCTGTATGGGAATTGATGCAATTTAGTGTTAGAGTAATACACACGTCTAGCCGTCACCACCGAATGAAATTTCACAGGTACAACAAACACGTTCATACGTGTGTTGCAGATATTATAACGTACCGTGATGAAGCGTACATGCAATAAATTATGGTATTCAAGCATTAGGAGTATTACGTTATATGTATACATGTAACTCGTGAAGAAAACAGAGCTTAATAAATTTTAGTATACGTATACCTATGTGAACAATAACGAGATACCGTTCGTATATGCGGATGAAAAATTTCCATACTATTGTACAACAGGCGAAATGTGTCCAATACCTATGGGTGGTGACGCGTTGATTATTATAAAGCTTGGGACGAGGGTAGGGCGGAAATTTTGTCTCATAACGGTAGGTATTATAAATTACTCGTGGAAACTGTATTAACCCTAACAGTAATCTGAGGGCTTGGATGTTTAATGGGAAACATATAATGAGGTGTACGTGACAACTTGTAACTGAACTCTGACTCATAACTGCATGTAGTATCCACCCCTTAACCAACGAAGTTTCAGGGTGTAACACGGCAGAGGGATGCGCAGTAGCAAACGATGATTTTCAAAATTATTTTTCAACTTACATTCTTTGCGTCATTTTGTACATGAAGCTACAGCAAAGGATTCGATAGATATTTGTATTATTAAATATACCTTGAATCTTTCCAACAACGAAAAGATCCGTGCGCCTGAGGCAGGCAGCCGGAGTTACAGCTGACGTTTAGGTTGAGCACCGTATCCCGCCATGGTCATCCTAAACGTCAAACATTATTTGTCAACATAACCTAAATATTAGGAAATGTGGAAAATGATGAAAAATTGAATTCGGACAACGAACTAAGGTAATAATGAGACAATTAGGAGTAGGACTGTGATTAAATATCAGTTATTCATCGTGATAATGGTGCGGCGAGATACGGGGTTCAACCCAGAGATGAGGTGTGACTCCGGTTGCCTGTCTCAGGCGCACATAACGTTTCGCCGTTGGAAAAACTCATGGTATATTATTTCTTGTTGAAAATTCGTCGGTATGTGATTACGCGTTTAGTATATTATAGAATCCTGGTTCACACAGTACATATAAGGTAGGTATACATTGTGCTGCGTCAGTTTTCAGGTTTACTACTTGGGTTTGGAGATTGGCATTAAAGGGGTAATAACAACGTCAATATTGTTACAGGGAATTGTGAATTTACCTTGATCAGTAGCGCGAGTCCTCTGGGCCTCAGGGACCTCAGCGCGCTCATCTGCGCCTGGGTTCAGCGACAAGAACAAACGTACTAAATGATAATAATGATGTCACTCAGCCGACTGGCTTACCTATATAATTGTGTATGTCATTCACATATTGCAATAATCAGCAGCATTTTAAATAGGGATACAGTTATTACAGCGTATTATAGTGCTCAAAATTAAATACATTATAGACAACAGCAGCAGCAGCAGCAGCAGCAACGACAACAACAATCATCTATACATCTATATCTATAGGCTACTATAATGCATGCTCGACGCAGGCGTAGTCGAATTATTTCAACTTCTATCGGGTTTAGAGGGCATTCAAGCTATCGATAGGGGCATTAATGGGTCACGAAGTTTAAATATGCATGTAACAGCGTACGTCGAGATCGCCGATAAAAGCATATTGGATTTTAGCTAATTTTCTACACATGGTGATTTAGCTCCGAGGTATTTTAATCGTACATTAATTTTCTGAAAAAAGTATCCCTCGTACGACAAAAACTACCGTATCTACACATCAGACGTATTATATACTGCAGACAGCACTAAAGTACTATAATTGTAAGTACAAACGTCAAAGTTAGACCTGTACACACTATAGGTGCGTGAGCGATATATACATATATACATACATATATATATGTATATATATATAATGCAAGTACATAGACAGGTATAAATAGTGCGACTGCATTGAGTAAGATTATACTATACTACGGCTGGCATTATGTGTACATACGTCCAGGCATGAAACTATCAATTCAACGCTCGCTAAATACCGACGCGACGGTGTAAAATTAAACGTACCTATCGTATGAAAAGTTAATAGATGTAAGACCCAAAGTAAAGCCCGAGCTGCAGCAGGACGTGGAAATCGAAGGAGAGAAGAGGTAATGCCCACGCTAAATTCTCAATCCTGAGGCTTTCTTCGAATCGTTCAATTCAATCGATCGAATCGATATTTCAGAAATTAATTTCATCTTCACAGCTGGTTCAAAGTTTTCAATAAATTAAGTAGTTTCCCTTTCACAGTCTGCAGTTGATGAACCAAAAACGATGCACTCTTCGAAGGAGATAACGCGCGTAAGTGATTCGTCTGGTAGGTTAGATGATTCAAGAATACCTCGAGAGTGACAAGAGGCTTAAACGAGAGGCCTATATTATAGCGGGCATCGTTCAGCCCGACGTTTGGTCGTCGTTTTATATATATTAAAAAAAGGACTCGAAGACACGTCAAATATGACGATTATAATTGAACATACCGCATCCGGAGTAGGTATAAGAGAGAAATTAACGATAGAACCAATCATATGAGAAGACGATCGTAGAAAATAGTGAAATTTTCAACGAATGATTTTTTCCCCGTCGGTAGCACGTGAGAGTGAAGAGTATGTAGTGAACAAAATGGTACGTACGTGGTAATTTAACGGTGATTTCATAAGGACATGACATTAGCGTCCACAAATAGTGTTTTATTACCAGCGTAGGTGCAGTGACAAAGAATAGTTTAGAGAGAAGGATCGCGATGAGGTTACTGCGGTTTCAATGTTGCGCTCTTGCCATCCCAGCTCGAAGAGCTGAATGTGCAGCCAGCACGACTGTCACTGTCACACGGACGTGACACAGGCGAGGTCAATTGGTTCAAATACTTCGTCGTAGTCCGTCCGAACCGCGCCGTGTGGGCAAACTTCCGGCAAGATTTACTAACGCCAAGTTAAACCGCACTAAGACGACATCCTGTACAAGCGCTCAGTCGTTGCAATGCAGGCTCATCATACTATAATTCGCGTGATAAATATAGGAATAATTTATGTTCGCGAACGCAACGACCCGGCGTATTGTTGAAAATCTACGTCAACGGAAGATTTCGAAGTGTGATCAATCCCAACTTTGACGTGGTAATCATTTTCGGAAAAATTTATTGGGCAAGAAGCGAAACGGAAAAAAGGAAACCGCAGGCGATGGAGGGATTAAGAGGGCACGTTATTCAAGCATATATATGTACATATTAATGAGTTGAAGGTGAAAAATTATTCGTTGTATTTAAGGGTGCAAAGTGCAAGAGGAAGATTGCATTGGCACCATTACCACTACTATACGACAATCGATGAATATAAGGATATGCTCTACAGAGAATTTGGAACAGATGAACACAGGAGAGCATGCGTCAAACTTACTTGTAAAGTCGAGAGCCAAGCAGGCGCTCCATTCCTGCCGAGAGAGCTTCACGTCCCCGTTCAAATCGCAAGTCCTTGCAAAGGTCCTGGCACATTTTTTCGGTCGAACCGCTTTCCTCGCGAGCCGTCGCAATTCCCGATACTCGTCCCGGTCCAAAAAACCGTCGGCGTTCTTATCGAGCGTCATAAACTTCCAGGACAATACTCGCTCCACGTTTTTATCACCTGCAAGTCCGACAAGTCCATTAATTACGATCTTTTACCACCTTTTTACGCGCATCTTAATATTACCGCCGGTTGAACTCACCCTCCGCCGAAATGTTCGTCCTCCTATACTCGATTTTGAAATTGTCGATTAGGTTATTGTTGAACTTGACTTTCTCCGATCTGTCGCAGGTGTTCCGATGCCTGTTGTTGAACTGCCTGTGCGTCTTCGAGGCGGCCGGAGAGCGTCGACTCTGCGCCGAACGGGTCGACGCCGATCCGGCCCTCGGACAGCGGGGACGATCGTACTTCACGGAGGTGTCTGGAATCGGCCGACCTTGGGCGGTGACGCACCAGCAATAGCCGGTTTCTCCGTGACACTGGACCGGGGAATAAGTTCCGTCGGGACGACACTGCGGCCGAGCCCCGGGCCGCGTTGAAATCCGCGCTGCGAAGCAGGGCTGCGTCTCTGATGAAAGAATCAAGATGGCCGCCATTTAAATCACGCTTGCGATTAAGTTTCGGCTGTAAGATCGACGCAAGAGCTTGCCGTCTATCCATTGCTATACCAAGTCGAAGAGAGCGATGGCAAGAATAGTTTCGTCGTCGTTTCGCCTTCGGAAAAGCCACAGAAACTTGGTATTCAAGCTGCGAAATTGGATCTACCAAATACCAACCTGGACTGCAGGGTCCTGAGTGTTTGATGAGCAGAGATGCGCCCTCGCACTGTTTCGAGATGAATTTACACTGATCTGGATAAGTCACACCGTCACTACCGCATACCGCGACACCAGCTCGTTCGCTCATCGTGCATTCAGTCACTTTTCGCTTGCAATCCTCCTGCAATTCAGGATTACGTAATATGTATTTTTTTTTCAAGATTTATAGATTTCACACACCTCCGGATAAAAAATGGTCTTTTAATTGGCTGCTGATAAGTACGGGCGAATGCAGAACTAAAAATCGATAGTTGGAATCACGGTTAAAACTTACAGGAGGAAAAGATTAGTTTCAAAAAATAAAAACCTGAAATCACGCAGCAACTGTCTTGTCAAATTATTACATGTTTGAACGACGCTGATATAGGTATCGCATAGACGTGAGGGAGAGTTTGGCAAAATGGAACCTTTAAGGGAAGAATAAAGTTAGACCAACTTCGACCGCGTCATTTTTTTGTTTTTGGCCCAAAAATACATTTCAAGCGTTATCAAAATTTTCTATAAATCCCATTGGATTGTACCTATAGGGGATCAATTTTTCCAGATCTATGTCTTTTTAACGAGTTAAAAATTGTATTTAAAAATCTCGATAACTGCGAGACGGTTATCTTCAACGCGAGTTAACGAACAAACCACACTACACACTAATAACCAAGTAAGTACCTATACCAGTACGTATTATATACTGGTCCCTGTATCCCCGCAACGAAGTAAATGCTGCTGACCGCAAGAATGAAAGATCAGGTGTTGCTTTTATATCATTTGTGCTTCGGTCATAGCATTGGATAATCTGCGTTGGCAGTTACCGCGCGCTCGAATTGGGGTATAATATACTGTAATAAAAGAAGGAGATGAAAATGAAATGTAAACGTGTGTTTTTTCTTCGATTTTTCTTATTAATTACCAACATGTCTGTGTGACGTAACACCTACGGAGAACCAGAAATTCCGATAAAGCATTAACATGGAACCTTAAACGAGAACTTCACATACCCATGATGTCAACAGTATCGAGATGTAACGGTAGCCACACAGGCATGCGTTTCAGTGCCGAATCGCGCTGCTCGCGCGGCGAAAAAAAACTTTCGAGTGTATATAATATACAAGAGGAGAAGAGAAGGGGGTCGGGAAGGTCTCTCTTTGCATGCCAAGCATAGCGGCATACCGATCGTGAACCTGCGGCATACCCGGCCGGTTGATATACTCGTTTTCGGTGCAAAAAGAAAAAAGAAGAGAAAAAAAGTTACGAAATTGAGCCAGGCTCAGCTGGGAGTAAATTAGAAATTAGGCAGAGATTAACCTGTGGAACTAGTGGCGCCAACGGATCACGCGTCTCGCTGTTCGTTATGTACGAAATCGTACGGTAACGAATATTAGCTGGACAGTACTTACAGTTCTTACGCTGCAGTAAATCACGTGAGAAAAACAGTCAGATACCGTTGTTTTTTTTGTTGAGTAGAATTTCTCTCTAAATTGCAATGCAGATGCGGACGCACATTATTGCACACCAGCCCCCCCCCCCCCCCCCCCCCCCGGCCGCATCTAGTCATTGCTCTATATGCCCTCGGCGCCACGTCGAAGTATGCGAAATATTCTCCCCAGCTTCCAGTGGTCAGGTGGTTATTAGATGGGCGTGATAAATATCGCGAAAACCGATTTGATTCACGGCTTATGCGAAAATAAACCATATCTTTTGGCGTATGTTTGATAGATACAGGGATTTTTTATAGTGTAGCCTCACGTTGATGCGACAAACACTAACAACTGTTAATGTAGATGTAAGTAGCTAGTACGGTGTAGAAATCATTACAAAAACTTTCACAATTCCAAATTGAATCAGCATTTGAGTTCGCTGTGAAAACAGACATCTATTATACCGTATAATTTGCACTATGCGACTTCATCCTACTGTTACCACCGGACTGCTCCATTGTTATATAGGAAAAGAGATTAATAACCACTGCGATAAATAATGCGAATGAATGTCTGATAAAATAACGAAGCGCGAACCGCGAGATTCTCACACGTAGATCATGTGTAATTGTTTATTGTGTATTATATCGGGGTGATTAATTTCGATACAAAGTGCCGGTCGTCGTTGAGCGTCTCCGAGACGTAATTAAGTGTAGATATTGGAAAGAGGTGCGGTGCTTCGCGAATGCTAGCATGTTTAATCGATTAGTCAAATATACGGTTAAAAAAAAATGAGAATTCGACGAGCGGCGAGATTTAGGATTAATAAACTTGGCGAAATTGTCTAAACATCGCGTAAACCAAATTGATGGAGACTTAAAGGCTGTTTTTCCTGGAAGCTGGGCTCGATCGAGCGGCGTAATGATTTTGAGAACTCCTCTCAAGAGAAGCTTCAGAGAAAATAAACATTTTATCGGTTTTTATCGAGCGAGGATTAAACTCGTATGCCGGACGAGACTCCGCCGCGGGGTTCCTGCATTGTGTATACACGAACACCGATTCAAAGAAAAGAACAGATCTCGAACATGCGGTTCAAGTATTTATGTATATTTACGACTGGATCATACTGTGTATTTTCGAGGGGAAATCTCGATTCTGGTCTTTCTCAGTGCGGGATATAACCCGGCTTAGCTTCTTTTACCAGAGCTGCGAGCTCTTCAGTCTCGTTACATTTTCGAGGATAACGAAGAGCTCGAGTTCATCGGTATTCCGCATTTCGGATCGTCCGTTATGCTGCCGAAATGGCCAAAGATCTAGCAGACGGTGGGAATCGAATCCTGCTTTCATTTCAAATTTCACATTTGTCTTCTACCCGTATCAAGAGGATCAAGATGTGCGTTTTACTCTCGAGCAATCGCGTCAACGTCCTTGCATAATCCCCGATATGTAATTATAGCTCAGACTCGGCGGATTACAGATCTCTCGGCCGACGAATGTGAGATTCAACGCATCGATTTCACACTGTTGCTGCAGCTCGCGAGGTCCAAGCCGAGTAAAAATATCAGGAGCCCGGACACCTGATTGAGAGATAAGAGGGAGGATATATTATACGAGGATGAGAACGGTGGACGCGTATCGTGTAATCTACGCTTGCGTAGAAACACCTCGAGAGAAGACCGTGAATTCTAAGCAATTTCTCATGACAGAAATATGAGGATCATTATACTGCGACGATGAATTCCCTGCAATCGATCTGATTGTGAGAGGTCGTCATCGTTTTTATTACACGTAATAAATGTACATACAGACGACCACGCATGCACGCCTGACACTTTCCATTTGAAATATTAAAATTAATAGATATTCCCAACTAAAACTGGTAGAGCAATATTCTTCTTGCCGTTCTGTTGTCGAGCGTGAAACAGCGCACAATAACTACCGAGTTCCGGAAAGGATGGTACCGTCGAAACAGAATCCCAAGCGTGTCAACGGCGGCCATATTGATACACGCACTTGCGTCGAGGTGGCTACGCTCGAGTCCGAATTATCAGGTCGTTATATTACGTAAACTTTGGACTAATCGCAAGTCTAATGAAGTAGTGGACAGACAGGGCTCGTGAAAAAAGCATTAAAATTATTGTGAGGTTAAAAATAATGGGTGGTACAATTAGCTACCGATTATAACGGAGGATAAAGAGATTCTTTGTTAACACTCCGTGTCCTTCCTCGCATAGCTGCTCCTTGGCACAGCGATGTGGTTAGATTAGACAGAGCAACAATCGAGCATAACGCGCGTGCTTCACAGTGCAATGCATTGGTCTATCTGATCGGTTGGTCGTCTAGTCGCATACCGCATCTCCGACACGCGGGTGTCTTCGAGACTTCACGTCTGACAAGCTCCGCGTAAGGACGGAATGCGTAACAACTACGGGTGTCCGCGATGCGAATGCAAATTATTTATATTTACGTACCGGTAAATACGCGCCCGGCGAACTGATCGCGATCGCTTGGCGCCACCGTCGATCGCAATGCGGTAGCGCCATATAATTGTAACGATTAACGAGATCTCCAGAACACACATATACCTATATAATAAGGTGGTTCATTTTTCAATTTTTTTCTCTTTAAGGTGCCACTCGAAAGTTTTGTGACAAATACTGAAACAAAAAATTGTCGCGAAACCTGGAGGAGGCGGGAAAATATTCAAGGGTCGCTGACAATTATCGTCATATTTTGAATTTATTTTTATCTGTACACCTTACGGACTCCTATTTCGGTAAGAGAAGCTGTTATACAAATTTCTCCGAGACGATTGATCTTTCGGATAAAAGACGAGGACAGCCAACTGCGGAATTGTTAGGCGCAGTATGCTGTCGATTGATGAACGATTAATTGGACCACGATACGAAAAAAATAAACTAATACATATGTATAAGTCCGTAAAGTGTATACACAAAAATAAATAAAAAATATTACAATGATTGGTAAGTCGACCTCTTAATATTTTCCCACCTCCTCACGGTTCTACGACAATTTTTTCTCAGTATTTGTCACAAATCTCTCGAGTGGCTCCTTAAAAAAAAAAAAGGTAAAAAATGTGCCACTCTACCATATAAGTATGCTTCTCAGCCGTTGGCCAAATGCAGCTGATTGTATATTGTATTTCCATTCCGCGCTTGTCTGAGGTTACAGAATCCCCGTTTCAATTATGATTCCGAATTCAAGTTCGATCAGTTTTTATTCCTCTTCCACAGATTACTCGTCTCTCTTACAAGTTAATATGTATTTGTTAAAATGAAAAGCGGATGCTTAGGACATACATAGATGCATACACGATACAAAAATCGTATAGGCATACGAGAGATCGTTTTTGATAGTGTATTAACGCGAAGCGATTTGGTGGCGCCTACCGCGAGAACACGACGCGACGGTTGCCAGACGACGAGATATATTAATAATAATAATGACGATTGTAATTATAGGAATATTAATAATAATAATAATGAGAACAACAATAATAATATTACAAGCCCAACTCCCGAGTCACAGTGGCCTCTTTGTGTGAGGTTTCGAATGTATTGGTATACGATATATGTTATACATACGGTGTTGTACAAGTAGTTAGACACTCTCATCTTCCATCCCGAGATCATCGCGCATGTGTGCATATGACCACACAGATGTACGGTAATTTCGCGTATTCGCATACGTATGACGTCGAATAACCGATAGAAACATCAGGGGCCCGTGTGACGTATAACGTCGGTAATTCATTTATACGTACCACAACCGCGCTCTGTCGTACGGCAAGACGCAGTCGTGGGTTAAAATCTTTCATCAATAAACGAAGAAGTCAAGATGAGAAACCGTTTCGCCAGGCGCGAGGTGGATTTTATGATCTCAGTTTTCCTCGTGAGCTGAAAGCTTGTTGTAGTCAAGTTTCTTCATTCGTACGAACCCCGTATCCTACTTCGATTGTCGAGAAATGAATCGAGCTCGCAAAGTACGCACGACGGTAGACGGTATAAAGCACCCACTGTCGTACCCCGTATGTCACGGTATTAGGCACACGTGAGATGCATTATTCAGCAGAGTGGATAGACACCTACTTACAGGTACTATATCGCAAGAGACGCACGAGTACCTGCGTATGTAACGTCGGTATTGTACGCTCAAGTGCGTATTGTAATACCTGCGTACATAATACGTAACGTCGAAATTATGTGGATTATATCCCGTACACGCCCCGTTAACGAGTGATTTAACCACGCATACACGCGTAACGCGGTAAATCGGATACGCGTCTGTGTATTTTGTACGCTGTCCCGACTCCCGAAACAGGTTCCTCTAGACGGGCGCATTCTTGGATCTCGGAGGCGGCGACGATATCGCGCGTTCCTCGCGTCCTTCCTCCGGGCGACGGGTTCCGACCTCCTCGGGGCAAATTTTTCAGTCTCTTCACCCTCGGGCCTCGGTTAAACGAGTCTTTCTTTCCTACGCCGCGCTTTACACGGGACGGACAATTTCGAACGTCTACTCGGAGCGTGTCGCGTCTGATATCCTGCGGATGGGTGCATGCGAGTAACGATCGGTTGTAACAGGGAGGAAAGTCGATGGAAGACTAGGGTGGAGAAATGGATAATTGCGCGAGTAATGAGCCCGATATAATTACTCGGCCGTAAACTGCAACTCTTAATACCGTTGCGAGGCACTTTGCGCGAGTCTCTTTTACCGATTACCTTGATTCAATATTCACAAGCGAGTTTACGAATTACCGTACAATCGATTGTCGATACAGTTACGTGGTGTAACATAATTACTGTAGACGAGCGGGGTCCGTTACTTCAATTGCCTATTATTCAAACTGCGAGGAATATTTCAAATCGATCGAGGCTGCAATACGCGGCAATTATTGGGTTAAACGGAGCCTCGGGCAGCCTCGCAAACTCAACGCAGTGTTTCTTACAGGTATAACTGACAAATAAAGAGGTTGAAAAGAAAATTACGTAACGCGGCTGTGCGTCTATTTGGCCCATCGTTCGATTCGTACCCTGGTAATATATTACGATGGGTATACAAGCCCCGTCGTTTCTAAACGTAAAGGTGTGCTAATGACGCGCTGATTATAGCAGCATAGAGGATATACCTATATATGCATATGTATTAATGAGATCTGCGTATACATGCGTAGCTGTAACCACATTATGCACACATACTCCCATATTGTAGACATAGTTATACATACATATGTTTCGTATAATTATTACACCGATTACAATGTGTTTGTATACCTATGCGTATAATTTTTCTCACAGTTCAAATATATCACGGTCGACTTTAGAAGAGGAGTCGCGTCGACCCTACAACAGGCTTTGCAGAACCGAAAGAATGATAATGAGAGAATGTGAAAAAAGTTCGCGTGACGTATATGATCTGAAATTGGATGAAAAGTGGTAGATTAGTTGAGAATATGTTGTTCTTTTACCGATAAAAATAGGTAAACGAGAACAGCAATTTTACCGTACGAATAAAAATTTGATTTGGAATTCATTTACCGTTCTGAAACTGTCTCTGTACATGTGTACGAAATTACATACCCAGCTCCCAGTTGCAATCGATCCAATTTTCCGTTTGCCAAGCTCAATTAGGTATTATAAGTATTCCCTCAACGACGTGCGTACAACAGCTGTTTCGTACATGTTTAGCTCACCTGTCCGCAGGGCGCGACCTCCACCCATAAATTTATACACATATTTCCGATTACAGAGGTGTTTGATCTTTCTAACGGTACACAAGGTACGATACGATCCGTCTTGGGTCAACTTTCACGTACGCGTAGCCGAGCTAAGCTTGACGGGCCGGCACGTGCCTAAATTTAAAAAGATCTTACTCCCCGGACATTCGGTCACAGTGCACTCTGTCCGTATCGCACTTATTTCAAGGCACTTGAAAAAACTTGATCTCGCGCCGCAGGGAAAACAATCAGAACAAATCGATCAGAGCTCGCAAGGACGTGATTATACGTTTTAAACGTGACGTTCCGCAGGTGCAACTCCGGCTTTGCTTCGACACACGCTCACCTCACCACCTTCCAAACAACTTTTTACCTTACTCATTTGTGTGCGTTTTTACACCGGACCCTCGATCCGTTTCATTGTCAGTATCCGCAAGTGCAAAGATTATTTCCAACGCCTTGCGGTCTTTCAATAGCTAGTTCTGCAACACCGCGCGGTTCGGAATTCCGATTTTCATCTGCTGAAAAAATCTTTTTTGTGGGATATATTTTTTGCGAGCGGTGAGTTTCACATTTTTTTTTTTTTTTTTTTGTTAGTTGAATAGCTGGCGGGACTCCCCGTGGATCAAAGTTTCATTATACACGTACTTCTAATTGACACACCGCAACCTTGCAGTGTAAAGGGGGTGGAGTGCAAAGGCAGCCCCTTATTCTTTACAACCATATATATATATATATATATATATACCTTGGTGTATCGATTATAAATTTGTGGGTGTTTCACGGAGGTGGGCAAAGGAGGCAGATAGGCGGGCGGGCAGACAGGCAGGTAGGTAGGCAAACAGGCAGGCTGCAGGCATGCAGGTAGGTGGGATATGTAGAATATATGTGCATCGGCTGAAAGGCAGGCAGAGAAACGTGTATTCAAGCGTTTTAACTGACTAATTTGAGAGTTCTCACTTGAGGGGAAAAATCAGAAATGAAAGTAGCCGCTGACGAGGCTCACGTCCCTCCTCCAGCCTTTTATCCACGTGTTCGAAACCGGCCGTACCGATGCCGCCACCCTTGAAACGCTACGCGTTGCACGATATGATTCATTCCGCATGCTGGTTTTCTCGTTTTTATACAATTGTGCAATTTCTGTAATTAATATGATTGCCTCGACCAGGTTGAGGGGTTACGAGCTGACGGTGCAGAAAATATTAACAAAGTTGGACAAGTTTTTTTCGAATGCGAAACGAGGATCGCGCGCTAGAGCCAACGAACGAGTTATACCTTGTACGTTCTCTCTTTATCTACGAAGTTTGATTGCCTTGAGTATCTTTCTAGCTACTGTCGTTTGTCTATTTGCTGCCAGATTTACAGATAGGACAGAATAAATTTACTCAAGATTCCAGCGAGATGACCTTCTCCGCGGTGTTAAAAAATAATATATTCCTTCTCGTCAACTTTGGGTAAATAAGAAAACTGCCGCGATCAATGTAAACGCGAAACTGAACAACATTGTTATTGACTGCGGAGAATATCGAATGCCGGTATGTGTATAAGCATACACACATATACATTTATATATATATATATATATGTATTTACGTATACACTCAGTTTACTTCACCTTGCGAAGTATGACCAATGAATAAATAATTAAAACCAGCTCTACACGAATAGTTTTACGAATAAGGTACTGCCCTTCGGTAATTATTGCAAGTTGTAAGAAATAAATTCTTCGGTGAGCAATGTCCAGTTCTGTTCGAGTTCGCTCGAATAAAGTTATAAGCGAGTTAAGCGAGAGGCGAGACAGTTTCATAGAAAATCGGCGTATCAAACGGGATGAGTCAGGTTTTCGGAATCATCGGTATTTCCGCTTGTATAAAAGCACTTCCTGCAACTGGATAGAGTGGAACGACTTTCCCGGTGATAATCAATCACTGCCCATCATGATTGAAGCAACGCCGTAATTGATTCGTAATTACCCGCTTAGTAGCTCTACGTACATGCATGTATCGAGCAATTACTTCGAGCACAGATCGCGGTAGACCATTGGCCCATAACTCATGGGACGGGGGGCATCAATTATACGGAATTTAATACCTTTTTATTGAACCATATCAAGCTCGCTGCGGACGAGCTATCGTTCCGTTTGCTCGCTCTACTCGTAACTTTGAGACTCGGATGCGGGGACAAAAATGACTTGGCGAATTGAGGCATTTCAATTGCTTACGATGTGCTCGCGAAGTTGGTCGATTTTTTTTTTCTTTTTTTTTTTTGTTTGTTTCTCTACCGTCGGAAGCCTTTGAAATCTAAATTTATTTGCGCCTAATTATTGTACTTATTATATTCATACATTTTCCACCGTTGCACCTACAGTTATGAAAAACGATTGGAATTTTAATCATCGATATTGATATGTGTATCGATTTGACGAATTGATTTACGATTAGGTATTCGAGATGCCGTAAACGAAAGCTTGTACAGAAGAAGCATCGAAGATACGTTTGAGAAGTATGAAACTTCGCGAACGATTTTAACAGACTTTACAGTTGATTCGCGCGTGTAGAAGATTCCTTGATGCGTATGCATGCGTGAGGGCAGATTCGCGAATAAGTGTGAGATAAAATTGCGCCGAAGTCAACCGGTTAGTCCGCAAAGAGATTACAGTTGTATAAAAAAATAGTACGATAACAAAGATATTAATACAGCTGCTATGCAAAATTGTGTGAACAATTTCAAGTTGGAACGAGAACGAACAACGAATGCAGCAGCAATACCAGCAGCACCTGGTGTTCTCCCGTACCTTAGCGGTGGGAATAGCTACGGATGCGTAGACGAGAAGAAGTAGATTGAAGAAGGGCAGGACGCACGCGGAAGGTCGTCTTCGAGGGATCATCGTGACCCGGTGGGGTGTTAACCGCCTCCTTCCGCCCTCCTCACTCCCCTCGGGCTCCGCCGCCTCCGGTATTATCCCGGATCTCTTGATAGTTGACGATTCTTCTGCCGGTTGACAATAAAGGCGATTCTCCTCCTCTTCCTCTTCTCCCTGGGGCTTTCACTTACGGGAACACTGATTTTACCTCGCTCCTATTATCGTTCCAATTTCATTCGTTCTCAACCTCAAAGCTCATCTATTCGCAAACAGTGGATATAGATAATTCCGATCAAGTGTTGTGATTCAACTCTCTACTGCACAAGTGATACCGATGCACCGCGAATCGACGCAGATGGCATCGCGCATCTTCGGCTAACGCCGTGGCTTTGACCTCTGGCTTGTGCACCCCTGTGGAACAAGGTGCCTGTCACCTCGAGAGCTTGGCAAATTTACGCTAATCGACTGGGGCGGCACGAGACCTGATGGATCGGCAACGGTTTGGCGATCGCGCGGCGTGTCCATTCGACGCAACCGCTAGGAAGCAACTGGCTTCGATTCTACTGCTGCTTGTGCCGCTGCCGCTGCTTCTGATGATGATGATGGTGGTGGTGGTGGTGGTGGTGATGGTGATGGTGATGGTGGTGGTGGTGGCGAGTCTTGCAAGCCACTTGCCAGCCACTTGGTAGCCACTTGCTGGTAGCGCGGTACGTCGAGACGGCCGGAGACAGGCCCGGTTAGGCTTGCTCTTGCTCTTCTCCTGCATGCGGTCTTCTTTCACCCCTTGCGCCCCGCTTCTCGCCGACGCGATCCTCCCCCGCGATCCCGCATACTTCTGCCTATCGCCTATACAGATCGAAGAGACGAATAGGACCGAGAGGAAGCCTCCGAAACCGCGGTCACTCATCGATAAATATTTACGATTTCAGCTCGGACGATCGACCAGATTGTGCGGACAAAGTCTGGCAGGATTCCTTGTTTCATTGCTCTGCTTTTGTTTATTCGCACGCTCGCTGCAGGCAAATGAAAATTATGAGGGCTCGTAATGTTTTAGCGAATGAAATAAGAAATTTGTTGCCATTTTTTTTTTTTTTTTTCTTTTTTACGTCATTCTTGATTTCTTCTTTGTGTTACCGCTACACTTGCACTATATTTCTATGTGTTGTATATACCCACCGACCGTTCATATCTCACGTTCCGAGTAGAAGGCTGTAATAAAAAGAAGACGATAAGCCAGAGAGAAGTATTGCAACTTGCCATCTGTCCTGATAAATGTTGTTGTACTCGACGTATATAATGCAAAGAAACGAAAAGAAGATATCGAGGGTCTAAAATTCTGTCAAAGTGTATGTATAAAAAAAAACTATAGTTTTCTGACACTTGACACTGCGCGCTCTCGGATCTTCCCCTCCACTTGCTCTGTAAAATTCTATTTACATACTCATATCACGTTTACGACATACGTGCGCGGCCCGCGAAAAACACAGAGACACGAATGTAATTTATTTCGCTTGAGGCAGGATTTTGTATCATACCTACTTAATTAAAACGAACGTGGCACCGGGGAATCGGCAAGAAAAAATGCGTCCGTCCCTAATCCTGGACGATTTACGAACTGCTTTGAAACTGGTTCCAGTGTGCCACGGTTCCAAGGTCTCTGGAATGTAGCTATTCGCACGAAATCGATCAGGAGAATCAAACGGAGAGCGAGCTTTCGCCGGTCTTTCGGACCTCTTATGTGTGGTTAAGAGTTAGCCTCTCAAGTCCAAGAGACCTTCTTCCTGCTTCGTCCTTTCTGAAAACAAGATATACATGTACATTATATATGTAATATGTGTAATTATATTTATATGTTACAATTATATTTATAATTATATTAATGTCGATTCTAGATCGTGCATCTAATTTTCGTATACTTATATAATTTTGTCGCAAAAGTATTTCAGCGTTCAGCGCTGCATGGTTTCGGTGTATTATGGTCGGGCGTGACGGAGCGATTGGTGCAGGGTGATATTGTATGCCCGAGGACCAGGTGCAACGGTGCTGGAAGGTGATCCCGTCTCAGCTGCGTCCCTGATCTGGGCGTCGACAAACTGAACAAACTTAAAGTTAACAGGCTCGAGTCTTCTATAGCCGCTCCACCGGCCTCTGGCACACCTGTTCGCTCAGGTATGCGGGGGTCTCGCCGGGCCCTAAGGCCCCCGCACTCTCGATCTCCCGCTGCTGCACTCGCCGGTGGAAGTCACCCGGTGTTCAAGTAGCTTTCTCACAATTCAAACGGGCCCGATGTCCGCGGCTGAAAAATAAATCGCTCTGCTCTCCCAAACTGTTGCAGAACGAACGTTGTATCACGGCAAACTTTAAATACGTACCATCCGCCAACGTAATCTTGAAATTAAACGCATGGATTCTCTGGCTTTAATCCGAAAAGGAAGGCATGTTTCGCAGACCTCGAATCACCGCCAACGTTCGGATTTACCCGTTACTGCCCATGAAAAGTATAATGCTCGCAAATCGAGAGACCGTTCTTGTCGGAGTTTGAAACGCTGGACCTTTCGTCGGTTTCGGCAGTCGGCGCAACCTGAACACTCGATCTCGGGGATCGCCCTCGTTCAGGCGAGTCGGGAGAACTAGGGTGAAATCAGGGGAGACCAGGCTTATACCGAACAGGTCTACCGTCGCGCAAGAATCGAAGAGAGAACCAGACAATGGGACGCCGTCCGTCCAGCCCGCGTTGATGCGCTTGACTCTCTCTACCGCCGTGCAGCTCTTATCCGCTCGAAACGCATTCGTCGGCTATGTTATACCTACCTCGAGTGAAAACGAAAACGGAGAGAGGGATGGCAGGTCGTATCGTGTGCGTTTCACCCTAAAGGTGTGATGTGGACTTTAATTCGAACGCTTCTAATGCCCACTCGGATATTGTATACTTCGTTGCGAACGCGGAAGTAGTCGGAGATATTATTAGATTTATTTTGTCCATATATTCTTCGTTGCCACGTGCTTGTTTATTCCCAACTTTGACGCTTGACGCCGGCATATACATGTAAATGTATATTATATTGTATCCCTATGTATACCCGTTGTGTGAAATTATTCGTCGTCAAATTAATAATTTTATCGCCGAATAGCGAACTGGCAGAAGTCCCTGAATGCGAAGATAAGCTTAAATTAATTTTTAAGTATGTTACACAAGCATATAAATCAGCGACCGGCGGTTTCATAACGAGCGGAATTACCCATTCCATATATGTTCGTAGTATCGTCCGATTATCGCGTTTCAATTCTAGCGAAACAAATGCTCTTGCCTCCACCCGACTTCGGTAGGTAACTATTATACCTATGTATACATGTAAGTTAAAAAGACGCAGATGTGAGAACTTCATTTATTTCTCCACTTCAGGTTAACAATGCAGGTCGGCCAGATACGAGGAAGCCATTTACACGGCTTCGCGAGGAATGACGTAAAATTTTACTGCATTTATCATTTATACTTCAACGTTTCCTATTCTTTGCAAGCATACATCGTGTAACGAACATGTAAATACTTATCTTATTAAATATTTTACATTAAATATACAATACTACATTAAATCCCTGAGTTTCCTGATGCGTTCGACATTCCATTAAGCGTGGTTGGTAATTCACCCGCATGTACGGCAATGGCGAAGTGGTTATTTAAAATTCGAAGTTATGAGAAAAGTTGCAATAAACAGAAACATACGAACTCAGCGATGAAACGACGTAAATTTCTCAGAAGCGTTCGAGTGAAATATATTACACGCTCGTTGCTAACCGTTCAAAATAGATTCTAGGCCATCAATTTTTCAGTGAAATTGAGTACTCGGAAGTACCGGTACGTTAAAGAAATTTTTTACGCGAGTTTCAGAGGAAACTGTTGAACGATTCACTAGATATGTCGACTGAAATTCACTTACATTGACTATGATCGTACCACTCGATTCATTTTGGTGGAATGCTTAAGTGTGATGTAAAAAAAAAAGAAATGAAATCTGTAGCTGTAATCTAAACCGTCTTTATTAATTCAGAGTCCCGCTCTTCAATGCTCGTCAACAAATCTTAAAACTTGTTTGAGAACAACAGTCCGGTCTTCCAAGCTGCGAAATTTGAACAACCGGTCACCGTTCGTGCAAAACGCTTTTTGTAAAGTTATAATCGGGTCGGCGAGGTTATTGTCGATAGAAAATTTCCAGACGTTATCGAAATAGACGAAATGTACTTTGCCGACTGTTTCTGGTCGGAGAGAGGCGCAGACGTGAACTTTTTTTCCCAGAATACGGGAACACGCGTTCATCGCGTCGATAATAAAGGAACACGTTTTGGCGAGAAGCACATCGTAGTCACCCCGCCAAGTCGTAGGCTCGGCGTAATTATCTAGCTTGTCGATAAGCAGCGCTGACGGTAGGGAAGCGAAAGTGTCCAACTCGACCAAAAGCTCCATCAAGCTCTTATGATCCGGCAGGTACCTGAAAACAGTTAAGCTCGTTATATACAGTCGAATTCCCCGTTTTTATTTCAGTGTGAACTTACATGAATTTGATTAATTGGAATGTATCTACACATGGTTTAGGGCCATCGTGATATTTTGGCGGCAGAGACTCGATCGGATTCTGAGTTACGTAAATAACGCGGCTTCCTTGTTTCGCCCAATGTGCAGCCCCCTGTGTTAAGAACATTTGGATTGATCTTATCGTTTTTTGAGTTGATCGATAAAATGATAACTGGAATATTAGTACCTCAAACATAAAGGTTTCCGTCAATTCTGGTGGACCGCAAATCAGGGTTCTTCTCACACGTTCTATATTCGAAAACATAACCTATAACTTGTCCTCGCCAGTTAACGTATCAAGTTGTAGACTTTATCTATTTACGGATTTTACATCTGAATTTCTTTCTCAACCTCAGGTACCGTAACAATTAAAGATAAAAACATGTTTGTGTTACACAAATGTACCAGCAACGAGCCTAAGGATCCCCAATTACTTTCAAACAGAACACGTTGCGCATGGACTAGCATAGTGCGTTCCGCGATCAGTGAACGCAGACCAACGACGCATCGCCATCGGTAACGAAATGAAAGCAGATTTATGTACGTTTGGTTGCAGCTTTGCGGGCGCGCTGCTGTCTTCTCTGCTCTACGTAACTGTTATAACCGAACGTCAAGAACTTTCTGCCGAACCAGTATAAACGTTGATTGAAGAGTACGGATAAGAGAATTCGTATTATTCAAATTTTCACGGCAGATACAGGTTAAAAAAAGTGCAGTTAATTGGGTAATAATCCTAAATCCTGAAATGTTCAAAAGACGAAAATCAACTAATTGTCCGCAATCAGATATGAAAAAGTTACAGTCAATGGTATCAATTTTTGACCGTAAATCAACAATTTTATCGTTAGATTGAAAACCGTACGCCATCAGATACCTATGTCTGATGAAATATTCCATTTTACTAAAAAAAAGTAAAAACAGCACATAATATTTGTAACAAATCGATTAAGGTTTATTGTTATCATTACTTTTCTCTTCTTTTCGCATTCATTATCAAATACATAATAATATATTATACACAATGTTTTAAACAAACACTTTTCATAATATTCACATTGATGAACAAGTGTTGTTGAAATGAAAAATACTTGTCAGTTGTTCCACGTTTTCGTAAATTGGATTCATTTCCCAATGATTGTCAAACATCGTTGTATGACAATCATTGGCGTTCTTTATCACCATTCATCATCAGTCGATTTCTATCAATTATTGTATCATATTATTATTAAAAGATTGACGATATCTCTTAGTTTGTAATATATCTATACATACCTATGTTAGGGGGGTACACATAGTGATCTCGGTTGGTTTGTTCCACGTACAAAAATTTCCAAGTGATGGCATTATAATATTTATATGAGCTACGTATCGGTGTTTCGTTTCTTTCGTTCCTTACCACTTTATTGTACATTATTTATACAGCCATTTTCAGTGCCTCCCTGTACTCTATATTCTAAATTATTATCGTTATTATTTCTATCATCGTTATTGTTATTATTATTAATAATATTATTATAACGGCTAGGATATCCATCAATAACATTATATGAATTGGTATAGTAAAACCAGTGAATCGCCTAAGATACATACAAAACTTGACAATTCCGGATAACTTACTATTATTACAAATTCTATAAGTAAGGACTGTTATTTTTAATTCACGGTCGGATCCTGTTGTATATTTCGATGGTAATAATTTGCTTTAACTAGAATAAAATTATTTCCAAAAATTTGTTTTACCTACGGAATTGTTTATCATTTTTTCTCTCGTTTTTGCGATGCATACGTATCACCTAGGATATTACTAATATCAGCCGTTTTGCACAAGACCTTAAGTTTCTTAACTAAGTGTCAAAAATTCAAGATCACTAATGCCACAAATTTGTTCGCTTACTAGTTGCACTTTCTCATAGATGCGCGACAAAGGTAACACAGAACAAAGGAAAGAGAAGATAATTATTAATAAGAATGCGTGATAATTGTTTTCGTCGTCTGTGCACATGTATTGATTCAGCAAGAGCAACTAGTAACTCGGATTATTTAATAGAAACATTATTGATAGTAAGAAATCTTCGCCCGATACCTTGACGGCTTGATAATCTTATAAGTTCTATCTATGACGGTCACAATGATGCACGCTCGAATACCTTGAAGATTTTTTAGTGTTTTATTTTAATCCGAGTTTGTCTATTTAGTTCTTTTAGTTTATCATTCTCGAGGATTTGTAATGTTGAAGTCGATATCTTACCCTATCTCACAGAATATCAAGTTCGCCAGTAACTCGAATTATTACGTATTATGTATTTTATGTTCACTAGACGGTATAGTTATGTATAATAATAAAGTAGTGGTAGTAGTAGTAGGCAATTAAAACTTGAGCTTAGAGTTATGTCTTCGTCCAATCTTCTGAAGTAGGTTTACTAAGCCTAAGCTTTCACTCGGACTCCAGACGCTTGACTTATTATACTAGATATATTGCCGGTCCACAACATATTTTTCGTAAGATTCGTATCTTTTCATGTTTTGGTCTCTTTTTTTCTTTCTTTCTTTTGCTCATTGTTTCGTTACGAGAGGATTGCATCGCACTGGCGCGAAAAAAGGAACAGTCGAGTCAGATAATGTTCGGATAAATTCGTCATTTCAATGTACTTTCGGTAGTTCAGGAAATCGTGAAACAATACGAGTTTCAACGCTTGCAAAGAATGAGTGACAGCAAGAAAGAAAAAAATTGTCGGAAGTGAGAGGTGAAAGAAATCCGGTTCGTTATCAGGTATTCTAATGCAAATGACTTTTTATACACCTTTCTATCTACGCTACTTGTGTCTCGTCGAGTTTTACAGCTCGGCATTGGTAGATACCGTAGCATCGATATTGATTTATTTGAAAACAATAAATTTAAGGACAGACGGAGAGGGGAAAATAAACAGAAAAATAGAAGATAGTTAAAAATAAAAGTAAAACAAAAATAAAACATGTATCTCGCATTCAAAATTGGACAGGTATAGCTTTGTTGCTTTGGCGTACATTCATTCAACGATAAAAAAAATCACAGAGACCGAATCAAATCGCAGGTAGGAGCGCCGAATGCTACGCGACAAGTCGAGGTAAATGCACTGTCCATCTAAGGTAGGGGTTCAACCCCTTGTCCAAGTGCTATTGCGTCCTGATTAGAATAGCATGTTCGCGAACATCGCGATCAACGTCTTGTCTCAAGTGTTTCAATTTCGTTTTCACAGCCTCCGCTTGTTCCGGTCCACCCTGCCATTCGGCTGCAAATTAAAAGGGAAACAAATTTTTTTATTGTCGTTCTTTTCTTTCATTATTAAGTAAATACCTGGCTTTACTTAAAAATTGCATTGAAATATTTATCACGACTCACGTCCTCGGGTGGCAACGTTTCTTGCTAACGTTCTAGCGACCGCTAGCCGGACGTTTGGTACAGTGTCCCACGAGAGGTCGATCAGATGAGGTAGCATCTCCTTGGAAAATCTATCGGCGGTAATTGCACCGTTTGTTATCAACTGAGAGCACAAAATTCCGTACGTTTGCCTTCGCGTCCATTTGACCGAACGCGGTAACATGTGGCCAAGTTCCTGCACCAATGCTGTGACAAGAGCTTCGTCGACCGACAGGTGGGAAATTATCTGCGTTACCTAACGGAATCGTGAAAGAGAATGTTATAAGGTTGCACGTATTCTTGTTTCCCAAGATTATATTACCGCCTATGACGTACGAGCTGAGGGTTATACTCGACTAAAATTACGGTATATTACTTAAATCTTACCAAGGCTAAGGCGACTGTTCGAACGGCTGCGATTTTATCGACAAGTAGATGAAGCGAGAGAGGTGCAATGTACTTGGAAACATCGTACGGATTGAACAGAGTGACGGCTTCGAGTAGCTGGTTAGCGAGCTCCTCCCTGAATCGCCAGTTCCATTCGGCATCGGTGACCAAAAAATTGTTGAGTCTTGGTAAGTATTGGCATCTCTCGGAGGGTCTGAGAACCTTAAGAAACGTGGCCAAGTGTTTAAGCGCCCCTATCCTAACTTCGTCCAAGTCTTTAATGAACCCGTCATAGATCGGTACCAAGTCTCTCGCGGCCAAATCCTCACCGAGTATTAACGCAATCTCGTGAATACTGGACGCTAAGGTGAGCCTGACTTTCCATGGGAGCGCGCTTGCCAGCGAAAGATAGGCATCCTTCAAAAGTGGCCAGTTATGCTTTTCCAGGGTGAGGGCAACGGCCGGGAAACTGAAGGCACAGTGCTGCAGTATTTCCGAGTCAGTCTGGACAACCTGCGTCGTTTCGGTCATAGAAACGAAGTAATCGATGAGAACCTGAGGCACTACGCACTGGTAGTTGTCACCTGCCGCGTTGCACTTGTTACCAGAGTTTCCGTTCGCGTTTTGGTTGATGTTTTTGCGCTCGTCGTAAGCGTCCCGCACATCAATTGTATCGTTTAGCAATTGCGAGCTATTTTCTACGCTTACAGAACCACTCACATCGTCATCCGCATTGTTTACACTGTCATTGGAAACGGGCTGATTTTCCTTTTTTTTGTCCAAACTAGGGGCCTCTTCCTTTGCGTTACCATTCTCCGAATTCGTGGGTCTGCCAGCCTCGACAAGGTCCGAATCCAACGGCATATCCGGGGAAATGTAATAGAATAGAAACGGGTTGAACTTGTCCGTGTCGTCACTAGATCCGGATTCCTCTGTGACAGTACTTTCCGATGCGGGCTTGAAACCGTCCTCATCCTTATCCCGATTTCGCGATCCCACCATACTCACAGGTGAAAATTCAACTTCAAATTTATCGTTGTATTCATCGTACTTCCTGCTCAAACAACCAAATGAAGAGGTTTCGCAGAAGTTTAACGTGCGAGGATTTGAGTACGACAATCTATAAGCGAAAAAAAAAAAAGAGCTATTCTTAGGAAATTTCACAATACCAATAAGACCTTGACTACATCTTTCACGATAACTCGTAACTTTCACTCACAATCAGAATATATTGATTCCAGCTAAATGTAAATACCACATACTTGTTGTATCTCAGCTCCATGCCTTGTTGATTGGTAAAGACAACCTCGCCGTACTGGTTGTATGCCAATGCTGTAAATTGTTGAGCAAAAGTAGAGATGAACGGCCCAAGTGTCTGAAACGCAGACAATCGGACCCACTTTGACACATCGCCGAGAAGGGCAGCGAACACAGGCGCCAAAGTATGCTGTCGATGATGGAGAGAGACGCAGCACGAAACGGACATTATAACTTCAGCACATGCTTTTCTGACCCCCCACACATCGTCCGTGCATAGATCTATGAACCTTGGAAGCTGAAAGATAAAACAAATATGATAGTTAGAGATTAGAGGAACAAAGTAGGGAATTTCTGATTCACTACGGATGAATGATATCGATTGAAGAAAGTATCTACCGCCACACTAACCAGTATCGTTTCGATGGACTCTTTACTAACGGCTGCACAAAAATCAGCTAGATTAGCAGCGCAGACTTTTCTTACATAGAAAATATCATCTGAGCATAGCTTTGCGAATCTGTCGAGGAACAATCTCTCCGTAAGTTCTCTTCCGACGAGTGGAGCCATCTTGCACATGAGCTGGAGATTGAAATAAAAACAAGGCTTTAAGTATGCGTAGAATTCGATTTGGAAAGCAACCATAATATACAGCAAATTTTGTCAAACAATAATTTACGCCCTATGAAATAAGAAAATCAACTCTCTGTGACCAATAAAGGGTGTAGGACCACAACATTGCATTACACTTTCTGTCACACTCTTTCTACTTTACTTCTCACTCACTGCTCTTACTTTTTGTCTTTATCACACGACAGTGTCCCACGTTGAAATTTCACGACCGTACCGTTCCGCTCATCAAAGCTGGCTGTGATATGATTTTCATAAGGTCACATCACAACCACTCTGATGGGAGGAACAATGAGCCAGGCCAGACAAGCGTTACGAACGGAGTAAGGTCCTGGTTTCTTCGTGTCGGTATTTGTCGAATTTGTATCTCAAAAGAAGAGTGTTCAGTGTCGCACCGCTCATCAAAGCTGGCTGTGATATGACCTCTGATAATTAGCATACAACAGCCACTTTGTGAGCAGCACGAACACTCCGACGAACTTTGGATGATATCCGTCATCTTCAACGTAGGTGTATATACTTATACGTACATATATATGTACAGATTTATTCATTGTACCCAAGTATTTTACGTTTCTAGGACGATAAGAAGGGCAATCCAACTCGTCAAAAATGGCTGTGATATGAATCTTTAACAACACGTCACAACCATTTTGACGATTGGATCACTGTTCAAAATAATCAGGCACCGTAAGAGCATCCTTGAGGAAAATTGGACCAATTTTTGTGATATTAATCTTCCTTGACCGAGTAGCAATCCAATTTTGAGGCATCCGTAGGTAACGCGATGTGTAAGATTGTAATCAAAATAATTGAAATTAAACAATTTATTAATATCCTACACTGATAACAGTATACATATTGAGGTATGAATATATTATTAATAATTAGTAGTTTGATTGACGACTGATTTTGTGGGCCAAGCTCATCAAAGTGGCTGTGATATGAGTTAAAACATTCCACAACCAATTTGATGTATCGGACCACAAAAAAGTGTTTGCGTGTTTGTCTTTAAAATAACACACACGTAATGAACCTTTACTTCCTCTCGTGCGGCAAAAATCTGCAGCAATAGGTGAAATCGGACACAATTTTGCTCATCAAAGCTGGCTGTGATAGTCGATCTCTATGACAAACCAACTTTGATGGTAAAAGCATGCCGGGCTTTTCCTTGAACAACCTCTTTCTCTCTCACTTTCTCTCTCTCTTTCTCTCTTTCTCTCTCTCTCTCTCTCTCTCGTGCTTTCGTGCTCTCTTTTCTTTCACTTTTTTCCCTCACTTTCTCACTCTCTCTCTGTCTCCCCCCCATTCTCTCTCTCCCGCTCTCGCTAGCTCTCTGTCGTACTCTCTCGCCCCCACCCCACCCCTTCTCGTTCTCTCTCTCTCTCTCTCTCTCTCTCTCTCTCTCTCTCTCTCTCTCTCTCTCTCTCTCTCTGTCCTACTCTTTTTACCTGTCTCTCTCACTCTCTCTCGCTCTTTTTATCACACACGCTGTTTCAAAGTTGCACATCAAAACCAAATATCATCATCACAGAGCAATCACCCATAGTTACCAACAACGGCAATACTGTTGCACATTCTCTATATTTTCTGCATCTGCATATAACTGCGCGCTTGTGCACTGGAACATTCAACAATCTGATTTTAACAATCGAAAAATATATATATATACGTATATAAATGTATATATAAGTATATAAGTATATAAGTATATAAATATATATATATATATATATACATATATACACACACACACACACACATATATATGGATATACCTAGATATGTCAAGATAAGAACGTAATATCGTTGACCAACATTTAACCGTGCAACAAAGATCGTTCAACGAGTCACGAATCATTTTATTCAATAATTTTTCATCTACGAAAAGAAAGTCGATTGATCGTATGGGGCAAACGCCACATGAAAGACAAGGTAGTGAGACGCAGGTGCGAGATGAACATCTCACTACCCATGTCTTTCATGCAGAATCCGCCGTGTTAGGCAGCTTCGATGGGCGTAGCGCCGGGGGAGGAGGGATGGTGTGTGTGTGGGGGGGGGGAGGGGTGCATACAAAATAAACCGTATGGTAAAAAATTACCACCTATATACATATACATACATACACACACACATATATATATATATATATATATATATATATATATATATATATATATATATACACGCAGTTGCACGATAATCGTAGTGTAATGGTAATTCAGACTTACGGCTATCGCTCCCGTGTGAATTTCGACCGATGGATCGTTGACGAACGAGAGTTCCAAAACAACTGGACAAATTAGCTCCTCAATCGGTTCCTTTTCCAACAGTCCTCGTTCCATTAGTACCAAAAGAGCGGCCTGTGCAGTTTTCCTAACCTGATAATAAACAACAATACCCACATTATCACAAGTTTACTTTCACCAGTCGTTTAAAGACGGATGGTAAATTTGAAATCGGGTAAAAATTGAGAATGATGTCGTACCATATTTCTTATAATTTCAATATTTTCGAAAGCCTGTTGTAACAAAAACGTGACTAAATTCATCCTCGTCGGTTAGTCTGGTTTTGGGTAATCTCAATGCTTTTCTCAAATATTTCTCGACACTGTTTTAGCCAATCGCTTATACGTGCAATATTTTTATAGAGAATTATAGAGAAATACGTTATACGCGTATGTAATATTTGTTAATATACATACTGCGAACAGGTACGAGAGTGAGAGATAGAGAGATAGAGAGAGAGAGAGAGAAAGAAAGAGAGAGAGAGAGAGAGAGAGAAGAGGGAGGGAGGTGGGAGTAGGTAGAGTATCGTACGAGTAGGATATTGAACCTCATGCTCGTGCTCGTCCGCAGTGTTTCGAATTAATAACCGTCGAAGAGAAGCTAATAATTAAGAGACTCCAATTTGCATATTAATAATCCTCAATCCTCATCCCGTTGCACCAGCTTTGACCGACTCCGCGTCTTTATAAAGATCTTTTAAAGATTATTGCCCATTTTTCATACACCTAATTGGACATAGGTATACATATACATACATCGAGCTATAAGTTGCCCACCTGTTGAATGTATGTATACCGGGAGTCAGAATTCAGACCTAATCTCGTCATGCCAAAGTTTCAATTCCAATGAGGAAACGAGCGTTCCGCAATTAACTAACGTCATCACGTATATGTATATAATAGTCAGAATAATTCAAAGAGACATTATGACGTCGCGAGCTTTGTATTCACACACACACACACACGATGGTATAAAAATTGAACAAATGTGAAATATTTACCCTCGTGACGTGACGTGGACGATACGATACGATTCGATTCGATTCGTTAAGACGGCAAGAACGCGAAACCCTGACGTAATAATGTATAATTAAAATCGATTGAAAACAAGCGAACCTGGTTGTCGTCGTCTCGGAGGTACTTGATGACAATTCCCAGTAGATGTTGAGGAAGTACATGCCGAAACCGGTTGGGAGCCTCCTCGCATATCATCGCGACGTGGGGCACCTGCTCCACGAGTTCCGACCTCACCGTAGCTTCTGCACAGAAATGAATGAAAGAAGAATTATGGTACAGGTATATCGCACGTTATCTATACAGACAACGAGGATGGGCGTTGCGCGATGGGAGGGGGAGCCGTCTGCGACAATCAAAGGTCGTCTGCACGATCAGCGTGTGCAGGACGAAAATTAATTACAAATTATCGAAGACTAATACCGTATGCCGATACCGTCCTGGGACACCGTTGCTCGAGGAGTTCATCGACGCATAAAATCGCCTCATCGTTACAATCCACTCACAATCAGCTATAGGAACGAAATCCTGCACGTATAAATATCGCTTCCCTGCACGTGCCGCACCTCCGTTACGTTATAACGCGCGAGCGCATTTCTTTCTTTCTTTCTTTCTTTCTTTCTTTCTTTCTTTCTTTCTTTCTTTCTTTCTTTCTTTCTTTCTTTCTTTCTCAGCCTTGGCTCGACGATTAATCGCGAATGTCGATCGTTATTTTTCACCAAGAACAACGAATCGACGACGATATTGTAAGAAAAACCGACACCTCTGCACACCGCTTGCAACAGCACTTCGGTCAGGATGCGTTGCAACAGCTTCGCTCTGTGCGTACGATACAAGTGTGTCCGTGTGTATAGGGTAGGTACACCCCGCAGGCGGGAGGCACATCTGCTCGGCACAGTTTTTCAAAATACCCTTCGGCCCGGTGTTCGCGGGTTTCGTCGGGGGAACGAGGCGAGGCGACGCGACGCCCCGTTTGCACCCTCTGCTTATATATATACGAAACGTATTTACCACCTATAACTCTAGTTTTGACTTTGGAACATGCGACGCGTACCGAAATGTTGCGTTCTCTACATCGCCTACGCCCACGCCTGTGAAACTGTAATAATGTAGGTATATAATATACATATCGGCATTCGGCACGCATGTACGTGACAAGAGTGAAGGACGTAGAACGAAGAGTGAACGATTGCAAAAATCGGTTATCGAAAATTTCGAATTCGAACTATTATTATTTTGCATAGTTCAGAATCTAAACACGTATCCCCCCCTTCCCGCCTCTCTATACAAATTTGATATCATTTCTATTTCTATTTCATACCTTGAAGAAATAACAAAAAACGCGAGAATATCGATATACATGTATGTACGTATATATATATACATTAAGATACAGAGGCTGCAATGAATTGATTGCAGTTGGTGAGTAAATAGTAAGCGATATTCAATATCGTACACCGATTCATCGAATGACTTGCCGTACATTCCCTGAACAATATACAAATGTTATCTTATACGTACACGTGTATAGAATACATATGCATCACCGCGTTACATCGATGAGACAACAAAAAGCAAAACGACCAAATCTCTTCTCACTCCAAAAGAGCGCCAAAACCGCGGACGACAGATATTTGAAACCACTCGACGCGACGATGGACTTTTACACGCGAGGAACGTAACATAAATGTAAATAAATACAGAAAGATCTTTTCAATAAATACGTTGACTTCCATACCCGTAACGAGAAATAAATGAAAGGAAAATTTTGAAACGCGCTCAGCTCAACGCGATGCGTTCGCGACGAGCGCGTGGGCGCGACTGAAGTCGAAGTAGAGTGCATACGGCGCAACGGGATCGCACCATCGTCATCGTCATCGTCATCGTCATCGTCATGAGGATCCTCATCGGGCACCTTTCCTTCGATGCTATGCAGCGGCGTTTCCTTGGCGGGAGGAAGGAAGTCTGTCCCCACCATCGTTGGACGAGGAGAGGAGAGGAGAAGAGAGGAGGCTGCGAGAAAGAAGGGACACGTGGTTGGCGGTCCGGATCCAGGAAGGACCAAGAAAACGGCAGCAGCCACGAGCTATCAATCACCGAACGGGGGCGCGTTATCTCAATTCTTCCTCGTCTCTCCTCCTGCTCGACGTTGAAACAGCGCCAGCAGGGCACCTCGAGGAGGGCTTAAAATATCCGCCTCGCAGGTTGCGATAGGTTGCGTTAGGTTAGGGTTGTAGGTACGCAACAACAACATCTTCCAGCCTTGAACCCGATATTTCAACGTAACAGCGCGGAAGGCTTACGAACAACACGGGTATGCAACCAATAAACTGCACAGGTTTTACTTCATACCGTTCATTATAGATTTTCACCCCACTGAAAACGGGAAGAATAACTCAAAAAGTTACATCGCTTCAGGTTTTTTCTTCAACTCGTGTTTGTAGTTTCATTTGGAGTTACACTTTCGTTTAACTCGAAATCCGGTATGCTATTCTTGATTCGAAAAATCCTATGCAAAAAAGCGATTTCTTGCTTCCATTTAATGTGTATCGGAGCGAGATTCGAGAATAAATACAAACAGGGAAAGAGAAAATTGAAAGCGGAAATCGTGTTCGGAGGATATATATATATATATATATATATATCAGTTTTGTTAGCTATTCTTTACAAAATGGCGACTGCCACACAGAGTAAAGTTTCGCAATTCAATACTAAGCAAATTTTTGCAACATATTTTTCTGCGACACTTAATTCTCACTTCAAAAGCACGAGAAAGTAAACAGACTTTATACTTTTTCACCCCCAACAACAAGTAACCGTACGCGAATAAAATACCTTCAAACTCTCGGATTGTTGGTCTAAATTAAGAAAAGTTGATTAACTAGACAAAAGCAGGATATCAAATATACAACTTGCAGCTGCATTCTCGCTCTGTTTCACCTTTAACGTCGAGTGCTAGAGCGCTAAACAGCAAAATTCTACAAATTTACCATCTATTTCCGTTCTCCTACAATATCGGCAAAATAAATTTCTAACATAGTTTGAAAAAGTTTGATAATCGATTCCATCTCACACACGTTGGGGTTGCCGAAAGAATAAATATAACAAAAAAAAAAAAAAATACATGCCACACTTTGTAAAAAAAAAGCCTCGAAAATCCGACATCCCCAAAAATTCTATCAACCGTGATTTAATACCTTCCTAACAAGCTTCTAGAGAACGCAGACGAGTCTTCGATACGAGTAAACGTCAGCTGCATCAGCCGTATAAGGTATATAAAGGTTGCTCTTATTTTATTATCCCCCCCCTACGAGATCCTCACAGACTCGCACCGCAGAGATTATTTATAAAAATTCCGGACGAGTAGCACGTGGCGAAGCCAAGCTGCCGATGGGGGGGCGAAGAAGACACGGAGAGACACTGCGAGCGAGGATGTGAAACAGAGGGAGGGGGGGATCATCTCGCAGGGAGAAACACGCGGGCGGAATTATATATTTTTAGACAAATCTCAAGGATTCGGGGGGCCCGGGACGCGTGCTTCGAGGCGTCAAAGACGGGGGCCCGTGCCTAATATATATATATATACACACATCCACATACAAGGGCTGCGCGTAGTGAGCGAAGTGAGCCAAAGATGCTGGACCGAGACTATTTTGGTAGCGCGTGTAACTACGCCGGCGACCCCCCTTCGACTAAAATTCTTCATCTTCCGATTCCCCCTCGACACGTGCTCGCGACGTTTTTGCTGTCCTGGCACCCCTCTGTAAGCTGTCGCTTCGTATCAGCCCCCCGACATGCAGCGGGTGCCCCTCGAGTCCCAATCTTTCAACTCGCAAGTCGACGACGTCGAGTTTCAGGACGACGGGCTTTTCTAATTTTCTCACATCTTGTTTGTGACAATATAGAAATGAAAATCAGTCGTCGTCTTGCGTGCGAAATCTGTACAATTTTCAACCATTTTACCAAGTCGCCAATTTCTATATATGCTCACTTTTCTCTTCAACGTTAGAAAAATGGCAGACGGGATGCAAAGGTTTAGAGCCTGCCTTGGACATTTGATCTTAAATAACTTTTGAAAGACTGGATCTTTCGTAAAATGATAAGAGATCTTTTTTGTAGCGCGTTCGATTCTCTACAAAAATACGTTTCGGTCTCATCTGTACGCAGGCGCGTTGACGAGTTACAAGATTCCCAATATTAGAAAATAAAAAAATTTTCTCGTGTTATTTGAATGGGAGATAAAAAAATCGCGATGACCCACCTCTCTCAACATTAATATTCAGAGCTGAAACTCGGAAGAGAATCTTTTTTTTGTCATTTCAATCAATACTTTCGACTTCAATAATAAAAAAAAAAAATAAAACCAATTTTTTCGATTCGTTCCAACACCCGTAATTATAAAAGTATCGATGAGAGAATCGTTCTCTCTGCGCGTAACGTATTGCACACAACGTTATGTTTGTTACGCGAAGGTGAAACGAACGTCCCAACATATCCGTGGGAAGCGAAGCTCTATTTCGAGAACGAGGAAGCTCAACGGCCACCTTCCTATTACAATACGCGGTGTTTTAGTATTATACACGTTGAACGCAATCTTTGCGTAGAGCTCTATGCGATCACAGCTCCGAAGCAGACGCGAAATATAGATTATGGTAATTCCGTTTCTCCGAAACTCGCTGTAGGTAATAACTCTTCTCATACGCGAGGCTTTCAGGAGCTTCAAATCTTTAAGCTCCGGATACATAACGTGCCTTAACGTACGAACAATTTATATTTACATATAGAGAAATAAAAAAAATTCTGTCATCAAGTTTGTACAATTTAAATGTCGGATGAAACGAACATCGTAAGCAAAAATAAAAAAAATAAAAAATGGATACGAGAAAGAGATAACCAAGGTGGCGACAATTTTTTCTTAAAAAAAATTCCCCTACTTTTCCCGTAAAAAAAAATTCAAAATCCCTTCGACTCATTCCCACGAAACTTGGGCAACGTAGGGCAGCTTTTGTAACCAAAAGCTCCAGAATTTGTGCACATTGAATATATAAATATGGATTTAAAAAAACACGTAGTGTTGTTTCCTTTTGCACAAGTAATTAGAAATTGAACGATACAATTTCCGAAGGTTGGATATTAAAAAAAATTACGTTCTTTCTTACGGTCCATCATAATTTCCTGACTTCTCCCTGTCTGTCCGCCACTTTGGATAACATCTCTTTCCTCTTTTTTCTCTTTTGACGAGACAAAATAATGATCGAGATCACAATCGTTTGCAATAATTTCTATTAACATCATCGAATGATATTGCGACATTAATTTCGGATTAACAATAAATATCTTCGGCGACACTTGAATTCGTCATCATATTCGGTACAACACTGAGAAAAATTTCATTCGTTACGGTACCTAGAAAAATTCAGTAAAACAGGTATCGTTAAAAAAAAAAAAAACTGTTCGTATATTGTTGAAATAACGAAAAACAAGGTCCGCCTAACCATTTTGCGCTATCGTCGATCCTTTTTTGATAATCGCAACGCAAAATCAGTTTCTTCGGTTTACTCTACTTTTTTAGCCAAACGAGTCTTTGACGTCAATTTATCGTTGCACGAGCGGTAAATTTTCGCAACAGCTACAATAAAAAAAAGAATATGAAAGAACAGTAAAGGATACCAGACTTTCCGGTAACGGCTAAAAAAAAAAAAACTAATTTTCATTTTCTATCTAGAACTATGTTTTTCGATTGTGATAAAAAATGAAAATGGTCAAAGACTCGGCGGTAACCGGAACTAAAAAATTTCTCTCGGTGAAATAATGAAATCCAAATTATACGTTAATCGTGTCGTTTGTCCAAAGGCTCTTTAAAGGCAGCAGGTAATATACGTGTGTGTGTGTGTAAGATTATGGCTGCCCCCCTCCTCCTGCGGCTCGGCCGCTGCTCCCGAAACCCCACGTTGGACACATCCGGTGTGGCACGTGCGCGACCGGAAGTATAGCGCAGCCTGTCGTCACCTCCCTCCCTCCGACCCTCCGACACGTTACACGCGTTATAGTTAGTTAGTCCTGCACGTCCTGCACGTCCTGCGGAGTCGCGATGTCGCAAAGAAGCCGCCGTCGCCGCGTCTTGTGCGATTAATTAATGGGCCAAATCGCCGGCACTCGTTATATTATATATATATAAATGCACAAGTTTTATTTATAGATCAATATTTTAAATACAAATAGTTTTCGTCTTCGTACCTACAGCATATGAAATATTGGTATAATTTAATACCATTTAATTTCATTTTTTACAAACTCGGAGAATAAATATCGTACGAATCGAACTTCAGTTTAGAAACAATTGGCCAAACGGTTTTAGTTATCAATTGTTCCGTACACTGGGCGGCAATTCAGCGCAGAAGTTCTCGTAATTTCATATTACATATACGGTATACTCGTATTTCAAAATTCCAACTATTAATCTTTAATGGTAATCACAATCCGACAATTAATCGCGGTCGTTATATCATACTGTTTATATACAAATAAAACGTTACAACAATTGTTACCTATGTAGATACGAAATGACGGGATACGCGTAATAGTTAAGATATGACGATTTGTTTCATAATCGCGAACCTTTAAGATGGATAATTCTTCAATTTTCCAACTTCCGCAATATCGGACATCGAGTATAACATCTTTGCATAAAAATTCGGATTGCGACTTGCTTTTTTCTCGATTACATTTCCCTGCGTACGATTTCTATTTCTACGTCCATTTCGCAGTGAAATTACGATTTAAACCCGCGAGATACGAAATGTCTGTGCGTGTGTGTGTGCATATGTACGTAGTGTAATACACAAGCGCGTGCTGCAGGCCGGAAAGTTATAATTCAGAACGTTTTTATACTCCGGATGTCTTCTTCCCTTCCTTGCGACCGCTGTAACAACATCCGGAGTGCAGTAGGGAAAGGAACTCTACTGCTATCCTTAGCGGCGCTGCATTATACATACCACAGCTTACAGAGAGCGACGACGATGCAAAAAAAAAAAAAAAGAGCAGTTGAGTTTAGCCAAATCGAGTTGTGACCGCGGCTTATCGTCATCGCACGAGATCCGAAGAGTTGCAATTTTCCCAATCATTTGTAACATCCTTCTCCCGACACACCGCGTTCGTTCCCATTATTTCCGATCGCCGATTACAATCGATAACCGCATCCGCGCTTTTTCAACACAACGATCCAACCGCGAGAATCTTTTCCTCTCTCATCTTTTTCGAAGTAAGAATAACAATATCCTGGGATACAACGTACACCTAAACGTGTGAATCTATCTATTATATCATATATACCCAGGTACGTAATACCTTCACCGCTATCGATACCGCGGCTCTATTGTGTGATTAGGTAATAGGTAGGGTAGGTAGGTAGGTCGGTACATACGTGTTCGTATTGATTTGTGGTAAATTGCAACTTTTATTTTTTATTTTATTTTATTTTCGTTTTTTTTATTCATTTAGTGAAACTTTAACGGATTCTATACTTCCTCGGTTCCGCGCGTATTCCTACAGAGGTATATATGTATAATATTGAGCGCCGAAGTACGTTTTACTACGCGACACTTATCACACGTACACGCATGCGTACATGTGTACTACAAATTTCGTGTCACATGATACGCAATAGCATCGTTGTCGGTATTGAATAACCAAGGGACGCATGCGGGCGTCTTTCGCGATAGGTATAAAATAATAAAATAATATAGGTAAAGCATCAACGTATATAGAAGCGATAAGTTCGACAGAAAAATGGAAATCCGTACCTGGATCGGCGGCAATTTTTCCTATGGGAATCATAATCTCTTCGATTGGTAATTGGATCCCGGTGTCGACCGCATTTCGGAATATATCGACGAGTACACGCCCAACCATTTGCCTGTAACAAAAAACGCAGAAGCGCGTCGTTAGTAAAGAAGAAAAAAAAAAATTCCACGTGACATTTCACTCCTTGTCGCAAACAAAAATCATTCAAACCATGATAACCAAATATTTTATACACCCTGATTAATAATTTACGCGAACGAACCTGCGTCTGAGATATTAATTATATATAAATATATCGTTAGATATTACAACGTGTAAAATTGTAGGTATACATAAATATAACATACGGGTAAATAAATAATAATATCAAAAAAAAAAAAAAAAAAGTCAATTCGCTATAAGAAATTAAATAAAAATAAAACAAACCCTAATACGCAACGGTTGTACGTGTAATAATTATTATATTCACGAGCCGTCGACTCGGCGCAAAGCACCCGCCTAGGGGCGCCGCCCTGGCGGCGGTTTCGAGTACTTTAACCGTACACAAGACCGGAAGTACAAAGTTAAGTATCTCGTCTAACGAACCGGAAGCGGCAAGCTCGTTTAACGGGGAACCCTTCGTACAAACTTCTGTACAGCCTGTACAGCGAGGTAAGTGCTCGAGTTGTATAGAAGAAAAATTTTATATCCTATACGTCGAAACAAAACAATAAACAAAACATACGTGCATACATGGATACGACGTGCAACGATATGAGAATCTTGAAAATTATTTATACATACATTCGCGGTCGCGAATTACAATTATAATAATTTGCAGATATATTTCTATGGCAGAAAAAGGACGATACGAATTATTGTATTACATAATTGTCCAAATATTGCATCATTATTATTGTTAGGCATTACGCGATCTGCAGCAGCTCGTACTTTATCTTATCTTGAATATTATTTGAACAAATTTACTAACGAGGCAAGTACAAGTACGTAGGTAAAAAGCGACACGCGTGTGAAGATTCGTACGAGTTTCAATTTTTTTTTTTTTTTTTTTTTATCTTCACCGCAAATTGATCTTATAATCGACGGTATTAATCTTGCAATTACAGGTTCGATTCGTCCGAATTTTTTCATCCTTCATTACAAAACGATTATTTTTCTAATATCTGAGTTAATACACCGTGTGCAAAAATTACACGTGCACGACAAGGTGGAGAGACAATCGGGATTATCGTGAATCTTTCGATATACAGTTTTGCGCTCGTTCAAATTAAGGTGAGGATCATTGTTTCAACTTGATCGCGAGATATTCGCACAATCGATAAACTCATGAAAACTCATGAAAGCGATGTAGGTACCACCGGTGAGTTGTGATAATTTATTCTTACACGAATAGAAGAATAAAAAAAGCCAAACTGACGAACGATAGCTTGGGTGCGGATTTGCTTTTTTTTTTCTTTACTGTTTCGAATCGCTTTGGGATGATAGAAAATCTTGATCTCTTTCATACGACTAATGATGGAAAAAAAGGTAGCTTTCTTTGTAATATATCATACAAAAATTACCCATTTTTCGCAAACGCTTGCTGTTAAATTTAAAATTAAACAATTACCTTCAGATTTAGCAATTAAATTACTTTTATACAAAAATTCAATTGCAAAACTGAAGTATGTTTAATTTTCATCAACAATAATTGTTTCGAGAAATTAGGCAATTTTTCTTGAAAATGTAAAATATCGTTATGGATATGTATGGATATAATATATATATATGTGTGTACATATAGTTTACTTTTGTGGAAACCGTAACGATATTTTAGATTTTCAAGAAAAATTGCCTAGTTTCTCGAAACAATTATTGTTGATAACAATTAAACATACTTCAGTTTTGCAATTATATATTATATGTATATATATATAGGTATACGGATAGGTATATCGAATTGAGAATTTGCAGATCCCTGCAGAAACGCGTATTATATCGTAACGTTTCAAGACGTTGCGAAATAAATATGGGTCCGCGAGCTTACGTAAAGAATCAATCAAAGTCGCAATTAAAATATTATGAAAAAGCGCATCAACAGCAGCGAACGTGTTTTCGGTTCAAAGTCTGAAACAAGACTGTTTTTACAATAATGTTGGTTGACGCAGCAACCTTGTTCTTTTTAAAGACACAGAGAGTTTAGTACGAACATCTTTTATCTATGACGATCTAGTATAGACTAGATCGTTAAAAAGGGGGTAAGTAACGGGTGATTTCACCCTCTGTAACAATGTGTATATATATGTGTGTATATGTATATAGGTGTATGCATGACGTACGTGCAACCCCCCCCCCCCCCCGCCGTCGTTCGTATGCCTCCCACCGCCGCGACGGCGAGGCATTCTTGCCGCATTAGCCGGCAGAAAATGGTAGGGATAGCGTTCTCCAGAGTCGTTGGCGAACCTCGGTGCCGAGGACAGCGGGGGCGCCGCGGCACGCCCGTCACCGTCCGTCAACGCCCACCGCGGCCGCGCAAGCATGGCCGCCGACGACGACGACGACGACGACGACGACGAGAGTCGAGAGTCGAAAGTCGCCTGCCGATCTCTTTATTCCAGCAACAACGATACCCACCACCCATCTTTACACGCGGACGAGCGAATTCGAATTTGCGATTTTTAATTGCGTACCAAGGAACTTGTATCGCTGAGAGAAATTTTTAGTTCCGGTTACCGCCGAGTCTTTCGACTATTTTCATTTTTTTTATCACAATCGAAAAATATGGTTCCAGATAGAAAATGAAAATTAGTTTTTTTTTTTAGTCGTTACCGGAAAGTCTGGTATCCTTTACTGTTCTTTCGTATTTTTTTTTTTTTTTTAGCTGTTGCGAAAATTTAATGCTCGTGCAACGATAAATTGACGTTAAAGACTTGTTTGGCTAAAAAAGTAGAGTAAACCGAAGAAACTGATTTTGCGTTGCCATTATCAAAAAAGGATCGACGATAGCGCAAAATGGTTAGGCGGACCTTGTTTTTCGTTATTTCAACAATATTCGAACAGTTCTTTTTTAACGATACCTGTTTTACTGAATTTTTCTAGGTACCGTAACGAATGAAATTTTTCTCAGTGTTGTACCGAATATGACGACGGATTCAAGTGTCGCCGAAGATATTTATTGTTAATCCGAAATTAATGCCGCAATTTAATTCGATGATATTATTAGAAATTATTGCAAACGATTGCGATCTTGATCACTATGTTGCTTTTAGTCAATTTTTCTAGTCACTGTGACAAATGAAATTTTTCTCAGTGTACAGAAACGCGTGAATAATTATGGAAAACACGGTGAGGTAATTAAACGCAAGTCTTTTTTTCTTATATTTTTCGTTTTTATAGAGAAACCAATGATCGTAGAGCGGTGAAGGAAAATTATAGAGCAGGATTGTGATCGTCGAAGGGTAGAGGTAAGAAGAAGTCGCGGTACTGATTCGCAAGCATTGAAAAACGATCTTTAAACCAAAAGGGACGAATTTTTTTTTTCTTTTTAGAGTGTTACAGACAATTAAGTCCTCGCCGCAAAAAAAGTATGGTAACTACCCCGTTTTTGACACAAACGAAATGTTTCAAACGCAAAAATTGCAATACTATAATTTAACTTTATCAATGTCGGTATAACATTTCTTAAGTTCCTATCATATATGATCTAATGGAATTTTGAGGAATGAAACGAAATTTCGTATCATAGTTGCAAAATGTTTGTTCGGCATTTGCATACGTTTTTTCCACGGATTTCGGTAACGTTTACGTAAATTTTCTTGAAAACTAAATAACGATAACATTGACGATTCTGAAAAGTATTTAGTATTGTTATTAAAAACGTGGCCAACTATTCAAAAGTGGTTTTATTCTTACAGAGCTCCACTCAAACTAACGCAGAGAACTTCCATTTTTGTAACACTTGAAATTTCGTCTACATTTTGTAGCTTTAGATTCCTGTTATTTGCTTATTATTTTTCCTTATTTATTCTCGTCGCAGTGCAGAAATATCCAACGCAATAAACAGAAATTTTCACTTCGAATTATCCGCGCGCGATTCCAACATTGTAAAATACAATCAGGCTAAAAAAAAAAAAAAGAAAAAAAGGGTGAAAATAAAATTAAATAAACAATATCAATAAGAAGAAAAATCTGCGCGCTGGCGTTATGCGCAAAAGTTGAATTATAATTGCGTCGTATTATCTGTAACGTTATTCGAAATGTATGAAAATATGAATATAGCATCGTTAAACAAAATATATTACACAATTTATTCTCTAAGCATCAAATTCGTTTTACAACGCTACGACGCGAAACGATCGTCGCTTCATTGCAATTTCCATCTTGATCCCAGGCCGATCGGTTTGCCGGAAATGCAGCATCGAGTGTCCTCCGTAGGCATACGATACATGCACCGTACAACGCCGTACATTATCGGGATGCCCGCCATTTTGACGTCATAAACGAATCAAGAAGAATAATCTTGGACGAAACTTATACACGTAAATTACGTTACACAACCTGAGATTCGATCATTGGGTTAAAATTACGCGATTCTCACCGCAGGAGCGAGGAATATTTACAATACGTATGAAACGCGTAACGATATAATAATACGTAGGTAACGATCGAAATTACTCGATACGTATTAAAATTCGTTTTACAAGTTTCATACGTTCGTGAAAATGCCGAAAAATTTTGCGACAAAATTTTCGAATACGAACAAACAAAGAAGACGAATAATTTTCTCTCCTTCTTGACATTTGCAGAATTGTATAAAAATGATATTAAACGATTAGATGTAACATAACTAAAAGTACTCGAAGATCGAGTGTCAAACTCTGTACAAGAGATGCGTGAAAGATCATAAATTTTTAGCAAACTTCCAAGTAACCACCATTTTGTCGACGCTACACGTACTCGATTTTTCAATCATAATAAATTAACACCTCAATCGCGGATGTTCGGTAATGTTTTCTAATGGTTTCCCAGTGTTTGACATTTTTTTTTTTTCAAAATCAAAACTGAAACAAGCTTTCTTTCTACGGAAATTCAACACGTCCGTACGACGAACGTATCGTTCGTTTCTCCCGTCACTTGGGTCGCTAGTCATTGGCACACGAAATCCAATTAGAAAGAAAACTCGTTACAGTTTATATTCCAAAAGAAAATATTATTTAATATATTAACGAACATTACCGTTAACCGATCGTAAATCGGAATCATTCTTCCGTACGCACGAGAAACCGCTCAAAATATTAGAAATATAAGAAATATAAGAAAAAAAAAAAAAATAAATAAAAAACAAACAAAGCAACTATTCGAAAAACCAATCGCGTTCCACGATCTATAACAATGACACACGTAATAACACTCGACAACGATTTGTCAGGTATAATAAATAATCGTCGTGACGTTTTACTCGTCGAATCTCGCGTGGCGCGAAATAAACAGGAATCGGAGAAAGAATGGCAAAGGGACGAAGAAACAGCGCAGCACCCATCGAGGCTCGAGGAGGGGTTTCCTTGGCTTTGTACCTGGCGCCTCCAGGGTTGCATTATATACGATTTCGCGACCCTCGGTTGACCCGAAACGACCGCGTATAATCTCCGACGATGCACCGCATTCAGCGGGTAAGGACCAAGATCGTGCGAAGAAGACCGGAGTAAGAATCCCGCGGGCTAATGTAAATGCAGGTACTGGCGGCGGCTATGGGGAGTGTCGAGTCTTCGCCCCCCCTCGCCCCCCGTCCCGTTTGGTGAAATCGCGCCATGGGAACGACGTTCCGGTTCAACGTTCAGGGGTTCGCGGACACAAAACCTACCATGTTCCTCTCTTTACATATATGTATATATATATATATATGTATATTGGACTGTATCAGGAAAATCGACCGTTTCTTTTTACAAAACTCAAGTCGAAAATATTGTTCGCAATGATGATAAAACGATGCTGCCCAAATTTCGGCTCTTTGTATTAAAATTTAGAGGCGCATCGCGTCATGATCATGTCTACACGTGTTTTTTCTTTTCTACATACGCTTCTACCGGGTACTGTACCTACATGAGGTTATATTCAATATTTCGTCTCCGAAATAATGATAAAGTTTGTTTAAACGTCGATAAATATCGTGTGAAAATTATGAGAAATGTTATTCCAATGGTTTCTCTGAAAAAAAAAAGAAGAAAAAAATCAAGTATCCAAAAACAAAGAAACCTAAAACAGCCCTTCGCACTTCGACGATCCCCTTAACGACAATCGCGCCGATATGATAAACCGTCGCGTTCAAGTATCACGAAAATAAAAGGGGCGGTGTTGAAAATCCGTGAACATGTGACAACGAAATCACAACACGTGTTTGCGCGATCACAATTATCAGGTATACACAAGTCACCGACGATCCTTGTCGCTTCAACGCAGTCGTTTTCATCGGTCCATCCTAAAAAATGTATAATATGATATTTAACGAAGGTGGGAAAGGAGTACATACGATAATCTGTTTAGTTTAATCCTGGAATTATGTGCAAGCGGGATAATGGACCGACGTACGGATGGACGGACGGATAGAGGGACAGAGAGTTTCCAACGTAGCCCAAATAACCCTCATCAGCGAGAGTGAACTCTGGAGAACCTAATCCGGGGTGGTTGTCGATCGGACGTTCAACAATAACCTAACCTACTACCGTAGCTGCTGCTGCCCGCAGGTATATGTAACGTATGTAGCGAAGTCGATATACCTGGACCGGGGGTTTCCCAAGGGTTTTTGACCTCCCTTCCGGGTCGAGCTGCGAGGAGGATCCCGTCCTGCACGGGACCCCGGAATTTCCCCTCGAGGCTTTGCCGCCATGCTCACGATCGGCAGCAGCGAAAGACGGGGTGAAATTGAAGCAGGGAGAGTGGATTTGAAAAATTGACAAGTAAATGAAAAGATAAAAGAAACGGCTAGGGAATAGGGGAGGAGAAAATACTGTACTACGTACCGATTGACGGGGGAGAAGGAGGTAAGGAGAGAAAGAAATGGACGAGGAAGAGAAGATAACGAGAGAAACATGCTGATCGTTGACATCAGCAGCAATCAGTTACGCGGTTTAATTAATGGGGTTCCCTAATTACGCAGCGGTCTTTATTTTTCTTTAAATATAAAACCAATACAAACTACTGTCCGCTTGTAACAAGGATTTCCAAAATTCTCCGAAGCATTTAATTAATGTTAATTACGCAATCTCGAGAAAGATGAAAGCTGTGCGTAAAGAACGAATAACGATCGTTAAAAAAATTATATAATTATAACAAAAATTAAGAGTTACCGATAATTCGGGGCTGCAAAATTTCCCCAATTTTCCAGATCTTCGAGTAACCTCTTTTGCTTCTAAAAATTAAAATGATTAATCCGTCTTTACGAATTAAATTTTGATAACTTTTCCAAGTTTTTATACTTCGCGCGTACATCATAGTTTTTCAATCGAATCTGAATCACGCACTAGGTATACATATTTTGTATTTTTACAAACTACACAATCCGCCAAAATTACAAAATTTTATACGCATCAACGTTTCGTCAAATATCGACTACTCTTCAAGACAAAGCACAAAAATCCCTGAACAATTACCAAGGTTTTCCATGTTTTTCCAGGTAGTCTTCAGGCAATCCCGAAGAAACGAAATCAATGCAAAACTGCATCTTGGGAAGAAAAATACGAGCGCAGCTTTACTCGTGGGAAAAGGGAAAGCCGGGAATTACATCGTACGTCGGTCATCGTCGGTCGGGATGATCCTCGCTCGAATCCCCCCTTCGCGACTGATTTGACAATAGAATACGCTGGGAATGCATTCGGCTATTGTGTGCGACACGTCTAAGCGCATCTATCTACAAGAAGGTTATTCGCACGCGTCACCACAAATCGAGCGAATGCAAAATGACGTTGGTATTTTATACCCTCAATCCAACCCCCTCGATTGAACTTCACCTTCGGCTTTCGGATATATATTTATTTATATATATATATATATATATATGACGTAACACTGCTTAAAATTAGCTGTGCAAGAAGTCGCTTTATCTATAATAAGCACTGCAAATTAGGCGAAAATAATGTAAGATACAAGGTATAATCATGTTCGTTATACACGATGAAACACTTTGTCGATCGATGAGTAGTTATTTCACAAATTTTTAAGTTTCCACCAAGAGTCGAACGTCGATTTGAAAATTGAATACAAGATATGATCGACGTAATGTCTGACGAACAACGTTTACACACAAAGTGAAAAACAAAAAAAAAAAAATGCGAATTTGCAACATTGCGTAAAGTTGAATTCAAACACGCAGATTTGACATTGTATAATTTTAAACTCTTTACCGATAACAAGAAACCATAAAAAGTATTAAAAAGTTGCGTATATGTATAATCATTTTTATATTGATCTCTCCCGTATTTAACGAATGTTTCTATACATACATATATATATATATATATATATATATATATATATATCCTGTTACGTTGTATACGCATCGCAGAATTATAATAACGTGCCGCAAGTGATTGAAAGGATAATTGAAATTATGTGAAAAAAGCGTGAAACGCGCACCGTCCATTCGACACATGCCAAGCCTGAAAAATGCATATTTCATATGCGTACAGTGGCGTTAAATATTAATTAATATACACAGTCGCACATAAACGTCATCTTAAATCTATAACGAGGCGTCTGGGCGACTAAATCGTTACTAAAAAAGTTCACATTTAGAAATTTCAAGCTTTCAAATGATCACAGCTTTGTTGTCACGCGTATATGTATATACATTGTAAAAGTGTAAGTGATCCCCCTCGATACAAACGTAAATAATACACGGCTTCAGCAGCTAATACAGATATGACACGAAAAATTATACGATTCTCTTCTTATTTTCCCTCTATCCTTCGTACTCGTATCTTTTTTCTTTTTCCTTCCTACTTCGACCAACATTTACGATTCGTTAAATGATCGTAAACGTCATTGTACACAGTTTACCGCTCACCGATGCAGGTATACCTAAAAAAAAAACATACGTGCACCTCAATGCATGACGGGCGCTTCGTGTAAGTGGATTTTCCGTACATTTTGACACAAAAAGTCAGTCAAGATATGTCCGCAGAACCCAAATACCAAAAATTATCGAGTAACTTTTACCCTCGTGAAATTTCCTTTATGACTTGTTAAAAAAAATCCCCACAAATACTCAGTTTGCGCTTTTCGATTAGAAATACCGACGCACGTGATACTTGAACATTTATACAACACTCGCAGAGACACTCTATTTTCTTTACACAAATTTGTATCAGAATCAAATCGTTTTTCAAACTAATTTTGTATGATTCGCATAAAAGTTGTTCTTTAATTGATATTTTCCAACACCGTGATGCAGTAACAAGGGTATTGTGCTATCAGACCAATTTTTCCAACGAATCGTATCGCATGAAAAATATTTCCCATCAAGTTTCTTTAACAAGAATTTCAATTCGCATCGAGCACGGCACGTACCAATAAATCGTCCTACACTTGGTTTGAGCGTAAAATTCGGCAAAATTTGGCGAGAAAAATGAAAGCAAAAATGCAAAAAGATTTGTGTGTGTGTGTTTGTGTGAAAATGAAGAACGAAAAAAAAAAAAAAAACAACGAACAAACTTTTAACCGCGTTACCTTTGACGTCCTGCATGGTGATGGTGGGAAGGGTTATAATTCGCGGAATGCAACGTACAACATATACTTATATAGTAAACTCGGCATTTGGTGCCTGTTTGCCGGTAGTGGGATTATACAGTAACGTCTCTATACCATTAATAGGTATAAGGGACTCCGCAGGGAGAGATCAAGAAGGAATGTTGTTGTTGTTGTTGTTGATGTTATGCCGGGATAGAAGAAGGCGGCGGCTGAACCGCGAGCGGGGGGGGAGAGGAGGAGGAAGGTGAAGCATGCACGAGTCAATGCACCGCAGGGGAATGCAACGACGCTGTTGATGCTGATGCTGATGCTGCTGCTGCTGCTGCATCGCCATGCAGCGCCGCGACGCGCCAAAGCTAACCTCTCGTCGACACGCTATATATATATATATATACATACACACGTATAACAGCGTCAAAGTGCATTCCCTAACTCGCTCTCTCTCTCTCTCTCTCTCTCTCCCTCTCTCCAGTCAACGCGCGCAACACGTATATACGACACACTCGCAGCATGAAGTGGCGGTATATTAGTGAGATGACGTTGCCCGCGCTGTACGGGGGTTGTATAAGTATAAAACATGGAATTGCTATTGCGATTCCGAATCGGTTTATACGACGAATGTGCGCAATGATTCTTGGAATTAAAAAAATTGATCAATCATTACCGAAAGCCTTCATGTTCGATTCGTACTGGTTATATAATCGTCGATAGCTAATTGGTGAATGTATTTTCAATGCAAGTGCAGGTTTCGCGTCGGTTCGTTCATTTCAGTCTTTCGTTATTGCACGAAAAGAGTGAAACTTGAAAATGAACCGCGCATGCGCGAGTTTTATCGGCCAGCGACGCGGTTGACGCAAATTTTCGAGGTTAGAATCTCAAATAATTGAGGCAGTGACTCGAAAAGGTTTGGGAAGCATTTTTTATCGGGTCGAAATTTAACGTTTATGCTTTTTGAAAATTCAAACGTCGGCCCCCCGCGTCGCAGACAAGAATATCGCCGCGGGGAAATTTGGCCGACCAATGAGATTTAATTATTTGGCGCATGCGCGGTTGATTTTCAAGTTTCAAGAGATCGTCCCGGTACGTATCGCAATTTCGAACAAGCGCGAAAGTACGTACTTTGTTACTATTTTACAAACACAGCGTCGCCTCGGTCTGTAATCCGAGTCGTGAGCGTATCAGCAAAATACCCCCGCATGCCGTATTATATAGTTCGCATGGACGACGGGGAACGGACTTATAACGAACGGGCAGGCGAGCAGGTGCGCGTAAATTCGTCGACCGCTTTTCCCCTCGCCGTGCAGGCGGCCAGAGAGAGGGAGGGAGCAGGGTGATTGTACACCCTGGCGTGTATTCGTTATATATAAATGGAACGCGCGACGTCTCTCCGGTGTCGACACAAAGAGCAGAAAATCCCCTCGTGGTTTTACCGTGCGGCGGCATGGGAGAGAAAACTGTCGAAATGAAAAAAAGGGGAAATGGAAGGAAGGAAAGAAAGAGAGAGAGAGAGAAGAGACGCGACACTTGGCATGAATTATTCGAAAAGGTTGTGTATTTTTGAAAATATCCTCATCCTTCACTCGATAATATACATAACATCATTATATATGCATAAAATAAAGAAATTATAATTGTTTTTTATTTTTGAAAGAATTCGTTAATATCGCGCAATGGCTTGCCACAAATGATTCGATTTAACGTGATTTATCTCAATATTATACATATATTATTTATACAACGTAGTAAAAAAACAAAGAAATTTTCATCATTTTCTCGACAGTCAGTACAATATATACAACAGTGTCTTTATAATTGTATACGTTTGCTCCGAGATTTTAGAAAACTGCGAAATTACCCTCGTTAATCGAAAGTGTCTCATCCCCCTTCCCCAATTTTCCCAAAACCGTTACGAATTCAAATTTTCATAAACAATCGTCGCAGTTCAAGCTGCTTGTACGAATATACACTTACACCGTAAAATCACTCGAAAAGAACCACCGTCAAAAATTTTCTAGTTAGCCTAAAATCCAACCGACGATGTATATGCGACGATATTCATACACGTATGTGTTCAACGAGTCTCTCCGAGGTGCGGTAGTCAAAGCTTAAATTTTTCTCCCGCCATTAGCATAAATCGTTGCAGGGTCAATCATTTTTTCCCACTTCGGATCAGTCGCAATATAACACATGCATATACCGGGAGAATCTCTTGAAACTTGAAAATCAACCGCGCACGCGCCAAACAATTAAATCTCATTTGTCGGCGAAATCTTCCCGCAGCGATATTCTTGTCTGCGACGCAGGCGGGCCAACCTACGCAAAATGTCTACGTTTGAATTTTCAAACGGCGTAAGCGTTAAATTCCGACCGTTCTTCGAAGAATCGACTTTCCGACCCGATAACAAACGCTTCCCAAGTCTTTCCGAGTCACTGCCTCAATTATTTGACATTCTAACCTCGAAAATTCGCATCGACGACATCGCCGCCAGAAACAGTTTGACAGCTGAAAATTCGGGATGGCCAGCCTGCACGAACGTCCGACAAAACTCGCGCATGCGCAGTTTACTTTCAAATTTCAGGTAGGAAACACGTACCCACGCGATCGGCAACGAGGAGCACAAACAGTACGGAGAGAGTTGCGTGTACTACGCGATTCCGTATCGCGAGTTTGGCTGTTTCGTGGGAAGGATGGATGGATGCAGGAAGGAAGGAAGGAAGGAAGGAAGGGCGGGAGGGAGGGTGGGAGGGGGGTACGACGGCGTGTACGCGAGTAAGTTATAGTATGCAGAGCCAGCGCGGATGCCATGGCCACGACGAGTGGCGTCGACGAGGCGATTCCCGGGGAAGGGGTGGGAGGTAGAGGGGATGATGAAACGCGCCTGCGCGTCGCACGGAGTCGCCTACGTCGCGTACGTTCCGTCGGTCCTTTGGCGTCGCGGCGGCGTTGGTGAATGAAGACCCCCACCACGACGCCACCGTCGTCACTACGCCCGCACGCCACACCGCAAAATACCTCGTGGCGAGCCGGGCGAAGCACAACGCTTTCCGCAAGACCGACTATCCTTCCTCCATCCCTCTCCCGCCCCCGCTCTCCATCGCTACTCCGATACTCGCGAAATTTAACGTCTCTGGAGCCTTTTTGCCTGCGGAAAATATATTTATATATATCCACCTTTCTCTGTCCGTTTCTCTCCCTCTTTCTCGCGACGTTTCAATTCGTCTGTTGCAGCCACGGGAAGTCGAAGATGGGGTTACGAGACAAAGCCACGCGGATACGATTGTAAAATTAATTTACTTTTCAACGATCGCCTAATATTGCGGTATGTAGGGTTACGATTGCACGATGATGCGCAAGCTCTTCCGTATTTCGACATACGTATTAGGTACACACCTACGTCACAATCATCCGTCACGAGGAGAGATAATTTTCATCGCTTCTAGTAAATTACGCAACAATTTTTATTCATTTATTTTTTATCTCACGTACACATCGGTGTAGTAGCCCGGTGCCTATTAATATACCACGTTATATATATCATGGGACAGTTACATCATGCGACACGTGTAACGAGATTCAAAGCTACCTGAAATAATACTAACGAAGTAGTAAAGGAAAGGAAAATCGAATTAAAAGAAATATAAAAAAAATTTCAATACTACGAAGGTGAGAGAATTTCTTTCAGAAATTTGTGAGTAATGATAATTTCTCGCAGCGTTGCAGTGACGTACGGTCCATAGCGGTCCGCTCGATTTCGTTCTAGCAATAGGAAAAACTGTGCACAAGGTAGTGGCGGCGACGTGTACGGGGTGGAGTGGGGTCGTCGCATGAGGGAAAATGTCGTATTGATTCGTACGAACGGACGAAGAGACCCAACAAAACTGCATACAACGACGCTACGCGGCCCCCACCCTCTTACTCTCTCTCTCTCTCTCTGTCCTTTCATCTCACTCCCTCTCTCTCTCCCTCCGTCTCCATCGACGACCGGTGCATCCCCAGCCATTGGGGTGGGTCAGGGACACGGAGAGTTCGCCGAACCGACCATGCGTACAACACACAACGTTGTCGCTGGTACAGCAACGCCAGCCAGCCAGCTTGCCTTTCTCTCCCTATTCTCATCATATATACACTTGCGCATGTACACGTGCACATAAACGTTACGTGTATAACTTTATCGTTGTCCCACCCTTGCTCCTTCCCCCATTTTTCATCTGAAATAAGTTTACCCTGCGATATATCAAGGTTGTAAAAGGAAAAAAAAAAAAAAAACCCACTTAGTACGCGACAAGTTCAGCTCAAGTAAATTAAAGTGGTTTGGAAAGTGAGGTGAAAAAACAAAAAAGAAACGAGAAAAAAGATGAGCTTACTGCAGAAAATCTATGCACCCGCAATTGCAAATCATCACCGACTCACGGTATTCGGTAAAATGACGAAATACTAATAGGACGTGAAAAGTTTTAAAAATGCAGGATGTCGTATGACAAGGGAAGAAAATTGGCGATTGCAAAGAATGTGATGTTTGCGCTGTCGCAAGTTTGTTTGTTTTTTTTTTTTTTTTTTTATAAAAAGCGATGGGACGGGACTGGTCAGTGTCTTTACCCAAGGAACGAAATTGCATACCACGCGTTTGCAAATCGTATCTTTTTACAACACTCAAGACAATCGTGACAGAATTACCTGGCAATAACTTCGAATACGTATCTCGCAGTTTCGCTCAAGCGTGTGCACGTTGCTTGTACAACATACGTGCTGTACGACCGACGTCGTATAACATCGTACGCCATGCGTGATACATTAAAAAACAGATATCCCAACACAACCATTAGATTATACAAATATATAACAACGAATGCGCAGCGGTGTGTTATACGTCCGTTACGTCTCGGTATAAAACAATATTATTATTATTATTATCATTACTATTATGATTGATATTGTACGTGTATGTCGTAAGCGTGCAATGTAAAAGCAAAACGTGCCCCGAAGAATTGCAGCAAAAGCATGAAAAGCGGCAGCAGCAGCAGCAACAACAAAAACAACAACGACGACGACGACGACAACAACAGCAGTAGCAGCAGCAACAGCAGCAGCAGCGGACCAGGATCGTCGGTACTACGCGACTTTGGCGCGACCGACGAGAACCGCATTCCCGGCCGTGACCTTCGTGAGGACATCGCCACCGCCTCTCCCCTCTCGCGCCCTTCCCTTCCCCGCGACCCCCGCGCCGTTCGCGGAGCAGTTTCCCCAGCCCCACGGACCTCCGCCCCAATCCCCCCACACATCGCGGTGTTCCCGCCGCCCGGCACGATCCCCGAGCCGGGGTATAACAACAGCGCGAACTGGTCGTCCCGTCGTCAACCACGTGACCCGGTCTGCCCGCGACGTGCTGCCGCTGCCGCTGCCGCTGCCGCAGTTAGCGTGTGGAATCTGTCGTCGTGCCGTATCGTGTATAGTCGCCTCCGCTCCCCCCTCGTCACCCGACGCAGGCGACGACGACGACGACGAGGGGAATATGATCTCGGCCTTGTCACCGTGCACCCTGCCTGCCTGACTGTCTGTCCGTCCGCCTGCATTGACTGACCGCAAACTACCTACAACTACAACTCCCGCGTAAGCGTTGTCTGTCTGTCTTTCACACCTTCCGAAGGCACGCGGAGGGAGCTTTTGCACACATAGTTTATTTGCATAAACGACGAATGCGCGAGTGACGAGGATTTTCGGGAATTTCAACTCTTGGATGATCATCGATTTGCCGGCAGGATAATTAACCGTCATTTATATTACCGCTGTTCACATTTCTTCCGTCTATTATGTCGCATCTACAGAGGTCGAGTGATTTATTTCCAGGGCAATGTATCTATGAGTCGTAAAAACAGGTTGTCTGGAGACAGATTTCTTTTGCGAATGTACGTTTCGCAAACTTTCAACATGTACGACGTTCGAAGGGCACGTCTCGAAAAAACAAAGGAAGAAAAAAAATGCATAAGGATAACGTAAAAGATGAAGAAAAAAAACTGCACGTATGTCAAAATTGTACATTACACATATCTACGTGTGTACATAAAGGCATAGTGACAATGACCGTTACCTACTTGCAGTTTTCGCACAATATATTGTACCTGCAGTATATACATATATATACACACACACAGCTACTTATCGACGGTTCTTTGTAAGCGCCTTACAATTAGTGCAAAGCTGGCACGCTCGCAACTACTAATTCAGCCCGCTAAACAGGCACGGTATAGGTACTTAGGTGTATATTATACGCCGCGGTATACGCACCAAAAAAGTCCGAAGGGTAGGCGCTAATTATTCGACCCGAGAGTGGATCGGTAGGTTCTACGCGCTGCACTTAAGAGCTCACATATACAATCCGTATCCGCAACAAGACTCTTTCTTTTCTTTTCTTTTCTTTTCCTTCCTTTCTTTCCTCCCGCTGACTATCCACCAGAAAGGTATACACACGTCTCTAAGCAACGAAACTGGAGCATCGATACGAAACTGCGGTAGGTATATAAATTAAGATGCAATACTTCAAACGTAAACACACGTTGGAGAAACAACATATGAATACGAATTACACATATCTACCCCTGCTGCAGTGAAGTATGACAATTTTTTTTTTTTTTTTTTTTCAACCCTGTGACAACGCCACAACAACCCACGTATATTTGGCCAAAAATTTGCGATGCTGTTCGGCGCAGTGCAGCCAACTAATTTCGGAACACCTTGTACACGCGATACGCGTACGTGTATGTATATATACATACAAATATATATATATATACATAGGTACGCGCATATGTAACATACGGTAAAGCTAAGGATGCGTCGCGCACACATGGCGGAGCGGAGTCGACGCGTGTATGGATGGATGTCCGCGTCGGCCGACCGAGCCTATACACATAATAAATATATGTATGCATAGCTACGAACACGAGCGCATAGCTGCACCGATCGGCCGCTGACCCCGTTGCCGTCTTTCTCACTTTAACCTCGCGTAACCTCTGCCTGACGACGACGACGACGACGGCGAGAAAGACGCAAGATCAAACAACGAGGAATTATGAATGACTCTTTCTCTTTCTCTGTCTCCTCTTCGTCTTTATCTCTTCGCTTCCACCGTGCCCCAAACAGTGACTCTTTGGGACTCACTCGTTCGCCTGCCGCGTTCTTCGCTATCACGCACGAGCTCTCCTCTTTTCCCTCAAATATTTACACAACGCGTAATAACGAAATAATTTAAAAAAATAAATTAAAAAAAAAAAAAAACCAACAATTCGTATTATTTAAATGTTTTGATAAACTTCGCGACAGATTGCTGTTTGTAGTAATATGATAAGTAACTGTAACGCGCAAGTGTACCTCGATTATCAATCATCGATCGAAACCCTCGTATTTGATCGATTTCAGCAGACAGTGTTCAGAAAGTTATCTTTTCAACGAGTCAAGAACTACGTACCGAGACGAGAGCCTACGATTTTCTTAACATGATACCTAAAGCGGTAAAAAAGCAACTCGTGTTATTTTTTTTCTTTTAGATGCCCAATTCCTCTACTCGATTATCTTCAAGTAGGAACTTTGAATACTCGACGACCATCCTGACTGTAGAACATCCATCCATCCATCCATCCATCCATTCATTCATTCATCAATCTACCCGTCCGAGACAATACAAGTAATACTTCCCCCACTGGTGTACGATTAGTTATAAGTTATATGAAGTAAAAGGATCGGTTACTTGAAAAAAACAAAAAAAAACCCGATTTGTATTTTCTACCGTTGACGATAACGCAGCGCCTCAAGAGCTTGCAAAGAAAATCGATCCGTTTCGTTAATTTATAAACGTTGTTCCCGTGCGGTTAGGGTTCAGATAAAAAAAAATGAAATATAAATAACACGACAATTAACAGCTCGCGTCAATGTTGCTGGCGGTATAAAAAGTAACCGGATCGAAGTCGATCATGGATATATGGATTTTCTCCACCGTTACAAACGTAACCCGCATCCTGAATTATTCGACTGATAGAATTCTCACATTCCTGATTCGATCCTACATTGTTGATCGACCTGCACGTCGATGTCTATCCTCGGACATACTTCGATCAGCCCAATGAACTAGTTTCCCGCACCCTTACAACATACAAAATACAGGTATACTCGTAATATGTAAAACAGTATGTTGTCCTTAAAAACTAAATACAAATATTTTCTCCAACTTCGTTTCGTGCGTACAGAGGTAATGGTAGAGGTAACGTCACCGCCGACGATAATAACAATAACGATAACGATAACGCCACTGACCTCCGAGGGATTCGAAAAATCTCCTCACTGGATAGGTGATACAAACGTGCGGTATGTGTGGCATAAATGGTCGGTGCACCGTGTCGGCGAGCCGGTGGTTACTACGCACCCAACGACTGCTGCAGTCGGTAGGTAGGTAGGTAGGTAGGTACACGGTGGTGTTGTTTACTGTCTGGAGAAAACGAGGAATTTCTATACGCGGTCAGACGACGACGAAGGACGGTGAAGACGGCGCGGGAAAGAAAATCATGATAAAAGAGAAATAACGGTACCAAAATAAAAGAATATTAACGAAACAAGACGGACGAAAAAGAAAACCGGAAAAAAAAATCCCTGCTTTTTCTCAAATTTCCCAGTTAAAAATATATGTGATTACAAGTGAGAAAAAAAAAGAAGAAAACTTAATTACCAACGCAGCAGCGCGTAATAAGCGGTGCATTTGGATTTTTCTCAATGTATCGTCACTGCGACGTGCGAACGAAAGATAGAAGAAATAGATAGAAATAAGGGGCGGGAGAGGGAGGGGGAGGGAAGGGGAAAAAAACCACTCGGAATTCGAAACCGCGATAGTACGCACATGGTTGTACGTACCTGTTACGACAATTAATCCGCAATATCATATTTGCACATCGCCGTTACTACAGAAAAAACCGCAACACGCATCGGACGCACGTGCGTCCACACACGACATCGAACATCACCCCCTCTCCCACGTCATCCTCGTCGTCGTCGTCGTCATGGCAATAGTAATAGTTATAACACGGCTGACGAGGAGACGATAAGACGACGCGTACGTCAACAAGGAGGCATCGACCGTGCCTGCATGCGTGCACTAGAGTGTATAAAGATATTACGTGCAGCGTGTTACCGTGTAAAACACCGTATAATATTTTATACATTTGTACCTTCTGTACGTATAAAGATAGATAAGATTCGACGCGTCCAATAAATATACATATATATATATATATATATAAAAATGTTAATGCGATCGTCCAGAACAACAAGACGAGGAGGGGTAGAAAATTAGGTGGAAAAGGAAGAGGAGGATGAGAAAAGAAAAGAATGAATAAAGGAGGGTGGGGGTGGGTGGAGGATATAGCGGCGTTAGCTCCTCCGACTTAGTTAAATTCTCATGCATTCCGCCTTGTCATGGCGTCGGCGGTCCGCTCTCTCTCTCTCTCTCTCTCTCTCTCACTACGTCTGCTGCTGCTGCTCCTAGTAGTAGTGGTAGTAGTAGTAGTAGTGCAGTATCAGAGGCTGTATCACCGTACGCGAAGAGAGCGGCAACAACAACAGCAGCAGCAGCAGCAGCAGCAGCAGCAGCAGCACCACCACCGCCGCCCACTGCACTAAATGCTGCTCGAGAGAAGTAAAATAAAAAAAAAAAAAAATATATATATATGGAACGGAGAAGAGAGGAGAGGAGGCCCCGCCGCGCTGTACCCGGTGTAAACAGAGCCACTGCAGCTCGCCGCCGCGCCGGGGCCGCCAGACGTCGTCGACGCACGTGACCCACACCAGGGACCCTTTTACGAATGCATACGGATAAACCGCGAATGAGACGCGTGCGAATCGCGAAGGATGATGAAAAAGAAGACGAGGTATAATAAAAGGTATACGGGTATGCACGCGCACGCGTATCTACGTATTAATAAACACACCGTATATTAAACCCGTAATAAATCTGTATAAATCATTTGCTCCTCGTCGATGATGCTACACATTCTAGTCGGTGCCGGACACATACACGCATACATGCACACGTACAAGATACGCAGGGTGGCTCTCTCTCTCTCTCTCTCTGCAGTAAAACCGTTCGCGATTTTCCACCGCATTCTTACATCCATATAATGTATAGTATGTATAATATATCTGTATAATACGCGTAATTTACACACATGCAGACCCTACTCCTCTTCCAATCACATTATGTACAGTGACCTCGAGTGACGCGCGTATACAAACATACGGATATGCATATACGTGTATATAACACATCTGTATGCATAAAATATATATATATATATATATATATATATACACACACACATGTATATGCGTACACAAGTTCTCACGTATATAACGTACTACAAGGAAGTCGTAAAACACTGTCGACGTCGTCGGTTGGTTGGCTGGTCGGTCGGTCGGTTTGCAGTGACGTACTTGCGAGAAGACGCCCATGTTATACCAATGCGCAGGTAATACGCGTGAATACTCGCGGAGGGGGTAAGGAGGAGGAGGAGGAGGGGCAGAGGGGCGGGGGTGGGGATCAGATGTACCGCCAAGAGAGCCAACCTGTCCGTTACACTTACAATTATTTAATTACGACGCACCACACGTGTGTGATTTATTGTTATATACATCACCTGCCTCCCCCCCGTTATCACATGTAACGTTTGTATATTCGCAAGTAATAATAATAACATCATCATCGTCGTCGTCGTCGGATGGACAAAGAATTGGACCGTCGATCGCACGCCACGCACGGTTATACCTGCATCATTTAACTCCAACTAGTCTTGGCGTTTACCTAACCTACAGGTAGACGTCGGTTTCCAATTCCCTCCCGGTCTTGGGTCTCCGGTTCCCTTCGTAGCTCGCCTCGAAGGGCCAACCGACATCATCACCACCAGCAGCAGCAGCAGCAGCAGCAGCAGCAACGACGAGTCGGCGAGGCGGTTGCGTGCACGCGTCGGCGGCGAGGAGCTCGCGTTATGTTTGCACATCCGCGGGAGCGATGAACTTAAAGTCTCGGAGAGTTCTTCGCCGACGCCGCCTCCTTATTCTATACCTACTCCAGGGCGGCGCCGCAGTCGCCGACGCCGTCGTTACTGGCTACGTTCACGTACGATCCAATTACTGTAATTGTTCGGGGTTGGTATTTTCTTTTCTTTTTTTTTTACCCCCCTTTTTTTGATACACTAGTATCAGACTCCACGCGACCCTCGATTAAAGAGAAAAGAATAACACGAGTAATAACAATGAAATAATTACTCGTCAATTTTCATCCCACTTACAGTTACACAATTAAGAGATATTTCGGCACAGAAAATGTAATATTAGTCAATGAAACGATTACACCTAGATGTAAGAGGGTATACCGACATTGTCTCCAAATAAATTACACATTGTACGCGTGTATGTATGCAATAGATTTTTCATTCAATCTATCCAATGAAAATTGTACGGGACTTTAGATTCTTCGAAAACCCGAAGTATCGTTTTCGCGAAAAACATAAAAATTAAGGGAAATTTTGCAGCAAAGAAAGATACAAAGAGAATAAAAGACAAAAATTGCAGAAAGAGAAGAAAAAAAAAAAATTGCATCGGTACGCGGTAACTAGATAGAGATATATAGATAGGTAGGTAGGTAGGCAAGTACCGTTAAGCGACGAGGTGTACAAGTACCGCAAACTCAAAGTCATATGTTTAAAATCTCTCCCTCTCCCCTTATTATTATGATTAAACCCGACGTAACTGAGCGTGAAAAAATTCCCCGTAACTATTTATACATATTTATATATTACACAAGTATAAAATATCCGCACGTTGTGAAACTCGATTTCAATCGTCTCTGAATTTATTTTCCCGTATATGTCCATTTCTTTTGCCCCCCCCCCCCCATACCTATATAATAAATATACGCGTGTTGCACATTTTGTGCCGAAGAAGAAAAAATGGCCATAACGCGAGGGGGGTGGATGAGCGTTGAACCCGGCGGAAAAATTAAAAATCTTCCGTTTATAGTTTTTAACCTTTTGTTTCTTGTCTCGTGTATACGCATATTAATATCTTGCCAAGTTGAGAAACCCTGACAACAGCAGCAGCAGCGAGCGAGAGAGAGGGAGAGAGAGAGAGTTAGGCGACCCCCGGTATAGTAGGTAGAAGAAGAAGAAGAAGAAGAAGAAGAAGAAGAAGAAGAAGAAGAAGAGGAAGATACGGAGCCAGCGTAGGCGCGTCAATGCACGCGAGACGACGACTCACGCTGTGAGAAATATATGAATGCACCATCGAAATTCCATTCATAGGCGTGTGTATCACGTGGATCACACACACGCGTGCACATACATTTTATAGTCCAGTGTGTCGGAGGGATTGATAGTTACGTAACGTCTTCCTTGATCAGAGACTATACACAATTAACCGCATTAAGTAATATCGAACGAATAATTCAAACGATTTATGAAAATAGGAAAAAAATATAGAAAACATTCAGACGAACACGATCCCGTTATCGATCGATCGTACACACCGTGTTACAGGTACAGAAACCCAACCAAGCATTCCCAGTTGAATTTATATCACGCTGTTTGAAATATAAGTAATATAATCGCGCGCGCGTGCGCGATCGAGCAGAGAATGAGTGTGTGTGCGTGTGTAGCGAGCAGCGAATGAGCGTGTACGTACCACGTGGCGATGAAGCAGCAGCAGCAGCAGCAGCAGCATCTGAATCAATGATGAGCTGCGCTTTACGGTGGCGGCAGCAGCGGCGATGACGTTAGTCTTCCCGATTAAATCGAGCAAACAAACAATGATTCGGAAATTGTTTACCATCTTATCTATCACTGTACGACGAAATCGCGCGGTTGTAGTCACGACGGTAGTCGAGAGTTTGTTATTTCGGCATCGCCGATGAGAATTTAGAACGTCGTACGCTCAAAGTTCAACATCTTCACTGTATTTTATAAATGCACGTCCGTGTACGTAATATTATATCAATGCAATGGCAGTGTGCAATCGTTTGGATTTTAATTAAAAGAAGATTAATTTTTATTTTTCTTTTTTATTTACTTCATCTCTCGTGCCAATTATTTTCTTCTTTCCTTCTTTTTTTTTTTTTTTTTGACAGTCAATCCCAGATCATCATTTTCATCACCTGTGAAGAGTGTTACACGATACATATATATATATTATATATTGTATGTTATATAATATTCAGCAACGCACACGCGCACGTCATCAAACAATCACAAACGACGAACGATGCACACTAAAAAAAAAACACTTCTTCGTACGATACAAATTATTTCGTCGTACGTAGATACGTGTACACACATTGTTTCCCGCGCACACGCCTTTCTCTCCTTCTTCCGATACCTGTCGGCTGTTTAATAACGCGTGATTTGTATTATCAATGGTCGAAATGCCTCTACCGACATATCTAGTCGCGTTATACACGAATAACATTTCGCCGATTGTTCGGAACGCGGCGTCCCGAGCATACGGTTAGTCGATCCTTTAGGCTGACTACGCCAAAGCAGAGAGTAAGATGGGTGGGACTGAGTAGGAAGGAAGGAAGAGAGAGAGAGAGAGAGGGAAAGAACGGCGTCGTGCGTTAGTGCCGGGTACACACACGGAGGGTGGATGGCGGAATGGCGGGAGGAAAAAGTCGCGTGGTAGGAGTGGAAACGGATCGCGAGAAGAAGTAAGAGGGAGAAGGAGGAGGAGGAGTGAAACGAGTACAAGTAGGAGAGAACAAAACGAACCAGGACACGTGTGCGGAGCGCTTCCTGCCGTAGACCGGAAGTGGCGTGCGTACACCACCACCGTCACCAGCCGCTGGCTCGGAGGGTGAACGCGCTCGCTGACTTTTCCCTCTTTATCTCTCTCTTTCTCTCCCTCTCTCTCTCTCTCTCTCTCTCTCTGTGCCTCTCTTCGAATGAACGAAGCTGCTGTGTTAAAGCTATGTGTCTTCTTATTTTTTTCCCCTTTCCCGATCTTATTCTGCTTTCGTCGATCTTGTTTTGCACTTTTTTATACGTGCACAAAGTTTCGCCATTGATGCTCGCGTTCCCCTCTGTCTCTCTCTCTTTCTTTCTCTCTCAGAGATGAAATCACGTCTCCGGTTCTCGGCAAAAGAGAGGAAAAAATTATCAAAGATAAATCCTTCGTGGAGTAACTTGAAAAAAAAAAAAAAAAGAAAAGGTGAACCAGGAAGGGGACGAACTTGTTGCCGTGTACAGTCTTGTACCAGAATCTCAACACTTGCAGGAGGAGCAACTTGTTTCGGACCGTTACGACGACGGTCAACTCGGATTCCTTTATCAAATTCTATTCGCTACAATTGTTATTCGTCCTCGAGGAAAGGATGTAAACACACGCGCAAACACAATATGTAAGTCCGTTCGTTGGATTAGGTCGGTATGTATATCACGGTTGTTTAGTATAAACATATATATATATATATATGTATATATATTTTTTTTGTTTCTTAAACTCCCCCAACCCGCCTTCTACGTCATCGTTCGTCGTTCAGGGTAAACAAGGAAAACGATGAAAAATAAGAAACACTAACGTGACATTTAGAGTAGGGAATTATTTATATACACAAGTAAAAATCAACGACAAAGATGGAAAGCTTGGTCGGCACTTTTTTTTTGTTTCGTTTCTTTTTTTTTTTTTTACGCACGTTGATCGTAGATTTTATTTTTACGTAACGCGTCTCATTCCCGAACTACTATCAATCCCACCGTTCGTGTAAATTTTCACCATAGTCACGATTTCGAACAGATAAATAATTATTATTAAGCATTAAGGTTGTTCTACTTTTTCTTGCTACTTGTAAACCGTGCAAGCGTATTTATAACCGGATCAGCGGTAATCATTAATCGTTCGTTGATCGATGGCTCTCGAAAAACACAGAGTGAGGTGGGAGAAACTTTTGAAAAAGTAACGGAAACAGAGGGGATAAGAAAAAGAAAAAAAAGAAAAAAAAAAGAAGGAACGGCTGGCGTTGCCGGTGGTGTTGAAAGTAGCCTCCTGGAACGCGCTTGAACTTCCGGCTCTCCTTCCGGCAGCTTCGCTCGTGTACCGCTACGATGGTGGCGTTCGTCGACGTCATCGTCGTCGACCCACGTGTTTCACACATTCGTCGATATTACTTGCAACTCTCTCTTGGTTTCGCACTTTAAATCGATCACTTGTCGTTTACTTTCTCTCTCTCTCTCTCTCTCTCTCTCTCCTCGCACATTCTTTCTCCGTTTCCTCGGATAAGCGACAAAACGCAAGGTCCATTATCCCGGGGTAACATCCGTCAGGCATCGTTTTAACGAAGAAAACTAACATTCGTGATCCCCAGCGTAAAATAACCAAGGATAAAAGTTCGTTCGGTTCAATGTCTCATATCTATAGAACCGTTTGACGCACGCAAATTTTCGAGTCGATTGACGGAAGCGCAGCTTGCCTGCCTGCCTGCCTGCCTGCCTGCCTGCCTGCCTGCCATCGTTTTACATCGTATGTAGCTCGCGTATGTTGCGAGGAAGGCGCTCACTGGACGGAACACAAAACTCTTTACAACACCTTACGTACGTAGCACTTGATACATACGTACAAACGCACACATTCCGAAATGCGTGCGAGTAGTGCGTATACGTCTATACACATAAACACACACATCAACTGCGTATAATCGCGCCGTGTCGTGTCGTACCGTACCGTACGAAGCCGTTCCGCGACTACGTGTGTATTCGAAAAACGGTATTTAATAACGCACAACGCGCACTCTTGTCAACCGCGCGTAAGGAGCGAGGAAAGAAGGGAACGAGGTAGGCGCAGACACGTTACGACGGAGGGGAAGGAAGAAGAGAAGGTGGAAGGGGGAGTAGGGGGCGGGAGGAGGGAGAGAGAGATAGAGCGAGGCGGGGTAGATCCGGGAATGATAACGAGAATCAACGCGGAGTCGGTAAAAACTACGGCCAAACTCTCTCGACGTCGTCGTCGTCGACGGTCCGAGAGTCGAAAACTTGTCGCCGCGGTCGTCGTCGTCGTCGTCGTCGTAGTTTCAACGCGAACCGAGTATCACGGACACTCTCTCTCAACGACGAGGGAAAGAACTGCGCGGCGACGCGGCCCGTCCCACACTGAGAATGATCGGTGGCGCGCCACGCTCAACACCAACACACTCTGGCGAGCGAGTCGGATACTACGGTGGGCTTCGGCTCGTTTCTTCGCTCGCTCGCCAGTCCGTCCGTCCGTTCCTTCGTTCCACCGTTCCACCGTTCCTACGTTCCTCCGTTCGTTTACGGATCTGACGCACGCACGCACGCACGCACGCACGCGGAGTCGAAGAGAAGAGTGACGAAGACGCGTCGCGGCAGAGATCTCGAGAGATGAAGAGAGACGATGCCGGGAGGGCGGAGAGGGGGGGGGGGATAAAGCAGACCCGTTATTTCTCAGAAACGCCGCCGCCAACGACAGACCTGCCTGCATCGGCTAGCCGAGCGCCGGACGGACGCGGAGCAAACCCCCTCTTCTCTTTTCTTCTCTTCTCTTCTCTTCTCTTCTCTTCTCTTCTCTTCTCTTCTCTTCTCTTCCCTTCGTTTCGCTTCTATCCTTCGGTACGTACACACGTACGTCCGGCGAAATTAAGCGATTCGCGCTAAACGCCGCCGCCGTTGCGAGACCGTTGTCTGCCGCCAGATGAGAATGCCCCGTCCGACGAACGCTGGAAATTTTTCATCGTTCAACGACTCTGATCCTTACCCGACAACGAGCGGTCCGTATCAGCGGAATACGGATACTTCTCAAATGCGGGTTTCTTCCGTATTTATTTGGATACGTCAGAATTTCTATTTCTTCTTCTTACCTAATTTTTTTTTTTTTATTTTATTTCTATGTAATTCATATTTTTTTTTCCCCCACAACGTCTACGATACACCTCTGCGTGTTCTTCAACGAGTCGCGTCACGTGAATGAACTTGTCGAAAGGATCACACCCGATTGGTGGAAAAAACGTCTCGTTTCTTTTTCTTTTTTTCTTTTTTTTTTTTTCGCTCTTCGTCCGTCATTTCGAAAGATGTTCATTTATTTATTTTTAGTACACGAAAAGTTCCACGCGGTCAGGGTCGGTATCCCGTGTGACCGACACGCGTGTTTCGAGACAGCGGGTCTCTTTCTCACGAATTCTCGGAGTAGAGGGCCGTCGGTTCCTTGGCCCGGATTTGACGGTGGAGGGAGGGATGTCCACTACCACCCTCCGGGCACGACGACGTCGGCGTCGTCACCGAGGCTGCGCGCGGCTGACTGCATGCGACGCACCATGCAGCGTGCCTCCGAGAACTGCAAGTTTCATTAACGGTCCCGCACTCGTGTATACGAGCGCGCCCGCGTGCGTGCGCTCGTGTATGCTCGGCACGCAGGCACGCACGCACGCACGCACGCACGTTACAGAGGCGCGGGACAAACGCGTATACGTATATAGGTATATGCAGAGACGAGACTTGCCCCCAGCCCCGCCGATCCCAAAGAGACCTCCTTGGTCGCGTGCATTCCAGCGGATGCCGTATACCAGGGATTCAGGGCCGACACTAGCGACGCGCGGGCTTCGCATCGGGGTCGGGGAGCTTGATCTGTAAATCGCAGCGGCAGCGATCGCGTTGAGCGCCATTTTTTTTTTTTAATTTTTTTTTACTTGCTATTGTAAACATCAATGTTTGCGAATGAAAAATGTATCGTAACAGTTGCTAATTTTCAAATTACGTCACTGCGTTGAAAGTAACAGAAGTTAGAAGTAATGTTACGAGGTAATATTTGAAATCAAAAAAGCCTGTAAATTTTTAAAACTATCAACCTCTGACCCATTTTTTATCCTCTGCACGTAATGAGCAATTTCTAAATGAATGAGATTAAAGGGTAACCGTGTTATTTTTTTTTTCCTTATCGATAAATAAGCCGGCTATCGGTGAAATATTCTTGACGTAAGTTGAATCAATTTTTTTCCTCCTTGACGGAATTGTTTACAAAACACGTACGGATTGATATTGTTTTTCCCCAATTTTGTCGAATTATATAACAGAAGAATAAATACGTAATAATTTAAATTTAGACAATCACGTTCATTTATACGGCATTCGTTGGCGATACAAGAAAATTCAACGAAACTCTACAAAGATGGAGCATGATATTCACTCGCCACAGGGGATACACGGTATTAAACTGTACAAGTCGGCAGCCATCACGAGAATCGAGAATAAATTTAGAACTAAAAATATCGCGGTCCATGCTGATAACAGTTGAATCTAAAGAGCCGAAGCATGCGTGCGAACGACGAACGCGATGTTTTTCGAAAAGACTCGACGATCGGGAATGCATCAACAAGAAAGAAAGAAAGAAAGAAAGAAAGAAAGAAAGGTAAAAAAAAAAAAAATAAAGGAAAAGAAATCATTCGGAACCATAATACATGCGAGTGAAGAAAAACCGGGCCGTGCGGCGTAGCTCAGTGAAAATATCAATGAATATCGTAGTCGTCGTCGTCGTCGTCATCGTCGCGTGAACGTAATAATTATCAGAGGGGAAAATACGGAGCGCGACGGCGTGGTGGGGGCGAAGTGTCGAGGGTAAGGGGCGGAGGTAGTGGGGGGCGGGGGGCAGGCAGGCAGGGTATTCCCCTCGTGGTTTGCCCCTGAGTTGAACTCGGCAAGAAGGCAAGCAGCAGCAGCGGCAGCAGCAGCAGACTGACGCCACCCGTACCGCTGCAAACCACGTGCGACTGTATGCATGCTGCTGCTGCGCGTACACGTTAGTGCAGAGGTAACCGTAGTGGTAGTAGAATAATGGACGACGACGACGATGACTGCTGCTGCTGCTGGTGCTTGCTTTTACGTTACACTACTACCACACACAACCACCGAGCGTCGGTAGTAATCGCGACACACGAAACGCGTAGCGCGCACAACGTGGTACGACGATGGTGCTTGCGGTTGTGGTCGAGACGACGACGGTCGTGACGGTGGTGACGGTGGTGGTGAGTACTGGGTACACGGTAGTATCTCGCCCCCCCCCCCCCCCCCCCCTTCCGTCCAACCGTTCTTTTTTCTCCGCCGCTGCCTCGCGCGGCCACATTCATAAAGATTCGCGCTTGCCTGCCTGCATCCGCGATACCGTGCAGTTCTGCACCACACCTTACATCCCCCCCCCCCCCCTACGTATGTATCTAAAATATCGTGCCGAGTGTTATACCTTGCCCTACGTAAGTCTCGGGGCTTTTTGGGCGCGGTGTCGTCGCCACGAATTATTTCGCGCGTCAATTCGCCGCTGCGCTGCGCCACGTTACGCGCACGGAGAATCTTATAATACGGCAATAAATGATGAAAAAAAAAAAAAAAAACAAATAATCGTCGTAAAAATGACAAAGATATCGGTAACAATCGTCGTTGCGTAGGATTATGCGTTAGACGCAAAGAATAACGTGTGTATAAGTAAAAGGAAGCAGGAATGACATCGGGGTCTCGAGGAGTTAGGATCATCGGCGAGCTGCAAGCGATGCAGCGGTATCGGGTGTGAATGACTCGACTATGGGGGCAGGGGGGTTCGGGGACCGTCTACTAACCGTGGGAGGAGGAGGCAAACGCGGGCTTCGAGATGTCACAGAGGTTCGAATGTGTGTGGGACCGGAAGCGGGGAGTATCCGGCGTGGCTTGTGTGGGCTTCTCTCTCCCTCCCCCTCCCTCTCTCTCTCTCTCTCTCTCTTGCTCTCTCCGTCTATCCACCTCCCATGCTTCGCGACGGTTATACGCGTACCGTTTAATCTGTACGTACAGAGCGAGGTGTACGATAACCACAGGTTTTTTCTCTATCTCTCCCCTCCCCCACCTCCGACGCTCTTTATATCACGATACCGGAATGTAAGAGTAAAAATTTCATTCATGTACATCGTTCATTTATATACCTACATATTTTGTTCGTTTTTTCTCGTCACCTTACACTATCTCACCTACCTATTTCCAACATCTTCGACAAATTATAATTATATTTAATTGCGCGAACTGTTGTCGTGAATTCAAGTTTTCTCTTCAAACTTTCGATATACCTATGAATGCAAAAAAGCGAAACATGGACTATACATTTTAATTCTTTGATTGAAAAAAAAATAAAAAAAAAAAAAAAACAAACAAACAAACAGTAAGAAAAACAAGTAAACACGAAGTAAAAAAAACATTGATCCGAGTTTGGCGCGCTTGACACGTGCAATTTGCCATTTATTATGCGCGCATTTCGACTAGACGCGAATGGAGATAATCGATCGAATTTCGTCGAATTGTTCGCGCTCGAGTAACGCTCTAATCGCCCGCTAACAACCAGTCAATGGCGTTGTAGTTTTGAGAGTGAGAGGAGGAGGTGGAGGAGGTCGAGGACGGGATACGGCGCGGCGGTTCTCTTCGGCAAAGAAACGGTGACGAGGGCGGGGTAAGCTGAGAAAGGGAAGGGTGGGGCAGAGATAGTATCGGAGGGGCGGTTAACCCTCCTCGGAGCCTAGCGCCGGGTTTCTCCGACACGCGGAGAGGAGAAGCTTTTGTCCGCAAGCGACTCCGCCGCGTACGTATACCCGGGCACACGACTAAGCTGTGTATGTGCGCGGGTGAGATACGGTCGATCAATGCCACCCCGAGGGAACCGCGGCACGGCACTTCTAGGAATCGAACGCCGAGCGACCGTTTCAAGGTTGGAGGCCACGTCCCGAGCCTCCCGAAAGCTTCCGATTGCGGGACGCGGCCAAGAACGGCTCGCTGCCCTCGGGCCGGCCTCTTCTCTTTGGGGTCACCGCTGTGCCTCCGAATACCTACCTACGTCGGGTGCATCGACGAGCGTCGAACGGCGTCGGTTGTCGTTGGGCTTTGAAAAGGCTGCGAAAACGACTGGAGAAACTTGGAGACAAAGAGATCAAACTTCGACGAAACGTCGAAGCTTCGAACGATCCGAAAGCCGAGTCTCAAAGTTCCGAAAGTGCGAAAATGAGAAAATGAGAAAATGAGAAAATTTCAAAATCCGAATCCCGGTCGTTCTCATTTTCGGTTGTTCTTTTTTTTTTTTTTTTCTACGCCCACTCGTCGAGTAAACTACGCTGTGTGAGTATATTTTAATTTTCGAAATTTTACTCCGTAGAAACATTATTTTTAGGAATTAAGCTCTGGCGTAACTCGAATTTTCGAAATCTTGTGTTTCGTAACTCCGAGCCGTCGACTTTCCGACCGTTGGGAACTCTGTTGTTTCGCAAAAGTTTCATTTCCATACTTCAAGTTTCGCCGCCAAATAATGCGTAATTAGGCGCTTTCGTAAGTTCTCAAATTTAGAACTTCGACCCCGCCCCTCGTTAGCACGCCGAATTTCGAAAAGGGGGTTTTGCAAGTACAGTTATACCTTGAAAATGATTCGACGAAATCGTCGTTGTTACAAAGTCGGGGAATAGCAAAAGATAAAACCTTTGCTTTTATATTTTTTATTCAATTCTACAACTGTTCGTCCGTCTTTTCCGCAAAAGAAAGTACAACTAATCGTAATCTAAAAAAAGACAGTTTTTCGGATTCCCGCAGTACTTCGGGGGTTTCAAACCTCTACAGGTTGTGGAATCATGCGCAAGCTGCAGTTTAGAACGAGCGGAGGCGTAAATTATACTACGCGGTATTATGCTGCACAAACGGGGGAGAATGAGGAGGAAGAGCGATTAATCAATTCTATTGATCACGTGCCGTTACACTCAGGTGACGCCTACACACCTCGAACGTATGGTATTATACGATCCGAACAGTTATTTAACGTTATAACCTACCCGCCTAGCACGTGCGAAAATGGCTATTATTAAAAATGATCGTAACCTGGAAGAAAAAAAAAAAATAAAATAATAACATGTACACATTTTTTTTTGTTTTTTCACACGCGACACTAATCCTACTGTATTTACACGCAATTCGAACGGGAATTTCAAACGTCGGTAATTACTTCGTACTTTGACAATCTGTCCAATTGCCTGCAAAGACGCGGTGTAATTTTTACCCGTACGATAACTATGTACAGGTAGTCGGTATTTGATAAAATCTGTTTAGAAATAAATAAAAAAATTTTTTTACCGCATTGATGGATTCCGTCCCTTTATTTCCCCTTTCGCACGGGAAATAAAAATCTCGACGGTACGTACGTGAAATACTCTGGTCGAAATGTGTACCGATAACTTTTTATACAGGGATATACCTGCATGGAGTAGGTATACCTGCTTAAACCATTACGGAATCATCGTCAACCGTACACGCAACTTGCAAGCTTGCACATACGTTGTACAGCACCGAATGCCTAAACGGTATATACACACACACACACACACGTATATATATATATATATATATATATATATATATATATATATATATATATATATATATATATATATATATATATACACAGGTACACGTCTGTGCCATACTTCTCCGCTATATTCCGTGCGTAAGAGGTTCATACACCACGAATTTTAAGGTGAATAAGGTTTGTATAAGGCCACGGGTGAGAGAGTCGGAAGCAAGGAGTAGGTTGGTTGGTTGGTTGGTTGTTAGCGGGTAGGAGGGGGGGGGGGGGTCCGTGGTCCCCGCCTATCGGAATCTAATTTATTTTGAAGAATTTCGAGAAGGGCAAAACGCGCGCGAGTCAGGCGCGTCGATCTTTGAGGCGCCGCCGTTTAGGATGCATTATGCTGGCGGGTGGTCGGTCAGCGCGGGTGCGACAAAGACGAAGATAGCCGTACCACCTCCTTGTATACATATGCGCACACGCGCGCACGCTACGTATACGCTCGGGCCCCAACAGACCCAATATGATAATTGGGCACGCAGGGGAACGATGTGAACGTAGCACCTTGTGTCGAGCCTCTCCCCCCCCCCCCCCCCCTCCCGGCCCCTGTTCGCCTCGTCGCCCTTGTGTGTTTACGTGCGAAAGAACGGGGAGGCGCGTGCGTGTGTGTGTGCGTGTTGCTATTGTGCGACGAACCAAGGAACGAAAGAACGAACTATGTGGAGAACGAACGAGCGTGTTCTCCTAGACTTTCGGACCTGCATCGCCGGCCGATACTTTGGTGCTCTCTCTCCTCTTCATCCTCCCCTGCCTACCTGTTGTACTCGTACACCTAATTTATTCCCTATATAGGTTAAACGTGAAATTTAACTTATAATTTCATGAAAACTTTTCTTTTTTGTTTTGTTTTTGTTTTCCTTACGGTTTTACCAAGTCCTTCAACAAATCGCCGTGCAACGTTTCGTTCAAATTTTATTGTTCCATCCTTTTCTCGCCAGCATAATTTTGACTCTGTCTTTGATCCGTAGAATTTCTTTTTTTTTTCGCATTTATACTTATACTTAATTCACGATTCGGGTATAATATTCAGATTTGTACCCGCTACGCTTGTATCTATATTGTCGTTGTTGTAATCATAATTAATAAAATTATTTACAATCGAAATACGCGAATTTTATAATAAATTTCCGACGATTCGACGTGCCGCATTTTACGCGTCACGTGGTGTATATACAGCGGAATATTGCACAAATTACGTACAACATTACGTATGAATAATACCGCATGAACGAACAAACGCGTAAAATGCACGAGTATAGAGGTACGTATATTGCACATATATGCATAGGTATACGAATAACCGCGGGACGTAAATATATATATACACGCACACACACACGTATGGTATACAGAAATACATACAGAGAACGGACATTCCAACCGTCTGTTAATACCGCAGCAGAGAAGTAGGAGACGGGGTGGAGTGGAGGGGGGCCGAACCCCGTGGGCCCGGTATTTCAGGTACAAAATTCCACCGGTCGAAAATTCAATCTCCGATATCAGCCGCGATTCAATTATCAGATCCAACGTGGCGGGACCATCGAACTTGGCTTACAACGTTGCTATATTATATTACATATCTATCTATACCCATTACAGCTGGGGAAGTAAACGTGAGTACGTTTGAACGTAAAGCGTATAATATAATACATGCATACGCGCCGCCACGGACATCATCCCCCGACTAATAATTTTTACGCTCTTGAATTAATTGCGTTTTGTCGTATGTTTTTTTTTTTTTTTTTTTTTGTTACAGTTACCGAGCGATTTGCATCCAAAAGAATTGCGAAAAGAGAATAGAAGAAGAAAAAAATAAAAAATCGTACCGAAACGAAAATTAAAATCAATTTCGGACGGTATCGAGTTATAACAATTTCTACATAAAAGTTGGAATATAAGGAACGACGTTTCAATTCCCGAATCTCTGTCATCGTTTTGTGACGAATGAAATAAGACAAAGAAAAAATAAATAAATGAATAAAGATCAAAAAGCTTGCAGCGTTGTTAAACGAGGTGTATAATACGAAGTGTGTGCGGTGGCATCGGGTAACACATGTCGGTAAACGAGGATGCAACGCGAAGATGTACAACTCACCTACTACGTACCTAGATATTTCGCTCAAACCAAGAAAGAGTAGGAAGGAAGGAAGGAAAAGAAGTAAGTAAGGAAAGAAGGAAAGAACCAAGAAACATGCACCGTGCAGAGACGAAAATCACGGAGAGAGAGAGAGAGAGAGAGAGAGAAGGAGAAGAGAGGAGAGGAGAGGAGAGGAGTAGCACAGGTTGGTTCGTGCGTGAAGGAATTTCGGGAGGAATTCCCCCCGCTGACGGAATGCACCGGGACAAGGAGAGGAGAGCAGAGGCAGAGAGAAGCTCGGATCGAGTCCGTGGCCAGTGCCCCCCGAGAGACCACTGGCCTGTGGTCCTGCGTCAGGTAAAACGCAGCCATGCAGTGTGTGTGTGTGTGTGCAGCATGCACGAATACATGCATAAACGAAGGTGCAGCAGAAGGCGCACACAACGGTACAACAACACACACAAAACACAGGTCGAAACGACGAAGCTGAACGTGAAAACAACGAGAAACAGATAGAGAGAGAGAGAAAGAGAGAGAGCAAGAGAGAGAGAGAGAGCACACAGGCTGAAATAACTCTCGGGAGCGAGGGGCGGAGGGGGTGGGAGAGACCCCTTGTCGGGAGATGAACACAAACGAAAGCCGCGAACGAACGAACGGATCGTAGGTAATTTCTTTTCGTTTCTCCGTTCCTCTTATTACCTCGATAAGAGATGCAGTGCTCTGCATGTGCGACGTTGCACGCTGTAATCCTGGAATATACTCTGTCGAGGATTCGACGATTTCTCCTTATCCTCTTCTCCTTCTTTTCTCTTCCCTTCCCTACTTTTTTCATCTCGTTTAACAAATACACGATAAATACGAAAATAATTAATTTCTGTTCGCTTGCTTAATATACAATGTAGTCGCTTCGATTCTCGCGGTATAAAAACACCCTTCGCCAATTACGTAGGTCCTGATATACATATATGTATATATATATATTTATGTATTGTCAAAAATTGTGAAATCATCTGTTTGCCCGACGTATATTTACAGGCATGTATATACGAAAGAGCTTTCGTACTTCCACAGAATGAATAACGTTGCTGCGTCGGTCAAAATTACTGTAAAAACAATCCTCTTTCATAAATTTAAACCGAAAACACGTACACCGCTAATAAAAGCTTTCCGCCCGTTACGTATAACATACATATGTAAAATCTTATCCTCCGCGAAATGAGCCGAACTATCGCGATATCTATCAGAGCTGAAATTACGGCGAGAATTACGCGGCGGGGGGATGAAAGGGCCTCGGTTTACGAAGGGAAGCGAGGCGCCCTATAAGACCGCGCCCATCATCCATCACACCCGTAATTACCTCCCTCTCTCTTCCCTCTCGAGGCACTTCTTTACAGCCCCCCCCCCCCCCCCCCCCAGCTACCTACTCCTGCACCACCTTGAAATTCCGTCGTAAATTATAACCGCGCGGAATTCTCGACTTGCGTTATGCACGTATCGAGTGCATCGCGCAACGCGTACGTGACTGTGTTCATTTTTATTTTCATTTTTTTTTTTTCCAACTTTTATCCGTTTTTTTTTTTGTTTTTTTTTTTTTCACACACGAAACACTTCGCACCTACGCAAATTTATTTATTTCCCGGTAAAGTTCGTCACTCTCCTCGTATACAGTATAAATGTAAATTTACTCTACGCGCACGGCTCGCTTATCATTATTATTATTACTATTATTGTTGTTGCAAGTGAAAAGTAGATTTAATTACACGAGAATGTAATTTCTAAATTTCCATAAATTGCATCGTTTGCATACCTGCGTGTTCGGATTTAGAAACGAAATTCTCCGCCAATTACAATCGTTTGCCCGTACCTAATGAAAACGAGAGGTGAGGTACGCGCGGAGGGATAAAATTACCATTGCGGGAAAAGAAAGAAATTTTGCCGGAAGTGTGGAAACATGAGCGTGCGTGTCGCGCTCGGAGTATACAAGGAAAAACCCTGCCTTACGACCGATAGTTTTACTTCCTTCTTCTCTTAATAACAGGAACAATAATTAATAGCAACAATATGCAAGGCAGAGCACGGATGTGGTTTTGCGGCCTGATTGAAATCCCGTTTGAATACGGCGAGTTTGTGAACGCGGATATTAAAATGCACGCGTAGCCCCCGCGTTCGACTGACCGGAAGGTCTCTCTTCGCGGTCGCCGCAATCACTCGGGGCAGGTTCTGATAGCGGAACGTTTCCGTGTGCATGCCTGTGTATGCATGTATATAATCGAGTCCTACGGTAGAAGTACAAGCAGCGTCTAAAAATGCGAGGTAAAAACCGGTGCAGAGTTTAATTGCCCGACAACTGTAGGAAGAAAACTATCAGAGTTCTATAAATGCGAAGATAAAGGAATAGATGAGAAAACACAGAGAGAGAGAGAAAACCAATTTTAATATCAATTTCAATGAAAAAAATTCCAAAATGTTCTTCAAACTATAAATAGCAATGCCCTCAAACTGAAATTGCTCCAAGTGTTTAAAATTTCTAAAATAAAAGGAACAGGGAAAATTATTGAATTACAGCGATTTATAAAGAAAAAGGAGGAGAGAGAGAGAGAGATGCTTTTATCCTCCCTGGGACAAGTCCGCTCGGGCGGCATACAGTAAGCTCACGTAAACAAATTAAATTCATTAAAAGTAATAAAACTAACAACAAATGAACGTGCGTTAAAATTGAGGTTGGTAAGTAACGAAAAAAAAAAATAATTGCAAATAATGACTAGAGAAGGATATAAAAAAAGAAACAGATAAAATTAAATAGACCGGAAGAGAGTGCAAAATAAAAACAGAATAATAAATAAGATAAAGAAATAATGAGTTGAAAAATTTAAAGAATAAAGTGAGAGAGAGAGAGAGAGATAAAAATTATGGCCGCAGGCTCCTCTCCGATACGCCGCACACCGTGCTCGACTCGCGGGAATAAGCTCACAGGGTGAAGCAAGGATTTCATTTCGCCTCGTGGCGCCCCGAAGAGCCTCCAAGAGTCGCTTTTCACCCTCTCGCGCCGCGCGTTGCGCCGAATAGCTGTTTCCTATCGCTTCCACCTAGCACCGAGCGAGCATCTCCAGCCACTCTCATCTCATCTCGTCTCATCTCATCTCATCTCGTCCTCATCTTCACTCCTCTCCTCTCCGCGGTCCTGCGCCGCATGGCTCGCCAGCGGTCTATGAATGAGATTCTTTCGACTTTGCACCACCGACTCTGACCGACTCTCGGCTTTCGGTCCGTGCGTGCCCTCCGCGTGGGCCTTGCGGCCTGACCCGGTACGCGTGTAATATCAATGTTATCGGTCGAGAAGTTATTAGTCACAGAATTTTACAGACGCGTTACATTTTTTTCAACGACTTCGAAGATTTCCCTTGCAAGACTTTTACTTAAAACACGCGATTGCGTGGGTACGTCGGTAGTAAAATTTGAGGGAAAAAAACAAAAACAAAAAGCAACATTGCACGGATTGCCGCACGCCGGTAAAAGTCGACTGTTCGAACATGTCGGTAATTGATCTTTGTATAATATGATCTTTTTTTAATCCTCCTTTTGTACGATTTTAATATTACATGAGAAGAAAAAAAAAAGAAATAAAAACATCCGATGATTACGACGACAATTAATGATAATGACAACACGTATACGGATAAACTGATGGATCGTCGCGTACGTTATACCTTATCCTACGTACGTAGTACATACCCATTATGGAATATAACAACATCTACATTGCGTACGACGGATGAACGACCCCGTCGTCAAGGGGCCGGGTTTCGGAAAGTGATAACCATTGAATCGTCTGTAAACAAACACTTCCTTTCCGGCCCGGTGCAACAGATATACGGATTAAAAATACATAATCGATAAGCTCCCGTCGTGTCCCCACGTTTTTTATACATGGTACGGACACGCGCATCGCTGTATGTAACAGAGAGTACGTGTACCTTCATTCGCGCGAAAATTATGCACACGAGTCAGAAGCCCTACATAAAACGACCTTAAGTCATTATCTGTATGAAAATAATACTATAATTACTACTACGTGTTGTTGTTGTTTGTTTTTTTTTTCCGTTAATGAATCTCCCATTCGAGAACGGAACATATTTATGCGAAATTTTTCGAAACCGAACGGACAAACATCGATCGTATATGTACGCACGTGCAATGATTTATGGATTATACAAGTATGTGGATCAAAGATGCAGGCTCTCAATATTGTCGTGCATACACGCGCCTGTAATAACAACAACAACAACAACAACAATAATAACGACATGTGACAATTCAACTCACCGCTAAAACGGTTGCAGAACCACATCATCGATGAGTCTGACCATACAATTATGCACATACGTATACTAAGATTGGATTGTGCGGGACACTCACCTGGAAGATAAAAGAAACGCAAATGTCAGATATAATTGTGAGAAAATCCGTATGTAGGTGAATAGATAGCTATACATACATATATACATAAAATGAAAAATTCCTTCGATAATTAACAACACGATATATTACGGTACAATTTTACGACTTGTGTCGTTATAGATTACGGACGGAAAAATTATATAAAAAAAAAAAAAAAAAAAAAAGAACAACAACATTTTCTCGGACAAATTTTCACGCGCGTACAGAAACCGGCATTCGCGAAAAACGAATATCCAGGTATCAATGCGTGTATTTAGATACGGCGTACGTGTCTGGCTTACGGCGCTTTATTAGTATTTAAAGCGAGTGAACGAACGCCGCGAGGAACGGAGCGAGAGAGTGAAGGAGAGAGAGAGAGAGGGAATACAGCCGTTAATTATCGTGGTAACGTGGAATGCACCTCACCGATCCCGAGGACTGACCCCCCACCCCACCCTCTCTCTCTCTCTCGCCCGTCCATCGGCGATGCGCGCGGCGTGGTCTACCTCATTCATACCATCTGCATTCCTTTAATGCTACCTGGGGCCCGTGGAATGTCCGCTCAGTCAGGGCCGACCCTATCAATGGGGCACCTGTGCCCACGACGTATACACCTCGCGAGACGTTTCGAGAGAGGGAAGAGAGCGGCGAGTGGAGAGAGGAGAGAGAGAGAGGAGATACACATTCCCGATTTTGGGCTGCGGCGTACGGGACCTACTCTCTCCTCTCTCCTCTCTCCTCGTTCTCCTCGCTCTCGCGCGGAGTCCAAAGTAGCGCGAGTCAAATATTTGTTTCCGTCTTTTCAGCCGCAGCCTCAGCCTCGGTCCGCTCCCTCCCTCCTCTTCACACTCTCTTCTCTCTCTCTCTCTCTCTCTCTCTCTCGTTCTCTCTCGCGCACGCAGAGGCGGCGTATATACGCGGCCCGGTGCAGTTGTATATTAATTAGCCGAGAGGCTGTACCTGGAATACCTCGCCGCCTCGGCGTTATCTCCGTTAATGTCGTAATTATCTATGTACCGAGGTGACTGAGAACAACGCCGCTCAAGTGCCTTGCCCTCAAACCCGACCTCCCACCATCCCTCCCTTCCCTGCCCGCACATATCGAATCGTTCTAATAATTATTACCTTCTCATCCTATAAACGTATATATATAGCATACGTATACATATACATACACACACACGCACACACGCGCACACGACGATGCGGTAAGTATCAATGCAGATGAAATTACAACGCGTACTTATCGATATACCGTGCGTGGTTATATCCTTGTGTTTAAGCCTGTCGTCGATCGAGCAAAAACGTTTGCGGTAAGTATATGCGATAAGAAAAGAAAGCTTTCGCGCATTTCACTGTTATCCGTGCAGTAATGCGTTTTAAACTGTCTTTTGCTTCTCCTCTTCTTCTCCTTTTTCTTCTCTCTTTCTACGCATATACACAATCAGCGAATTCTAGGTGAAACGTCAAATATGCCCGTGCACCTACAATGCTGCAAGCCGATATCATCGGTTGGTACACACGTATATCGGTAATGGTGTCCGATGGGCATGCATGCACACGGCAGCCCGTCTGTGACTAGCTTGACCCAGATCCGACATGTGGGTCGTTCACATTCTTCTCTTATAGCCCCGTGTAACGTTGTGCAATCGCGACATTCCGCCGATGTGTTCTACGTATGCCTACGTATATCTTACGCACAGCCAGTGTGGTGTAACGTAAGGTAACGACGGTATTATAATTCCGACGATCCCGTCCTATTTTCATCCCTGTGAGCAATCCCTTACGGATACGTCGGTATCCGAGTCTCGATATAATTTTTACATCCGCGCGTTCTTTCGATTACGAAGCAGCGGCAGCAGCGGCGGCGGCAGACGACTGGACCAGAAAAATAGGGGGGGATGCGTTTCGGAAAATGATCGGTGACCGTCTTCCTTCCACGATCTTGCAAAATATGTGCAGATGATGGAACATCGAAGGCACGAAGGATGAGTTTGGGACAAGGAGCGACGTCTGGCGAAGAGAGAGAGAGAGAGAGAGAGAGAGAGAGAGAGAAATAGAGGAAAAAAGAAAGTATGAAACGGGAGACGTAGAGGCTGCTATAACCCACCTGTACGCCTGTCGCAACACTTGCTTAATTAATACCCGCGCCGCGGGTGAAGAAGAAATGCCGCTGCTTAAAACGACGTGATATTTTTCGCGAACGATCGTCGAACCCTCGACTTGTTAATCCCGCGTTATTGTGCGTTTATAATCTGTGATTCGATTTCTTTTTAAAAAAGAAGAAAAAGAAAAAAAGAAATCGAACCGCCATCATTCAACAATTGTAAGACAACTATATCATATGAATTCAAACTTATCGTCAGTGACCATCGTGCACTGCAGAGTGTATAATGGGTACAGCGAAAAGAAATAAAAATAACAAAAAATATCCATATATTTTACATTTTACGTCACCTGTGATGAATATATGCACGTAGTATTTTTTTTTTAAGTTAAATTTACAAAATTCGTGCCAAGATTTGCAAAATCCGATAACAATGTAAGAGTTACAGCAACTTCTGTTACCTATATACATATATATATACATCTACAAAAATTGATGTAGAATTTGACTCGAAAAAAATTTTGTAATTCACCGCGTTAAATATTTTTCCGTCTACCTTACCTAATATATATAAGGAAGCGAAAAGCGTGTCTCAATTTTTCCCATGATGCGCGTCATCCGTTTTTCTACTCTTTTTTCCGCTTCGCTTTACTTTACGTTTTCTTTTTCTTTTTTTTTTTTTTTTTTTTTTTGTTCCCGCCTCTTTTCGGGACCTTTTCTCAAGCCGCGGCGCCCTCTTCTCCTTCATACATATACATATAACGTAAGCCCCGGCAGTTTCTCAGAAGCGACCCAAAGTAGCCCCTCTCGAATCTCAGCGTCATGATAAATCTGCAAATCTCTTCTGTAACACCGTATATACTTACAATATATTACGCTGCGGTATAAATAATTCGCGATGAAGGAGGGGGAAAAAAAAAGAAGAAGAAGAAGAAGAAGCGGCACAAAGAAAATCACAAGTATAAGTTGTACTGTAAGCTTCCGTAAAATAAACAATTTTTTGACAAAACTTCCAACGCTCGCGTAAATTTTCATTTTCGTACGAATACGATACAGTTTGAAAAAAAAAAAGAAAAACCATAACAGGTACAAGGTACAAACGACAGGCATTGCAGTTCTCTATCGCATCAGGCGACTTATGCGGGGGTGATAAATTAAGCGGGTGAAGTTCTTCAACTCCGAGGATCAGGATTAGTCGACAAGTCCGTGAGATAATCCCTTGCGAGAAAAAAAAAAAAAAAAAAAATATATATATATATATATATATATATGTAGCAATGTCGGATTTTCTTCTTCAAAATACCGTTCAAATTTCGTTCACACGCCCCGTTCTTTCCTCCGGGATCCGGGGAGAGGAGGGGGATAGTAGCAGTAAAGTACGGCGTTATACCAGGCTGGAAAGAGCGGATAGATAAAGAGAAAAAAGAGAGAAAGAGAGAGAAAAGAGAGAAAATCAGTCGCCGCTGCGGCGCGGCCAGCGGGACCCGAGGCTTTTCCCATAACTCGACGACCAAAATTTACGATCAGTTCAAGATAAGATCGTATACCTTATAGATGTACGAGTAAAGAAATTTCTTCGTTTAGAAATCGCCCGGCGATGCAGCACCGGCATGGCAGAATAGAGAATAATTGAATAATATACGCACACAGGCATATATATATATAATGTATGTGATTGTGCAATTTTTATCAAAATGTATGATGTTATTAATTATTATTATTATTACTATTATTATTATATCATGAAATACCTGCGGCCATCCGAGAAACGGGCAACCGTTGTCAATTCGATAAATGTTTTTTTTTTTTACAAAACAGTAAGGATCGGGTGTAAAGTCCGGTGAAGAAAAAAAAAAATTTCAAAAGCGATGTTTTTTTCCCCGCGATTGGAAGACACAAAACAATGCCCCAATATTGATAAATTACGGATGAATCGTTGACGAATTGCCCGAAGTTGGGTTTTTCCTTAAATGGTCGCCGATATAACAGAGTAACGCCTTAATACTTTGAAATATTTATCATACATTTGTAATTGAAAATAAATGTTGAACAAATCGAGTTGTTATATCAATTGAAATTGATATCAACAAAAGATACCTACCGGATAATGCAACCACGTTCAACGTTAATAAATGTTGTACTGAACTGTTTCAATGAAAACTTCTCAGTTTCCGATTTTCTTTTCTTTTTTTTTTTTATAAACCAACGTTACAATTGGTACAGTTTTCTGACGTCTGAATAAACTCGTCAGAACTCTTACATCGATTACTCATCCCACGGCGTTTCTGTTTCTCAATTTTATTTCTCTTCCTCCTTTCGCACATTTCTCACAATCAGTTGACTGCGGTAAGTACACCTGATGCATCTTACAAAACCGAGTTTCCGCGTATCAAAATACCTTGTCATGTGAACAAAGTATCGATTATTGTCATTGTCTTGTTTTAAATGAAATTATAATTCATCAACAAAACTTTTCCGCCATTAAGACCGCGTGTTGAGATTAACCAAATTTTTATACAATAAATACGTTATAATCGATTAATCGATTAATTTTAACCGATTCAATCGAGTCGTGTTTGATTATTTTTTATTTTTTCACTTCGATCAATCGCTGCATCGATTACGCTCAGCTTGATGATCATCGCTACTACGGCGACGGGCGCAATAGATAAGATGTACCTACACCGATGTGTAAGGCTTAAGCGGAAGTCGTCGTCGAGTTTTCCCTATCAAGACGATTATTTATCCGGCTGTTAAATGTCGCCGCTGCTACCACGGCTGCAGGTCAGTCAGGGCCGCGGAAACGTGGGGCACGCATGAATGAGAGAGGAAGAGAGAGGAAGAGAGCGAGAAAAGAAAAACAGAAACGCTAATCTCTCGCATTATGTTCCGAAAGCGCGAGTCGTCCCGAAGCCCTTGAAATACGAGCGAGTGCCGTTGCGACCCAGATTCACCCTCTGCTTTTCACTCCCCCCCCCCCCCCCACCTCGCTCTCTCTCTCTCTAACTCTCCTTAAATTTTTTTTCAACCCTCCCTCCCCTTTTTGTTTTGCCTCCCACCCCCGGCATTCATGCAAGCATCGCCGCCGCCGCCGCCGTTTCTCTTTCAGTTCTTTGATTTTTTCCCCGTTCACACGCTAAGCGCCACCCAGAAACTTTGAAACCACACAGCGGCTTCGTTTCTGGGAAGGCTCGAGACGCCTTCGACGATCCCCCGATCCTAAAATATGTTAAGATTATTTATTGCTAGACCAATTCTCTATGGGGGGGGGGCAGGGCTCTATAAGGGAGAGAAAAACGCAGTTCTATGCGGCTCATTCCGCTCATTCTCTCTCATTTCTCGCAGGACCCAAATTGTATGTATACATATAGACACTTAACATCATCGGGTTGTGGGATCTTGTTGGGACCGGCGGATTTGCAGCCTCTTTACACTTTTTCCAAGAAGATTTTTCCTTCCTCTCATTTCCGCCATTGTCATCGTAGGTATATATATATATATATCGCACGTGATGTACATTTTCGTTCCGAGAAAAACTTTTATACCTGCGGTTATTTTCTTTTCATTTTTCTGTTTCTTTTTCCTTTTTCCTCTCTTCAGTTTTCCCACTCGCAAGACGACCGAGTCGACGATTGTGCGAAAGTAACCAAATTGTAGAATTTTCAAAATTACACACGGAAGCGTGGGAATGTTTCAAGTCCGAATTGAGACGACCTCTAACAATTGAAAATCAAAAGAAAAAGGAGTAAGAAAAAGAAACGATATATTTTTTTATCGCAAAATTTCAAAGAACCGTAAATTCGGAACAAAAGGAATAAAAAAGAAGTGAAAAACTAAAACTCAAGCGTCATCCCGTACGCAATAAATATTCCACCAACGATCCGTGGAATTCTTACCAACGTTTCGAGAGCTTATGTGGCCGCCATTTTGCGCACGGTTCTACTTCGCACGGCGCATTTTCGACCGCGCCGAACACAAACAACTCGAGCTTCTATTTTCGCGCAAAGTTTCGCCCGAATAAAATATTCTAAATTAATTGTAAAGAAACTCGACGCGTCGACGATGAGAAAAGTGCATCCGTTGCATGTAAAGAGTACAATTTACGTTCTCAAATAGTTTGTAAAAATTTATCCCAATAAAAAGAAAGAAACGCGTATCGTCGAGTCGGCAGAAAACTGCGGCTTCGCGAGGCTAACATTTACTTATCACATTTATTTATCGAGTAAATGTTTTTAATTCTCCGCTTTGGTATAATAATTAGTGTATTTCTTAATGCTTCATTACACGACCAACAAGGAAGTGTAATTAATAAGGTTTGGATTGAAATTTGATACGAAAGGCGCGGTTCGCGAGGCGAATTTCATCACTGTGTATTGAATTTTTGCCAACGCGCCATCTTGACGGTAGTACTTTGAACGCGGTGGACGAAATATATACAAGAAGCTCGAAACCTCGTCAGCAATTGGGAAGTTGCACATTATACCTAATACGCGAGTATAACATTTTATACAAAAATGTACGAAGAGCGGATTACGGAGCCATTATACAAGTAATATATGTGCGAGAAAGAATAAGAAGCGGTTATGATACGTATAAGTTACGGCGAAGAGACGCGCTTTTCGTGCATATTATAACTGCAGTCTTACACCTGCCGAAAACGTTCGTGTGATAAATCGTAAGGTGTTACGGTCGATATCAACGTTGTAATTCACAACACGATCTGTCTTGTAAATTCTAGAAAAATATATCTTTATGTATTAAAAAAAAAAATAATATAAAATAACGTAATAAATGACAAGAGTACGAATCGTTAAATATATACTGGATCAAAAATCGTATAAAGTCGACTATAATTGATTTTTGATCTGGTTTTTACGATTTATAACGTGATTTTTTTTTTTCTACAAGATAAATTATGTAAATAAATTACACGTTAATTTCGATCTCAACATTTATACGATTCGAGAGAATTCAGCCAAGGAAATAAGCCGAAGCCGAGGTAAAGAAAAAGTACGTATCTAACACCAAGTTGTAATAACGATATAGCCAGGCTTTGCCCGCCTGCCTCTCCCTCCCTCTCCCTCTCCCTCCCTCTCTCTCTCTGCATACTTTTTCATCTTCGCGCCGCGTCCGATTGGTCCACCACGAAACACGGACCCAAGTCATTCACAGAAAGCTCACAGAATGCAGACGGTCACGTGACGGAGAACTCTCGAGGCTTCGACGAGAATCAACGACCTCCCGCAGGGAGGAAGGAACGCGGCTTGCGACGAGGATGAGAGGAGAGGAGAGGAGAGGAGAGGAGAGAAAAGAAGAGAAGACGGGGGGTTCGAGGGGGATGTTTTGGTTGGCGCTAGCGGGTCCAGCGCGTCTTTGCCAAAGGGATGCGCTTTGCTGCGATCCGAAAAACGAATGCAGTTAAACTCTGAATTATAATTATAAACTAAAGAGCCCCGTTGGTTTAGATGTGTTTCGGCAAATCTAATATTGGCTTAAAGAACTAAAGTATGGAAAAAACGTTACATCGTTTATGTCAAAATAAAGTGTATTCTACAATACTCGACAGTAGCTTGGTATTTTTTACTCCATATTTTTTCCATTAGTCCTGTATCGTACGTGTGTATTTTGTAATTTTCAATACGCGATATTTATCCAGGCTCAAGTCATTAAACATTTCGCATGTTCCTATTTACCTTTGATCAATGCTCAATATTATTGTACAAGTACAGGTCCTCTGTACCTGATCAATTATTTTTTATCGATTACCCGAATCCAGATTTCTTATATTGATAAAATTTTTCTACAACATTTGTATCCAGCAGTCTGTGTTTAATCTAAGGTGAAAAAATTCCGAAACTTTCGTAACTTCTGTACAACTTTTTTGACGATTAGCAAGAAACAAGTTGTATCATTTTTGTCACTTCTCAAACAGCTTGCAGGTACATCGTCAAAAACCGTAGAAAAATGTGCGTTTCTTACGATTTTCCAGATATTTTTTGTTTTTCTTTTTTTCTGTTACGCGTACGAACGAACCCGACGTTCGCATTAAAAATGCGAAATCTTCCGACAAATCCTACGTAATTGCTTCGCTAAATTTTCTCACCCTCTGTAAAATCTTTTTCGCTCTTTGTTCCGCGTAGAGATTGAAAATTGCAATGTCCGGGTGTTCGCTCGTGGAGAAAAAAAAAAAAAGAAAAAGAAATTTCTTTTCACAAGCCGCGTTTTGTAGAAAAATGATTACGAAAGAAAAAAAAAAAAAAAAAAAAGAAGAAGAAAACTCTCGTACCTCGAGCCTTGCAGTGACACAAGTAACGAGATTAAAAAAAAAAAATACGAATACATTTTTGTGAAAAATAAATCTCGAAAAATCGACCCTTGATATCGTGTACGAGGCGTTTGTTATCCCTCAACATCCGATTGTCAGGCAGGGTAGGTACCGTACAAAATTCTTGCGTTTCGCGATTAATCCCCAAGTATTTTGTAAAATTTTTCGAAACGCCGATCGACCGCTCGTATCGCAGTCGCCTACAGACGCGTACACGGTACGATACGTGCGGTAAAGCAAAGTTCTCCCCCCCCCCCGATTTTTTATATTTTTTTATTTCTTTTTTCAAAAATTTTTTTTTTACTTCACGTTCACGGCATTTTCGGTAGCCGTCGTCGCCCTCCGGGGTGTTTCTCACCCCTCTAGAGCTCGCTTCGGGCGCTCCGGGCTCGTCAAGTCGGTGGCCCGTTTCTCGGAAGGACCTCATTTGTTCCCTCCTTGCTATATATCTTTGGGGAAAGGAACGGGGCGGAGGGGGGTGCGAGGAAAGAAGAAGAAGAAGAAGAAGAAGAAGAAGAAGATGAAGATGAAGAGGAAGAAGAATAAGATGAGAAAGAAGAGGAAGAAGTCTTTGCCGTTGTTGTTGCATGCGTCGAAGAAATCTTTCTCTCTCTCTCTCTCTTTCTTTCTCTTTCTATCCTCCTCCGAAATGCACCACAGTCGAGAGGACACGAGTATTTCTGCCGCTGATGCAGTTATATCCTCCTCGTTTTGTCCCCCGTGTGAACCCGCGCGCCATACCGAGTCGTATTTATAGACATAGTATAACTAGACTGGCAGAAAAAAAAGTCGAACATGTTATTGTTGTTTTTTTTTCCCCCTTATTTTCAAAGTCACACGTTTAATAATTGTATAGAATATGAAATCAGACGCCCGTTATAATTTTTATCCCTTAATATTAATATATAGCGGTTCCCGAACGGAATTTTTCATTCAATTAACAGGAGAAAATAATTTTATACTTGTTTTGCAATTTTTGTAGCTCGGCAACGAGGCGATTTACGCCAATGTCCGATATATATTATTGTAGGGAGTTTTAACGCGCTCCACGTAAGAAAGTGTCGTATAATTTTTTTTTTCGACAGCTAAAACTCTTTAAAAAGTTTTGTCAAGGTATCGAGTTGAAATCTTGTAAAAAAAATTACGATTATTTTTTGTCAAGCGTTTCAACCGCCATAAAATCACATCATTGAATCAATTGTCAACTTGGACAAATTACAATACAATGCAGAGTTTCTTTTTTTTTTTTTAAATCGCACATTCAACGATTCGCAAAAATATTTCACCGCTCCGTACATATAACAGTGATTATTTTGCGCGCTTGTTTTACACGTAATAAGGATTATAAATTATATGATAAAATAAGAAAAGAATAATTTATTATAATTTGAAACTCCATCCGGAGATCGCAGCTAATGTTATATATGTATATCACTGTATAAAAAGCGATAAAGTTTTTCTTCATCTCTTGACAAAATTAACTCGTGCAAAATTTCGAGTGCCTGTTGGTTGGTTGGTTGGTTGATTGATTGTAATAAAAAACGAGCGGGAAAATCTCGCGGTCATTTCTCACGGGGTACTTACCGACCGTGCAAAGTTGCGGATTTAACGGACGAAAGTAGAAGGAGCAGGAGGAGGAGGAGGAGAAGAAGAAGAAGAAGAAGACCAAGAGACGAGGAATAAGAATAAAAATGATGATAATAAGGGGAGGGGAGGAAAGAGTTGGTATTCGCGCGTAGAGAAAACCGCAAGCATCCGAGTCGCGTTTACACGTGTATAACGTAGACGCGTGCAAGCGAGAAAACCGAATCGTAGGACGAGGAGAACGAACAGGGAGGATACGAACGACGTATGCATGTGCGAGGGTGTTGGCCGAGCGAGCTGAGGCAGGTAGGCAGGTACAACGCGTTGCGGGAGAAGAGAGAAGGAGATGAGATGAGACGAGACGAGATGAGGAGGAGGAGGAGGAGGAGGAGGAGGGGAAGGAGGAGGGGGAGGAGGAGGGGGAGGAGGAGGGGGAGGAGGAGGGGGAGGAGGAGGAGGAGGAGGAGGAGGAGGAGGAGGAGGATGGAGAGGAGAGGAGGTTGTGCCGCTCGTTTCAAAGAACTGCAGGGAGCGAAGTAAACAAAATGTTTGCGCGTATGCGTGCGGCAGCATCAGAGCGCGTCTCTTCTCACAAGTCGCTGCTGCAAACACACGAGCAAACTTCTACCTACTGTACACACGTAATACATATCTATATATATATATATATATACACACACACACACACATGTATATACAGAGTATACGCACGGCAGACCCTCTTACGCATTGCGGTGCAGCAGCAGCAGCAGCATCGCGTCGTGTTTGTCCGTGGCGCAAAAATGCGGTCAATACGAATCGACGATGAAACAAAGCGCGAAGAGTAAGAAAAAAAAAAAAAAAAAAAACAAAAAAAAACCCGAGCACGATGGAGGGTGGGGGGGGGGGGGGGGGGGGGAGAAAGTGAGGAAGGAGAGGGGAAAGAAAAAAACGAGCAACAAAACGAAACGAAAAAGAGAGGAGAAGAAATAAAAAATAAAATGAAAAGAAAAAACAAACCAGACCAGCCAGGAATGATAAAAATTCGTCTGCAGGGGCCAAAGGCTGCGGTATTATACGTATATATGTGTATTATACATATACGCATACACATGTACCTTTATATCCGAGCCCGTGCCGGTCATGCACCTTTTTCGAACTGAGAGGACACATAAACATGTTTCTAAAACGTTTTCCGATCATTTTTCGTTAAATTTCTTTTTTCTTCGTTTATATAATATTTTATATAATTGTCTTCTTCGCTTCTCACGCTCTTTTTTGTATATCGGGTATATATATATTCGTAGAAGACGGAGAAAAAAGAAAAAATGTCCTCGTTATACAATTATATTTGAAATGAAATATGTTATGTCCCGTTTTCACGGCAAGGTTTCGACAGATTTTCGCGTTACGTTTCCTATGTTTTCAAATCAACCTCCGAACTTTGAGCAGATTAATTTTCGCAATTTTCCATCACGTATGAATCTAGACTCGACTGATTGGATACTTTCTAACTCAAAACCGATTCGATTTTTTCGGGTATTGGCAAAAATACAACTTTTTTCTTTTCTCCGACAGGTAAACTCGAAAACGAACAGACGGATTCGTATGAAATTTAGTCTATCGATTAACAGGCTTCGTTCAATTCTAAAACTGTTTAGATATTTAACGAATCTTGTTTGTTTGTTTGTTTGTTTGTTTCTTTTCCAGAGAAGTATCCACTAGATCCGCATTACGGCGAATAATACCGAACGAAACAGGTTTGACGGACGTCTCATCGTCCCGACGACACGTCCGACGTCCGAATAAAATCAAACCCACTATACCCCGGAGGCTGCGAATTAGTATTTCTCGCTAATGACGCTCGCGGCATCCCCGTTTCGTTGCGTGAAACAGAATTGGAATGAATTTCCCCAATGCGTATTCGAAACGATGACCGCTTAGCGTCTTCGGGAGTAGATACACGCGCGTAACAACGTCGCGTTTAAAGTACCTGTACAAAGGAAACTAGGCACTCTGTGTCCGATTTTCACTCCAACATCCCCACAACTGAGTAGGTATAATAATTCGATGAGCGCGAAGATCTGCGGGACTCGATAAGAAGAAGAAGAATAAGAAGAAGAAGATGAAGAAGAAGAAGAGGAGGAGGAGGAGAAGGAGGAGGAAGGCGCGGTGCCGGTGGCGCCGCTGTCTGACGGAAGGGACACCTCCTGCCCTTTTCCCTCGCCTCCTACAGCCTCGAGTCCTCCGAGGAAGGCAGACGGGACGAGGGAGGGAAGGGAAGAGAAGAGGACACTCGTGGAATGCGGCCGCGGCCCCTGCACCGTGTAGGTTATACCTACGTATAGGTATACCTCCGTGTATATACGTATATATATATATGTGTTCCCTCGTCCCTTTATTCCTCCCCGCGCCTCGCCTTATTTCTCTTTCTCCGTCTTTAACCCCGCGCTCGCAAGGTGGACGTTGTGTGTCGCCTCTACAAGGATATCGTACCAACACGCGGGCGCGTGTGCATTATATATTTATGTGGAACACGGCGCGTCCGTAGAGAGAAGCCGAGCCAATGACCATCGGCCAAGGTGTGTCTACTTTGACCGCGTATCCGTGTGTCAACGCGCGTACGTATGCACGCGTGTGAAGTTAGCCAGAGAACGAAGGGAACACGAGCCACCGGCGGCGTTGGAACAACGCGGGGGATCCGTCGAGTGTAGTCGGGGTCGTCGTCGTCGTTCGATCAAAACCCCCGCAGGCAGCATCGAATCACAAACGTTCGAAACTTGCTACATATATACATACACATATATGCATACATCCAGGGAATGAATTAAATTCCCGATCATTTTCAACAAAACTTCCTCCTCACGGTTAATTGTAACAAAGATCGAGTTGCGCGTTATAAAAATCTGCAAACCCTAACCTGCGTTTTACACCTGATTCGCGTAAGTAAATAAGCGCGTATCACATTTATGCTCGAATCGTCAAATAACGATCGTTCGTTTTCTTCTTCTTTTTCTTCCCCGACTCCTTGCCGAGTGACACACGTGGCAAATATACCGACAAACATTCGCACTCGTACGACGCGTATAACAACGACCAACATCGATAGTAATAATATCAATAATAACAGGAAAGAACAACAACGACGCGAGAAAATAACACCGCGTCAGGGTTACGCGCACGATAATTAACACCAAGGGTATAAAACTTGACGAGGCTGCGGATTAATGTTGTACAAACAAACAGGGACGATAAAAAAAAATAAATAAAAATAAAAATAAAATATAAAAAATAACAAGAAGAAGAAGAATATCACAAGTTCACGAGGGTGGTCTCTCCTCTTGCCGAAGATTCCGGCGTACATCCATACACACACATATATATATCCACACGCACACGAGCCATACAACTATAATATAATCCGTCGTCCCTATTCTCGTTTGCGCGTCGCCTCCCTGCACCTCTCTCTCGCTCTCTCTCTCTCACACTCTCTTAATTCCTCCTTCTCTTTTACTTCCACCGCCGCGATACTCGCGAGAGCGGGCAGGCCAGGCACAGCATCGTCTCTCGGGCGGTCCACGGGCAGAAGCGGCGAGCGTCTTGTGCAGGAGCAGGAGCGGGAGCTCACAACCGGGGACCGCGGCGGCGGCGGCGGCGGCATCTTCGCCCTCCCCCCTCCCCCACCGCCGACTTCCCTACACACCCGAGATACGAGATCCAACATCGAGCGGCGGTGGCTGTGGCGGGGGTGGGGGGAGAGACCGCGGCGTGGGAACCAGGGAAAGCGTTTCCCGCATACCTCTGCGTCCCCCCACCCCCCCCTCCCCCGCGCCCCCACCACCGCCGGGGACAACGGCAAACCTCCCTCCCTCCCTCCCTCGTACTACGCGCCATCCTTACACTCTCTCTCACTCTCTCTCTCTCACACAATCAGCTAGCTTCGCCTTCCCGCTCTTGCGCCACCACCTCTGCTAGTCGTTGTCCTGGTCCTCGTGTCCTCCGTCGGTCGGTGCGGCAAGGACCTTCTCGTCTAGGCGCAGCTTCCTAGTTTCAAACCACGCTTATACGCGCCATGCGGAAATCGTCGTCGTCGTCGTACGAGACGACGAGGAGAAGAGATGATCCTCTTAGCTGTTGCACGTAAGCGTACGTACCACGCATACGTCGTAACTTTCGAATTATTATCATTGCTGTAATAGTATCTCTGACATGCTCCTCTCTGCTCTTTCCTCTCTTCCATCTTCATACGTTCACCTGCGGCACGGCATCATCGTCTACGTACGAGGTATCTTGTAGCGTAGTTACGTGTACATGATGTGTAATGTGTATGTTTTGCGCGATGCCTGCGTTAGACCTTTCTCCTTTTGTGCGTGTACGCACACCCACACACACACACGCATATGTTGCGTTTCTGCCGCTTGTTTATTTACTGATACGGTGAGATTTCGATGAAATTATTTGTCATGGTAAAAGAAAGCTTCGCTAAGCTCCTGCCGCAATCACGTCCGAACCTTAATATTCATCGTTTAAACGCGCCTTGTTAATTATTTTCTTTCTAATCCAGAGACGTGTAAAAAGCCGGAGACGATCGGCTTATGTTCAATGTTATTTCCATAGGTGTATAATATAACAATTGCATATTGGACGTTATACCCCGAACAACACTCACACCAACAAAAGATCGATGAAAAAACAAAACACCTCGGTATAGTATAATTATTGTTTATACATATAAAAAAATTAAATAAAATAAAACAAAAAGAAATCTGTTACATACTGCAAAATGCTGTGAAAACTTGTGAACAATTTTTATACGTGTGAAAAATTAATTCCAGGTTCGATTGAGGAACGATTTGTTTAGCATTCAAAAATTTCATTCCCCGAATTAATCGCGATACAAAAGACCGTATAAAGGAGAAAAACTTTCAAAGTTCGATAGCCCGCAGCGGCATGTTTGTTCGATCGTTGGCCAGAGGGTTAATAATCACAGCATGCGGCGAGAATCGGTAGGGGAAACGGAAACCGAAATCAGTTATTACATGCGTATGTTGTAGGACTCGAGTGGGGTTGTCTGTTTTTTGTTTGGTACGTATCGCCGAGCGGTGGTTCCTAAGGGATCACGAGTGGAGCTCGTTGTGCCCTGCGCAAAGCAGAACCACCTTCTTCTTCTTCTTGAGAAAACGAGGGCCTTGAATTTACGAGGAAGCTGGCCGAGCTTTTTTGTTAAGGAGGAAGGGGGGGTTAGGTTTTTGTTTTCCTTTCATTTTTTTTTTACACAATATTTAAACTCCCGGAGCAATTCGAGTTTGAGGGCTTGATTACGTATAGTTTCAAGAAAATTTTGCAATTTTTTCATTGATACTAATAACAAAATGGCGGATCTCTAAGCCGAAAAGGTGTCTTTGACTCGAACAAAAAATTTGTCCACGGGAATTTCGAGGCGATTAGGCTTGCAAAAAGGGAATCGGTCGATTCAAATTCTATCGTTTCAACCTCAGCTACGTTTGGATACCATTACGAACAGATGCTCATATTGCGACCTTTGAAACGTCCGGTAGAGTAAAGTCGATAAGACGAATAGGCGCCGATCGCGTCGTCGGAATTGACCGTGCGGAGGTAAAGTGTGTAACTCCCGTATGATCGAGATTCCCTAGGGAAGAACCGGGGAAAAGAAGATTACACCCCCCAATCGGGATTAGTTAAGGCTTCCACGGTATTCTAGCAGCAATGCGTTTCTCAATGAGCGCTGCGGTTCGACGGTCGTAAAGGATTGCTCGAGTATCGGTTGCAGGAATTTTTCATCAAAAACGAGACGCGCAGATTGATATTTTTAATGTGCTCGATGAGAAGTCGGGATTGAAAAGTAAAATGGTTGCGATTCACGAAAGTCGCGATATATCGAAGTTTTAGACACATTGAAATGGCTCTTCGCGAATAAAGAATTTCGTATTGTTAGAAAAGTTGGCGTTACATCAGTTTGTGAAATATAAGAATTTCGAATACGGTTCTGAAATGCCGTGAGTTATTTTTTTTATTTTATTTATTTTTTTTTTTTACATTTTGCTCGCACTTCGACATTCCGACTAATTTCCGTACCTGTTGATGGAAATTCTTGGTCTTGGATTCTCGCGTTTCTGAAAAATTAATACCTTGGCCGTTTGACTTTTACCCGGAGAAATCAGAGTGGGAGGATTTGTGAGAATTTGAGTGTAAACAAAACGAAATACAGCAAATATCCTTGTCAAGTCGGGTCGAAGTTCCGAATTTGAAAAGTTCCGGAAGCGCCTAATTCCGAATTACATGTTTGGTGTGTGAAACTGGAAGTGTAGAAATTAAACTTTTGAAACAAAAAAGTTTCTAATGGTCGGAAAACCGTTGGCTCAAACTTCCAAAATGCAAGATTTCGAAAAATAAAGTTTCGACAGAGTAAAATTCCAAAAATTATAATATACTGACACAGCGTAGTTTACTCGACGAGTGGGTATAAAAAATAAGAAGAAAAACAAAGAAAGATCAAAGTGGTGAAATTTCATCAAGCCATAAATTCATGAAACCAAAAAACTTGGATCATTCGAAATTTCGATATTACAGATCGCGAAATTTTCGCATTTTCGGAACTTTGACTCGTCGGATTTAACCCCTTTCGGTACATTTTGACCGTCGGTTTTCGAACGGTTCGAAACTCTCAACATTTCGATCAAATTTCAATAATTTCTCCCCTCAAGTTTCGCCGTATAAAAATTCGCAACTCCTCGTTCTCGAAGCATTTCAAATTGGTAATTTCAACCGCGCCCAACAAAGTCCCGAAAGTCGCACTTGAACACTGCGAATAATTTCAAACACCGCGACAACAAAGTGCAAAGAAATCAGATCGGCCAGAGGTACGAAAAAATCGGCAAACGATCGAACGATCGATACGCGAGATCGCCTTTAATTTCCCGCAAGTAAAGTAATCAATGTACATAAATTGGTTGACGAGCTAGTCTGCAGATTGGTTTTGGCCACTTGGATTCCCGATTGTCCAGACACGCCTCCGGCGTACTGAAATTTCATTTTGTCGAGCAATTTCACGTCGGCGTCATCTCCCCCGCAGTGCGCACCGGGATGACAGGGACGCCGATCTTCCCGATTCGCACCCCAGCAGCTCGTCCGACGACGACGACGACGACTCCGCCTCTTTACTTTCTTCCCCGGCGGAGGGAAAAAGGACGACGCCCCCGAGTATTCCTAAACCTCGTTATCGCCCGATTTCTACATGGTATTGACTTCGCAGTTATACATCATCCGGCCAAGTTCGTCGACTTTCCGCACAACGCACGGGCGGGTGAAAAAGATGCCTGTCGAAAGCGGATCTCTTAATATTAATATTCAGAGTTCGCTCGTCGAGAATTTCTATTTTCCATTTAAACGGCGGAGGAAATGTTTTTTTTTTTTTTTTTTGTTTTTTCGAATTTTGTAGCTCGCAAGCCAATGAATAAAACCAAATGACTCGTACGTACTTTTATAAGAAATTGAACACTCTACAAAAAGTGTCTCCCATCACTTTTTGATAAATCGACTCCTTCCAGAGTTATTCAAGCTCAAAGTTCAATTTACGGTAAAGTCGACTATTTTTTTTTTTTTTAGTTCGGAGCAAAATGTTGCAACTTGTTAGTAAATATCATCAAATATTTCTTGAAAATTCTATAGTTTGGGATTTTCTGTGAGGAAAGAAGTCAGTTAACAATTTTTAATTTGTAAAGCTCTACTCTCAATGATAAATAACCTCACTGAGATCAATTCTACTTTCAATGGTAAATTCGTTTTCAAACATTGTAGTTTTAAATTTTCCGTTCCATATCTTGAGAAACAAATTTTTTAATTGCATTGAAATTGGTTTGTGAGCTACAAAATTCTGAAAAAAAAAAAAATTCCTATGCTATTCAGATGGATAATAGAAATCTGCCATAAGCCAGCTCTAAATATTAATATTAAGAGCTCCGCTTTTGACGGGCATGTTTTGTAACCCCCTAGAATTTTGAAAAAAAAAAAAAAAAATAATGGTCAATTTTTCAAACCAGTCTAAAACCAATAAAAAATACACAAAGAATGTACGATTATAAGCATGAAAAAATAAAAATGTTCCAACTGTTCGACTAAGATTTTTAGATTGAATTAACCATTTTTTAGTGTACGACCAAGTGAAAATATAAAGTGAAAATTAAAAATTAAATGTTGACGAGACAATTCAGACGTTAAAATTAAAAAAATTTCTGTGCCACATTCACTAACAGAAATGTAACAAAATAACACAAATTATAAAGTGAATCTTCCAGGGCATGAAGTTTAGTTATATTTTCCCAACAATGTAGCTATGAAAATTGATTACGAAAAATTCACAGCGACTGTCTCTTAATATTTATAACATATATAGGTAATAAATACTATAAGCGCAAAATACACGCGGCGTTTGCTATACAAACTATTCGATAGGTAATCACAATCATTCGCGCGTATAAAAATATCGCTGTTTGAAACCGCGATCGAGAAAAGAAAAAGGAAAAAAAAAGTAAAAAAGGAAAAGAAAAACAAATCAAGAAAAATATTTCTGTTAATATTTTCTTTGCCGCTCTCCTCTCGCAAATATTCTACGTCTGTCCGTAATCGACGCAACGGAGACAAACGGAAGCCGAAAAGTTTCGGGCACGGATTCCCGCGTACCTTACATATGTATAAATATATAACGAAGTAACGAAATATCTTCAGCGAGGACTCGACTTGCGAAGCTATATACACACACACACACACAGACGACCGAGTTTGTAGGTGTGGGTACAGGTATAGGTATACCACACGACGATGCCTGCAGATAGCGAAGAGGCGAAATGCGCGATCCGCCATTGATACGGCGCCGATCCCACAGCAGCAGAGCTCTCTGAGCTTTTACTCGCGATGCGGCCTGTCGTTGAGTTTCAATCCCGGTCGCGATTCCTCGGCTTTCAAAAAGCTTCGACCGCAAATTCCGACGCACCCTCTAGCCGTTAGATTGAAATAACGTCAGGAGAAATAACGGTGAAAAAGCGAGCAGTTAGCAATAAAACTGCGAAATCGCGAGTCCAATTTATTTTCACATTATTTACATCGTACCGAAATTTTCGAAAATGAAATTGCACATTTTGCAATAAAGTTGTGTTACGTATACGTAACGGGTCAATAGAATACATACATATATATATATTTTTTTTTAAACAGACGTAATTATAAAAACTGTTGTTTCATATTTTCAAACTACAAACGATTAATATAAGGAATAAAAAATTCTCTTCGGTAGCTTATTAATGTTGTTGCTGCAGCGAAATAAATCGATGGGACGAATCCGGTGTTGATGTTATTTTTTTTTTTTATTCTTCTAATATTCGTGCAATATGGAATTGAAATGAAAGATTAATTGATATTTTAATACCCGTATGAACGATATTCGATCGCTGGCGTTTACGGGCGACATTTGAACCAACAAATTCCTCACTGTTGTAAATGTTAAACCGATTGTCGCATGTATATAGGATTTTTCTTCGATGTAAATATATTAGAGTACGTAGGTACAGGTCCTTGTTCGGGACTCGGATAAATTTTTTGTCAGATACCCGCAAAATCAGCACCGAATAATTCGAAATAAATTCCCTAATTTTTACAGAATAATTAGGTATCTCAACTTAACTTAAATACACGTGTTTCGGTCTCGTTACATATTCACGGTATAATATTTTATCGAAAAAGTAATGATGTATTTTTTTTTTTTTTTTTTTTTCAATCTGTAACCGCGAGATTTCAATGGGCGTAAAAAAATTCCCATCGTCATCACACCAGGCGATCTACACGGAGAAAAAGAAAAATCTGAGAAAAATTACCGTGCTGCATCGGAAAAATGCGTCGTCACGTTTTAAATTTTGCGCTACCGAGATACATAGTTTCTAAGCGAGGCAGTAATTTTTTTTCATAAAAACCCATAATTTTTGTAACATGCATCAATAAAAACTGCAGTTAGGTGTCTTTTACATCACGATTAGTAACAGCAGGGTAATTTTTCTCACATTTTTCTCTCCGTGTAGACGAATTGAAAACCCTGCGAACGAATGAAATAAAGAGAGAAAAAATAAAAAAAAAGGCTCAGATTCAGAGCGAGTGGATTTCTTATCGTATTCCGCAATGCAGTGAAAGCGAATTTCGACGAGTTTGCAAAGTTTGTTTTCATAAAACAAAAAAAAATAAATAAATAAAACGCGTCAAAGCCCGCAGGTTTGTTTATACCTAAGCTGCGTGAGAATCGATGTGCTTGCTGGGGGGAGGGGGGCAAAAAGGCAAGGGTGGATATATAACGATTGGTGACCGAAGTTCGAGGGATGGTGCCAGGCACGCGTGATCGACCTACAGGACGCACGCTGCACGCACGCGTTATTATTATGGAAAACCGTCAGGTATTGAGTACAACATAATACACCGCTAACGATAAGAGAAATTTAATTTAATTTAATTTATAAGTGAATTTAAAATACGGAAATTTAAAAATATCACCGAGAGTATAAAAGAGCAGACTTCTTTGCTGGAAACTTACGAATTAAACGGGAGTTTAACTCTCAAGTAAAACTACAAACACGAGTTGAAGAAAAAACCTGACGCGATGTAACTTTTTCAGTATATCTTTCCCGGTTTTCAGTGAGTGAATATCTGTAAGAAACGATATAAAGAAAAAAAAAAAAAAAAAAAGGCTGTGCAGTTTTTTGGTCGCATACCCGTGTAATTGACTAATCTCACTTGTTTATCGCGAACGTATGAAACTGTAACCACAATTTCACCTGCGATAATAATTACAGGATATATTATATCCCGCGCACCGCACACCGCAGGTGGCTGTACAACAGACAGAGCCGTAGAAATTAGAATCACCTGTCGAGCCGTGTTATGAAATCAACAAACTCGACCGCATATCACGTCGTTGTCGACTGCAGCGACTTGGCCGGAAGAAATTTTCTCTTCTTTTTTTGTTCTCGTTTTTCTCTGCTTTTCCGACAGACTCAATTCATTTATACGATATAAGACGTATTCTATGTACAGAAAATTATTCCAAGGAGACGTTGCGATATATTTCGTTGCATTCGGTAAAATTAATCGAGCAAGTTTTAAGGGAAGTGTAATTACGTCGAGAGAAAAAAAAAAAGGCCTTAAGGATACGTACGAGGTGTGTACGTAAAGCTAAAGAAGAAACGCGAGGATCCAGGAGTTTCGCTTCGACATGTGGCAAGCGTGATGGTGTTGATGATGCCTGACGACGGTGTAGATAAAAAATATAATCATTTTTAGCCGCATCGAGGAATAAATAACCATCTGCATGTATAAATTTCGGGCCCCGTACAACCGATCGACACACGTTGAGAAAGGCGACACTCGGCCAGATGTCATATAATACCTCTCTCTATATATATATATATATCGAGCAGCTCCCGAGAGGGGGGAGGGATTTTATATTACTACCTTTTTTAAATATATAATATATATTTAAAAAAATATTGTATACAAATTTATACATCCAAATACGTTATTTACAAGGAAAAATCGAAAATTCTATTTTCCGACCTCTCAAAACGTTTTTGACGGATCGATTTGAGTTCGATCTGTTGGGACAAAAAAGATTAAAGGAGTAGTGAAAAAAAGAAAGAGCCACCCTAACGTACGAATGTATATTAGACGTAATAGCTGCGGCGTGATACAATTTAGGTACAAGGTACTTGGTAGTATCGTAAGCATCGATTTCGTCCACATCGTCCAAGCTATCAATCTCTATTACTGTCCAGTTTCCGACACAGCACACGCCCATTTCTCTCTCACGCCTTTCGATCTTTCTCTACTTATCTTCCACACATCGCGCCTCGCCTACACGTAAGAGACGGATCAACGTTATTACACACGGCGTGTAAACTTTCATAATAATGACCGCCGATTAACCCACACCTCCGGCACACCTGCATTTCGTTTCCGTATATATAAATAATTTCGATACGTATGGGGGGAAAATTGCAATTCGTAACAAGGGTCAAAATATTGTTCATTGTGTAATATTCACGATAGTTGTTACGTCTTAACGTCGTTTTACATGGCTGATACACGCGTATGAAAGAAAAATTTTTACACTCGGTCTTCTTCCAATTCTTCCTTTCTTTTTTGACAAAGAGAGTATATCACCGTGCACGGAGCCGGTAACACGCGTTTCATTGATTACAGTTATACGTTACATTATTGTATAACCGAAACATTCACAAACAGGGACGTAAGTAATGAGAGATACGGAGAGAGAAGTAGAGGAGATGAAAAAAAATGAAACAAGATGACAAAAAAAAAAAAAATAATGATAGATATTCACGCGTATATTATATATGTACGCAGTACACGGGGGCCACGATACAAAAACGAAAGGAAAGATGAAGAATATAGAAAGAAGGAAGAGAGAAAACCTATAAAACGTTTCAATAGCGTTTGCCGCGCGACGATTACGTCAAAAATCCGATATACGTGTATGCAGACACAAACCCAGCGATTTAATGTAGCAGCGGGGTGTGTGAGGGTGTACAGCGTACGTATACGTATATCGTACATCTTCGTCATTGCGCGGCATTATCGTTATCCCCGAATTTTGTCTCCTTTCGTCTCGTCTTCTTGTCATCCTGCAGTGTCAGTCCGTCCATTGATAGTAACTTGTTAAGCTGCGTGTATCGCTTGGATCGTCGATGCTTCTACGTGAGCTGCTTTCTTCCTCTTCCTCTTCCTCTTCCTCCTTCTCGCTCTCTCTCTCTCGCTCTCGCATACCGCATCGGTAGTCGAGTTGAACAAACATAGACGAAGACGCCTCGTTGCCGCTGCACCGCAAACAGCCTGCTGTACATGCCTGCAGCAGGCCCTCCTCCCCTCCCACCCCCCCCCCCCCCTCCCGCCCTTGCCCTTCGCCGACCGTTACACGCATGCACAGATAGACATCCGACAGTGACGTACGTACGTCGTATATACGCAACAACAGCCCTTCCGTGCACAGCGAGTAGTCTCGGTTTTATCAATGAACCAGGGAAAGGCGCGACACGATGCTATGTATATGTACTACTATGTAATAAAGAGTGAAATAGCTAACGATCGAGAATGGTTTAATGCGCGTGCGTTGAAAATTCAAGAGCGATAGCAACGTTCTTTTGTCAGGGCGACCAACATACGTGAATTCGGATCGGAGGTCGCGCCGCGGTTCACGTAACCTCAAAAATGTTGGCTGCCCTGACGAAACGACGCGTTGCATCCGGCACTCTAATTTTCAACGCATGCGCATTGAACCATTCGGTCGTTAGAAATTCACTCTGCATCACGTTCGTATATATATATATATGTACAGGTCTGCAGGAAGTAGAATAAAGTTATTAATATAACGTTAACGTAACGAAACATCGTGGAAAAAAAAATCGTAGTTTTGCAATTTTCAAACGACGTTCCAAGAAGTATAACTTTTCAAAATCTAAGCATGTTTTCTTTGTTATTATTTATTATCTGAATTTCAGAGAATCCTAAGGAGTTCCAAGTGACGATTTTTTATGAACATCCATCGTTAAACTAACGTTCCTAACTTCAACTTTATGGTCTAGAAACTATGGTGGTGTTGGTGGTGGTGGGGGAGTGTATACCGCTTAACGTCTCTACAGTAAAATGCATAAATTCCTTAACCCTCCGGCTAACTTGTTTTCTATTTGAAAAAAAGAAAAATGCGACATCGATTCTGTATACGAGTTTAATAACAACGCATCCCATTTTCTCACGTCAGCCGCATCTCCAGTCGTTGTCGGATAAATAATTCGTACAGAATCAAAGTAGTATTTCTTTTTTCAGACCGAGAACAAGTTAACCCAAGTTTTAAGGCATTCATTCCCTTAAACGTGCAAAAAGAAGAAGGCGAGGTGAAATTTTTGTCAATTTTTAAGCTATAAATGATGATAAATTGTCGCAATCAGGAATCCGAACTCATTTTTAGAAATTTTACAAATCTGTTATGTGTGAAATTTGAAATATTCCTTACAACAATGTATAATACAAAAGACAAATAGATAATGTAGAAACAGGAGTATGAAAAAAGAAGTATATGGTTGTCGAAAGTCTATAAATTCTCACGAGGGGAAAAAAAAAGAAACAGAAGAAACGAACATTGTTTACATTACACTTCATTTTTAGATGTTACGACGAAGAAATAAACTTGACGCAATTCTTACCATGATTATTATTTTGCACCGATGATCTTCAAACCGCTCTCTATCATCCATTTTGCTGTAGATGATACCAGTTTGCCTGTATAAGCGGTGAACAATGTCACACGATGCACTCATTTTATCGTAACCGTCGTCGACGATTTCTAGTTTCATAATTTTTCTGTTTTTGTTTTTATTTCCTGCCATTCGTAATTACTTTGAGATGCAGTTTTTTATTCGCACTGTACGATTAAATATATTAAAAACTTTTTTTTTTACGTAAATTCTACAACGGCACTGAATTAATAATTTTAAACGTATATAAATATATTCGCCGGCGAATAACCGCCGTTTTAATTAAACAAGTGCAATAATTACCCTACACAAGTACAACCTTTCAAACAATCGCAGGGGTAAAGTTTTTCATTTTCGTCTTCTTATCCACATTTTATTGTTTTTTCCATTTTTATTTTCATCATCGTTCATCATTATTCTACATTCAACGTTTGTCATCGTTTACAGTTTGCTTCTGATCTACAATTTCTGTGTAATAATATCACACCGCGGAGATTCGTGAAAAAAAAAGAGAAAAGAGGGAAAAAAAAAAATCGAACACACTCAAGTTAAGAAACACGCGGGCATTTTATTCGCCGACCGCACACCGATTTCAGGCATAATGCGCACACCTGCGCGAGTAAATTACACTTCCGTACGAATACGGCAACACGGCGTACGTAAAAATTCACAGATGCAAGTGGCGTCGCACGCATACATACGCACATGCATACGTGCGTGTACGAATTGGTACACGCTAGGATCATCAACTCGTAGGAAACGGCGTGACTACAGCCCGCGCGCGACGGCATATCTCGTGTATTTTCTTTAAGGCCGCCATTTTGGTATCAACGCCGCGCCACGCGCCATTCGTTTGTTTCGCGCTCTACCCACGCGGCGCGTCTCTCACGTATCTATATATATATATATACACACACACACACACACGCGCGCGCGTAGATGTATACCAATATATTATCATTATTATTACACTAAACCCTATATACTATATAACCCTATATATATATATGTATATAACGAGATATTTTTGAATGTACATGAGAAGGGGGAGGAAAAAACGAAGAAAGAAATTAACCTACAAAGTATATAGTTTTCTTTACACCGAGTCTACCAGCGTTGTCCATTTTTTCCCCCTTCTATATCTATTTCTCTCTTTCTTTCTGCAAAACTAACCAGCAAATTTTCGAGGATAACCAATATTTACCGTCAATATGTTGATATCTTCTTCTTCTTTTTTTCTTTTTTTTTTTTTTCACACTCTGACCCATAATCCCAATATTATACAAGCGATAGATTTTGGCATTGCAACATAATACGCGATACGTTTATACCTAAGGATATAATATCGTACAACAATATGTTGTCGATTACCGCTCGGTGAGAAAATAACTGTCGATATACATATTAATAATATAGTACGTATGTACGTTTACATATGAATATTTTTGTCTACTTCTATAAGGTGCAGGTTCAGCGCAGAGTTTAAATCGTCCTATATATGACCATCTATAGATCCAATATACAAACATAATACCCGACATGAATGCGTACGTATAAATGTATAATAAAAACACTAAACAGTTTTTATTATACAGTCAAACGCGAGCAACGCAACCCGTCGAATTTCTATATACATCTGTATACATACACATTACACATATTTATATATACCAACGCCTCGACGCACAACACACACACACACACACCTAGGACGGCGTGTATATTTCCGTAGTTAGAATCTCGCAATCTGACGTAATATAGAGTTCCGCGCTAGGATGATAGGGTATAAGGCATGGATGGATGCGACGCCCGTCTTACGTAGATGGCTGTATGCACGTTGAACGAATGAATGTATTTTTTCCTCATATACATTGACGGGTACGATACCAATAATAGACATTATTAAATTATAAGCATAATTGCATGACGGTTATCCCGCATTGATTTTCATTTCATTCCGAAATTACTCAGATTCACGGTAACATTGGTGTATGTAAGGCCTGTACGTTTTGTAAATAATACCATCCATCCACGCACACACGTATATACGTATCAATATATGTTATACCTGTGAATAATACACAGATATAAAACACAACCACAGACACATCCGCGCGCGAAGAAACGAGTCGAAAATGATAATATACGTAAGTACAACAATCACGATATTATTACCGACAATTTATAATTACTGTTGTTGTTATTATTATTATTGTTGTTGTTGTTTTTATCGTTATTCGTAAAATATCGACAAAATCAAACGTGACGCGGTGATCCTCGTTATTATACATAATATATCAAGGATGATTATTATTATAATCCAAGTCACTTACTCACGTTACATAATCATAATATGTGTACACAGTCGGACACCGAGGTCACTGCACTTGCACCACGCGCGTTTCTGCGGATTGCGAATCTTTCTAGGCGTGTAACGTAACGTATAATATACATAAAATACTATGATCGTTGATCGGAACCTCGCGGTGGAATCGAGACACGTTTAACTTAATGCGACGACAAAACGACGTGGAGGCGGCGGTGGCGGCGTCGGCGGAGAAGGAGAAGGAGATGGAGGTGGAGGAGGAAAACAAGAAGAAGGAGGGAGGCGGAGGAGGAGAAGGTGGAAGAGGAGGAGGAGAAGAGAACGAACGAGCGGTTCGCACGCTTTGAAGCTGTCGCCTGGCGCTTCGGAACTGCGCAAATCCGTGCGTCGTCGGCAAATACGTCACTCGGCATGCGGCGCGCGGTTCTCGGTTTTTTCTTTTTTTCTTCCTCCCATATTTATAAGAGGAAAAAACATAAAAAAAAAAAAAAAAATCGTTTCCCTTTTTTTCTTTTCAATTTGTATCCCTTCATTTCTTTATTTTTTCTACATGCTCTCTGTACGTTTCGTTTCTTCGTTGTCTCTTTTAGTTTCTTTGTCGTCGACCCCCCCCCCCCCCCCCCCGCCCCCGGGCCAACCATTTTTTTCTATTCGCAGTCGTCTTCTTTTTATACACACACTTTTTTTTCTCTTCATTTTCCGCCTACACGTATCGCTCCGCGTGCGATATTCGTCCGACCATACATCGTTTCTCGAGTATCAAATTCTCGATTTTCTCGCTATAGCCAGTGCTTCTTCTTCCCCTCCTCCTCCTCTTCCACCTCCTCGTCCTCCTGTAGTAATCGCGATTTTCCACACGCATCATTGTCTATTATATACATATATATACATACATATATATATATATATATATATATATATATATATATATATATATATATATATATATATATATACAGTATGCACATTATACCTATATATGTATGCCCGCATTCACAACTCGTTCCAAGTTTATATTGCATTTCCGGTAGGTATTATGTATCATTCTAAAGTATGATCATTTAATTTTTTCTCGCCCATATCTCTCTCTCTCTCTTGTGACGAAACTTAGCCAATAAACAAGCTTGAGCGTCGTGGTAATAATGAAAATAACAACAACAACAATATTAATATAATAATAATAATAATAAATGAATAAATAAATAAAAAAGAGATACGACGAGAAAGATGACCATTGCATTCCGTGTAAAACGATACCGGAGATAGAATATTACAGCTGGGTAAACGCATATTACAGGCATAACGTAAGTACACATGATAATACACATGACGTGCATGTACATCGTAACGGCCGCGCATCCTCGCGTCCTATACCACACCCTTACACGCCTGTTATATACGTATCAAATTATTACATTGTTGTACGCCTACGCACGTGTGAAAGATTGTGAATTTGTTCGAGAATCGAGTTAGGAGGTAATACGTACGTACGTACGTTCCGTGTTGTACGCGAATCGCGTGTAGTCGCCGAAGGAGGGGGGGAGGGGAGGGCAGGCGAAACGGTACCGCCGATGCTCGACTTGACGTTAGCGCCGTTGCGCAGAGGACCGTTCGCGCAGATCAAGAGACGCAGTTCACGGTATACACGATAACGCGCTGGGTTTTCGCTCATTGCGCGTAGGTAGGCGGCATAAGGTGTACGTACGTGTAACACGTACGCACACACACGCGTGCATGACTACTACGTACGACCGTCGTCGATGACGATTCTTACACAACACCACCGCGTGCTTTACTTTTCTCTCTCTCTCTCTCTCTCACTGTGTGTTTTTTTTTTTTCATCTTTTTCTCTTTTCATTTGTTAGCCTCAAACTGAATACCTATTGACACACACACACACGACACGCGGAAAGATACGTGTCAAGTGTTATTTTATTTTTGCAGACGGTAATAAAAAAAAAAAAAAAAAAAAATAAATAAAAAAAAAAACTGGCGCTAGCTCTACGCGTATGTTTTTCTCTCTCTTTTTTTCCACACTTTCAAAGAACGATGCAAAAACTTTTTTAATGTTTCTAATAGTCACTTCACTGCCGTACACTCAGTTTATAATATATGTACAAGCATATTGAAGAATTTATTTATTTATTTATTTTACTTTACTTTCGGTTTCTTTTACCAATTCTCTTTTTCTCCCATCTTCTATCCCAGTTACACGCAACAGCACTTCGTGTAGTATTACAGAACAATACATGTAATTCTCACCGTCGATAATTGATGACAAAGATCGTTAATCATCCGTTTATACCGCGTTACGAATTATTACCTTGTTATTCATTTACCCTTGCAAAACACATTTTTCAAGGTAACCGCGTTCGAGATTTTGCGTCGCACTAGAAATAATAACACGATACTATCCGCGAAGACTTTGGGAATTGGACAGGGGGCGCGCGCGCAATCTCTCTCTCTTTCTCTTGTTTTTTTTTTTTTTTTTTCTACAATCGAGACACGAGAGACACGAGAATCGAGGGGTATCATGGCAGCAGCTCGCACGCACAAACAAACAAACAAACGAACGAACGAACCAACCAACGAATCAACGAACCAACAACAACGGGAATAATTTTATGAAAATATCCAAGCGATGAATCGTCTCTCCGAGTCTCACGGAGGCACGCGGCGCGGTTATTCGCTAGGCACTGCGCGCGCCGCCGCAACGCCTTCTCCGCCACGCTTATACTGGTTGTATCCACACTGTTCCTTCACCACACGCCGACCAATGGAACAGCCGCGTCAGCGCCGCCTCGCGTTACTTCACCAAACTATAAACATCGCTATCTATACCAGTGCGTACGTACGCGTAACGGACGTATATACGCACGGAACGCGAACTGTGCCACGAAAAAAGAGAGGAAGGGGGGGGGGGGGAAGATAAAGAGATGGAAAACGGGGGTTAATATATCGCGACGAGTGGAAAGCGCGCGCGTGTCGTCACATCCGCTTTCGTACGGTTAACGAACGGGTAAGAAGAGGAGAAAGAGAGAAAAAAGAAAGAAAGGAAAGGAAAAGAGCGCATATTTATTTAGTCCACTTTACTTACGGCGGACTTTTCTTCTCTTTTCTTCTATTTTTCTCCTCCTCTTTTCGGTGTATGATCGAAGTGTGCACCACACCTTACGTTGTGCCTGTACGTACATCTAGTTTCGAGTATATATATAACACACACACACACACACACATACCTATGTGAATACTGATCTATGTGTGAGTACGAATGTATTTCCACGTTATAACTAACCCAAGGTAAGGTGCCAGAGGATGGTTATGCCCCGAAGACGGGGCCGAAGGTTGAACGCGTTGCATGTGACATTCGGGCATAAGACTACGAAACGTGAAACGGAGATTTTTATCTCTCACGCGAGAGCGTTTCAAAGTAGGTAGGTATTATAGGTAAACGGAAAAACGGAGTCGAGGAGAAAAATAAAAACAACACGTGGAAAACTGCAGGGTGTGAAACGAAATTATGGAAAATTGTGCAATAACCAGCTGCAATCTTGAAAATCAATATCCACAGAGCACGCGTGCATGCGCATCGAGAAAACAATTATACTGCGAGCAAAGAAAATTTATGCCATCTGCGTTATCGTGACTATTTATAGGTATATACGGTAATGCAAAGTAGCCATGCCGGGCTACAAGTTCCCGTATGACAAGTAAAAATTCGTGAAAAAAAATGAAAATAAAAATAAAAGAATTCCAAGAACAGCGAAGAAAATTGGCTTTCGCAAATTACGAAAATTTATTCAGTCGAAGCTGATCGCTGTTTGTAGAAATTTGAACGGAAATTCTCGTTATTGTAACAACATCACGTATTATACGTATAATTCGGTGTAACGCGGCGTAAAGCAGGCAGATCACGCATCGCGGCTGCACCTCGGTTCCTGACCTAGAAAAATAATAGAACGCTGCGTTTCTCGTTAGAAAGGAAAACGCTGGGCTCGTTTTATGTTACGCAGTTGTTACGCCGACGATGCGCAAAGTTCGCTTATTCGAGCAACGACGTAGTCGTCCGTAATTACGGGGTGAAGAAATCGCAGACGCGAGTAAAGAACGATGTTAGAGTAACGTATTCATCGTAAAACTTCTGCGGTTCATTCATGTTTCAGCAACAAGTAATCGCACGGGCGTTACTTCACAAGTGAAATAGAATCTATACGCGAAAGTCGAGCGCAGTGAACCGGAAGAAAATTAATTGCACAGTTTATACATCGAGTAGATGATAACTGCTGTGCCGTACGCAGAAGTTTTCCGTAGAATTTGAAGCGATAAATTCGATAACAGAGGTTTTAACCCATTGTTGGTAATAACGTTTCACCAGAATTGTTCTATACCATCGTTATCAATTCGTCGAATCCGTACCATTTATTTATTTCTGCGTGAAATGAAAATTTATTGGAATGACTTTGTTCAGAATTGCGTATAGAACGGGGCTATTAAGCCCTTTTTTGCGTTACATATATATAATCATATATATATAAACACGTCAACGTCTTAATCGTCCACGACAACCTCTTAAGGTGCTGGAGTAGTCCGTTAGGAACGTTTCCAGCAGCATTATCGAACTGGAAAGGAAGTCGAATTTGTCCCGAAAACAGCAGCCACACGAAATTTGAGTATTGTAAAATCTGACCAAGGGGTCCTAATACCAAGTTTCATTTTCTACGAGATTCTATACGTTTATCATTAGGATTGACGTTACGATTGTATTGAAAATTCAAACCTACAATTTCAACGACACTCTAAAAAGGTGGAAGAGATAACTTGTGATGTTATACATATACGTATGTACATACGTGTAAAAGAAATATATATATACAAACACTCGCACACGTATGCATGTACATATGGGCGTAAGTTCAACTATATATATATATAGGTGTGAATATATATATATATTATTAAATGGCGGCCATCAAGAAGTATTTTTAGCGGTTACACATTGTTGTTGACTGGCTCGCGATGACATTGAATCGAAGTAAGGAACGAACCGGCGGCGTTTAAAGACGTGTAACGCACACGTCACTGTACAACGATACGCGCGTCACGCGACAAATGTAATATCAGTGGACATTTTTCATCTCCGCGTCATCGAAGTTGGAACCTGCAGACGGCCAAACTTGTGCCGGAAATATCTTTTCTTCTTCGTTCTCTTCCCTTCGATAACCGAACGAGAAATAATGCTGGCAAGATATAAATAACACGTATCAGGATGAAATTTTCATTGGGACGCCCCCCAAATCTGTAACAAATCATTGAAAAAAAGTCTGTGTAAAGTTTTAAGCCGCTTGGTCAACCGGGACACGTGCCTCTAAGCTCCGAAAGTTTTAGATGTTAAATACGTGTAGGTTTTATAAGCAGTTATTTCGTTTCGTTTGACTTTGGTACAAATTGAGGGACCGATTTGAAACTTGGCAGAGTCGTTGCTTCTGACGATAGGAACAAAGCCTGAAAATTTCAAAATTTTATAATTATTGTTCCCTTACGTACACAAGCCTGATAAAAGTAATGCCGTCAAGCTTATATACAAAAAGAAATATATTGCAAAGTTACGATAATATTTTGAAATTATCAGGCTTTGTTCCCGTCGTCACAAGCAACGACTCTGCCAAGTTTCAAATCGGTTCCTCAATTTATACCAAAGTCAAAGAAAACGAAACAACTGGTTATTAAAACTAGACGTATTTTAAGTTTAAAACTTTCGGATTTTAGAGGCACGTGTTCCGGTTTACCTAGGGGCTTGAAACTTGACGCAGATTTTTTTTTTCTAGGGGGTATCTCGATAAAAATTCTTCCGACCCCCAAATAAGTACCACCCTAAATTATATATACATACTGACGATTGTTGCGAATCGCTTATTATTCGCCCACCTTCCTAAAGCAACCGCTAAATCTTTCTTATTTTCTACTCTTTTTACCTTACGTCAGAATATCATCATACGCATACTTACTTCGTATTTTCGCTTTATTTTTCAACTTACGATAATATTTTTTTTTTTGTAACCTACTTTCTCAACGAGATGAAAAGGCCACCTACTCCTCTCACAAACTTTACTCACATGCTGTTCGTTCTCTCTCATCCTCCCCACCTCCATCTTTCTACGTAGGTTTCCACATATTCACGTCTCTTATATACATTACCGCGTATTTCACCATCGATAACTTTTAACCCTGAAATTTGTATTTGAAATTTTTGGAACTGTTTTACTGCCTGTAAAAAATTAAATAAAAAGAACGAAGGAAGGAAAAGCCTCGCTCAGCGTTTACAGAACAAGTATTAATATAATATTATGAAAGAGACAGAGAGCGAACGATATCGGTTGCCGCTGGCCATGCGGTGTATGATTTCCTATCAAGCCGAGGGGTCGTGGCCAAGGGCAATGATAACGACGTTCATTCACAAAATCCTCGTTCACTCGCTTGCTCGCTTAGACTTCTCATTTCGACGAAACGAATGACTTGTATATATATATATATTATTCGCGTATACGACGATTAATATTATCATTATCATTGTTATTATCATTGTACGCGCGTAAGAACAATCAATAAATAATATTTCGTAACGTTATACGGACCAAATTTAAACGCTTTTCAGTGTATGTAATATTTAACGAAAAACCGATCATCGGACTGTGGATATTTAACAATATTTTCCTCATCGTGCAAGATATTTAATATGAAAAATTTTCCAAATACATATCTACGCGGCAAGTGAGACGGTCGAAGCAACGGGGATTGAATTTATCGATTCCACTTCGACGAGCAATTTCTGTCTTCGTTTCGGCACTTCGTACAACCTTTAAATTATCCACGACTACAAGGTCGGTGAAACGCCAAATTATACATACACCGAAATTCTCCTCAAGTGATCCCGTATCTCGTATAGTAGAGTTATGAACATAACGACGGCGACAAGTCTGGATAATATCGGGAAAATTGTTGTTTCCGCAAGGTAGACTCAATTGTTCCAAAAAATATATATTACAACTAGCAGCCCATCCCGGCTTCGCACGGGCATATAATAATATTAGGTGATAATATAAATGTTATTTTTCTAGAAACTCACTGTAAACATTGTGTATTTTCTTTTATTATATTATTATATGCCCGTGCGAAGCCGGGATGGGCTGCTAGTTATGCTGTTAAAATGTAGCTTATATGACACGTTCGTAGATTTACCATAGCAGCGCCATCCATTGATTACTTACTCAACCCAGTCGAAAGGTATCGACATCTGTTAGAATCATTCGGAGTTAACAGATAATTGTGACTGTCAAATAATAACACAAATAATTAGCAATATATTATAATTGCGACTATAATTTGAGATTTAAACTATCCTATCTCTCAAGTTGGATCGAACTGCACATGGTGTGCGTATTTTATTATAATCGGTTAAGTGGTTTAGGAGTCCATTGAGGACAAACATCGTGACACGAGATTTATATATATTAAGATACGTATACAAAGAGCCACGCGTACTATAGATATTCCAATAAATTATGCAAACTGGTAAAAAAAAAAAATTAGATTCGCGAGCTGTCTTTTTTTTTTTTTTTTTTCTCATTCAAATTTCGTCATCTTATACAATTTTCGAATATCGCATGATATTATTTCGCGTATTGCGGGCGGGCAGATAATATAAAACAAAAGGGTGAAGTGTAAAAGGAAACGGAAAAGAATGCGGAAAAGCGTCGAGGAGAAAAAAAAAATAAATAAAAAAAAAAGAAAACAAACAGGGGCAGGGGGATGGGGGAGGAGGGGGAAGAGGATCGTCGCGCCGCCTACGCAGCCTAGCCGGGAAGAGAGAAACCCGGATGACGGCGCGGGTCGATGGGCCGAAACTGACGCAGACGCCCGAGCGCCGCGACGCATCGTGACGCACGCACCCTTCGGGTTCCCTTCCGACCTCGAGCGAACGAACCTAGACGCGAGGTGCAGGATAAGGTACGAACGCTCATACGGCCGAAAGAAGGTGAATGTGATAAGGAGGTAAGAAAATGCCGATCGAATCGAGAGGGAGAGAGGTGCGAGAAGAAGTGAAAATGAAAGAGGGAAGAAGAAAGAAATTTGTCAAACGCAAAACGCTGCTGCGGTTTGTATAAATTTTCTCACGATCCTGCATCGATTTTGAATCGATATCAACCTTCCTGCGTGTATAGTTTTTATAAATTATACACGAGTTTATTTGAGGAATGTAACACCGCTGTAAAAACCTAAGAGATGCACGATTTTTTTTTGTTTTTTTTTGAACGGAAGAAAAGGTAATGAGATAACAATATTCGAGAAAGTTTTTATGCGTCTATTCAAGTATAGTGCAAAAAATTGTTATCAAGGAATATTCAATAATAATATACATTGGAGCCTGACATGCGGCACGTAGTGAAACTGGTGCAAATTTAAATTTTGAAGAAAAAAAAAAAAAAAAATTAATCTGCACATTAATAACTGCAGAAATACGTAGGGAATTTTCAATAAGTTAATTTAATCATTAATATTAAACGCACTTTTTTCTTTTTTTTTTTTTTTTGGTAAAAAATTGAAGATTTTCATTTCAAACACTCGCCAATTACACGAAAAGCAACATTTTAAAAATTCCCAGCACTTTTCTCTAACTATAAACATGTGGATTGAGTGTTTTTTTTTTTTTTTTTTTTTCTAGTTTCAAATTTGCACTTCTTGATATTAATTTTTGGTACTATACTTAAATATATGCCAAATAACTTCCTTAAATATTATCATCTTGTTACCTTTTCTTCCATCTAAAAAAAAAAGGAGTCAAAAAAGCGTCGTCCTATTGTTTTTATCGTAGTGTTACCCCTTGAATCTCGAATACTGCAGATCGGCTAGCCGAAGAGAATTCTCTGGTCCAGTCTTTACCGACCGAGAGTTGAATGTCATTTACTTTTGATATTTTCAAAAGCTCGTTATCCGTATCATCGATGTGAAAATGCCGCAGTCCGCACAATTGTATGTACCTACACGAAATGCCGAACAACAACCTCGAGAAACTTTTTTCTTCTACTCGCCAGTAATACCAACGAACGTGCGTTCCTGTTAATCGAATTGCCACTTGTTGCAGAAACAAATATCCTTTCGTCATGTCCGCATTGAGAAAGAACAAAAAAAAAAATAAAAGAAAACAACGTTTTTTGTAAACTTTTACCACAGCATAGAAAGTATAAAAAATAATCGCGTTTACCGCGTGATTTCCACACAATCAATGCAACACAAACGGATGCTTTGACAACGGTAAAAATAAGATGGCGTTTTACTCGGTCGGTAAAGACTGACTACAGTCACCCCCGTCGATACCTCGGCAAGTTGTCGTCGTCGTCGCGTCGATCCAGCGTAATAAAATTAAGAAAAAAAAAAAAAAAAACCGAAACTAGAAACGGCGGCATATGTCAGCCGTGGTTCTGATCGGGGTGGACGATGATCTCTGCAGGGTGGAAACCGGGCGGAAGAATCGCGGTGCGGGAGGAAAGAGGAAAGAGGAAAGAGGAAAGAGGAGAGCCGATTAGCCTCGACGTCGAGGGCCGCGCGTGCTGTCCGAAATGAGTCGAGAAGGAAGAAAGGAAGAAGGGAGGAGGGTGGAAAGGTGGGTGCGCTGCGGGAATGAATCCACGTCGGCAGCACGCGCCGTTTCCCGCCCTCGTGCCCGTCTTTGCCGCCATCCACCTGGTGCGTCACCTGCGCCGTCCGCTTCAACGCGAAATAATCGAGCCGGCTCTCTCCGGTCCACGTTGCGCTACGCTACGCTACGCCACGCCACGTTACGCCACGTTACGTTACGTTACGTTACGTTACGTTACGTTACGTTACGCGCGGCAGGCACTCTCTACTATGCGTTATTATGCTCGGACCGCCGCGTTGCTGCAGGGGTGGCCAGCCACGGCGCGCACTCACTCTTAGCGATGGCCGCTCGGCTAAATACAGTCGATGCGGAAAAATAATCGAACACGAATCGATTGAATCGGTGAGAATTAATCGATTATTGCGTATTTTTTTTTATTTATTTTTTTTTTAATTTTTATTCTATCGAAACGGTGCATTTCATAAATTTCAGTGCGTGGTCTTAGTTTTTTTTCGACGATTTATGATTTCGTTAAAAATATTTTTCAATTTCGGGTGAAATGGTTCACTTATATTTCACTAATTACATGGAACAGGTACCTACTTCCTACGTAAGAAAATGATAATAATTGAGACTTTGATAGCACAAATTGATATTGTATTGATTTAAGTTAAATCGAAAATCGATTCTTCATTTCTGCAGTGACATGCCTGTGAAAACGTCGCGACGGGAAAAATATTCGATCAATTGGCTATATATGGATAGCTGAATGAAAATCGGATGTTTTTTAATTTTTTTTATTTTCAAGTTTGGGATCAAACAAATTTTTTGTCCGTATGTGGCCGTATTTGGTCAGGTGACGAAAAATTGTTTTTCGGTGATGACGATGATGATGATAATGATGAACAGCTGCACTTGCGAAATAACGAATAAACACGTAAACCTGGGAAATAAAAATGATCATAACGACGGTGTTTGAATTATAACGATAAGTATTCGTTTACTGCAGTTTTTCACAATAATTTTTCAAATCCACCGTTACTCCTCAGCTGTCAAAAACACTCGGAAACGATAAAATAATTTCACCGATCCATATGATATTCCATGTGAGATAAGTACTTGTGTTACTCGGAAACAATTCCCAATAAAAAAAAAAAAAAAACGCCTAAAAATATAAACCATTTCAGTATAAAAAAATGTAACAACGACTTGAATCATTTGGTCAAAATGATTGAACCAACAGAGCTTTGTACACGATGTACATTCATATATTGGATCGGGTTCAATGGTACATTATAAATTAATTCTCGTATTTAAGAAAACTTTATCACGATTCTTTCAAATCAAGTTTCACAAATATGTCATTGTACATAAACCGTTAGAAAAATTTAACCAAAAACACCTTCTCAGCAATACTACTTTACATTCGTGTTATTTGTTAGATTTCCTTTACCGAATATGACAAAAATTATTCTGATTTCAACAATTAAATTGTCACGTCAACATTTAATTGATAATTTTAATTTACTTTTTTTTTGTCGTTTTCTTCCACCCGGTAATACATAAAAAAAAATGTTACGATACTTATTTTTCTCCAATCGTGCACGGGAACATTTTGTTTCGCCACCTATAACCTACAACGGATTCGGTATTTCGGTATTTGGTAATTGTCGTAGGGCCTGAATTAACGCGAACAAAGCTTTTCTCGTCGAGGAAGCAAAGAGAGTGAGTGAGCGAGTGAGGGAGAAAGGTGGCGAATGGTGCCGGAGCTCCTCCTCGGCAGCCTTATGGAAGACGCGTCGATTTCCGGAGGACAATAGCCTTGGCCCCCGAAGCGGTGGCGCGGCGTAGCACCTGGCGGTTTTCGAGGCTGTGCCTTTTCTCTCTCTCCCTCTCTCCCTCTCTCTCTCTCTCAGCACGACGGCATAAGGCGTATGCAGCGAGGCACGGTGCCCCGTAAAAGGCCTCGAAAATCTCTCGTTATATTCGGGTACTCCTCTCGCCTCGAGACGCGTGCCCGAGCCGAACTCAGCCGCGGCTGAATTATCGCCGATGCACGGATGGATGGATGGATGGATGGATTGTTTGACGACGATATAAGAAGCCGAAGACTCAAAACCGCGTACAGAGAGAAGATCGATATAAAAATGCCGAGAATTTAACGGGGCTTGTTTTTCTCATCCTCATATACCGCCTGTGTCTGTCTGACGCTCGATCGTTATACCTCCTCTTAATTCTATAGAAACGTGAAATGTGCACCTGGAAAATCGGCCGGGAATTTTCCCTGCTTTGGGGGGGGGGGGGGGGCCACTGACAGGATCACCGTGCAGGGTAAACCTGGAGGGTTGGCTCGGGTTAGGAGAACATAAATTCATCGCCGTTATTCCCGCAGGCTGCGCGGTATATACCTATATGTATATCTAAAAGGACGAGGAAGGGGGGAAAAACTGTACCGGCTACTAGACAAAACCCCCGATTCAAGGATTGATTGAGCCATGGTGAAACGGCGGTATAAACGTCGCTGCGCCCGTTTCAAATACGGCGTGTAACGTGCCTGGCGGCTGAATCTCCGTCGCGAAATTCCTTGACTTTTCCAAGCTTTCCCGACAATTGTTTACAGCAAATTGACAAATATATACGTATTTTCCGTTTAATCTCCTTTTTTTTTTTTATGAAAGTAGAGGATGCGCGCGCAATCCTTTGCAAGGTGATATTTGGGAATATTCAAAGTTTGAAGAAAACCTTCCGGCGATGGTAAAAAAATTTCTATACCGTGTAATTTGTCCGAAGCTTAAAAAAATTGTCGGACGTATTTCGTATGAGAATAAATATTATAGCAAACGAATTCCAGGCATTTCCCAATTCCATGACGTTACCAGGCTTTCCAGAATTCCCTGATCACCGACCACTCCGAATACAACGTAGCGTTCGTATAATATAACGATGTTACAACGGGGAACGAAAGAAATCATGCGTATTGGACAAAATTTAAAGAAGCGAAGTCTTACGTGTACACAGACACACACACACACACACACGCGCGTATAGGCGCGATGCACAAACGTCCGACCCGAGCAGATGCATCCGCATCGCCTTCTGGCTCCTCGTTTTTCTTTTCCCTAATACATTTCACCGTCGTGTCTTATTCCCCGGTATACACCGCAGGTACGGTATACCCATATCTGACCGTATACCCGACACCCATGTGTCAGGATCATTCGCTCCCGCAGCATGCACCTGGGCCTGCAGCAGGATGCGAGAGGAGTGCGTTTACCGCACCGCGTAGGTACGGCGGTACGAACTATTCGCATGCGTGTTGTATCGAACGTTGGAAGAAATACAAGAACACCGTCGAGTGCCGTGGGAGGTGCGAGGGTGAGGAGCTAAGGAATAGGTGGAGAAAGAAACAGACCAATTTTCCCCTCCCTTCCGTGCATCAAAGGCAAAGACGCGTGCGGTGTTGAACTCCCGGAGAACAGATGTCCAAGATTTTTTAGGGGCGAAGGAGAAGAAGCTACACCGAGTCGGTACCTAGGCGATGATAGATAATGGAGAAACTTTCTCCGAGGATCGGACAGATGCGAGAAAGCCGAGCGCGCGCGCCTCGATCTTAAACCTTGACGCACGAGGAGGTTGTTCGGAGGTATTAAGCTGCACACCTTGCCTGCTGCAACGATGCAGCCTGCGGCACGATACTACGCTTTAATTGCGTAAGTCTCTCTCTCTCTTTCTCTCTCTGTATCCAACAACATTGTAGGTACAAGAAGTGAGCGCAGGTGGCGGCGCGATCAGCTTCTTCGCCGTAGGTAAGGGATGTTGAAAGCGAGATGAAGACGCGCCAGATGTTACAAGCATAAGGTAAGTGTACCGGTTATTGACCCTGGTCCAATTGTTCAATTTTTTTCGTTGTATCTGTTCGATCCCTGGTTATAAAATTACCTGGAACATGAATTTTAAATGCCCAACCCTCTGGCGATTCGTTTTAGACGAATAGAAAGATTCACAATTTTGGAAAATAAGAGGGTGTACACTTGTCTTGGTCGGAAAAAATTCGTTTAAGCAGAGATGTTTGACGAGGATAAATTAGTTCGCAATATTTGGCGCAACGAGAGGTAAAAACTTTTCGCAATATCGAGAGATGCGGGTAATACATGGAATCCAGTAGCAGTCAATCGTACGACTAACGGTAAGTAAAACGCACGAAGTCCGTATTTTACATACTAATTTTCCCGATTCACAGAAGTTGACTTGGCGAAATATATGAGTGCGTTTTGTCTATCATAGTTTACTAAATTTCAAACAACGCTAAATGGGCCGAGTAACGATTTTTCCTAAACATGCATTGTTACTGCAACGTTGCCAACTTCGTCCTCATTCAGTAATTACACTTATCTGCATTCAGCTACAAAGAATCAGGATGAGGTATTTAAATAGGTACACAGGTCTGTAACTGGGAAAAATACTCAAAAGGTTCCTTCGCGTCCGGTTTTTTCTTCAACATGTGTTTGAAGTTTCATTTAAAGTGAAACTCCCGTTTAATTCGAAATCTGGTATCCTGTTCTTGATTCGAAAAATCCCATGCAAAAAAGTGACTTCTTACTTCAATTCAATGCGCATCAGAGTGAAACTCGAGAATAAATACAAACAGGGAAACAGAAAATGGAAAGCGGAAAGCGTGTTCGAAGGTGTATCAACGAGAAGAAGAAAAGGTTGCGTATTATAGGCTAAAAGAGTGAACACGGAATGTTAAATACATTTCCTAAAGAAATTGTTCGTTAAATTCTATAAGAAATATTGTTTAATTCATTGTAACGAAATGACGGTGTTTTTCATTGTTGTTATGCTTTTTTTTTTGCAAACACCTTGTATTTTGCAAGAATACTGCACGTGACGGAGGGGGAAATGGAAGTAATTTTTTGATACATCGCACTCGAACAAAACATAACATTTACCAACAACACGCCATACAGCTAAGATGAAACGTTCTTTTCCAGACCTGTGTTATTTACATTTAAAAAAAAACAAGCGAACTACGGTAAGATAAGAAATTCAACTATTACATATTATATATGTATATAAATCCCGACGGTGCAGCAATAGGTTTTAGGTAGTATTTTTCCAGGTGCAGGTTGCATTAAATATACCCCGGTGTACCTAAATCTTGGGTTCTATCGGATCGGACCGGGCAAAGCTTCGGACACGAGCTGCATCCGCACATGCATATATACACAGGTATGTAGAGCAGAGAATTATTATCCTTATTATTATTATTTTCTTCTTCTTCTTCTTCTTCTTCTTCTTTTTCTTTTTCGTCTTCTCTCCTTGTTACACCAGGGTTCGAATTTTAAAACTCGCTCGATGTGAATCGGGGAGTCGACGGTCGCTTAGCGAGGGACGGGGATGGCAGCTGTCGACGGGCACGAGCCTTTACAGCTTTTACCATCCCATTTCATCCCTCTCGATTCCTCTGTCTCTCTCTTTCTCTCTCTATCTCTCTCTATATCGACCAGCTTTCACGATACACGTCAGTCAGAATTTTCATCATCTTTTTCCTTCGCTTCTCGACAATACATTAAACTCCATCCGTATACACACAGCACCCTCAAGTACCATGGAATCTCCGAAAAGATTCCGTCATTTTTTTTTTTTTTTAATCTCCACGTTTCGACGTTATTTTGATGAAAAAATAAAAATTTTCCACACCCTGCAACGATACACGCGCAAAGTCTTACCTGAAACATTGTTCAAGCCACTCTCCTTGTCAATTTCTCACCGAAAATTCCTCTTCTACCAATATCGTGTAAAACGTGGATGATGCTCGTTGACCAAACCCTAAACCCTGATTAACGTCAATACGTATTCTGGTTTACTTAACATTTCCAGTAGAATCGTTCGGCAGCTGTCGCTGTCGAAGTTGTCTCTCACGCGGTGCCTGCATCGAATCGACGTAGAAAAACTATAAAATGTTTTCGTTACATCGGCACAAGATGTACGCAACGTAGACATAGCTTTACCCCATCACCTCCGCTACGTATATGATACAAACGGTTTCGATCTGCCGCGATATCGAAGAAAACGACGATTCGCGTCAGGCTCGCGAAACGGATTCGAATACCAGAGAAAAGCTGGTAAAGTCGAAGAAAAGCACTCGCGGTTTACAGGCCTATAGCTTTTCTCGAATTTTTTACGTTTGTTACACATCGCGGTACCTACATATCGACGAGGAATCTCTTTCGCCAAATCTCGCCTTTTCTCTTTCATCTTTTTTTCTTTCCACACCTTCGGACCACCCTCGAGACACGTATACCTGCGTAAAATGACTGCGAGAGTGGTGAACGTATAAAATTACACATTATAGGCGACACCGGAGAAATTGTAGAATAAAATAAAATTAGCGACCAGCTTTAGGCGACGTAAGTAGCTTTTAGGTCGGGATACAAGTAACTCGACGTTGTCATTTGCGTACAGTGTAATACTCAGAGAGTAATTGTAACAACCATTAAATACGAAGAATGCATAAGAGAAGTTTTCCGTTTCATCTCGAAAACAAAAAAAAAAAAGAAAAGAAGAGAAAAGAAACTCTAAATAAGAATAAGTCGAATTGGAATCAATATCTCTGTACGAGTGTAATTCAAACATCCAATTACCTCTCTCCTTCTCTCTCTCTCTCTGTCTCTCTCTCTATATCTACTTCTCATCCGCAGTCAGGAATCGAGTCGTATCGTATCCGCGACGTATGAGAAACGGGTTATTATAAGGTTGTGTCTATGGTGGTAACGCGTGTTCACCGAAGGGGGATGATGGGACTGGGGGCAGGTGAGAGATAAAGCGTCAAGAGAGTAGCCAGCCGAGCCGAACCGGCGCGTGTGCCCGACCGTTGGTAGTGGTGGTGACGATGATGACGACGATGACGACGATGACGATGATGACGATGGTGGTGACGTTACACGCGGAGAATACGTACACCTATAAGCTTACTCGAATTCGGTGCATGCATGCACAATAATAAACATAACGCCGCACACGCCTGTACGCAATACGGGGGTACGTAAAGAAGTTTAGTACCACCGTGTAGGATAGGATAGGGGAGGGAATGGTGGGGTGTCCAGGTGTAGCCTGCATTTTACCTGCAGGAGGCGCAGGACGCGGAACGCGGTGCATCGTCATGCAGCCGCCGTCTGCTGGCGTACAGGTATATGTCTACCTACAATTGTACGCGGGTCGTGAGTTGCGATACCTATACCTACGACTGTGAATAAGAATGAGGTGTAGAGTAAGTCTCGCGAATTGCCGGCTACACGCGTTAATATTACAGCGAGAATTTTCTCTCGCAAGATGCGGCAACGGCAAGATGGTGGTTGAGAAGAAACATTTTTTCGGGGGGGAAAAACAAATTTCACGTTTTCCCAGTTCTATTAAGTAAGTTACTCGACTCTGTGCCGATTCCCGCGATAAAAGAACGATATTTTCAATTCTTTTTCCATGACCAAATTAAAAATACCCCGACAATTTTCAGGTTTTCCAGATTTTCCAGATTACGCGATAAACGAAATTCTGAGAGTGTGTGGAAAATTTACCAGCACTGTAAAAGTATGTTGGAATACTGCTTGTACGTGCGTTTCTTTTTTTTTTTTTTTCATCGACATCTTCTACGTCTACTTATGTCTTCGTTTTAGAAACGACGATCATGCGGAGACCGATTGTACGATATCCTTACATATTCATAGATCACTGCCGTTTCACGCAGGTATGCATAACCGGAGAACGAATTAATAATTAAACCATCGTCATCGGGACAACGAGAAACGGCACGGTTGGGGAGGAGGGCAGATGGTCAGCCAACAATGAGAAGAAGCAGCAGTTCGACGATCGGGAGAAGCGGCGGCAACAGAAGAAGTAAAAGGAGGATGAGGAGGAGGATGAGGAGGAGGATGAGGAGGAGGAGGAGGAGGAGGAGGAGGAGGAAGCGGCGCGTGCCCTCGTAGGTATTCCGTTCATCGGCGCCTGCCAAGATAACGACAGATCCCTGCTGGGATAACCAAACCAAGTATAGTGCGTGTGTGTATCGAACACGTACGCGAGCAGCTTGTATTATTTCATGCATATGCGTGTGTGTATATGTATATGTATGTACATGTATACGGGTCCTAGGATTGCGTGGACCGATTATCAGGCCTAATTCGTTTCTTTGTTGCCCTATTAGGTGTACGGGAAATTTTCCCAATTCTTTGTCCCTCTTTCAGGCTTTCCGATACATCGATAAGTTCGTAATGAAATTAACGTCGAATTTTTAGTTCGGAGGACAATGAGAAAAAAAAAAACAAAAAAAGATTACACACTGACGTATCAATTTCGTTGGACAATTACAGAACAATGCGATACAAGTGTAGACTGTTCACGATCGGTGTGATTGGATACCTATGATATATAATTTAACAATTCTGCATGCACATTTACATAGACATTCGAAAAATTTGTGCAGTTTTGTACGAAAATAAATTTTCTCTGCTTTCAAACATAGTCTCAACATCAATTTGTTCCTGTATCAGCATGAAAATTGTCACCGAGTAAACAAATACATGGAATAAGTGACTAGATGTGAAAAAAAATATACATATATATATATATACACCAACTAAAACGTACAATTTTTTTATTTATTTATTTTTTTCTTTTGCTGATTACGGAATCGCATAAACACTGAATTTCACTTTCTGCGTACCCGGTACAATGTTTTTCTTTAACGCAGGTAAAAAGTACCAAACTAAATACTTTTACACGTTTCAACACCTACTTATCGAGTATTTAAATAATACACAATCAACAACAAGTGCAAACGCCAAACAATAATCGCACGAGGCGTGTGTAATACGTGCCGGTATGGTTAAAAAAAAAAAAAAAAAGACAAAAGAGAGAGAGAGAAATCTCGGTCTCGCTAAAATAGAGTTGAAACAGAGTGAAAATAGAGCGCAAGTGACAGACGCTGATGGGACATCGCTGCGGCGCCCACGATTCGGCTCGGCTTGTCTAGACGCAATCTAGACGGCTCGGCCGATCGCGAATTAAATTTAGCCCTGCATGTATTCATTCCCTCCTCGGCTACCAAACTTCTTTATATTTATACGCGTGCATACCTACGCAGACACATACCATACACATAATACGCGGTAAGGTGTTTCGTGGATAGAAAACAAGAAAAAAAAATAAAAAGTAAAAAAAAATTCACAATTTTTCACCGTGTTTTACCCCGTGAAAAGTTTGTTTGGGTTAAAAAGAAAAAGATTCTGTGAAAAACTTGAACAACTTTTTTTTTTCTTTCTTTCTTTTTTTTTTTAGATACACACGTCGCGCCACTTCAATTATTGTTTCTTTCCAAACGTTTGTATTCAAATCAAATATCGGTATCCATAATCACAACGTTGTATGGGAATCGGGAATATTATTTACTCTTAAATTACGATTTCATATTGAATTATTGACTATTTTATTAGATCGATGATGACAATGAAAAGATCGTCGGATACACTTCTCAGACATGAACCGAATATTTGATATTACATGCGTGGGTCTTGTTTGTGAAGTGAATTGATATTGTGATCGATGTGAGTGATATTTCGGAAACGTGTAAAAATAAAAAATCAACAGATCGCGATTTTCCACATAACTTAGAACGCTCATATTTTTCCCTAAATCTTTCTCCTAACGTAAAAAAAAAATTTTCAGAGGTTGCTACGATGGAAAATCGTAAATTATTTTTCCTTCAATACGCAGCCGTGAAAAACTCAGAAGCTTGTAGTATGAAGCAAGAAAATATTGACAACAATTTTATACCTGTTACGTAATTAAGAAAATTATTCTAGTCTGTAATTTTCTTCACCCCCTGATCTTAGGTCAAAGTCGCATAAAAATTCTAATGAAATTTCGAAAATTTAATCACAGTTTGTCAAATTTTTCCGTGTAGAAGAAAAAAAAAAAAAAAAAAGATCGTTAATAAAAGATAATGTTTATACCTACGTGCGTAAATCGTGGAAAATTCGTACCTTCATGTTTTTGTGTTTTTTTTTTGTTTCAAGCCCTATACATCGCACGAAACAATAACAACATATACGCAATATCGACTAAAACATTAGTTCGTGTACGAATATTGTAAGGAATCGATAGGGGGGGGGAAGATAAGAAAAATAAAAATTATGTGAGGGTGAAAAAAAATTGCAAGGTACAAATAATAAGATACGATGAGAAAAATATCGGGGCAACGGGTAATAATCGGCAGTGCAGGCGTTAACGCGCGGAGGATGGAACAAATGACGTTGACCTCATCGAGGGACGAATCGTCGCGACGCCGCGCGCCGCGACGCTGACACACCGCGTATATTTGGCCGCGTTAACCCTCCGCCAGCGCGTCCTCGTCTGGACGGACTTCTTATATACAAGAACCTACGTATGCGGATGATCTGTATATGCGTGTGTGTATATGTATATATATGTATATGTATAGCGTACCTCGTACTCTGTCACATTTCTGTACAAAATTCTAAAAACCGGAACTAAAAATTTCTCTCAGTGTATGTATATGTCGGGGTGGTTTTTCTTTTTTTCAACTGTTTTCTCGTTACACACCCTCCGAAATGTTGATTCTTAGCCTGAAACGAAGCCTCGTGAAAATCGGTACTCGGTGACCAAATTTTAAAAGGTGACTAATCCGGTTTGAGTTTTTTAAACGCCCTTAACGAAATATCTCGAAAACTATACGAGTTGAGAAGCTGTTTTTGGTTTCGTTTTGTAGATAGTCAAATTTCTAGAAAAAAAAAAAGGTCGAGACTACTATACACCTAAAATGTTCATATTGTATTCGATATGAACATTTAAATTTGCGTGCATTGATTGAACGAATGAAGATGCTTATTACCTTTGACTAATTTTTACCTTACACATGTTCTAAGCTGATACAAATGATAAGACATTTTTATAAAGAACCTTTAATTATCTACAAAATGAAACCAACAACATCTTCCTAACTTGTATAGTTTTCGAGATATTTCGGTTAAAGCGTTTGAAAAAATTCAAACCGGATGACGCACCTTTTAAATTTTGCTACCGAGTTCCAGTTTCACGAGGCTTCGTTCGAGGTTAAGAACTAATTTTTCGAAGGGTACGTAAAAGGAAAAAAAAAAAACAAAAATTAAAAAAAAGCCAACAAATATATATAGACTTTAGAAAATTTTTCCACTTGTTAAAGAGGTAAGAAAATTTAGTGAAACGGCTGTTTTAAATGGTGTAATATGCGGATAATGGCTGTCTTTTTTTTTTTGTGCGTCGTACGATACGCAGCAATGTGACCTTCCGGCAGAAGTGAAAAAAAAAGGAAAGAATGAAAAAAGAAAATGACCCAAATCACGTTTATATAATGACTTGCGGTGAGGAAGGCCTATATATATATGTGTGTGTGTGTGTGTGTGTGTGTGTACACACATATTTCGTTATGCGTCATTTCCAACATATATATAAGTCTAGCAAGGCTGCACCTTCGTCTAGACGATTTTTTTTTTCTTTTTTTTGTTTACCTATTTTCTTTTTTTTTCTTTCGAAAGCCCAGATATCAAGGAGATCACAGTTGTTTCAATCTTAGACACAGACACAACAGATTCCTTGACATGTGCCCGAGATATCGAGAAGAGAAGAAGGAAGAAGATTGAGAATGTATCAGGTGTGTAGCGGGTACAGTCCAGTCAAAACAATGTAAAAAAGAACTGCAATATATAATTGATACTACTGAACACGTGCTTACGGAGATTAATCAAGTTGAATCAGGTCATATACGTTGTTCCATAGATACAGAGACAGTCAGAGACAGAGAGAAAAAAAAAAAAAAAAAAAATTTGGAATGTTTTCGTAAGATCGACAGTTTCTTTCACCGACAGACATAAAATTCCCATCTTAATTTTCAAAATTCCCCAATTTTTCCCGGTTATCCAAGTTCTCAGTGACATTCAAGGTAGTTGGTTTTAATTCCGAATCCAGCGTACACACGTTTCGTTCATCACAAGGGGTATATATACTAAATGACGAATGTCGTCGTAAAGATGGGAATTATCGATTTTTTTTTTCCCCAAAACATACGCATAGTTTAGGGTAACGTAACCGACTTCATCCTCGGAGATATCGTATAGCTGCGTTGTGCACAGTCGGAGTTGTCTCTACGCCACAAATAAGTATAAAGACATTTCGGTCCCTCCCTCCCTCCCACCCTCTCTCTCTCTCTCTCTCTCTCACGACTCCCCCCGTGTGGGTAGCAGGCAGTCAGTCAGTCAGGACCCCTCGCAAAGCCAAATATACCCGATGTGCGGCGGGCAGCTTCCTCTGACTCTACTTCTTCCCGTCTGCAGCCTTCGATTCTATTCCTAAACACGGGATAAATTTGTGGCCCTCGACCCGATCCTCTCCGATACACGCGCGGCTCTGCAGCTGCGCGGAAAATCGACGAGAGAAAAACCCATATCGCCGTATATCCACCTACGTGTATACATATATCGTATATATGTATATTGGAGATATGATACCTCGGAGGACGAAGATCGTGCAATTCGAAAGAGACTGGAAATCGATCTATAATCGACCAATAATCTCTCGCCTCTCGCGGATCCGGACAATAACTTGATATACTACGATGACGATGATTTGGGGGGGGGGGGGGTTGTAACTTCATAAAGTTATATATAATAATCGCCAAAAGATGGGGGACGAGGTTAAAGTTCCGAATTTGAAGAGTTCCGAAAGCGCCTAATTCGGAAGAAACTTGAAGTAATGTAATCGAACTTTGAAGAAACAACAAAGCTTCGAATGGTCGGAAAGCCAAGGGCTCAAAGTTACGAAATGCAAGACTTCGGAAAATTCAAATCACGATAGAGCAAAGTTTCGAAAAAATAAAGTTTCGACAGAGTAAAATTCCGACGGATTAAAATATACTCGGACAGCGTGGTTTAACTCGACGGATGAGTGGAAAGAAATGAAAACAATTGAAAATCAGAATAACCAGGATTCCGTGCGTGAAAATATCAAAAATCCAAAAACAAAGAATAATCATAGCGATGAAATTTCAGCAAGCCACAAATTTGGAGAACTGAAAATCTTGAATCATTTTGAAGTATTTCAAAACTTTCTCACTTTCGCACTTTCGGAACTTTCGACTTGTCGGATTTACGCCTTTTCAAACACTTTCTATGTTTGGTCGAAGTTTGATTTCTTCGCTTCAAGTCTCGCGACGAAAAAATGTCGAATTCATCGCTTTCGCAGCCTTTCAAATTCGGAATTTCAATCCCGCCCCGAGGAGATGCACGTTACAAACTTAAATACGAACGTCTTTGGGACTCACCGGTTGAAGATCGTCGGCGATGCCGCCTCCAGCTGGAGCTTCACCAGGGCGGAAGGATAATCGGCGCCTCCACCCTCGTCGCCATCGACGCCGACACCCTCGTCGCTGCTGCAGTCTTCAGCCTCGCTGCCGATTTCCTCGTCGTCCTTGTCTGCCACAGCTGGGAACACGTAGAAACGGTGAAATTTTTCAACGAACGAAGCGACGAGATTGAACTGATTTATATGCATTAAGTTGGAAGCTTGGCGGCAACGGTTCGAGAAGTTTTACGTATCGTGTGAACTAATGTTATAAGCTACCCGGGAAAGCTGTTTTACACGAACACTTGTTGTTAATTGCTGATGGTACAATATCGAGGGATTAACTTTTCCCTCGAATTCAAGCACAACGATTTTATCGAGTATGTAATATAATATCGTCCCTCTCGTCGGCGACGTGGTGGATGATGTTCGAGACTTCGAGTACCCGCCGTAACCGAAGAGCTACTCGAAAGTCTCAAAGTTACCGAGTATACCGAATCAGGGCCAAGGTTGTGGGAAAATAACCGAGTAAAACTGTTGCGCAATTCGCAGTAGCTGAATAAATTATAAATCCGAAAATTAAACCTAGGTCAAAGAAACCAGCGAATTGAGTTTAAAGCCTGGCTCGTGTAGTACAGAAAATGTACGAGATTGAAGTTAGTTACTTTATCGGTGAAAAAAATCATTACGTATCTTATTTTTATAACGACTTTGAAAAAACTAAGAGTTGAAAATACGAGTATTTTTGTGCTTTGTTACAGTAATACAGAATTTCCAACGATTCCAAAAACGCTAAATAACGATTTTTCCCTGAGCATGAAATCGCAACGAAAAAATTACCAACTTCAACGTGATGAAAATGTATGCATCCGGTTAAAAGGAATCTTGGCCAAAAAAAAAAAAAAAAATCTCATCTTTTCTCCACCAATCTCAACAACCGTAACGCAACAACCTCCCAAGTTTATTAATTTCCCAGCAGCTGAAAGAAATCGAAATTATCCAACATTCGGCGAGTAATTGACCATTGCAGGTTTCAGTTATTCAACGGTTGCAATAACAGGACTCGATTCGAGTATCGGAGATGAGGTTCGGGGGGGAGGATGAGTGGGATCGACGATTACGCGACGCGGTGCATGCAGGGTGCGTCGGGAAAACGGGGGATGAAGTTGTGGCGACGGCAAAGGCGCAGCCCCGAGAGGAGAGAGAGAGAGAGAGTGAGAGAGAGAAAAGGTACGCGTGGGAGAGAGCGTAGGGGCGTGGCAAGATGAATGATCGCAAGACGCAAGAGTATTGATCCCGGACTGGGACCGTATAGTAAACCCACCCCATTTCATCCCCTCTCTCTCCATGTCCTCCCTTTCTATCTATCCGCTCTCCTCTCTACACATTCGCGTTGTTCTCTCCTCGAGACCAGCGACTGCCTTCTTCCTCTTTGCCCGTGTTACCTTCACACCGGATTACGTCCAGTCAAATCTGGACAAGGGTTTCAGTGAAAAGGATTGTTATAAGCTATACGTGATATATGTATATATATATATATACCTATATAATATACGGATATATTAGGGTGCTGCTTGTCACGGATGTTGACGAATTTTGTCCGCAAATCAACTTCGAATAATTCAAAAAAACTTGCCTAATTTTTTAAGATTTTTACATCGTCTAACTCTGAGACAGTCCGCATCGTGATCGATGTTTATCATGGAACTCGACATGGAGAAAACTTTTTTTTCTCGGTATATATTTTATTGTAAGAGTAATAATGTTCAAAAAAAGTTTTTAACCGCGAGGTTTCAGTGGTACTGTTTGAAAAAAAAATTCACATCATCGTGCCACGCAATCTCGACGAATTTCACACCCTTGGAATCCGACATATTATTTTTTTTAATTTAGAGAAACTGCGATTCGTCTAGATTGCCTGGGATTATGATGTGAATTTTTTTTTTCAAACAGTACCACTAAAACCTCGCGGTTACAGATTATTTGGAACATTGTTACTCCAACAATAAAATATATACTGAGCAAAAAAGTTTTACACACGTTGATTTCCGTAAGAAACTTCAATCACAAAACGAACTGTCATATTTTGTGTTTTGTACCTATTGCAATAATATTGATTATCGCGTATATTGTATACGTATATTTTTTCAAATATAACGCGTGAAAAATGTTGAAAAACAAAAAAAAAAAAACACACTTTTTTCAAATTTGCGGAAATAGTGTTTTTTCCCAGCAAAACACAAACACTCGTTACACGGATTCATTAACGTGTATCGAATTAATTGCGGGAGTGCCGACAATTCTCCAAATTTTAATTTCAATTACGTACTCTGTCTATCTCTCTCTGATGTGTGATTTGTTTACCCAATGCAGAGACGAGAGAAATTTCTTTACTGCCCAGCAGCTGCAATTCAATAATCAACGACTAGAAATCGCAAAAGAATGGGATAAACAATCGTTTAAAATTAAACGTCGACCGCGAATATGACACAAACGTACATACATATACCGCAGCTATATTACTTTCTACATAATCAAATTGTCAAAGTGCAAATGAAAAATAAGCAGTGGATAAGATTTCTGGGTTAACGCCTCGCGGCGTTCTTACACACGTGTATGCGTGTTGATGCGATAGGTATACCTGGCAACGATAACGGGCAAACGATAACGATAACGATAACGACGTGGATGTATCGGCGTATCGAACGATGATCGACGAACCGAACTGGCGAGACGCGGCGAAGCGAAAAGTCTCGGCACGCTACTTCGAAACGCATAATTGAAACGATCGGCGGAACAAGATGATCGTCATTGATCGATCATTCTTACCTACCATAGCCGGGGAAACGGATCGCGGTATTTAGTTTCGTGCCTGTCATTTCGTTTCTCACGGAGTACGGTTCGATTTTCCCTTGCAAAATTATACACCCCGACGACATTTTTCCGTGGACGGAAATTCTCTTACAAATTGGAACGATATATTCGGTAACCCGTTATGGATAACTAGGATAAAGTGTGAGGTACAAATGACAAAGAAATTGTAATCGGTATCGAAAGCGAATGGAAACGTAAGGATATCAAAGTTTTCAATACTCACAAAATGATCATTTTTCAGGGTAGCCAATAAATCTCCATCGAGAAATTCCCCGACTTTTACAAGTTTTCCGGACAATAAAAATCTTGCAATTTTCTCTGACCAATTCGGATAAATTGTTTACAATGTTTTTTTTTTTTACGAATCCCCGACTTTCCGCAAAAACTCCCGACACTTCCCTGACTATTTAAAAATTTCAGAATTCCATAACATTTCGAGATTTTCCAGTATTCCCCGACCACTGACCACCCTGGTTTTTTTTTTTTTTTTTTTTTAACGGAACTGCGGCAGAGAGATTTAAAGAAAAAATCATTCGATACAAATATATACGTCCGGATACATGGAAAAATGAAAAATATTACAGTTTCCAATATGTATTTCAATCAAAGGATAGGTTATACAGCGCAAAAAGGATGAATGAAGAAATTTAGGGAAAAAAAAAAATCTTACGACGCGCCAATATTCGTCGTCACGATACTCGAACACTGCTTCAAAACTTGCTTATACACAAGCGGTTGGATATTATCGCAGAACACGTACGGAACAACGCGGAGATTCGATCAGGATCGAAAAAAACCGATTTACACGGCGTATTTAATAAATAATGAATGTGAAAAAACGAAAAATTAACGTAATTTTGACTAAAGCCGCAATAATTGTAACTGAGGAATCTGCCGCTGTGACGACCAGGAAGGAAGGAAGGAAGGAAGGAAGGAAGGAAGGAAGGCGCGGAGGTATAAGATCAATAACAAACCATTAGGGCGAAGGCTCGTACCTACAGAGTGCGAGAGCCTTGATCCTTCCCTTCCTGCTTCCCGCATCTCGAGACAACTCAACAGTTGAAAATCGCTAATGCATCATGCGTACGATATGCATTATGCAATTGCTCAAAGAGATCTCCCCCCACGATTATCCAGCTTTTATTCCGCAATAAGATGCCATTTACCAGGATTTTAATTTTTAAACAACTTCATTTTACATTCTGTACGAAAAAAAAAAAAAAAAAAAATTAATTACTGCGCAAACAACGATAACTTACGTTCATTTGATAATTCTTCAGGTACTCGAAACAAGTTCTTCATTTAAATTTGACGAATTTTTATGAAATCGTTTCATACGTATGTATAATATATATATATCCCTGTTGCATTACTTTCTCCCGCCAGGCTTCGATATAATTAAGCGTTACTAATTTTCGTTCGACAAAACTGCAGCTGCAATTATAGCCATTCACCGGACACAACCGTAGGACTGATGATGCACGTAGTTGAAAGAAAAAGCATAATTGAAGTGCAGTTGTGACGTGTTTTTAGGAGAGCAGAGAATACATGTACGTATACTTTTTTTTGTTTCTTTAAGATCGACAACGATTTTGTACGTAACGCATCTTTCCGCTGCTCGATTGCTCGTTTGTTATTGTTGTTGTTGTTGTTGATGTTATTATTATTATTTAATCATTACCGTTATTACGACGATTATTATTGTCATTTGTAAACGAGTATTGCCCTGCCTGTTTTATAATTTTACAATATGCCGTAGGGTTGAGGCATATATTATCGAGAGAGTGAAAGGAGGTATTTTTCCCACGCTCACCTATTCGCCGTCTGAAGATCTCGGAGATTTCTTCACGTATCCACATTGTGTCGAGGTAGAGGAGGAGAAAAGAAGGAACAAAATAAAAGAAATAAAAAAAAATAAAATATCACTGCATGTACGTCGTGTTTTATAACATATTTATATGCGTCATATAACGCTTCGTTAACGTACAATATCCTGAATTATATCTTCGGCTAATCGTTGAATTAACAATTTTTAAAAACTACACTGCAAAAAGACACTGTGTGTATTTTTTATACATAAATTGCAATCACCGCAACGAGATTTTATTTTACTTCCGGATATTTAAAAAAACTTTTGTCGGTCTTCGCGTACGATTAAAAGATAAAAATCTAAAACACGTCATCGATCCAAATACATTTCCACGTTCACAAGTTCCGGCCGGCTATATGGATTACGTTTTAAACGTCGTTTACGGCTCTCGAACTGCGGAGTAATGTTTCAGAGTGAAATAAAAATAAATAAGTAGTAAAAAAAAATGAGATGAAAAAAAAAAAACCGCAAACAAACAACTCGATGCACAGTGATCGTAGTACGGTATATTATAATCTTATGGACATCGTCTGACGGATTGATGACAGATTCGGTTTAACCTTCTTCGTTCCGTGCACTGAATTATTACTCAAACAGTCATGAATACACGACATCGGCGACGAATTGGCAGAAATCTTTATCGTTAACACAAACAATTCTTCTATTCAGAGAGACGCAGACACCAACGAACCAGCTATAGGTCATTCGCCTTCGTCTTCTCCTTATCCTCCTTCTCCTCCTCCTTCTTCTTCTTCTTCATCCTCGGCGTTATTTTATTTTCCAAATTCTGCGTGTCTCCGTTGCAGCAGCGACTGGTACAACACACGCACTCTCATCCAACAGCCGATGTAGTCATTTTATCATCCGATATTATCAATTCCAGATGCTCAACAATCGCTTCACCGCGATGATTAATACCGGGCGATCAGTGATCGAAGAAAAATGTGTTTCCGATCAGTCCGAATCACTCTTTTAGACAAAGATAAGACGCGAAAGGAGAGAATAAGAAGAAGAAGAATCGGGAAAAATCATCACTCGAGTCACTCGCCGCACTTTGGTGTCGCCTCGAGTCTCGGGGTTGCGTTAGGTTAGGTTAGGTTAGGTTTAAGGTTAGGGTGTGTGCTCCGTGCGTACACCTACACGTACACACATACGTATTATTAACCCGCGGTACTCGAATACGCGAAGAATATCCGGCGTGATCCCGATACCGCGTTGTAAAATGACGCCGTAAGGTGTACCGGAGTCGACGAACCCCGGGAGGCGTGACAAGGGTAGGTGGCAAGGGGGTAAGGTGGGGGAGGTCGATCCGAGGTTCGCCCCACGCGGACATACCTCGATCGCGTAACGTATCGCACTGGTACGACGGTGGCGTTGGACGACGACGACGGGGCGACGCAGGGTGAGAGGCGAGGTGAGGCGAGACGAGAAGAGTGTCGGTGCAAGCAGCGAGCGGTCGCGAGAAACGACACTAATTCGGTCCGTAACGGCGGCGAAGGTTCTTGCAAGTTTTTCACGTACGTGGGTATAACGTACATGTCGTCACGGCACACAACAAGACTTGGACGACGAGACGAGACGAGAATAAACACTGATTGTCGAAAGAGAGAGAGAGAGAGAGAAAAAGTTATTCGCGAGCTGCGCGGCCTCCTCCTAGGCTCGACGCCGAGAGAAATATACTAGGCTGCAGGGCTGATGACGATAGGTGCGGCGGTGTCGGCGCGCGAATCGGCGAGAGAACGAGGGGGTGGCTGTGGTGGTGGTGGTGGTGGTGGGAGGGGGTTCATCTCGCGGCGGAAGCGCGTCAGAGGGCGAAGGAGGAGGGAGGGCGCCACTGTTCGGCGTCGACGTCAACGCCCGCGATCGATAAACGGTGCGCTCGCGATGGGGATGAAGTGGGCGGGGGGGGGATTCAGTCACAGGTGTGGGGGTCGCGCGTGCGCGCGTCTCTTCGTGTGCTAAACGTCGTTGTACGTACGTACGGGTACGTGGATTCGTAGGTATCGGGATCCGCGAGGAGGGCGGTGAGGGGAAGGGAGGGGAGAGGAGGAGGGTTGGGCGCGCCGCTCGTTCTTGCACCGAAGGGAAGAAAAAAAATGAAAGAAAAAGAAAAAAAAAACACTGCACGTCGGGTAGGAGGTCGAAGATAAGGGATCGTATCGGAGGATATAGTGTTATGTGTATACCGACTACGTTCTACACACGTACGATATCAGCGGGTGAGCGAGTGGGTGCGGGATGATATTAATTTTTGTTGTCGTTGTCGTTGTCGTCGGTGTTGTTGTTTTACCTGCAGACGTTGCGTGATACATATTATAAGTATGAGTATAAGTATACCTATCTACCTACTATGTATCGTACGTGTACGGAGTTTACTTACTACTTGTAGAGATAGTACAGGTACACGCACACACGCACACACACACACATACTCACAGATTTACGTGTAAATCAATCCATGCGCGTGCGCGTAGTTGACTATTATTTTCCTCTTTCCTCCTTCCTTATCTTTCTCTGCACCTTCTTTCGTTTCTCTCTCTCTCTCTCTCTCTCTCGCTTGGATGTGCGGGGTTTACGTACGTAGTCGCCTCTTTAATACCCGTTGCATACCATCGCCGCGCTGCAGCGCTCCTTATTCTCCCTCGCTCGCTCGCTTTCTCCCCCTCTCTCTGCTCGTAGCTCGGAGTCATTCATTGATTCCGTCGACGACGCCGAGCGTGTGTACATGGACTGCAGCGGAGCATACAACGTCGTACACGCACGTACATGTATACGTATACCTGTGTATATACGGTGTTCGGCGTACATTCGTGGTGGCATAACGGTGACGTCAGACAGTCGAGAGGGAGGAGAGGGAGAAGAGAGGCCCGAAGGCTTGCGACAATTTATTAAAATACGGGGATCCGAGTTTCGTCGAGCATCCGCCGAGCACGCGGCGTTTCCTCCTCGTACACGTGTGTGTGTTTTTTCTCTTACGTATAGCTACGTGTTACCGTTATCGATAATGACAATGGATGGGAAAGAACGACGAATGAAAAGAAACAACAGGTTTACATACCGATGCGCGTGTAATTACCGATCAGTAATTTCTCTCTATTTTTCTTTCATTTTCCATCCCTTCTATTACATACCTAGATTAACCGAACATTAAGTACGACACTCGCGTTACGACGGGCGAAAATAAAAGGATATAATTGTTGCGTGTAATCGCGAATCGTTATTAAACAACAACGGTAACAACAGCAACGCGGGTCACGTTCGAGTTGGCGGAGTAACGTCGTGGGTGAAAAAACGCACACGGAGTGGATGTAGGTGCAGCATAGCGCCGGTGAGGGAGGGCTAAGTTTAGTAACCGCGTCATCGTATGGCGAGAGGCTTATTTATGAATAAACGTGGCTTCCTCAATGCACCGGCCGCGCCGCGCGTGTAAAAAAAGAGAGAATGAAAGAGAGGGAGGGAAACGAGCGAGCTGCGTGCGTAGACGGTGTGAGAGAGAGAACTACGAGCTGCAGCGAGGACAAAGGTTATTGTTGCACTCGCTGCTCGGCGTGCACACAGGCGCAAAAAAAGGTCGGCTTGTCGGTGAGAGGGGAGGAGAGTAGAGGAGAGGAGAGGAGAGGAGAGGAGAGGAGGGGCTACTGCACCCGGGCTGGACAAGGAAGAATTTTCATTGACGAGATTCGAGGAGAAGCCTCGTCACGCGAGGTAGAAACGATTACGAGATTTCTATCCTCTAAACACAGAGGTGGTTGTACTTGCGACTTGTTGCGACACCCCCTCGCATTAAAGGTCGGATGCGAAAACTTGGTAGGATCGATGTATCGAAATGTAAAACGCGCGAGAATAAATCTCGATTTCCGAACAATTCGCGTTTCGTTGCTACATTTTCGCATGTTCTAAATTTCGCAATACCTAAATGCGTGATATTCGGCGATGTACGGTATCAAGAAGCAAAACAACGAGTAGAGACGTGTTTGCAGTATTAATCAATCACGCAAACGTGCGGCGTTTACTATTGCACGTATACAATATGTAAATAATAATAAAAGAGCAGCAGTGGCGGTAGGGTGGATTGAAACGAAACGAAACGAAGCTGCTCCGAATTAAGAACGGTGGGAACATTGTTAAGAACGATGCGTTAAAAATAGAGGGCGACAAAGCGGCAAGGAATGCACGCGGCGGACTCCAGACGGTCATAGGCCGGAGGTCAAAGGGCGGCAGCTCGCTTAATCGCCGGCAGGCGCAGCTCGCGCTACCGATCCTGCCTCTATGCCTGCCTGTGTATGCCTGGAGCACCCAAGTCCGTACGAACGGCGAGGCGAGCAGTGGCTCGCAATCAGGATTCTGCGGCCTGGCGATAAAACGGAACCCCTTTTTAACAAACGGAGAGATCGAATAGGATAGGAATAATCGTCGCTTCGAAGAAAGCGAATTGCTGCTGTACGGTATTTCGTATGTATACAGGGTGTTGAAAAAAGGTGGATACACCTGGGTAGCACGAAAACGACGTAACTCGGAGATAAACTCGGGGATAAAAATATAAAGAGATGTATATGACGTGTCGGGGTGCTCCTTGTTTAGAGTGTGACGAATTTCTTCCTCCCCATCCCCCCAAATCAACTTCAAATAATTCAAAAACAATTGGCGAATTTTTTTCAGAATTTTAACTCGACTCTAATCCAACCTCGACGAATTTCGCACCCTCGAAATCTGAAATTTTTCTTTTTATTCAGACAGTAGCATCAATGCCCACTAAAACCTAGCGGTTACAGATTTTTTTTTTTTATAACATTATTACTCTAACAATAATACATTTACTGAGAAAAAACGTTTCGCTCGTGTCATTTCCATAAAAAAAACTTGGATCACGATGAGGACTATCTTGGAAATGAGGTAAAAATCTGAAGAAGTAACGCGATTGTTTTCGAATTGTTTTCGAAATTAATTGAGGGGCTGGGTGGAGGGGGGAGAAATTCGTAAACACCCTAAACAAAGAGCACTCTATATATACATAATGATAATACACGCCTCGCGCCTCACCCAGTTATCGATATCATTATCATTATCATCATCATTATCATTATCAACGGCCAAACGTACTTTGTCCCCATCATCGTCATCTTCGTCATTCCCTACTTCTTATTACACGTATAATATCCGTACTTATGCAAATTAGGTAATTGCGAATCCCTTCCGTACATAGGTATTCAATTTATTGCTGTACAATGTAACGTATCAGCAGTGAAGTTTTACTCGCGATCGACCGCACTTCGAGTACAGAAACGGTACTTGACTTTTATTTTTCTCTATTCTAAACTACGTCAAAGCTCTTGTCCTCAATTTTCATTCGTGTATTACAACCAGCTACCAAGGATCAAAGTCATGTCTGTTGAAGTTGGGAACGTTTTCGTAAACGATTCACGCTGACGATAGAAAAACCGTTACTTCGCGATTTTCTAACCGTTTGAAATTCGGTAAACCGTAATAAAACGATGTATACTAATGTTTAGCAATCCTAGTTCCTTAAAAAAAATCATTAAGTAAAAATAAGAAGACGGTGATTTTTTTTTTTTTCATCATCTAGTAACTTAAATATCGTGGATACTGAATCGTTTTTGTCTCCGCATCTTTATTATTTTATCTTTCTCTCTTATACATGTTTGTTCGCGTCAGTGTCTGGGCATTAAAACAAAACAGGACGCGTTTGATAAAACAAATTTAATTAAAACAAAACAATTATTCCTTATTTGATTTAAACTTATCCACTGTACGAATACTTTTGCACACCACCGTACATTGCGTTATCGGGCCCGTACCGTTCATATGAAATAAATAAATAAATAAATAAATAAATAAAGCAATACAACGCGGCATATAATTACACGTAGGTACGAAGGATCGAGGATGCGTGAAGGATGTCCACGCTTACAATACACACATAGTCAGTCTGTTATCCTTGTCGCGGAATTTCTGCAACGATCCGTGATAATAGCGCGAGCTCGAGTAGACGCGAGAATAATAACGAAAATTTTACACAGACTCGCGAGATGTCTTGCGTTACGCAAATGCGTATACCTAACCCACCACGTGTGTGCATACCTACGCGTGGAGTACGGAAGCTGCGGACGGGACGGAGGAGAGAAAAGCGGAAAAGAGCGGCGAGGATGGGGAGTCGGCGGTGAGGGGGGCGAAGGGGGGAAGGGGAAGAGGGAGGGGGTGGGAAAAAAGTGCCCGGTGAGAGGTATAGTAACCTACAGGGAGTAGGGGAGGGGGGGGGGGGGGGGGGGGGGAGGGAGGAGACGGTGCGAGAGAGCCGAGTGAACGCAGAAATTAACCCAATTTTTCAAGCCGGTCATTGACTTCCGGAAATTCCTCACATTACGATCGTACGTCACGTAGGTATCATAATAACACATACGGCGCCGTTGATCAAGGTGCGTGCGTGTAAATTTTTATTCTTTTTATTTGATTTTTGTCTAGATTTTAATTCATCGGTTTTGTTATTATTGTTGTTGTTGTTGTTGTTATCATCACCATTGTCATTACTATTATCCACCAGCTTCGTACACAATTCGTCCTCTTCTGTACGCATTATTATATAGGCATACATTTTACATTACACATATATACGTTATTTTTATAGGACGAGCGTTAAAATCAATCCAGGGCAATTGTAATGACCGAAAGCGGTACGTGGCAGGGAAATATATTTACGTGCGTTATATATATGTATATATACACAGACACAACGTACATGAAAAAAGGCGTCAGAGAAAAAGAGTTACACGTATTACAGGAGAGAAACGAGTTACGAAGTACGAAAAAGAAAAAAACAATTAAACAAAGGTATTCACGTTTTTTACTGTTTTCATTTTTTCGTCGTCGCATTCTCCCGACTTACTCATATACCATGTATATATATACACAGACACGTATTGCACAACATGAAAATTTTCCTTTTTTCCGCAATACGCGTGTTATTATTATATTTATACGCGCACCGTCGACTCGCTGCATCCGCGTTCAACGCGGAGAGGGTTTCAAGGTCAAGTGCACAAACGGAACGCGGAAGAGGATGCGAGGAAGGTCTCAGAGGCCTGTGTATGCACGCGGATGAATTTGATCTCGACGAAATCTTAAACGACGTCCACGTACACGATACGATAAACGGTGGCGTACCTAAATATGGAACGAAAAACAATTGAAGGGAAAAAAAAAAGAAACGTAATAAATATTTTATCCCCCCGCAGGGCGAATCGGCAGACGCAATATAATTCTAATTGATCGTGCGAATGCAGGTAATATAAAACTAATCGCACAGATGGGAGAGAAGGTAGATCAAATAATGAGAAAAGAAACAAATAAATCGTCGTATACGGTTATATCGAGTCGTATATAACGTTATCGTTGTATCATTCATGTTCGCACAGATATGAAACGAAACTAACGGACGCCGGACGTGTGATGGGAGATCGTACGTTGATCCGGTAAGGCGTACTTGGATGAGAAAGTTCCGTAATCGATGTCGTCTCTCGAGTAAGGCAAGATGGCCACCCGCAGCCTAAGAAGAGCCTCGAGTCAGTGACGTGGTGTACCTACTACAGCGGCTCGATTCTCTCCGTCGTCTAGGCATTAAAACCAGCAACACAGGTCTACCCATAGACGAACACCTTCGTCGAGCGCGCACGGACACACGTGTAGTTAGGTGCGGTGGTACGTAAAGCCAGTTTCATCGATACGCGGCGAGACGGGCGTTAAATGGATACGTAAACACCCCGGATGTCTCTCGCGCCGATATGCGTAACGCACACGCGTGCACGCGAGTGTGACGTACCTTACGCCAATACGTTTCGTTGGGTATGTCGGGCGGATCGATTTTCTTCGTAATATCGTCTGAATCGCGTTCGGAATCGAAAGGTTGTATCGTCGTTTGCACGGATGTGTATGCGTGATCAGTGAGAGAGAGAGGGAGAGGGTTAAAGAGGCACGCGCCTTACAGATAGATGGATGGATGGAGTTGGACGGGTGGATGGATGGATAGAGTGCAGTATTGTAAGCGAGGGAGAAGAGAGTAGGTGTATCTGGGCGATTTACAACGTTGCTCGTTGCTCCTTGCTCGTTGCTCATTGATCATTGGCCATTAGTCATTGGTCATTAGTCACGTTCCTCGCGAGCTCGAGTCGTTTATGAATGAATAGGGCTGCACGACGACGCGACGGTGCGCGTGCAGCGTCTACTACGATCCGCGTACGTACGTACACGCGTGCATTCGTACAACACAAACGATCGTGAAAGTGGAAAAAGGAGAAGAAAGGCAGGCGCACGCATGGCGGGGCTACCGCTGACACGCCACTTGACGCAACGCGTAACTTGTAATAACGTATCACGTACGTAATGTGTAACTGTACGTTGCGTTACCGATATACGTACGTACGTATGGTTACAAATGCTGACTTGCTAATTGGCATTAGTCGCGAAATTGCACCGTAGTCTTTAATCGGTGTGAAGTTTAAAGCCTCTAGGTCAACCGGAACACGTGCCTCTAAGCTCCGAAAGTTTCAGATGTTGAATACGTGTAGTTTTTATAAACAGTTGTTTCGTTTCCTTTGACTTTGGTAGAAATTAAGGGACCGATTTGAAACTTGGCAGAGTCGTTGCTTCTGACGATAGGAACAAAGCCTGAAAATTTCAAAATTTTATAATTATTGTTCCCTTACGTACACAAGCCTGATAAAAGTAATGCCGTCAAGCTTATATACAAAAAGAAATATATTGCAAAGTTACGATAATATTTTGAAATTATCAGGCTTTGTTCCCGTCGTCACAAGCAACGACTCTGCCAAGTTTCAAATCGGTTCCTCAATTTATACCAAAGTCAAAGAAAACGAAACAACTGGTTATAAAAACTAGACGTATTTTAAGTTTGAAACTTTCGGATTTTAGAGGCACGTGTTCCGGTTGACCTAGGGGCTTGAAACTTGACGCAGATTTTTTTTTCTAGGGGGTGTCCCAATGAAATTTTTTCCGACCCCCAAAACAAGGACCACCCTCATGTGCGTTAGGCAAATTCGTTTTTTTTGGCCCAGTCTAATGCGCGTACGTACAGTATAGGGAATAATAGTTATCATCACGTATTATACGTTTCCGTAAGAAATCGTAGTTCGTATATATCGCGAGGTTCACCAGCCGGAATGTCAGTGTGAAACCTCCCTCCCTCTCTCGCTCATTCACGTGAATCACACGTGGTGACGTGCACGCGCACCAACGAGTTAGGTACCTACACCTCTAACACCCGAGTATCGCCTGCCTCTCTCTCTTAATATCAGCGATCATACCTAAGCGTGTTTACAAACACACGCGTACAGATATATCGACATTCGCGTATGTTAATACCTTTATAATTTTTTCATTTTTTCTTATCTTTCTTCAACACGTTACATCGATATAATAATAAAATTTGTGAGGAAATTATACACGGATCAAACGTACGTATAAGAAACTGCAAATTTTGATTGTTCATAGATACCTATATTCCTTTTGTATATAATCAAACACAATACGTACGCATATAAAATTATGATAACGTATAACAGGGTGAAGCAAATTAATATCGTACATTATTTATTCATGCAAGTATCATCATTATTCATTTATTTTTTTACTGCGTCAGTTACTGTTATAAATATTTGTTTTATCCTTCCTACAAGGCAAAATGGTATATGACATTTTCTGTTTCCTGCGAACAAACGAATGATTGAAAACAAATCGTACGATTTTGTGCGAAATTACGTTTGTTGCATACATATGCGATTTGTATACTCACAAGAAAAAGGAACTTGCCAATTTTCCACGAAATATGTTTGACAAGAAACAAAAAGAAACGCAATAATTACATCTTCCGCATCATCATCACCCCCCATAAAAAGTTTCTGTCTTTTAATCAACGACTACCCGTGACGTAAAAATTCTTTCGTTACAAACGCCCGTGACTCGGTAGTAAAATCGAACCTACGGCACGGCCATCATCGGTGCATTAAGCGTGCAGCATGCGGTAAGTCCACCACGATTGTGCATAAAAGTGCCAAGGGCGACGACGACGATGAAGAAGAAGAAGAAGAAGAAGACTACCAACGTCCAAGTTTCTCTCTTACGGCCTACGTATACATGCTTACGTATATACGAGTACATATAATATGTGTTACGCGTGTGTGAACGAAGATGTGTGCGGTGTAGAGAGCGAGAGAGAGAGAGAGAGAGAGAGAGTATCGATGGATGGGAGAAGGACGTCAGGGGAATCAGGCGGGGTGGGGATACGGAGTTGGGAGGGTCGGGGAGGGGGGAGGGAGAAGGAATCCGAGGAATGCTACGTAATAATCGAGCCGCCGCGCCGCTAACGCGTTTTTCGGACACCAGGGAGCGCCATTGGTTGGCTCACGGTCGGTTAGCTACACCTATACTACGTATATAGCGTGCGTCGAGAGACTTTGTAAAACAAAATCGTCTGTTTTTATTTTTTCTTCGTTTATTTGATTATTTGAAAAAAAAAAAATTTTTTTTTTTCTCAACTCAAGTCGACAATACGGTTTCAAACGACGGAGACAAAATAAATGCGGTGAAAAGTTTGAGCTATTAATATTAATATTTTTGACGTGCCTCGGAGCGATTTTTTATCTACCGTTTAAATAACGCGGGAATAAACTTTTACACTTAAACTTTGTAATTTTATAACTCGTCAACGCGTCGGTGTACGGCGTTGGTGTATTTTGTTTTTTTTTTTGACAAATCTACTCTTTCGGCAGTTACTTAACGAGCTTAAAAGTAACGCTTGAAAGAGTAGATTTGTAAAAAAAAAAAAAAATTACAAGAGACCTCTTTTTGTAGAGGGTTCAATTCCCACAAAAAAAAAAATACGTTACGGTTTTTTCGGTACGCTAAACTCGTTGACGAGGTGTAAAATTTCAAAGTTGAGGGGAAAGCAAGAAAAAGAAAAAAATTTCCTCCATGTTATTTGAATGGGAAATAGTAAATCGCGATGACGCACCTCTCCCGATATTAATATCGACAGCACAAATTTTGACAGGATTTTTCTTGTTTCGGCATTTGGAATAATATTTTTTTTTTTGAATTTTGAATAAAAAAAAAAAAAAATTGTCGATTTATTTTTATGCATAAAACAGGATGCGCGTTTTTATATACTTTAAATACGGTACGAATATAATAATCGAATCGAACAAGTACTATTATAACACGAATTCGAACAATTGTTCAACATTTTGCCGTGTACGAATAATCGTATAAATAAAATTGTACAATTTAGGCAAAAAACTTTTTTACTTCCCATCGCGCGTATACGTATATACCTGTATAGCATAGTAAGAGAGACAAACACAACGAGGAAGGTAAGAAAAAGAATCCATCGACATTTAACGATGAAAATTAGATTTCCAAGAGATTGGAAATAAAAAAAAAAAAAGAAAGAAATCGGCAAACAAAAATGAGGAAACAAATACGATCTTGCGCACTTTTTCTTCTCACACGGCTCCACGTGACGCGCGGAAACAGCCCAAGCATAATTTACACACACGCAGACAGGCAACAAAGATACGTGTAAGTTTGGCGCGTAGTTTATTACGAATGTACGTAGCGTCTATTATAGGTATACGTGTATTAAAGTTTGCGATCGGAAAATGGCCGCCGCTCTCGAATACCGTCGCGTATAATGGCGGCTTGGATTGACCGCGTGTTAGAATATATATCAGCATGTGTAAAGCGTGTTCGTCGATCCGCGTGCGTTGTGCGCTTGTACCTTGTATACACGGTCACCTCGTATTACGTGCAGAGCGGGTTTTTCTTTTCATTTATTTTTTTTTTCGCGTCGGAGCGAGAAGAGTAAAATTTTGTAGGTATTACAAGTAATGTAACTGCGTATTGCACAATGCTACGGCAATGAGCGATGTTGCGGTTCGTTTTTTTCTTTCAATTATTTTCGTCTTCATCTTGCCCGCGGAATCGCCTCATCCCAACGAATTGCATTTAAGCATAACTTGCTTGAAATTTTGCGCAATCGACTCGGCGGGGAAATAATTTTACTGCAAGCGTGAGAAAATTTTATCGATAGATTGAAATTGAATTTATTTTTTATAAACGCAACGCATCGGTGATCGAGATTCTTGGAAGTCATTTCGACTGAAATATCGTGCGGATATTAATGTAACGATCGTTTCTAAGACCGATGATTCAATCTGAAAAATATCGTGAAACTATTATAACTAATTACCTTTCACCGAATTATCGTGAGGCATTAAGATATGTATGTATTACAATATCCCGGATGTATTATGTTTGAAGAATTTCCGGAATGTATGACAAGTTTATTAAATTCGAATGCTCGGGAGTAATAAAATTTAGCAATTCTTCCGGCCACGTCATAACAGCGAACGGCTATACTTGCAGATTAATTTCGAGTCACGAGTTTCTGAAGCATATACGATTCACGCGTTATTGTTCATACCTAACATGCGGTGCATGACGTGCAGTATATTCGGATTGCAAAAATATCAACAATCGCGAACAAAATCGCCCTGCGAATTAAGCGTGTCCTTATTTACTATTGCTCTACATACTTATACCTAAGAAAGTGTTGAATTAACGCAGGTCTGCGAAAAAATATTTATTTCAGCTGCATGGGATGTTTTTGGTAAATATTCAGTTTTCGAGTGTGCCGAATGCAAAAATTACTTTCATTTCATTCCGTCACGTACAGTATTCTTGCAAAATACGAGGTGTTTGTACGAAAAAAAAAACACAACAGGAATGAAAAACACCGTCAACAATATTTCTTATAAAATTGAACGAACAATTTCTTTACGAAATTTATTCAACATTCCGTGCTCGTTCTTTCCGCCTACGAAACCTTTTCTTCTTCTCTTTGATACACCTTCGAACACGCTTTCCGCTTTCCATTTTCTCTTTCCCTGTTTGAATTTATTCTCGAGTCTCACTCTGATACGCATTAAATCGAAGTAAGAAATCCCTTTTTTGCATAGGATTTTTCGAATCAAGAACAGGATACCGGATTTCGAATAAAAATCGGGAATTCAACTCTAAATGAAACTACAAACACGAGTTGAAGAAAAAACCTGACGCGATGCAACTTTTTGCGTATTTTTCCCGGTTTCAGTGAGTGAAAAAAAACTGCGTGTAATTTTCTTGGTTGCAGATCTGCGTAATTAGTGCAGCAGCCCGGCTGACGCATATTCAGCGTTTTTCTGAGAACTTGTCATTTTGTGTTAGAAATAAAATAATAGCTATGATATACATATTTTATGCATGACTCGAAGTACGCGCAGAGTCATCGGCACGGGAAAACAGTTTCTATGATTCAAGTTTATGCATCATAACGCCGCGTAAATCGAATCGTCATGTATAATTTATTATCCGGCGTAGGATGAATTTTTCTGCGGAAAAATGATTCATCTCATCCTTCGTTTCACCGGCCACGTCAAAAGCAAAAAACAGGGTGACTATTCATCCAAATATCCACGACGATTAAACGCAGCCCGTAAAAGTATCGATCAAATTTGCGGTGTGTGTGATAAATATGAAATAAACAATTTACGCGCGCTCGATTAGCTGAAATGCCGTTCAAAGGCCGCGTTTAATTTCTCCGTCTTCCGATTGTCGTTATTGTTATGTTTTATATCCTCCAAAAATGAAACTCTATTTTTCAAAATAGCTCGAATATTCTCGTCCATTGAGCTAGACGTCGTAGCCGGTTATTATATATTGTTCCGCGTATCTTTCGCAACCTTTCTCGATGTCAACATCTGGGATTGGCTGTCGTCGGGATTATCAAGATTCCGCGTTGCTTGCAGATACAAAAAAGGCTGCCGACCACCGCAGGACATCCGGGAAAACGGTGATAGACAGATAAAACATTTCCTTCTTTACAACTTATTTTTTCGCTTCGTGATCGATACGCGTTTGTGCATAAGCAGGAAATTCACTGCGGATCGTTAAGATTTGTGTAAATTATTTGTACACGAGTGTCATAACAGGTCTCGTCGTAACAAATTTTCCGCACAAAAAAATTACACATTGTAAGATAACCGGTTGCATTTATTCGACAAAGTTTCGTTTATCAATGTACGAGCTCAATAAAAATTTAAGTTTAAGCGATTTTCGGATAGTATAAATAATTTAATTACAAATGGAACGAAGTGTTATAAAATTGGACGTACGATGTCAAAGAAGAGAAAATAGCATACGATGTATTAAAAGTTGTTAATAATTGCCAACCCAATTTCAATTCCGTTGCTGTTTCTTTTCTTTTTTTTTTTTTTTGCTTCTCGGCATTCAAGATGTCGGTCCGCCAAAAATTGATACCTTTTACAAAATACTGGAGTCACGAGCAAAAGTTTACACATCAATGCTTTACTTCAAATCGCTGTGTAATAAAATGCTTGAAAAATATCCGTTAGATTCATTCGATTTAATTCTACGATGTCGAATCTTATTTTTAAGATTGTACTTTCAACAAAATCACCGAGTATTTTTTCATTTTCAAAGAAAGTTCGATTTAAACAAAAATTATGCATTTTTCGCAGTCCAATCTCCCTGATAACCGAGTTTCTTTCCATTCCTCAATGTTAAGGGAGACGTTTTTTCGATCTGATTGAACTCAACGAACCTGATCAGCGCACGTGTTCGTTATAATTTCACTTCTTTAATAGCGATGGCCGCTAACTAAAAATAATCGACGAATCGATGAGTCGAGTCTAAAAAAATAATCGAACACGACTCGATTGAATCGGTAAAAATTGACCGATCGATCAATTATTTCGGTTTTTTTTTCTTTGAAACGGTGCACATGAGACCAAAATTTCGTAAATTTCAGCACGTAGTCTGAACAAGCGGAAAACTTTTTTAATAACTTATAGTTTTGTTTAAAATATTTTTCACTCTGAGGTGAAAATATTCATTCATCTTTCGCATATTATAACAAATATTTTGACTCTAATCACACAGCGTGGTTCGTGGTTCGAAAAATAATCGGCAATACTCGCATTAATCGGGGAAAAAGTGATCGTTTCCTCTCGGTAATCTTCACTCCTCATTTCGCGACACCTTGATTTGGCCAGGACCGTGCAGACAGTCCACCCGACAAATCCCCGATTCCCGAATCACGTCACGCGCGACAAAATCTAATCGCAGGCAATGCTCGGGGAATAAGAAAACACACAATCCAACCTCCACGTACAAGGTAGGTGAGGTATATTTATTCCTAGTGCATGTGCCTAACAGGTAGGCGTCCCGCAGCCATCCGGGAAGCTGGCGCTCCCGATCCTGCGCAGAGAGAGGGAGAGAAAGAGGGAGAGAGAGAGAGAGAGAGGCGAGGCATGCAGGGTGAATTTTTTATTTAGGAGAAAAGTTTAGGTTTTTTTTTTCCCAGGGCGCGGGTTTCACGCCGCCGCATGTTGGCCTCGGCTCGGGCAGGGCGAACCGGAAACCCGTTTTCTAGGACTACCCTGATTCCAGGAACTCCTCGCCGCCTGTTTCCCGCTGTGCCATTAAACCTGCTGCCGACGACGACGACGCTGCTGCCGATGCCGATGCACTTGCATCCGGGGTGCATTCTGCTGGTTTCAAGCCGCCGAGATATTTTGTAGAGCGACGTTTTGGGGCGGGGGTAAGAATTTAGAAAGACGGAGAAATCGATTTTTTTTTTTAAAGAAACGGAAAGTTGATTTATAGGATTTTTAAACGCCGAAAGTCGGAGGATAGAAATTTTTGTCGTCACACATTTTCCGATATCAGGTATTAATTTATTGGTCTGATTTTACCGCGGTATGAAATCATCGAAGACTCGAGTTGTAGGAAAATAAGAATCGAGTCGTTTCGACAGGCGAAATTCTTTCTCGCTGATCAACGATGTTTTAACAATTTCACGAATAAAACAAAAAATTCGCAACTACCGATCCTTTGAAGCGTCACGCGACTCGCACGATTTGAAAATATCGGTATAATATACAACCTATACGTAACATGTTATACACATATGTATGCAGCTTAGAAATGTTTTTCAAGCGTGCGGATTAATTTCCCGTTCATCTACCTGTAATATGATTCGTAACAAAGGCATAAGAAAGAAATAGTGAACTAAATTGACAAAATTGCAAGTGCATATGCACGATAATTCTATATCACGTACGCAGACTTAAATATTCGCGATGAGGTCTCGATATAAGCGAAATGTCCTTCATGCAGCCTATTATTTGATCGATTTTCATACATCTACAATAGATCCCCGCAAACAAAAACACACCCACGGACGCATACGATATGTATACAATATTATGACGTAGGAAACGTGAAAATTACACAGGACTGCAACAAAAAAAAATGCACAGGTTGTTTATACCGTTTCTTACAGATTTTCACTCACCGAAACCGGAAAAAATACACAAAAAGTTTCATCGCGTCAGGTTTTTTCTGCAACTCGTGTTTGTAGTTTCATTTAGAGTTAAATTCCCCATTTTTATTCGAAATCCGGTATCCTGTTCTTGATTAGAAAAATCCTATGCAAAAAAGGGATTTCTTACTTCCATTTAATGCGTATCAGAGTGAGACTCGAGAATAAATTCAAACAGGGAAAGAGAAAATTGAAAGCGGAAAACGTGTTCGAAGGTGTATCAAAGAGAAGAAGAAAAGGTTTCGTAGGTGAAAAGAATGAATACGGAATGTTGAATAAATTTCGTAAAGAAATTGTTCGTTCAATTTTATAAGAAATATTGTTGACGGTGTTTTTCATTACTGTTGTGTTTTTTTTTTTTTTCATACAAACACCTCGTATTTTGCAAGAATACTGTACGTGACGGAATGAAATGAAAGTAATTTTTGCATTCGGCACACTCGAAAACTGAATATTTATCAAAAACATACCACGCAACTAAACAAAAAAATATTTTTTTTTTTTGCAGACCCGTTATATTAATCCGATCGAAGAAAAAGTGCGGATAATAATTAGCTAAATTACGCGGACGTGAGCGTCGCACGCGGATTGCGGGGCGCGAAAAATTCATTCGCGAGTCAGGCTGCTCTTTGCTTAGACTCTCAGTCTGCAACGTCGGCCATTAATACGGGGTCCGCGGGATGATCGCGCGGATGATTTATGAACGTATGTATGTATGTACGTGTAATACATTTTAGCAAAAGGATATCATAAGCGTGCCAAACGATTCTGCACTGTTAAAAATTTCTCTACGGAACTCAGTACGCGGTATTGGAAGAATTATTATACGGATACGGAACGGTGAATTCGCCATACACAAATTGACTGTTTGTTCGGTTTACAAATGCAATAAATTTACTACCTAGGTACTCGAATTTAGTGTAAATTTTATATTGTGAATTTGAAACAAAAGACACAGCAATTAACTACGTCGCTACGCCGAATTTGTAAATTTGCATCCTGATTTCGTAAACCGACAATACTTTTGTACAGTTATACGGTAAATGTTTAGTATCTAGACATGCAATGACTTTTAATAGTCAGTGTGTCAGGTCCTATAAGGCAGGCGTGTCTAGAATTTGCATAAGAAACCCAATTTTCCGTCTCGCGTTATACAATTTTTCATATCATTACAGGATGTGGGTGCATCGAGGATAAGGCAGTGAATGAAAAAGTTCGGAATTTTAATACGTCGATATTTTCACGACTGGATAATAACACAGATTACGAGTCGGTTGAAAAACATGTACATTTTCTTTGTACGAATGGCCATTCAATCGAAACTGATGATCATAGTGGAAAAATTTCAACGATACAACGTTTACTTTTTGTATACATAGGTTTGATTCGTTAAACATAAAAGTGAAGACGAAAAATCGTACGAACGGCTACGGTACAAGTATTATTTTTCTTTCCTTTTTTTTTTCAAATAAATAAACCAAACAATTTCTTTGGAAAATATCGTTATCAAGCACACAGGTAAGCTCGTGCATTACGTACCTACTTGGCATAGAAATTTAAAGTCTTCTCTTTGCGAAACAATCGCACTTACAGTATTTTTCAATTCTCCTCTTCAAGTATATGTTACAGCACGAAGCGTTTACCGATCGATGCCGCAGATTTCGCGTACGTGTTTAAAAATTGATTGGTACGAATAATATGAGATTTTTATTTTTTTTTATTTGGCGGGGGAGAGACCAAAAACCATCGGGATACGACTGCAGTTCCATGACGAGGCTTAAAGGAGAACACCGCGCGTTTTAAATACGAATTCGAAGGATGGAGAGAGAAGAGGAGGAGGAGGAGGAGGATCATGGACCTCTGCGGCATAAGTAATTCGACTGCACACAAGAGGAACGGTTCTTTCGAATCCCCGGTCCCGGCGCTCGTCGTCGTCGTCGTCGTCGTCGTCGCGGCGCTTGTTAATAAGTAAGCCAACTTGATAACCGACCTCCGGAATGTCAGATAAAGAGCGCCGCGGTACCCACCCATGACTATAATACTCGGCATGCCGCAGCCAAAGCTCTCTCTCTTTCTCTCTCTCTCTCTCTCTCCGTACGTCTCAGAAGCAGCGAAGCGGCGCAAAGCGTTTTTTTCAAACCCGTACACACGTTACGCGCAGTCGGCGGTCAGGCCCCTGGGACTAATTGTTCAGCCGCATCGTCTTTGGTCCGCAAGACGTTGCGAATTACTTTTCCAACCAAACTGCTTACGCGTACAACGCGAGCGACGTATCAGCGACGAATTTTACACCTTCGGAAAGGCAAAAGCCCGGCCGTTGTTATACGACGAGGTAGAAAAATTTGCGAGGAAGGCGTCGCAAGAGCTGAACTTGGCGTAATGTAAGCTCCGTCAGAGACACTCGCGGCAGGCCGCGTCTCTGTTTCGCTTTCTTTCTCTCTCATTCTCATTGCCGAGACAGTTTTATCGGCCCTGAGAGCCACCGAAGTCGTCTCTCTTCGGTGATAATGCCACACGCGCCGTTTCTATTTGCGCCGCTAACCAAACGGAGACCATTTTGGATTTCGGATGATCGATTACGCATACATTACCCAGACGTTGTGTATCGTATACCGTGTCGTAGAAACTTACGGGAACTTGATTCGCATTTCCTTCCGATCATCGATCGATCGCCGATCGGCGGAAAAACGTTATTTCTTACGAATCTCTCCGTCGTACGTTGCAAACCCGCTCAATTTACCATTGAAAATATATCTTATACGTGATCTCATAATACGTGTCGTTGTACGGTAAGTCTGAAGCTCGGGCGATGCGTGCAGATTGTCGAGACGTGAGAATCGTTGTATATATATATATACACATGCGTATTATACACGCGGCTCGTTATCGAACTTGATACACACATGTAAATATATATATATAATCACAAGGCGCGGAATAAAGAAAGAAAAAAAAAAAAAAGTAATCAGTTCCACATGTAATCTGTTGTGCGACATATAGGAAAAGTATGGATCGCGTGATATAATATTATATAGATCGGGGTAAAAAAGAAAATTCACTGCGAGAGTGCAAAGAAAAAGTATAGAAATGTGTGCGAATATATAAAGAATTACAGCACGAGTGATTCGGCGAGATTTTCCGCGCATTTATTATTATTATTGTTATTGTTATTGTTATTATTGTTATTATACGTCTGCATCCAGACTCGACCACGTGCGTCGCATCAAGCAGAAGGAAACGGTACCTGACTGCAGTATTTCGTAGCGCTTTGTTCTATTTTCGAAAATGCCGATTCACGATGCGGAAAACGAGAGGAAGAGAAAAGAGATTCGACGACGACGACGACGGAAAATAAGGAATGAGGGAAATACGGGACCGAAGACGTCGTCGTCGTCGTCGTCGAGAACACTACGAGAGATGATGCGGCGAGACATTATGTAGGTCGTCGGTGTGTCGGACGACCTGCACGAGGAACGTTTGTAGTGGCTGTAGGTGCGTTGGGGTGGTTTACCGAAAAATAAAAAAAACAAATCTTTTCTTAACTGTAATAAAACTGTCGTTTACGATGAAAAGAATCAAATCCCCTGCAAATTCGAGCCCGATCGGATAAAATTCAGCCCGTCGATTTATCGTGAAAATATACAAAATATAGAGGCAAATGAAAAATAATAAAAACTTTTATTTTCTTTGAATTTAATACGATTGATTTTGATTTTTCAAATTTCACCACTTTCGAGTCACATTAATTCTCAAAATATGTGCAAAATTGAAGAAAATATCCGGATACCTTTTCTGTACCAAATATCGTTGCCCTACAATAAAGGTCTCTTGATATTTTTCATTTTCGTCTATATTTTATATATTCAAAACTTCAAAGCGTGACCGCTAAATCTTATCCGATCGAGCTCAAATTTGCAGAGGATTTGTTTATCGTCATAAACAACACTTTTGCGAGGAAGCAGCACCAAAGAAAAAAGATTATGATTTTTTTTTTTTTATGGTTAAACACTCCAAGTTACGTATACGTGAACAGAATGCGTTCCCCGGTGGTGAGGGTATAAATTTTTGCAGTTGAGAAAATCGTAATTGGCATTCGAACGGCCAATTCGTGCTTCGTAATTTTCGACACGAGATGGCAGCTTCGGACGGGGCCAGGAAGAGAGGGAGGGAGGGGAGGAATTCGGGGCTACGGAGGTTCGTTGTTCCCTACGTTCCCATCAAGTTTACACAAGCATCTACAGCATGGCACCGAGGATTCGAACTTTCGACAAATCTACAAACCAAAAAATTCAAGCAATCGAATGACAATGAGAATAAATGGTGGGGGTAAGTTTTAGCGATATTGCCAAACTCTCTTAGAATTTTTCACACGCGTTTTTGTCCCATCCCCCGGTTTCGACGATTTATAAAGGTGTAAACAATTCGCAGCTGCGATTTACCGAAATACATATATTCACGGGATGGATTACCGTCGTCATACTACATATTGTTTCTTACAATAAAGTCTATTTTGTTATACACAGCGACCCGAGCTGCACCGAGTCAGTCGGGAGTTTAACGACCCGAGAAGTTATTTCGTTGGTTGTTATCACTTCGTGGAAAGCACACGTGCATACATATGTGTATATATATATATATATATATATATTTATACGTGTATGTGTGTATGTGTATATATATACGCGTTACGAGTTACACACAGGTAGGTGTATATGTGTATATATATATATATATATATATCCGCATCGTACACGTATATGTATTCGACAAGTTCAAGTCCGGATGGAGAGAATAGACCAGGACGCGCTACTGGCATGTACCTACGTAGAGCTACAAAGAAGAAGCTAGTCGACGACGAATGTGGGGGGCGTTTCGCCAAGTATAATAACGCCGATATATACACACAGTCACACACACGCACACGAACATATTTATATATGCACACACGTACGGCATAGGCGCAAGTGTAAATGACAAAGAATTAGCCGTGCAACGAAGCGAGACGAAATTTTGGGTATCGCGGATCGACCGGGAGTTTGCACGTTGGAGGGTGGGAGGGATAGGGGAGGGAGGGGGAGGGGGGGGGGGGGGCGGTTAATAACGGTAATCAGACCAGAAAGATGAAAAGGTGAATCGTTATCATTTTCTCCTGTCCGACGACGAAGAAGACGACGACGACGACGACGAGGAGGAGGAGGAGGTGGAGGTGGAGGAGGACGAGAGGCGCTGCCGAAGGTTCTTTGCGTAAAGAGTCGGTAGTACGAGGACCGGAGCCACATGGGGTCTATCTCATTCCTAGAAATAGTCTTTGGAGAAGAGGAAGAAGCAGCGGTCGTAGGACAAGAGAGAGACAGACGCTTCTAGCGCTACCTGCTTGATAAAACGCTACCGATTCCTTCCCCCTCCCCCGCGTAAACTCCCCCCCCCCCTCCCATCCCGTTCCCCCGCAAACGCGTTGATCCGCCCCGCCGGCAGACCGGAGAATTTTTATTTCGCCATGAGCGACGCGAGCGTGTGAGAATAATCACTGGATGATCCTCGTCGACGTCGCCGTGGCCGTGAGCTGCGGCGGTGGCGGCGGCGGCGGCGGCGGCAACACAACATCGCATTGGCACAGAGCGATAAACGAGCGAGGACGAGGATGACACTCGTCGTCGGTCGGGTCAAACGTCGCGTAATCTAACCTCAAAGGAGGGCGGAATTATAGATGAAATGAAAACAGGGTAATCGAGCGACGGATAATGTGGCACGTTCGTCTAGCGCTGCTGGTACAAACTCGCATCGTCGTCGTCGCAGCTACGGTCAGAGCCACAGCCACGGTCACAGCCACGGGAGGCAGGAAAGACCTCGCATGCCGTCCGAGTCTGCTAACCGTTCGGCTTAAATCGCTATTATTGCGTAATGATTGTCTACTCACTCTCGTCCGTGTCTCCGAGGTCTTCATTCTGGAGATAGGATATATCTGAAACCCACAAACACCACGGGTTATGGACATATCGTTCATGTTTTCGGAGAACCTCGTCCCGTCTAAAGGCACCTCACTCACCCGCCATGTTGTAACAAACTACTGCGCTTGAACGCACGCAATTGGCTGAATCGAGATGCGAGTATTCGATATGTACGAATCGCGACGATCGTTCACCCTCTCTTCAACGGCCGACCCTATCGATACGATCGATATTTTTTACGTTTGATTGCGCCCGCGCCGATAAACGCGACTATCACCGCAATGTAACAGTCACTTGTTTGCTTCGTGTCTCCTCCACGTTTTACAAATTCTTCTTCGCCCGTCGCGCGCATTTTGAATAATAAGTAAACGAATTATTATCGTAATTCGCGATGAAAACGTTGCCGTGGTTAGAAATTTCATTTTCTTCTAATATTTCGACAGTGTGAATAATTTATTCCGGTTATTTTTACCTCAACTTCGTTTTCCCTCGAAAAGATCCACTTGCGAGTATAAATAAGCATGTCTTCATCAACTTCGGAGCGTGTCGTCGAATGCGTGGGTGGAATCGTCATTGTAGTAAAGGGTTAATTTAAGTTTTCAACCATATTTTTTTTTGTCTTTTTTCTTTTTATATCCTCCCAAGAATACAATACGTATCCGTATAATAATCTGTATTTATTTGTTAAATATAATTCATTCTGTGTGTATATATATATACAATTATAAGTATATATACATATATATATATATGTATATATATATATATATATATATGTATATATATATATATATATATATATATATATATATATATATATATATATATATGTGTATATATATATATATATATATACATACATATATATATATATGGGGAATTCCATGACATCTTGATCAAGATTCTACGTCGTTGTCTCAGACTGGCTTTATAAGTGTTTGTATGAAAGTACACGACAAAAATTACAAGCCTAATATTTTGCAGAATTTTATGACTCAGCGTATCTGAAGTATGATTTAAGCATTTGTGACATAAGAATAAACATAAAAGCTCATTATAATATGGGCCGAAAAATATCTATTCAGAGAGGCGTTATAACGAGATTTTATATTTATTCTTATGTCAAAAATGCAATCAAATAAAAGAGTAATTTTTTCTTCCACACTCTCTTATTTGTCTTTTAAAATTATGAAATCTCCATCTTCTGATAAGTGGCAAAAATTTTGTTATATTTTATAAGATTTTTCTGAATATTTTCAAATTTTAGAAAGTGGGTTTTTCTTTCAAGTTTTTAAATCATACTTCAGATACACTGGGTTGAAAAATTCTGCAAAAATTGCGATTGCGTTTTTCGTTACGTACTTTCATACAAAAAATTATAAAGCCAATCTGAGATATCGACGTAGAATCTTGATCGAGATGTTGTGGAATGCCTCATGCATACATATATATATATATATATATATATATATATATATATATATATATATATATATACGTACATATATATATCTTTTGTTTTTATACAAACTTTTCAGAAGCTTAAAAATATATTTATACTTGAGAAATCACATGATTATCTTTCTCAAGAGACGATCTATCGGTAGGACGTCGTGTTTTCGGAGATATAACAGCGATAGCGCGAATTTTCTCTGCATTCACATATCATTAAATTACAATGTAAGTACATATGTAATGTATACGTATGAGAAGAGAAGGACTTCCGATTCAAACTTTAGATCATATCACATAATACTATAAGCGTCAAGAATGAACTCCTCGCATGCGAAGATAAAATTTTCCACTGTAATATCAAACAATAGTTTAGGAACTGTTGAAAGTTAATACGCGAATTACAGCGAAGTTTTCTCGTAGAGATATGCTAGTGCTCCCTGGCTTCTTTTCTTTTTCCGTACACGTCCACATGTGTGTTTCTCTACTTGGTTTTACCGATAGCAAAATTCTCAGTCCTTCACTCCTGCGGAAATACTGTAAACCGCGAAACGTGACTAATGTGAAATGAATCAAATAATACAATGCTTCATGTATTGAATACACGGCTTAACGCCGGATATTAATTTAACGCAAATGATTATCTTGCGGAGCGAATCTTTTGCATATTTTTGTATCACTTATATTACACGAGAAAAACAAACGGTAGTAAATGTTAATTATTAAATGCTAATTATCGTTTCACGGGTGTCATGTGTTGTCAGGAACAACCTCTTTTATCGTTGCTCTACACATCGGACACTCGATCAACTGTCTCGAACACGTTTGGCAGAATCCCCTGAAAGGATAAACATTCGGGTCGTGAAAAAATGAACAAAAGTTATTAATGCGAATGATGAGAACGTATAGAAGAAAGAAAAGAACCGTCACCTATGATCACAGGGCAGCAACCTTACAGTGGCTTTTTGATCAAAGCACAAAGTGCACGAGTCTTCTCTCACGCTTAATTTCCTTAGCTGATCCAAATAAATATGACGAGGTAAAACGACTTTGTCCTCGGCAGTCAAGTTTGCATGATCATTAAATTTTTGATATTTTCTGTCTGTTGGTGGAAACTTGAAGGATACATTGCCAAAGTTGAACAGGCACTGTTGGAACGACATAAAGCTAGCCGCGGCAAAAAATCCAGACCTAAAAACGGTTAAAATGTGTAAATTGGTGAAGACTTTGTTCAATTTACGAATATTTGAGTACATGTATCGATTATTTATATCAAGAACGATGATACCGACCTTGCTGTTTTAAAAACTTGAGTACAGGGCTTGAGAGGGAAGCCGTTTATTGAAAAAATAATCTCCATCTTGACCAAGTCCAACAAACAGCCTAAAATGTCACCAGCTTTCCAGCATGGCCTGTCATGCTGCGCCTCGCTCCTAGCATTGTGCCAAATTAATCTCCGACAACCGTCATAGGCTAAAGAAAATTCGTCGTCGCCTATACCGTATCCTTCCTGTATGGTATATTCAGAATAAAATGATGAATGGAACAAAATTCGTAAACAAAAAAGGAAACAGAAAACAAATAAAAATGTGTTTTGGAATATTTTCTACAATCTCGTAACTTACATGGTTAAGAAACGTGCTGTCCTTTGTAGCCCATCCGATCTGCATAACACCTGGTGTAATGATCAAAGTTTCATAGTACCAAATGCCAGAGTGGACTTGATGGGTGCATCGGACACTCTCGAAAGAGTACGCATCGCAGCGTGCCTGAAATATATTTGTGAAAAATGTTGAGCTCTTCATCAAGTACAGATGAGAAAAGAAAGAGGATAATTTTCATTTGACAAACATTATGCGTACCTCCAAACCGTTTGGGGAAATCTTCAAGTACTCGCTTACATCCTTCGTGTTCAACATCACGTTTATACCTGTGGTGTCAACCGTGTCGTGGGAGTACTTTCTGCCCTCCATTAAAACTGCAGTGTATTAAAAAAAGGTAATAATGATGTATGAGTAAGCAACAAATGTTGGTAGCTCAAATTTCAACAAATAATTATTTCCAAGTGGTAAAAATTCCAGTAATTATACTCACATAGATTATCCAAGCACCAACGAGCGCAGAAGCCCACTTGCCGTTGTATATAATGGGATGAATCGACCCATTTTTCAAGCTCTAACAACGGATTTCCTTTCTCAGCTAGCAATCTTTTCTTTATCGTTATTTTATTTTCACCTAAAAAAATTTTTAACGTCATAAATAAATTTTGATCCAACAAAGATATCAACTTATGTTGGACAATGATGTTGGATTATTAGAAACGGAACTGGCATGTGTTACTTACTAGTTTGGGCAAATTTTTCTAATCCAATTAACGAAAAAAGCACTACGTAGGGGTCGACATCTTTTCTCTGAAACAAGATGAATGTGAACCCAAGTGTTTATTCTGAGAGATCTTAGAGAGTCATATTGACTTACCAAATTTGACACGAGGTAGCCTAAGGTGGCGTCCGATAATATTGCTATACTACTTGGTCCTGCTAATTTGTCTGCTATACAGCCAAGCACAACGCAAATATTGCGCTGTTGCGTTGCGGTAGTTTGAACTTTGTTTCCAAACTTCTGAGACAGTTGAAACATTTGCGACAATCTCAACACTGAGTCCTGTAACACATTACGCAAAGAATCGATAACTTAGGAGTGGGCAAAGGGTGATTGTCGTTTGATTGAACAATTTATGGAATTAGTTACTTAGTTAATACAGTTTCCATCTTGAATGGAAACATAAGGTAAAAAAGAAATCCTATATGGAAAAACGAGTGGATACAAAGAAATAAGAGAGTGTGCTGATATGATTTATAGTCAATGAGACCAATTCTGTACCACTGATCCTGGGTGAAAGTAGATATACATGTATATACATTCGACATGGGACTGAAACAAAAAGCACCAAAGCCCGATTAATGTTAAAATGTAGATAACGATATGGAGACTTTCTTCCCAGTTTCAGTGAACATAAAGAAGGAAAAGTGAGAAATGTGAGTCAATGTAGCCTTTATGCTACTGGGCAATAAAATCTTTCAACAATTCAGAAAACGATATACTCAGCTGGTAAATTATGTTCTATATCTGAGATAAATATGTCGCAGCTTAATGACGCTCTGTCAGTCATGAGATCTTCGTATCTTAGATCGAGCTATAATCAATGTGGCACGTATGCGTCGTATATTATAATACTAATTTTCATGAAGGGAAGATTAAACCGCAACCAATCAACCACCAGTTTCCGTGAGGTCTGGTAACTCAATTGATTACTTGCTCGTCTGACAAAACCAGATTCTGTCATTAAGGCTAGAATATGAGTTGTCTGATCAAATATATATATATATATATATAGATAAAAAAAATAAAAAAAAAAATAAAAAAAACCAAACAAACGAACATAAGTAAACTGGAACGACAAATTTTTCAGAATATCTGACTCTGTACAATGTCAGGTCGAATATAAGTCAGTGAGCATTTCACCTTTGAAGGCAGAGGACAGTCGTCCAGTAGCAAAGTAATCACCGAGGGTCCCAGTGGATCGCTCATCGGTATGACGTTCACCATGGAACTAACGACCTGAATCCACCCATCTTCCTTGTCTGCAATGGCGTGGAGCTTCAGCATCGCCGGTGGGGGTTCTTGCTCGCTGATGAATAGAAATTTCATGGCAGTCAGAGCATGCTTGTGAATATCGAGAGAATGAAGAGATGAGAATTGGTACTAACTTGTCGACGAGTGTTCCGATGACTCCTAGGGTCTCGAGCACCAATCTGTCAACGTTTGCAGATGTTGGGAACCTGAACGTGGGAGAAGCGGTTGCTGCGTCACCGGCGGCGACTGTGTCGTTGGCAATTGGTATGACGGTGTTTCCAATTTGCGCATTGTGATTACGATTGCTGTAAGGTTCCAACTCGTCCTGAGTATCCTTGCATAGGCAGTTACCCATCCCGCGAACTTTTTAGGTTATGTTTGTATGTTTTGAGTGTGTGCTAGCGTTGGAACGGCGACAGACAGCCGATATTGTATTTATTGACGATTGTTGATAGACGGTGGTTCTACCTGGCAGCGGGAGCGGATTGCAGGAAGGAGGTTAATCAACGAGAGGGGGAATCCGTCATAGTTTCAAATTCGACGCTCACAAGACGCGATATGACGGAGAATCGGTGTCTGTTCGTTTGACACTTCGTCTCGCGCATTTTCATTTTATTACGATAATATTACGGGCGAGTCACTAGATCACCCGTGAAAATTGTTTGTTGCAGTACCATTAACACGTGAACCACATCGAGGTTGGTTGGTGGGCACAATGGCAACAACTTGCTTGCCGATGATCGAGTCAAATGAGTCCAGTTGTCGCGGATCAGAGAGGCACTGCGATATGTTTTCTTTTCGTTCCCCCTTTATTAACGTTCACGAACGTTAACTGCGAGTACTTCTGTGATAATCCCCGAGATCACCTCAAGTTTTTGTATCCATTCGAGAGAGCAGCTATGTTTATATACGGATTAATTAACTGACGGTTACGTGTTGAATAGGTGATTACATACAAGGAGGGTTTCATTAAACGAACCTCCTCCAACCCCAACACGTAATATTATTCTTTGTAGTTACGATTTTGCCTAATATGTCATTCGCACATTGCGGCACACGCACAGACATAGAGATATTTCACTACTGGCTGCCAGCAGCCTACTTTTATTTATTCGAATTTCTATGCCCGAGTGATTCAGTGATTCACTTCATAACCAACGTCGCTAACTAGAACCTCCCTCCTGCCCTCTGCTGGCCGACTTGGAAGTCACCGACAAACCCCGTTCTCGCGTGACGTCATGACCCTCGGCGGGGCGCCAATTGATTTCGAATATTTGAAATTCGAACGCCGAGCAGTGGCGCGTGAATTCAATTTTTCACGAGTACGATCGTTGACGGAATAATTTGAAAAGAGAAAATTTTCAACTGAATATTTTTCAATCGACGTCGTCTGTAACAGTATTCAGTCGACGTCTAATTCTTTCAAATTATTTGATACTTTTCAGCAGCATATCTTGACGAAAATATGCATAAATACAACGTGCGATGCATTTTAATACGTCAGGTTATAAATTGCAGTATACGGATGCGTGAATACCGCTCTGTTCGAGATGTATAATTTTATACTTTCCAAAAGAAGTTATACATACACAGCGAGTATTAATTTATCTTCGTCCTCTTTTACTCTCTCATTATGACATACATAATATATTAAAAACCTTTTTGTTGCTGCCTGCACTTCTAGGCCTCTTATCATACCCGTATAAAATTGTGTACCGTAAATTATAATACATATGAAATGCACCCACAGCGACGCAGCTCTAGCCAGCGGTTTTCCTCAATCGCGATCTCGACTCGACACACAGTCAAAATATTCCCAAGAATTTCCCCGGACCGCAGGAAGGTAGCTGGCACGATTTCTCTTCCATTTCAGTCTCCGCCGTCGTGCATTCGTGAACGCAGTGTCTCCACCGAATTTGTCTTCCTTTTCCGCAGGTTACGCTGCAGCTGCTCCACTCCGTCCATCTGTCCCATTTCCTGTACGACTTACGTTTATCTCTGCCCATTTCCACACCCTCACTTCGGCCAAGTATTCCAGTCGATCTTTTTCCTTCCCTAGTATTATAAATTTCCCCTTGACTTTTTTCCCTCGCATCGCTCAGCGCTAGTTCAACGTCTAATTTAGACCGGATTGCGTCCGTGATTTTCTCCTCGTCACGTGCCGCCGAATCGCCGCGGTCTTCAGTCAAATTTTTCAACCCCGCAGCTTCGTCGAGACTCCGAAATCCCGCTGTCGTAAAATTCCCCTGCAAACCGGTATCGACCCTCCTCTTCTTACCTCCTTCCCCGATTTGCAGGTTCCTCTCCAGCTCCCCAACTTTTCCGATCAGCTTGTCGACCAGTTCCTTGATCTGCTCGACGGACCTCGCCGCTTTTTCCTTCCCGATTTTTTCCAACGAATCGGACCTCGACGCGCGGATTTCACGCTCCGCTTCATCGAACTCGCGAACCTCGTTGTAATATTTCGCCTCTTCGCCGCCACCTAACCGACATAAGTTTAACGTACGGTTTGAAACTTTCCCTCCATCGTCGCTCACCTCGTCCCGTTCAACTCGCAAGGCTTCCTTCCCATCGACGGTATCCTTCCCGTCCACCTCCCTCTTTCTCACGTCTCTCTCCGACCTAGCCTCGCCCGAATCTCTCTTCTCCACGTGCGACTCGACTTGCAGTCCGTCAGCAACCAGACCGGAAGTTCCACCTCTCTTACGGCCTCCGGGAGCAGAGTTGCTCCGTTTCTCTGGTTTCTTCCTGAGCTTCTTTTGCTTCTTTTTAGACTTCTTCCGGTGCTTTCCCTTTCGACCCGGCCCCCCTCTCCTGACTCTCCGGCCCCCAGAAGCGGCAACGGATCTTCTTTCCCGCCGTTTCGAGTGTCCGTTTAAACTCGTCCCGGATTTCAAGGGATTCCCAAATTTCGTAAATGACTCGAGGAACCCGGCACTGCCACCGAATCCCTTCGTACTTTCTACATCGGCCTTCCGGTACGATCTTGAGACTGGAATTTCGTGATCAACTTCATTCTTTCCGATAGACCGGACAGCCGTGTCCCGACGAAGAGGTTCGTTGGTGCCAAAATCTTCTCGGTGAACCGATTTGTCGTTGGAATCTGTAGAATCGCCGGATCCTCGTTTAACCCGGATGTGCTCGAAATTCATTCGGTATTCATTCTCCAGGCCGTCTGCGATAGCCGGTCCATTCAAATCCATCAACGTTAGCATTGCCGTTTTGAGCAGAGCCGGAGAATTTGTAACTGCTTTATCTTTCCTGTCGGAATTCAAGAAGGCCCGATTCTTCACGGTTGTATAACCGAGTCCCGTAGCCAGCCGATGATCGGTCGAGTTAAATTCGCGGAAAATCTGCGGATTCCGATCGGTCGCAGTGATTGTCCGATGACTTTCAACAGTGCCCGGAGTTTGCTCTCCGTATAATTTTCCATGACGATTTAACGTTGATCCGGAATCGGTGTAATCGGTAAAATTGAGTCCGTATACCGGCGCAATGTGAGGAGCAGCAGATTTGGTTGTACTTTTATCAGAACCCGTATTATCAACGTTGGATGATCGGTTGAAATCGGATACTTGATCGGCTTTATCAGACCGCGATAAATTTTCGCTCGCGTTGTCATTTGGGGTATCGAACGATGTTGGTTTTATCGTCGAATGATCGTCGGGGGCGGATCTCTTCCTGTGCGTCACTCCGGGATCTTTCGATTCTTCCGACGTGAGTAACGAATTATTATCATTGCCAGCTTCCGCATGAGGATAACCAGCAATGCAGCACAATATCGCTACGAGGACAATTATCCATGAAAGCCTGTGTTTCACCGAGGCTACCTTCACCATGCCACAATTCGCTCAGTTTACCGTTTGCGCGACAAGACTTTCGTATCAAACACATATGGATGGATTATCGAACGAATTATTGTACATGGGATAGAAATTTTCCATACATAATGTGTCGCCAGACGTGTCAACCGTCAACGTTACGAGTGAAATTCGTTGCTACTGCTGGCTTTGCGTTGAACAATGAAGTTGCAGTTTACGAAAATAAGAAAAAATGAATAAACCGAGCAAAAATAAAAAAAAAAGAAAATACGAATTCAGAGACACGTTGCCGCATTAATGCCAGTCGCGTATGAACAGATAAAACTAATATCAACGATCGCTTGTTCGATAAACGATAAGCTTGTTCAAACAATCGAGAAAATAGTTTTTACATACTCGGTATGCAGTGATTTGGGAATTTTTCTAAATTAGCGATATCGTGTATATATATGCCATGAGAATTGTATAAGTAGTTTGAATGTAGGAACCGTATCGATGTACAATACATCTTTATATCACTCAAGTACTTTGCATATTTTTTAAATCAAATGATTTATTTATACCGTATATTACCAAGGTTTTATGTTAATTAAATAAATACTGTCTTCATCCATTTGTTTTCAAATATATATGTATATTTTTCTGTCCGTTCTCGTTTAGTTTCTCTTTCTCGTGGAATGGGAGAGGAAAATAATTAAAAATAGAAAAATAAGATTACTAAAGGGGGGAAAAGAAGTAAAAAAAAAAAAAAAACGAGTTAGAAAAAGAACACAAGTCTCTTCCTATTTTAATTAACTTAAAAAGATTGATGCCTTAGTTTGAAGATTCTGCTTCCTCGTGTACGCTCTCTGTCAGTTCGACGGTATCGCTTTGTTTTGATCTGAAAGAAATCATTAGATTGAAGATCACAGGCTCCGTGAGAAGATTCGGGTAGATGCAAAACCGTATACTATATATTACCTTATATTTAACAATAGAATGAATACTCAGATAATAATAATAATAATAATAATAATAATAATAATAATGATCGCAACGATAATAATTTATCACACGTATGGTGTTACGTATACACATATATGTAGATGCATTCAATGTGTATAAATCTATTTCTTATCAGTCATAAATTTAACGAAAATTTTTCGACGGCTTTAGTGATAATATTAGAATGTGTGTACGCACATGTGGTATCAGAGATTGAAACGGCGAATAGAAATTACAGAAAACAAGAGAGGTAAAAAAAAATAAAAAATAATAATAATAATCAATGAGGCTACACACGTTTCTATATTATCATCATAAAATAGACGTTCAATTTTCTTTAATTATACATGTGTGTGTGTATATATATATATATATAACGTTATCGCAAATATTATAACGGATATATCAGCCTGCAAATTGACGATGAAATAAAAATTTATCAGGTCTCCCTATGTTTGTATAGTTTGTATTTATACCGTGGAAGTGTGAAAATTCTCGGAAATTACATTCCGTCTTTCCTAGGAAAATCGCTTGCTAATCTTCTAATACTCTACAGTATAGTTACCAACAATGACACATACGTTTGTAGGTACAAGTTGGAAATTACACTCTACCAGATCAGAAAGTAAAACTATTCATTTCTAGGGTCAATGATAACAACAACAGGAACAACATGGAACATCGATATACCGATAATGATGTGAAGTGTTAGTTTCAGTCTCCGCTGTATAATATAATATATTGTCATGGGAGAAAATTTGAAGCAAAAAATAAGAAAAATTGCCACCCCATTGTAACAGTTCCGCAATACAAACTTTTGTATGCATATGCAAATTTGTAACGTATATGTACTTGCACAATATAATTCGCGAAAGAATAATTTCGAAAAAAAAAAAAAAATGTATAGATAAATCTTTCTACTCGAGTGCCAGTTTTATTTTAACAGTCAGTATTGTCGGTTGTCAAGGATTGTTTTTTTTTTTTTTCTTTAATCTATATAAGTATAATAATTATTTTTTTGCATGCTTTATCAAATTATTTTTCCGTTCACCGTTGCAGTGGGAATTTCAACAGCTCACGCAAGAACTATACGTCATACAAGCAATGTACACACATACACAGGTATGCATACATAAATGCATAGGCACTTTGCTACGTTTCACTAATAATTGTTTCCTGTTCGAGTTTTATTTTAGTAGAAATGCATTTTGTACCTGAATGATGATCGTACGTATGTACATTTTTACATACAATAGCGCTCAGAAGTATTTTGACAAAATATAGTAATTGAGTTAATTACATGCAAGTATAAACTACAAAAATCAATAATATTATTTATTGAAAGAAATTCGATGCTCTACATAATTGTTAAAAATTAACTCTCGATTTCTCGAAAATAAAGTGAAGATAAAGAAAAGTAAGACAAACGATTGATCAAAGTAATTACGAATTTTATATTATCAAAATACTTCTGAGCGCTACTGTATATATACAATATCGTGATATGATGGGGGACGATGATACTGATGATGATGATGATGAAAATAATAATAATAAAACGTCGGTAGAAATAATAATAATAATAACCATACCGATGTTATTAATGATTATCACAGTAATAACATTATAGTGGCAATAGTAATAATAATTGTAATAATATTAATAATAATAATAATAATATTAGTAGTAAGAAACATGTATATAGTGCTATTTTATCCGTAATTGTAAAATCGTAAGTCTTTATTTTGTGTTTTTTCTTGTTTCTTTGTTGTTTTTTTCAATTAAATTTATTCAATCAATTATTTCACTATTTAATTAATATTTATAGACAAAATAAAAATTGCTCTACTTTATGATGTACTTTGTTTTCTTTTCTTATTTCCTCTTAATGCAAGGATGCTTGGCGCAAGCGAAATGAACGCACGAAGAATGTGTCTAATTTGATGTTTAAGGTTCTCGACAATTTATACAAGGGAAGGATGATCAATGACATAATATGACCATAATGATTCGCATTGATTGGAAATTTGGTTTTCGATTAATTTTTTTGCTTCAATTTTAGGAGAAAAAAGAAAAATCTACACGTATACATGTTAAGAAGTAGCCAACCAAGTTATTTGGAAATAAATTTTAAAGTAAAACATGGAATCGTATTACGCCAAATAGCATAAACATTTCGATTGGAAATTAGAAAAACAGAGTGACACTCAACATATAGAAATGGCAGTTAATAGTTACAGTTAGAAAAAATTCTATCCCGGGTTAACACTCTTGACGATAAAATTTTAGTAGGTACATAATATAGCAATTATCTGTGAAAATAAAGAGGCAAAGATTATCAATGAGAATATAGTGTAAACTATGGTGTAACATAGCCTTTTTGTCTCAGGTGAAACGCATATGCTTCATTTTGCACCGCGAATATAGGTGTATATGTACTACAAAACTAGGCCTTTTTATGTTCGTTTGTGTTTTTTTTTTTTTTTTATCTGTTGTTTTTTTCTCTTTTTTTTTTCTTCTTTTTCAGTATAATAATTGAAACATGTTTCAGACTTGCGTACGAGCGTATTCTATTTACAAAATTAAGATTTGTCGGAAAATGTATATATATATATATATACATATTACATATACATATAACGGGATAACGAAGTCCATCTTTGCGAACTTTGGTTCCTTCTAAAATTATATGTTTAATTGTATATATAAGTAGATTTCTATTTGGAAATGCAAAAACAAAAATTGCGCGCATCGATCATCAGTTCATAAGATGTTGCAATTTCCTTTGACCTTTACTTTTTTACAGTGTAACAAGATTTATTGCCTGGTTTGTTAAGGTTTGCACGAGTTCTCTCATTCGAAAGGGATAAAAATATATCAGGATACAAGTGAATTTGATTGAGAGATAACTTTGCAGTCGTCGATCCACTCGGCAAGTGGAAGGCAATCCTATAGTTTGATCCGGCTTCTCCGGCGTGAAAGGAGAAAATTAAAAGAAATCAAATGAAAAAAAAAAAAAAAAAAATTAATAATCTTGCATATCGTGAAATCAAATTTTCGTACCTAAATTGATAATTATAAACGTGTTCAAACAGTAATGTAATTATTACTTATCGGTAATCGTTATAATATTATTCGTATTCACAGCTCAAAATTAACGAGGTTTAGTTTATTCTCCCGTATATTATTATAGATAGCTTGGACAAGCCTGTTTAATTGAGACTGATTGGTATTTTAAAGCATAAATTTTCAGTTTCAGGAATGTTCGGTCACTACTTGTATCAAACACCTTAAATCATTATCGTAGTTGAACTTCGGTAGGTGTATTATTTGTAAGATATAATCGGCATGAGAAGCACCCCCCCCAAAATATCAAGTTGCCATGTATCATATCACTGTAGCTTTTCTATCTCATATGTTTTGTTTCAATCTCTGCTCCGCGTGACAAGTTGTGCATAATAACGCCTAATCTATACCGAAATTCGTTTTAGAAGTTTAGTGTTCATGTATATTAAAGTATTTTCCTTCGATTTAATTAAGTCTATTATTTTCATCGTTTTATTTATTTCTTTTTTTTTCTATCTTCTTTCTTTCTCCTAGGTTTGTATAAGTTAAATAGCAAGTGAAGATTAATCGGGAATATAGTTAGTATCAATTAACAACGACTCGTCAATTTTTAGGCAATCGATCGATCGAGCGGTTTTGTTACCCTGAATGACGACGATAACTATGAAAAGAAATCTTCAATTTTCACTACTTAAATACTTACATTCATTTTAATTCGTTTCAATGGTCAACATACAACTGTTGAAGATCAGTCATTAATTTAACGGCAGTTCGATATTCCAAATTAGTTTCGATGACTGAGCCAGAAACTTGTACTTCACCAATTTCTAAGTGCTTTTATTGCTAGGGGACGAAAAAAATTTATTTCTTTTTTCCGTTTTTTGTTTTTTTTCTTTCATCTTCAGGGATACACTGCATGTCGCAGCAACTTTTTCGTATAAAACCATCTCTTCTCTACGTAATGGTGTATATCAGGTCAGCGTATCGAGTCGTTTCTTTTGGTATATAGTGTACTTGAATCGATACTTTCTGATGGTTTATAGTTAAATAATATTTGCTGCATAGTGGACTCGACGAAGAAGTATCGAGTTTCAATAATTCTTAGAAAAATTAATTCATTGATGAATCATCATGACGGATTCTTTCATAATCAATATTCTGCAGAAACACGGGCGAATCACAATATAAAAATACAAATAGAAAGGTTTCATACAATTTTACAGAGTTTATCAGTCTTTCGCGACGTTCTTACGACGTTCGTGTTTTCAGAGTCAGTTACTTTCCGTATCTATAAAGTCTGGTTAGCATACCTATCTCAATAGATGATTTTACGTATCTAACTACCAACGAGATGCCGACTGGCTTATTCAAGTTCAATGGCTTGGCCCCGTGTATAAACGACCAAGCTGCTTCATATTCTCAATAATAAATTAGCAAATTTGTTGGGTACCGTACTGCGTAGAACGGCGAATCACTGGTATCCTTAATAAACGTGATAATTGAAACTCACGTTAGGGTAATATACCGACATAAAAAATGTCCACTCTTCAAATTCGTAATAACAAGTTAGAAAATACTCACTTCTATAAAGTGAATAACATTATTTCGTTGTCAGTAGGAATTGATCGTATGATTAGACTGATCACGCATCTGAGCAGCTAAGTACTGCTCAAAGCAAATCTATTAACAAAATCGTAGCCGCTTTTGGGGCAAAGATTTTCTTTAAACTTGAAATTATGACTTATCACAGATGACTGCAGATGTTTCACTGATTCGGCTATTATAATGCAACGATTTGTAAATAGGAGCCACAAATTAGAAGATTTATGTAAACAAAACAACACTTGACATCACTGCGAGTATACTAGGTTTATAATTTAACAAACCATAACTGTTACACCATGATGGTATAAAAAAATTGAGAACAGATGTGAAGCAAAAAATACGGCTAGTTCTATTAGAAATAGTAAAAACGTCTAAAACCCGGTTGAGTGGTGATGTTTTATGCGATATTGCAAGCTTTTTTCAAAAATCGAATTTATACAGCAAAGTAACTAATCAAGCTGCAAGTGGTTTCGATAGTCTGATAAAAATGGAGTCGAATATGTGCGTATGTTTATGTATATTCAATAAATAATTCCATGTCGTCGTATCAACGCTTTTAATATAACACACGGAAGTAGTACGCGATCGCATAAATGCGTTGTGACGAAGCTCTTGAATAGCATTGGACTTAATAAAAATATCGAAGAAACTCACCGCGTCATTGAATCCATTGCTGGTTTACTGGACTGAATATTACGCTCGGATTATAGAGAAGTAACTGCCCCCGAAACACACATGGGTTTTAATTTATGCCGAGGACTAATAACTCCGGTTGCGCGTATGTGTATCGTTTAAATTTAACTTTTATTCTCTACCTATCCGCGAAGGTATAAGTAACCACAAAATGCGATAACACCCCCACCGACAATCGCAGCACCTATACCTATTGAAAGGGGCTTAAATAATGACCTCTTGAGTTGCTGCCATTCTTCGGTTTCCTTCTGCCGTCGCTTCATCTCTCGTACCTGAGCGGCCAATTTCTCCTTCTTTGCCAAATTACGCTGCCGCAACTCGTTCTTTCTGTAGACAAAGGAAGTTTTTTGGGGGAAATTAAGCATTTCAAGCGTTATTTGATTCCAGATTATGACTGTCACAAAGTACTAATAGGAACAAAAAAAATACGTACGTATCTGGACTGGATGGTGGGCTGGAGGCTTTAAAGGAATTTTCTCCATCATTATGTAGTTCCCCTGGTAGAGCGACGTTGTCGCTATTCTGATCGTGCAAATTGTTTGCGACAAGAGCAGGGTTTGCTGGTGGAGGGCTCGTGCTGGGCTCTGTGTAGCTCGGAGGTTCGCACGGCAGCGGTTTGTCTGGTGGGCTGCTGATATCTGTTGATTGAGAAAAGCGGATGTATTAGGAAGGGGAACGGACACTTCATCTTGGATCTCAGCTCACGATTATAGTAACTATTCATTGATGAAAGTCATGCAGTATACAATTTGAACAAAGTACCATTGTCACTAGTCGGACTGGGTATCCATTCCGACTTCATCAGTGACTCTCCTCTCGGTGGAGGCTGTGGAGGCGTATCGTCTTCCTCATCTTCCTCATCGTCCTCTTCCACCTCTTCGATTAGAGAATTACAGATTGCCTCCACTGGGTTATATGAGTTATTTCGTACCTCATTAGTGTTGATATTCTGCAAGGAACAGATCATTCAGTATTTTTAACACAATTGAAAGCGCCACAGTAGTACAATGCTATTAGTGGAGTGAAATATGCAGCGGTCATTTACAACTTAAAATGCTGGAAAATGTTCTGGGTAATTGCTGCATACTTGATTTTCATATCTGGAAATTTATGTCGAAATAATAAGCAGTAGTCAACTACATATCGCCACATTAATTATGATGTGAAATTCATTTCCTGAGAGTTTTTGTTCTCGAAATATGTTATCTTGTTGACTTTTCTTATCTGGCTGTCATAAACTGTTGGCAACTTTGCTATAGACTTGAAAATTCTAGAGCGAGATAAGAGAAAGTGAATGGAATAATTATGAAAATTAATCAGAGTCGCTACGAACAAGTCAGAGAATAGACAATTAAGTAAACACAGTTCAAATCACAGATCAACGAAGATGGAAAACTGTATGAATTTATTGATCCGCTCAATAAACCATACAAATAACTAATAGCAATGTGCTACCGTGAATTGGTATTAGTTACCACGTTGTTGGACGGCAGCTGCTTAGCTCCTTCTATTATCGCCTCGTAAGAGAAGCGCAATTGATCTGGGGTTTGGATAAGGCCCATTCTATACCGTCTCATCTCTAGCAGAACATCTCGAACGTTGACAGAGTTCAGACCATTTTCTTCTATCTGACGAGCAAAAGAATAATTCATCATTTTAATTTGAACTTGCACTAAGTTTATTATTAGCAACACGGGCAAACAAATTTCAGTTTTCACTTAACCAATTTGACTTACCAATACCAAGCAAGAGTCAACCAAACAGAATGTTCCGGACCTCCCAATCCCTGCAGAGCAATGAATCACAGGGGGGCCAACGTTTTGGTCCAGAGCACCAGACTGCCTGACGTCAGCAAGGAATTGTAAAAAGGCCGTAGGGCTTTGAGGAACGCCAAAATCTGGCCACATTGTATAGTGGAAATGCAAAATTTCTCTACTTTCCTTTGATTCCACATCTGTCAGTCTGTTGAACAAATAAAAATTAAATTATTCATCCGAAGGATTGGAAACCAAAACTTAAATAGCGTAGTTTTATGCCAAATAAGCCTGGTGAATATAACATCAAGTGAGAAAGATTGTAGATAAAGTTACCGTTACAAAATATGTTTTATCGTTTTTATAGATCTAAATTGCCTAGTACCTCAATATTCTGGTCGTGTAATGCGACGCGTCAGTTTTGCTAAGATATTCTACTTTAAGTCCAACGTCTGGGAACATCATTATGTGGTTAGAAGATCCTTCCAAAGGCCAATACTGATGACATTTAACTAGATTCTTCTCAATAACCTTGTTTAGCATGAGTACAGCCTTTGAATTTTGTTCCCATACCATTAGCCAGAAGTGTCCTGACGTGTTGGCCAAGGGACCTTGGGTCAGAATGTATTGCCTATGCGCACGATCCATCTGCATGAAAGAACAATGGAATGATAACGACGTATGAATCGATCGATTAAAAAAATAACATAATAGAACAATAATACAACGAATATGTTGTAATTATAGGACACTCACCCGCACGAGGTTAGCATTGATGTAGTCGCAAGGACCTTTTTTGAGAATAATCCTACTATGGTCATAAGGCGCGACATCTCTGTATCGGTTGAATATTCTGTTTTGTGGTTTCTTCGACTCGTTACAGGTGTAGGCATAGTTCCCGCATTCGTTGCGAATATGCTGTAAAATATAGGGGTAGACTAATGATACTTGGAAGGTAAAGTATGTAAAATGCAAAGGTGAGTACCCAGTCGATCGATAAGTGAATATATGAGAAGATTTGGAGATACTGCGGGAAGCGCGGCGAAGAGGAATCAACCGGAGGAAAAATTCCCATTGTAAACATATAAAGCATTAGTTGACGTGAAACTATCTGTAAAATAATGAGCGCAAGTAGGTTGACTTGAAGTACGGAGTAATAAGGCTACATGCAACGTACCGACCAGTCAGACAAGGAGCTTTGTTGTACGGATGTAGGTAGGAGATTGTTGCTACGTGTGTGCTAGAAGCGGAATTCCGGTAATAGTAGATTATAGCGGAATTCTCGGGTGATGAAGTAAGGGACAAAAGGAAAAAAAATATCGCGTGGCTAAAAACGGCGAGGAATTGACGCTTAATAAGTGCGTTGATTTTAAGGGATAATAATTCGGGTCAGGTGGCCAACTGAACGAGGATAGTTTTGATTTTCGAGTAATATAAAGAGGAGAAGATAAAGCGGGAGGGAACAATGAGCAATGAGACATTTCTTGTTGGTTACCTGATAGAGAACTGGCCAGGCCTCTTTCGAGTTGATCTCCAGATATTCCGTCTCTACGTTGCTCGTCCCACTCGTTTCACTGGTCATTTTGTCTGGCGCAGTTTTCTTCCTCTTTATATCACCGCGACAAATCACTCCCAATTTAATGCTGCTTTCCGAAAATAATTACGCTCGACAAGCCATATGAAAATTCGATTTTTTGCAGTTAAATTCAGACGGAACACACGGCATTCAGGTCCACCAGGCCCAGGCCGACCCCTGCCAACGCAAAACGCAAATTTACCAGTGCTGACATCTCGGGGACGGCGGGTGTCTCGCATAGACCTAACAGGGAGTCGCCGCAAAACTCGCCACAACGCAACGCCACCTCGAAATGAGCGGGAGATTTGAATATTAAAACAGTTATTCGTAAGTGAGAAGCCAATTGACGGATTTTTTAATACTGACCAATTAGATGAATCCTGTGGTTCTTTTAGTTTCGAAATGTAACAAGTAGAATATATCCAATGTAAAATCTCAAGAAGCTTTGCGGTAAATCTTATAATTTATTAAAATACGAAAAATAAGTACATCGCAACACAGAGCAGGAAGATTCTCTGTCAACGTCGCTTGGTTATCACTATCCATCGTTTCTATTATCAATTAATTGTACACAGCTGAAATAACTGGTATTTGTATTGTTTCACTTACTTACTACCTATGACAATGTTAACGAATTTTTTTTTCCTGAGAAAGTTTTTTTTGCGACATAGGAGCGTATTTACTCTATGCTGACTTAAAAACTATGCTATGGTACATGTTTTTTTACTTTCGGTTGAAAATAATTAGCCTGATTTTAACCGTTTGGTAGGTGATTCATCATTGCCGGCGTCAATCTCGGATATATTTTCCACACTTGTCGTACTTCCAGTTTGTAGCCAAGAAGCCACCATGCCGGATGAAGACGCTTCGTCTTTCTTCTCCCTGGACAGAATAAAATTAATAAATAATATTAGAAAGCAGGAAATGAATTCGTAAATTACTAAATAGATCTAAACTACTTGAAATTTGTTACGTACCCAATGACGATTGGCTTGTAACAAGAGATGTTATTGAATCGTGAGTCATTCACCCTTGGGTCAACTCGGTGCCATTGAAGAGAGTCTATTGCAGGATGGTGTAACTTTTCCAACGCATCTTGCATTGAAACATTTGTGAAGTCCAGCCAATCCTGGATGCGAATAATTAACATTAACGTGTAACAAGCTATTCGTTTTATTTGTCCATTATCTCATTATGATTTGAAAAACATACTGCCACTTCTTCTTCACTCTCCAACACCATGGGAATCCGGTGATGCAGCCATGACGGTATGTCCTCGGCACTGGTAGTTATCATCGAACAACTGTATACTATTTTTTTCTATAAAAAGTTTTCATTAATTAATAAGAACCTGTTGTAATCTAATCGCTTGGGTATCGTTGAAGAGGTTCCAGAATGATGTCATCAAAGAATTGGGCAACGATCATTAGTGGAGTTTTATAAACTTGTAACAAGATTCAATACCTCTCCCGACAACCATGTGTCGAATATCCCAGGGATTTTTAATAACTTGATTCCTTTCCATCCGTCATTTTCCGACCATTCGGCTTTCCAAGTTTGACGATCTTCAATTTTGACACCTTCATCCTGTTTAGCGTAGATGAAATAAGGTTGCTTGACTCCTTTGACTGTCTGCCTTCTTGTTTTCCATTCGTAATAACCATCGCATACTATCACGCATCGTTGACCGTGTAACAAAGGATGAGCATATACCTTGGATTCAAACAAGCCTTCGCTGCGAGCGTTGTAAGGTGCTACATTGTACTCCCTATAGTCGCCCTGCTAAACAAAGTGAATACAAGGAAAAAAAAATCTTGAATATAGATACAGACACTTCCCAGCAGGCAGTCAGGGTCGTGCGTGTTTGGAAATTTGACCTTGACCCATCGAGGTATAATTCCCCACACCATAGGATGTAGTACTCGTTCCTCCTCAACATTGAAATATCGCCCGGCAACGATGCACGGAAGTATGTCCCTTGGGGCGAGATTATACGAGGGCCAATAGCCAGTTCCAGCTCCGGCATCGCCCGCCTGCCAGCGAGTCCAGCGGTATTTTCCCGCCGAACCTTTATGCGGGCAGGCTTGGCACAACTCCACGGCTTCCAAGGTGCTGAAACAGAATGAGAAACATGTCAAGCAGTGTTGACATCGTATACACCTGCCACAAGTCTGAGTTCTGGAACACCAGGCACTCCGGAACAGCGTCTCATGCGCTACAATTATGCCAATTATTTCAATTAGCCGAGCTGGCGTACCAGAACTTGTTAACAACTTACCATGCAGTACGCCCGCACATCTCGTCCGTTCGACTTTGTTCAACTTCGAACCCGTTTAAAGCAACACGATTCCACTGTCTAGTTCAAAATTGACTTGCCGGCTTAACTTTGACGGCCAAACCGCCGACTGTTTACACTTCATCAATTGCGTTCGAATGGTTCGAATCGTTCCCACGTTTATTTCCAATCTATAATTGTTTAAGCGTTGATTAAATATTGGTAAAGGTAGCAGGCCATGGGTATTATTTTGGCGGTAATGGTATTTCTCTCTATCTACGGATTCTCTTATGGTTACAATCACAATGTGACAGAGCCGGTAGTTGTAGGGAGTTCTTATATCGAAGCTTGCTGAATCGTTCCTCTACATCTATCTTTCATAATCATCAGTCAATGGTTTAGGATCGATTGGGACGCTACAAATGGCACAATATTGTACTATCAATTAGGCCCCGAAATTTAAGTCACCTTCGAATTGATTCGAACGCTGTGTAACTTTGTCTCGGCTAAATTGATGTAACAATATGCCTTGGTTACATATGCTGTATAAAATCCGGTGGAACAAAGAGTACAATGATTCACTATTTCTGACGATTCGATAATTTTGAGTATAAGCTCTCGTTCGTTAAATGTAAAAATCAGTCAACAGAAGGCAGGTCACGTTCTAATAGCTGAATACGGACATTAGATGTGGCGTCAACCGCTCCTTAAAACGTTTTCAAAAACTTCTAAACCGTTCGGTGCAACGACATTTGACACTCCGGGGACAAACATCGTTGGGAAGGCCTTAGGCTTGAAGTTGTTCAAGATGGTTGCAAGTACAGAGTTTCTAGACGATTCCAAGTCGCAGTCGAACAATGCAACTGGTCTGGTTTTGGCTGGGAAGGAATTTCAGCATAGGTATATAAATAATGGAATATTATTATCGGTTGTAACCGTCGAAATATATATCTATTATTCATTCTGTCAACTTTATCTAGACAGCATTCGCGGCATGTGTTTACGATAGATTTACTGTACTTTGATGGGTTTCGTGACGTCATAGAATAACAATCGACAGTAGATCGAGCCGCCATCTTGTTTGTCATCGCTCACGACCGAATCTTCTGACGCTGTAAACAATCGTGTATTTTTGTTGCTAGTTCGTTCTATCAGCTGAAAAAACACGCAGAACGGACGGAAATATGAGCGTACATTTGTGACGTGGCACACTCCGGTATTGGCAATGAGTACGAGTGTCGTTATCGGGCGAACAAAATTCGGCGGTTCGATTTGCATCGTATTCGTTCGGCTACCAGTTTGGCCATCTGAAACAGCCTCCTTCAACAAAAATGAGAAGCTGCGAATCAAGTGCTTGCGGTATTTAAAACAGTTTTGTTCGATTTTTGAAACAGTAATCAGTCTGCGCGTGTGACACGATCGTCTTATTCAAGTATACGATGCAGGTGGATTTCGAAGGACGTTTTTAGCGCCAATCGTGGATGACTCCAGGTAATCTCACCTCTTTATTTGTTTATTATGCTATATCTCAGTAAATGTCGATAGATACGACAAAGAACTCCAGTTAAAAACAATGTTGTCACGTTATTAATCAGTTTTGTGATATCTTGATCGGCAACCATCGATGAGAGTCATATTGTGTCTATGCAAGCAGTAGAGAATTTTGTACAAATTTAAAGACGTGTGATTTTGAGCAGCTGCGCTTTACGTTTGCGTAAATCTAAATGCCTGCACGCTGGCGTATTCATGTGAAAATACGTGCCTGAGTCTAGGCAACCGGGTCGTACTTCAGTGTAATTTCAGTTGCAGGGATACAGGCGGATTCAGAATACGTACTGAAATTGTAAAAATTGTCAAAAAAATGAAACCTTCGTTTTTCATTACATTGAAGTACACCTGATCTAGTGATCTTCTGTAAAAAATGTTACCGTCGAGCTGATTACACTGTAGCAAAAGCTGAGCCAAGGACAATGTAATTGCGGTAAGACGCCCTACGCGATGAGATCATGATGCGGCATGAGTGAGTCGCATGTTTTCGAAATTCCTGTTTGTCTTTTTTTTATTTAATGCATAGCATGGCGGTAAAATCCACCGTCTCATAACTGGATAAATTTGTATGTTGTAATGCGTGTCTTTTCCTCAAGTCTGCGCGAATTGTTTTATCATGCTGCTGTTTAAAATTAGCGAAAGTAATATCAAATGAGATAGATTCATTCAAAATCGAGTCACAACATTCAGTGAGCTCACCTCGAAAAGGATCGTCAACCGCCACGCTACCAATCCTAACGCTTTACCGGTTCTTTTCCTTTCACCTATCTCATTGTCCCATGTTCTTGCCTTGTAAGAATGCATTATATCCTTTTCACGAATGTTCGTTTGCATTTACGATTTATTGCACGGCTCGCCAGAAACTCGCAAGTATGTATGTGATTGCCGTTAGATTATCGGCCTAGTCTTCATTAGAAGAAATGTGTTCACCGTGGAAGAATTTCAACTATTTACTGTATCTTCGGAGCTTAAGACCATTACAACACTCCAATGCACCATGAAATTTGGGTTTTTCGTGGCATAAATTAATTTCATGTTCCCCGAATGTGGCAATCTTCGGATAATTACGGTGACGCGATTACGTGTCGTACGTATGATAATGACAGTGTTTTCTAGGCATGCTCTTTCTCAAGAATACAGGAGAACCAACTATACGGTATAAGGTTGTTGTAACGCATCCGTACATTCGTGTATTATGCATCCAACAATAAATGATAATGACAGTAATACAGCATATTGAAAGGTGACCGCGCATGCACTGCGCAGTACCTACCATGCTGCACACGTTTTCATAAACATACCAGTTACTGCAGCGCTCGGATTTCGCTTTGTGTAAGTCAAAGATACGTTTTTTCTCTCAGGTTACGTAACGCAGAGCTTATATGTGTGTATAGAATTTCGTTGTTAGTTTGTTAGGCGTGCGACTTGGCGTGCATTCTTTTGTTTCACTATTTCTTTCTTACGTTCTTTCGTTATTCTTCTCCCCCAATTCTTCTCACTATGTACCTAACAAAAGATCCCTGCAGCTTGATATCTCAAGTGCTTGTGTTGTCGTGATGGGAATATAAACATGCAGTCCGTTCCGAGTGCGGCATGCTAGATTACAGGGCCGTGCCAAGGGCTCTCTATCGCAAGCAGAGATAATTCGTTCGACCATGAAATGACGAAGTTACGCACAAGTTCAAACACATTTGTGCATAGCATAATATATAGGAGTGTGTCATAAATCAGCTCGCCATGATGCAGGTAATGATCGAGGTATTCAAATTTCTTAACGAGTTTACATTTGCATAAATTGCAATTCTCATTTCTTCATCACTAATTATATTCGTCCAGATATATTACACACTTTCCGAGTGTGATTGTTTTAGCGGCCATAAAAAGGTGTGCATTGATCATGAGTTATGTCCGCGTTGCGTTACCAAATATTTATGGCACAGTTGCAGTGGGTTTTTTTCCCCGATATGCCAGAGTGCTGGCAAGCTGCATATGCGTGCAGTTTATGATTTGCGCTTGAAAATAGAAGGAAAGAGATGATGAAAAAATGGACGCGTTATCCCCTAGCTATCACGCCTCGAGAAATCCCCTTCCCAAGCAGCTTTTCAAGCCCTCCATAACTCCGGGAAGCTTTGAGAGCTACTCAGCCGTAATCGCGCGTTTGAAACTCGGCGCCAGACTGCGACTTTTCAACCGCAGAGAGGCCGCAGTCAGAAGCGGTAGAGAAGCGGGCCCATCTTGAGGAATTCCTTACCGTCTGAGGGGCAATTGTGAGATTTTTTTCAAGACTAGTCGAACCCCATTGAAAATCCGAAAAATGAGATATTTCGATGGGACCTGACGCAGAACGATCTGTTCGCCACCAGAAAACGACAGGCAGGATCAGAGGGTTGAGTCAAACTAGGGCGATTTTGAATACCGACACGCGGAGGGAGGGATAGAGGACGCATAGTTTCTGCATCTCGTCATTATCTCTTCGTTTTGGAGGGCCTCCCGTAGGAGTTCTCAGCGTGTAGGCATGCCGCGTATGCGGCGCTGACAAGGATCGAAAAGCGTGGGTTCCCGGTTCTCAGCTTTATTCACAAGCGCAGCGCTAAGCGTTTATTGCCCCGTGGACATAGGCGGGGAGGGGGATCGACTTTTAAATGAGTTCGATTAAAATGCAGGGACACGCGCGCGGTGCAGAGACCAAGAGATAGGTGCGCTTGTATTCACGCTTTCACGAGGTCTGACGCATTACAAATCCACATCTTCCTTGCGAGATGGGCGCGAAGCTGTGAGCATAAATGACGGAGCGAAAACCTGAACACGATTTCTGTAAATCGATGTGTTGAGAAACCTACGCGATTCGCGGTGCGGAGAAAGGTTATCCTAGCTGCTCAGGGTGACTCAAGTCGGCTGTTCGAGAAGAAAAAAGAAGGAGAGAGAAAAAAAATTGTCCGAAGCGAATCGTAATGGGCCACACGGAGCGGCTGTTCGATGAATGAACGCCTAGTGTGGCAGCGATTGCTCTTCCGTGACGATTCAGAGCCACTTGATTCTCGCCTAGATTGAGACACAAATAAGATATTAAAGAATGGAAGGTGAGGCTGCTCAAGGTGGACCAGTCGGCTGAGAACTGTCCAGTAGCCTCCGGTGGGCGCTGTGCGTTGGGCACCGACTGTACGTGAATGGCGCTCGCCGAGTGCTGTATTCCCGACGTTTGTGTACCTGCGTAGGTGTAGGCGTGCGCAGAGTGTGTGCCGAGTTGAGCATATAGCCAGACAGGTGATGTTCGAGATAATTTATACGCCTCGTATGCTTGCGTAAGAACATTGTTCAGGTGATAGTTTCGTCTTAACGGTTGTATTCAAATGACATTTCGAGAATACCCTGAAACATCCGTTTATAGTCCGAAATGTTGAGCGATAAAAAATTCACGTACATTCTCGAAAGCCACGGAATTTCAACGATCCTTTGCACTTGGAGCAAATTATCTTTAAGTGTAATTCCAAAACTTGGCTCGCGGGACCTGGAATATCAGTTCAAAAATCGAGTAATTCGATTTTTCGATAAAACTGAATGAGTAAATTTTCTCTATCAGTCGCCGAGAGCGTGGTTTACGCATGAAAATTGAAGTATCCAGTCGGGAAAGGTCCGAAAATTGGATCGAAAAACGCGAGGTGAGACCCAGATGGCGCTGTTGTACCTAATGAACCCGGCAACGAGGTTTCAATGACTAATATCTTCACCCAGGCGCCAGTTCTTACCAATCGGCGGAAAAATTCGAGTAAACAAAATACCGTTGAAGTATTTCTTCGGTCGACGCGATTCTTCACAATTTCCTTCATCAGCGATGCGGGGCATGTTTGTGTAACTCGTGTGGGTGTACGGGACACGACATTGTGGTAGTTGGAAGGCGTTTGGAGGGGCCCGTTAGCTCGCTCCTCTTTCCTCGGCCCTCCGTCCTCTTTCCTCTCTACTCTTTCCTCGGTCCTCAGTCCTCCGTAGTTACCGGCAACCGCGGAACGTTCAGTCGTCGGAGCGCCTTCGAAGCCGCGACGAATTTTAACGGCTCGCGTCCCGTCGAGCAATCAACTTTCAGTTTCAACTTTTCATTTCAAAGTGTCACAGAGCTCTTTCTCCAAATTTTCTATCGTGAATATTAATTAAAACTGCGGTATCACGCACGGTCAGAGTGTTCACAGCTAATTATACACCAAAAATAATTTCGACCAAGTGTACAAACAACGTTTGATACTGCACTTGATGCACAGTGCGTTGCTTGACGGGTTTTCGATCATCGATTCCGTGGAGAAAAAATTATAGGTATAAATTATTGTACACGCATTGTGAGATTATACACACGGTATGGGATTATTGTCACAGGTTTTTGTTTTCACTCATATGAATGGAAATCTAGGTTTTTATTATATACCGCGTTACCGCATGCGATTCGTCAGACTTTTGTGACGTGTGCATTTATACGTACGTACCTATATAGGTGCACGGATATACCTATGTAAGTATATATAGAAGCCAATGTGTACGGATGAAAAAGCGAGGCGCGTTTCGGAGCGCGTGCTGCGTTGAATCGGAATGCAGCCGGCGACGTAATGAACGTGGGTATAGCATACCCAAGTTTAAGCGAGTGTACGGAAATAAATATATGCATATACATACGGACCTAGACATATAGATGTGTAAGTGACAATATTCTGAACCGTACTAGCTATTATACCAGACAAGTATTTTGCACCGTGTAGTGTGTGTGTGTGTGTATACAACGTATGATGTAAGTGTAGACAATACGTACTATTTACTTTTAGAAACAGAATGAATAAAGGATAAACGCCTCTTGGTTCGAAATAAATGAATAAAAGAAGGTGAAAGACGGAAAGAGAAAATAACTCTTTGAACAAACGGTGTTTGGTTACAGTAGATGCGTCTGTCACGCGGAACGGGTTTATATTTATCACTTCTTTCATAACCTTACGTCTATGTTATAATTGGAGGAAATTTAAAAGAAAAAACCGGACTCGCAGAAAATGACGTTTAGCAATCAGGGATAGCATGCTACTTGTACAGCGTCATGTGCGATTTTCCGAATTTATTCGAAAAGACCGTTTCGTTGACAATCTGCCAATTCCCATTATACCTACCGAAGTAGACGTACATACGTATACATATATCGCGTATATATTAGGGTCGCTCGTTTTTTATCTTTTGTTTCAAAGGTTTTATTCAAAAAATTTGTGACAAATGTTGAAAAAAAAATTGTTGTAAAACCGGGAAGGGGTAAGAAAATATTTAGACGTAGCTACCAATTATTGTAATATTTTTTATTTACTTTTACGTGTACACTTTACGGACTATATGTACAACTATACATCCTGACCTGTTATACATATAAACACTGCGAATATACGTACTCGAATTTGGCGTTGTTCTGAATTTTCTTGATAGAGTTAATTGCAACAGTTTTACATTCGTCTTTAGGCAACACCGAGCCACGTTAAATTGAGAGTGAAGTTTGAACAGTGTCACGTTAAGACCAATAAATGCAAAACACACGTACAGATCTGTAAGTTTGTGCAATCGCTGTTCTCCTCAGGCTCCACACAGCAATGTTTGAATGCGCAGATTTTTGACCTCTCCGTGCAGCGCTAAGTGTCCGGAAGCGTTTCGCGTTGGCGCTGGATGTAGCTCGTTTCCCAATTAAGGTCGGAGAATCCAACAGCGGCTAAGTGCGCAACGCGTGGTCCTCCTCGTCCCACACGATGAGAAAACGCGGATACAGTATATACGGCGATAATGGCGGTGAAAAACCGCCGAGATTATCGGTCTCCGTCTCTTCCTCGAAAATGGAAGCAGACAGCAGCTGAGGGAGAGCGATATTCGGCTCGCGCTTCACTCCCTGTAAAGTATTTCTGGGATTCCGGGTGACGGATTGTTCGCGCACGTGGCCCGGGCACGTGGCTTTTAGATACGTCACCGTCGATGCTGGCTGCGACTATTCGAGGCGTGTGTCGCACCTACGAACATGGATCAACCTGACTGTCGGCTGGTTCGCTTTGTTTGGTAGGAAAGCAGCAATATACGAGAAAGCTTCCGTTTATAATTGCCAGCATCCATCACTCGTCCCGGTGCCGTTCGTCATTCCGATCCAATCCATCTCTCGGAAGCACAGCGGATGCAACGCGCGCCACAAATTTATATTATATCAATGAAAATGTCCCTGCGAGTTATCTTGGGAGATGGAAAAATCATTTAGAATCAAAAATCGACCATTAAGGGGCAACGCCAGTGTAAAAACAGAAGAAAAGCGCTTTCTTGATCACTTTTTTTTTTTTGCTGGAAGAAAAGGTAGTCTGATAATAATATTTAAGGGAGTTGTTAGGCATATATTTGAGTATAGTACAAAAAATTACTATCAACAAACGTTTAAAAATGGCTACCCTGTAACTGGTGCAAATTTGAATCTAGAAAAAGAAATGCTCAATCTACATGACTATAGCTAGATAAATGCCTGGGGGATTTTTAAAATATTTATTTTTAGGTAATTGGTGAATATTTGAATGAAAATGTTCAATTTGAGACCACAGAAGATCACTTATTTGTTGATAAATAATGTTAAAATTAACTTATCGAAAATTCCATACGCGTTTCTATAGCTATTAATATATCGATCGAGTGATTTTTTTTCCAAATTTGAATTTGCATCAGTTACACTGCACGCTGCATGTCTCGCGAGAATGGCTATGGAAACATTCTTATCTCATTATCGTTTCTTCTATCCCGCCCCCCCCCCCCCCCCCCCCCACCAAAAAAAACAATTGTGCATTTTTTAATGTTTTTACAACGGTGTTACACCTCAACACAGATTATTTCCAACAGTGCAACTTCGCAGCAATCTCAAGTCGAAGATAACGAGCGGAGAAGGGGTGGGGGCAGATAATGGGGATCAGGGGCAGGAAAGAAAGATGACGAAGAGGACGAAGATGCAGCTACAGGCGAAGATTCCGCACCGGTACAAACCGGGTAGTACCGGAAATTTCAATGGTCTTTAGCTGGGTTCTCTCAGCTTTTCGGAATAAGTAACGGGGCTAGTTACTTGTTAACCTCGAGGCATCATCGGCCAACTCCTCGACGCGACGCCTTCCGAAAATAAAAATAGCCCCTGAACTGCACTGGAAGCAGGAAGCTTGAAGCGCTCGACGCCGGCTGCAGCACGGAATGACATCGGATATGCGTGCGCAGCAGCCCCTTCGGGGTGCTTCGCTGCCGACGGGGGATGTCCTCGACTCCGTTAACGGAGACGGGGGTCAGTTTGTCCCGCGCAGTCGACCAGTCAGTTTCTACGACAATTTCAAGGTGAGGATTGAATACTTCGCAATTGCGCTCGGTTGTGTCGAGTTGACTCGTAAATTTTGAAATTCGGGCCACTTCCGGTGTAACGATTTAAAAGCAAAGAAGGGCGGTCGAAACGGGAAGATACGATGTAAGCTTGTAAAAAAATATCACTTTTTATTCGCAATTCAAACAAAAGTTCACAACGTGTTTTTGAAAGTGTTTTTGATACGCAGATTCGCTGGTTATTTTTATTTTTTATTTTCTTTTGGGTTTGAAAAAACCTGTTGAAACTGTGACTGTCATCCTGGTTTCCAGAGTTAAAGTTATCGAGAAACAGGGAGAACGAAAGCAAGACGAAGCATGTTTGTTCGAGCCTGAAACTTCGGAATGTGTTTCATGTTTGGAGAAAATATTTTAAAAACAGAAATTGCGCTTTGAGAATTATTAATTTCATTAAAGATGTAGAGAGTGTCGGTCGAGTTTCGCGCCGAAAACAATAACAACGAATTTAGAGACTAGCCGAGCGTTGTTTTCGACTTTCTATATCGAGCAATTCGTGTACACAACATCAAAAATAAAACACGTCACAGGTTAAAACGATACACACTAATGAAAACCCAAACACCTCGTTAAAATGAAAATCGTTTCTCGATTTACAGGACGTACCAGTGATGCCGCCGTGCGTTTCGTCGGCCGTCAGCGCGGGGAATTTGAATCAGGTTGTACGAGACGACGGGTCGTTATTGCCGATGTCGCGGAACAGTCGAGTGAGCAGCGCGGTCAGTGCCGGAAATGTGACAAGGATCCAGAGCCCAAAAGTGATCGGTAATATAAAATGAGAGTGAATTTCGTAGCGTTGACGTAACGATTGATTATTAGGAAAAATCATTATTTCGCAACAGCAGAAACGTCTCAAATCGGGTAATCGATTGTTTAAAAAGCAGAGTGCGTTCAGATTTTGTAAATTAAACTCCTTTAAAGTCGTTCTAAATTTTCAGAGCAATGATTTTAGTTTCAATATTTCGTTACGTTAACGTACTAAAGCCCCGTCCGGGACTCATCGTCAGGGTCCTCGTAACTGTAGGTACAGCTAAATACACATGAATCGCAAATCTCGATCACTACGCAGGTGCCGTGTCGACCGGGCATATCGGGAAGATCTTCCGCCTCGAAAAGGAAAAGGGGGACCCTCAGCTCGGGCGTGCGCCTTCTATGGCGACCTGCCTGTCGACGACAGTTCCGGTAAACCTGACCACCTCGCAGATCGCTGGCCGACACACACCCACCCGGAACTCCCTCAGGCACAGCCGGATGATCGTGATGAACAGGACAGGAAACGGTGAGTGTACCGACGTTCCCATGGTGAAAGTGAATTCTACGATTTTCTACTACGAATTTTTAGGAAATTTGAGACATTTCGTACGGAAACAATTTTTTCTACAAAATTGTAAATTATTTCCATAGTTTCTCATTTTCAGTAAAAAATCTACAAGATACTAAAATCTTTCACGAAAATTCATAATTCTTTACGAAAAACTATGCATATTTACAATTTTGAAAGAAATAATACGGAATGTTAAAATTTCTTTAAAAATTCGTAATAGTAGAAATTTTCACCAGGGTCGGGATCGCTGGAGTGTGCAGTTTTCGCTTTTCGGAATAATCGGAAAATCTCGAAGGTCGGATAGGGTTTTCACTTAAAGGGAACGAATTAGGTCCGACGGTCGTGACGTGTGACAAAGCAGTTCTCGGACTTAGGTGTGCACAATGAGTCAAGCGATTATTGTTTGCAGCGGATATTTGCTTATGATGTAACGTCCTTCTGGGAAGGATAACAGGATATCGGGACTTTTGTGGTATCACGATCCGTATTCCCTCAGCTATGAGTAATTAGTCATCGTGTGCGCTCGATTGCGGATGCATCACGTTGTTTTACCATCAGGCATTAATTAGAGTCAAACCCCAGGCGATCCATGCAAGTGATTTTGTACAACGAATGGAGGAAGACAAACACTTGGAATATATGCACGATGATGAGTTGGGGCACACGCGTACGATTAGCTGGAAACAACAACCCAGAGAATGCAATAACACTCGTCGAAAACAATAAGCGACGTATACCGCGCATTCCTCGGATCGAAGGAAAAGTGCCAGTTACATGCCTCTGCGTGTGTCGTGGGCCAGACTAACCTGAATCAGGTAGAAGAAACCGACGACTCGAATCGTATTGCTTTCCCAGGTAGCAGACTTACCCAGAGGCTGACCATTATTCGACTACAAAAGGTCGACGTTCTGGCCAATCTATTGTTGGCAAAAGATAGACTATTTTTTAGTGGCTATAAATCGTTGAAAAACGACTTAAAGTTGGCATGTGGTATACTTCGTGTTCACGAATGTCTTCTGAAATACCAAGTGTAAGGCGATTCGACCGGACAACCCGGTGTCACTTTATTCCAGTTACCACTGGAAAGTCAAGTGAAAAGTTTTGGATGTTTCTCGGACAAATGATCGTTTATGCGAGCACAGTCATGTGCCGAATGAACGTCAACGTTTGATGGCAGTTAGACTGACTGATCGCTATCTCATACTTGTCGAAAGTTGACTATTAGTCCACGTAATTAGCCAACTTGCAAATTATTGCCTTTTTGTCTTGACTGCTCACAGCCGACTGAAAACCTAATAATAGTTGACGGCGAATGTTGCTTTTACCATGACATTTCAAAAGACACTCGCGCACTCTTACTCAGTGTACACTCAACGATAGGCTCATAATATGCCTATTCCTAGTTGACTTGACATGATTGACTGAGAATTTCTGTCGGTATTAAGTCAACTAACAGCCAACAGTGTGCTATCTGGGTTTGACTTTCTATTATAGTAGAGAAAAGCGGAGAAACGGAGAATTCCCATGTCGATTCTTTGTTATTCATCTCGCTTTGGTGACAAAAAATGTAATATTTTGTGTACAGCAAAGCGTGTAAATTGTTCATCCTCGACATTGCTGTTTGCGTACTGCAATTAGTTTACGGTGAATGACCAATAGAATACAGCATAGGCACTAACCGAGCGACTAATTACGTTCGGGAACCGAAGCCAGTCGAGCAATTAGGGAATCGATGTGAAACGAAACGAGACGACAAATCGTTGTACTCCCCAGTTCGGTTCGCACAGCTTGCTCCAATTTTCAAAGACTGATCGTGTAACCCAGCCAGGTGTGACTGAGCACTTTTCTTCTACGTCTGTATTCTTTGTCAGCTCGATGCTTCGCCACATCTGTTGTACCTTTGATGAAATTACTTGAAAAATCTGATAGATACGCAGTCAGAGCTAATGCCCTTATATTTTACTTTTACGAGTATCCTACGACACGTGGTAGTTAATACCGAAATGAACTTTATTCGTCACTTGAACTCCTCGCCAAGGCGTCATTAGCCTCGAAGGGTACGGGTGTAATCGTTTATTAACTATTCGTTACTCGCTTGGCGCGTGCGCAAACGGTGTTGACAAAGCCTTGCGCACTAATTAGGTCGTCGTCGAATGTTTACGTCGGTATAATTAGCCATGTCGTGTTGACTAGCTGATCAAAAGCGACAACTTTCTCCAACTAAAACCGACGTTCCATGCACCTAGCACATTATACTTTCAAGAAATTGTTAGCCGACGAGTTTCTTGATGATAATGAAACCGATAATGTACGTTGAATCAATTTTAATATACGCACGATATGTATGGAAAAACACGCGAGGAGGATTTATTAGTCCGCGGTGTCAGACATGCGGGACGATAATTCAGAAGGACTGATGGAGATAATTATACATCTTGGTATCCGTTCTAAACTCTTTAAAAAATCGTGAGTACGGATCTAGATACGTCGAGAAAAATGGACTGGCACAGAACACGTGCTTCTGCTTGCATGTGTTTGTAGTTGCTGCTTCTGAATGCATGTTAGGTATATATTTTAAGCACCGCCTTAACTGGCACCGTAGCACACTTGCTTTCCATTTCAATTTCCGTGTCATCAGTCTCCCCAGCACCTCCCAAAGAGCTAAGGGAACGAATCAGGCTTCCGTTTTTTCAAACGTATTTTTAACAATTTTTTCCTGTGTATTGTCCGAGTGAAAAGGTTCTTTCGTTTCTGGACTTGTGCTACAGATACTCTTTGGCGATCAGTCACGGAAGATTAGAGTCTACAGCGCTTTGGCAATAGTGGATCTTAAGTATTGATCATCGAAAGCGACCACGATTGTTTAACCTGTAGACCATAGATCAGTCTCTTCACGATTAGACACAATAGAGATTGTCCTCCTGAATTTTCCTGATCCGCATTGTATTGTTGTATCCCATATTAATCGACACTTGGCACGCAAAAGGAACAATAAGGTGGTAGTGGAATCCTGCGGCGATGATTAGACCTCGTTTTCATCACTCGTAGTGTTGAGACCCCATCATAGGAAACGGCACCTGACCTGATCAGCGGGTGTACCGTGTCATGGAAGGTATTATTTGAAGAAACTGTTTTCGTGCGAGCTTTGCTCGTGCGTAGTCGTGTCGTTTGCTCTCCTCCTTGGGCGGAAATTTCCATTGTTTGAGGACAATGGAACTCCTTCAAATTTTCACCCCTCTTGATAGAGTGTGCAGGTATACTCTGTAACTTACCTACCTACAAAACTTCCCGCAGGTATTATATCCACAACCGAAGCGTAAATTTTACATCGTCGCCGCCGTGTGGTTAACACAGCCTGCAGGTGGACAGCAGCGCGGTGTGTACAATTAACCTGACGGCTAATGGACGTTACGTCGTACCCGTATTTGTAAACCGAGTAAGTTGCTGGACTGCCGAGGAGTTGCAGCGAGAAACTGGGTCCTACTATCCGTACAAGGCAAGGACGGATCGACCAGATTCTCTGGCTGTCGCTGCCTTTTCAAAGACCGCGAGGCCTGATCGCGAGGCATTTCATGATTTCACAGTGCTGAATTAAATTAGAAACTCCCGAGAAAGGGACTGATATAAAAGTGCGGTATATCACGTGTTTGTTAAATACTTCATAATCTGGCATCCTTGACCCGACGACGTGATTCTCAATTCGCGTTTCAGAAGTAATGCGTAAATAATATGAAGTGATATCGCTGGCTAATCTTAAGATGCGAAAGGTCACGTACACATCGTGTGGTGAAATATACGGTTGGAGTATGTTTTGGAAACTTGATGACTGCACCTCCATCTTGATCCGCGCGGTTTTACCGCTCTTCGAAAAACGACGAAGTCGTGAATTCCATTAACCCGAGCCTCCTCATCAACAGCTCCACGGAAATCCTCCCAGCCAACGCTGCTGGTGCACCGGGTGCTCGCCAGGTGTCTGGCCGCAGTTCAATTGATCCTTGGTATGGCAGTCACGTCGTTGGCGCTTTGGTTTCTGGTGTGGGCGCCAAACCTGCCGATAACCGATATCCCCTACTGGAGTGGAATCCCCGTGAGTATGAATGTCTGCTGCATCCAGTGAACCGAGCGAGTAATAAATATCCGTCTATGTGTCAACCACAGCTCCTGCTCTCCGGATGCTTCGGATCTCTTCTGCTGTGCTGCTTCAGAAACGAGTATACCGGCTCGAGTCACGGATTTTGCATATCTTCGGCGAAGGTGAAATGAAATTAACGCTCCGTGTTAAGGGGTTATACCTAGTCAGGAGGCCGACAAAAGCGGTTTTTCAAGGATTTTTCAAGAAGAGACATTTCAATTTGTATATAAAAAACTTTATATCCATATTGGGGTAGCATTGAACTTCATTCTGATGCTTTTTATTTGTAAGAATAATGATTTTTTTTTTTTTTTTTGAGAAAAATGTGTTCAAACTTTCACAAGTACTTTCAAACACTCCGGGGCGTCTTTGCAAATGTGCGCGTAACTTCGAGAATACTTGTCGGAGTGACATGAAATTTTCTGTGCATGTACTTGAATGTATGTACATTACGAAAATGAATTTTAAAAACGAAAACCGAGTCTTGAAAAATCCTGACTAGGTATAACCCCTTATTGAGTGGCGCACAGATTGTCCCATACCTGAGTAATGAGTATACTTCTCGTCCGGAGGAAATTCATCCTCTTCTCACCGATTTCAGGTCCTCAGCGTCTTCTTGTCGGGACTCGCAACTCTGGCGGGTATCGTCGCCTGCGTGTCTTCCTCCATGCATCTCGCCCGTTTGGCCCGTACCGATTGCACCCCTCGCGACCTGAATGAAACTTGCTCGTGTCGTCCCCGAGGCGATTTCACCGTCGTTCCTGAACCGATTCTTCGGTACGTCGACCTCAGCTGTCCAGAGGTCGAGAGCATCCTGGCGATACTTTTGATATTCTCGGCGACTTGCAACGGCCTCGGCGCCATTATCGCTGGGTGGTACTGCTACCTTCATTGGAGCACGACGGATTCCAGGGACAACAGGAACAAGTACACCCAGGTCAGAACCGGCCCTGCGCCAGGCCGCATCCTTAACAGGCCCATTTACAATCCGAATTTGAACGGACGATGACTGAGAGAAACCAGTGCGTGAATTTTATTTGATTCATCGACTATTTTTCATGTCTCTGACGCAATTTTACTCTTCGCGACGTATGAAAGAGAAAGATGTGAAAAAGAGAAGACGGACTTTGGTCGTTATGGCTCGCACATTGACTCTATGCTTATACCGTAGTTGCATTTTCCAGGATATACGGTCATGTATTTATAAGTTATTTTTTTTCGATACGGAGTGGGATAAAATTAACTTGATGTAACATGATTTTGTAAAACGAACGTCATACCTCATATCTTAAGATTATTTAACCAGTTTTAAAACAATTTGCTCGTTGCGAATGGATTTTCAAATGATTTAAATTGATTCTGACGTTAAAGCCAGAGTTATCTTATCTTTCTTGAAGGGGGGGAGGGGCTAAACTACTCCACGCATTATACCTTATACTGATGGACCAAATACTGTTATGAATTATCTTCAAAGTTAATGGTATTATGTGGTAATTATATTCTATTTTTATCCCGTGGTAGTGTGTACCTAATTACATGTGTAACTGTTAGGTATAGTTTTGAAGTTTTAACTAGATTGAGGTGTTTTCATAAATGCTCATTATAGGTATTAGACTGGTTTCCACAAGCAATATCTCTTGAACAAAGCTAAGGAGATTTTGTTGTTTTGGTCGTTATTCTAAATTCTTATTTTTGAATTCTGTTTATCACTTCGAATCTCTGCAGTTAGTTACGTGCCCGGTATATCTATATAAATAATTCGTACACGTTTACATTTTAGGTGTGTGTATGTAAAAGGGTAGTTATTGTAACGCTTCCTTGAATGCGTAAGATTAAATGGCAGCTCAATAATATGTTTAACGTAATTATATTTAGAAAATACTTTATTATTTAAAAGAGACAAAAAAAATGTCGATACTCGGCGATATAAGTATTCGTATACTAGTAATGTTTTGTTTTTCATAACTACGTTAGACTCATAATTACATATTTTATACATATAGTACAGTATAAAGCAATATTTTATTCTTCATATTTATAGAAATTAATCAAACAGAATTGACAACAATAGTTTATTTATCTTCTTTTTTTCTTCGTATACATTAAAACAAGAAAACACACTGGTAAGAACAGAAAGTCAACATTTTCTTTTCCTCAGTCGTTTCCTTATCTTTATTTATATGATTACTTATTTATACGTTATTTGAAATCTTTTTTTTTTCTTACTCACTCATCAGTAATTCAAATATCTCTTTTAAAATGCTGGCCGCTCTGCTGGCCACTCCGCAACGATGTAACGTTTTTCTTTGGTGTTAAATCGAACAATTAACACTTTCCATCAGATTTATTCATTACCATTACAGTGTACTATAGGTATGTAAAGAAGGACTATTGTACCGTTATACGTATAGCACCGATCTACTAGCGATAAAAAGAAAAGAGAAAACAAAACTAACCGATAAAAAATTTCAACAATCTTTAAATGCAATGGACTTTCCTTACCATTAAATATGTCAAATATACATCTAAATTTAAAAACATGTGAACGTAATTAAAAATACATTAAAAATATTGTAGCCTGCGGGTAACAAAATCATTCGTCAAGCTACATATACGAGGAGGTTCAAAACATTGAACGATTTCTTCGCAAATCACGTATATAAAAATGACTATGTACAAATTTAAATATAAAAGGAATACGGAACATGTAAGTTTCCCACAAGGCGTTATGAAATTAATCGCGTTCATAACATGTCAGTCAATTTCACGATCGTAATGATAATAATTGAAGGTTAACTGTAATATTAATTGGTTCCATTATAATCGCTGCAAGGGCAAGATTTGTAAGGCACTGAGGAAGCTCTTGGATTGAAGTTAAGGCAGCAAGCGAACCTTGATTATATACCTACGACGAGGAATATCTTGAAGGAACTAATTCAAGGGTCCATCAGGTTAACCGCGGATGGGCGAAGGTTCAGCTGGTACTCCCCGAACAACATTGCTGCCAACCAACGGTACTCTTCGCCCTTCAACGCTCCAGCAAGGGTGTAACCGAAGAAGGGAGTCTCCTTGCACCTGAAAATAATACAGGATTTCAGGTTTTTTTTTTTGAGCGTGCTTTATTCTACAAATCATTTCGGTACTATGACAATAATTAGGTACTTGAAATATGTTGAGTGTCAAATGATGTCTTACCTGTTGGGCTTTCCGTTCTTCATGATAAACGTGATGGACCACCTGGGTAAAGAGAGAAATGAAGCAAAATTTTAAGTTATTCTATAAAAATTGCTCTCCAGTTCTGTGACCTGTTCTCGACAGTAAACGATATTCAAGTATGTAACTTGTCCGGGTCGCATCAGAACTCAAGAATCTACTGGCTATACATTCTCAACCAAAATTGAGTCTCATCGATAACATTGAAGAGAACGGAAATTTTGAAAATAATGAGATTTTAAAAAAATTCATATGTATTCAGAAAAACCAACGAATTCATTTCATATGACGAAAAAACACATTCCGTGAAAAGTTGTTAAGCAATTTATTGCTAACTTCTGGGCATTGTTATTATTCAAATTTAATGTTCGTATCATCTTTATTGCGGTCGAATTTTTCCCGATTTTTATCTTGTCACAAAGTATTCAACATTGTCGACGAGACTCACTTTTGGTTGAAAATGTATAGCCAATACATCCTTAATCTGACATGTTATTCCGCTTACCCCATCTGCGGATTGCGCTTCGATTCGTGACCCAGGTACCAAACGATGTCCTCGATTCTCCACTCGTGGAGTTTCGTCGCGCACATTTTGTCCTTGTAGCAGCAGAGCTTGGCTTGGCTGAACTCGAACAAGTAGTTCTTGAAATTCTTAGTCTTGTTATCAGCAAACTTGAGCTCTCCGGATATCGTCATTGGTGGGTTCACCTGTAACGCCACAAACAATCGATATGAGGAAAAAACGCAATCAGCTTCCAGTCCGGCTATCTGGCAGTCCGCAACGCGCACACGGCTCGATGACTGATGTAACACTCGCGTATGTGCGAGTGTGTGCGGTGTCACGGTGTAAACATATAAGCGTACACAGTCTTGCGACCAACGGAACCTAATTGGTCGACATCCTGTTTTGGTCGCCCGATTCCGATATGTATTATACATGAATTATGACTCACGGTGCCCGCGTGTCTCGGGTTTTGTTGCTGCTGCGATGCAGTTGTTACTAGCTGACCCCGCTAGTAATTTGATAGAAAGACATCCGGCAACATGCGAGCAGAATCACCGGTGCAACTTGAATTTCGCCCACTTTCGATCCCTTACAATAGAAAGTCTTCTGCCCCGGAGGTATTCTAGCGCACCGGCTCAAACTGGAGCCGTTGTATGCGGCGATCAGTTAAATTGACCCCAATGAAAGATGAACCGACGCGCAGAGATTTTCCTTGTTCTTAAGGCACCGAGAGTAACGAATGAAATGGAATGAAATGGAATGACTGTGCTTCGTATCGAAGCGGACGATATACCAACCAAGGGAACAATGTCTTTGTAGACTCTGTCTCTCTTGAGTACCAGGACGTTGTCCTTTCTGTCTTCGACGTCCCAGTACCCCCACCTTGCGACGGTCTCCAACACGCTCTCGTTGTGATGCAGGGGACGTTCGAGGTCACCACCAAGGGCCGACTCCTCGAGGCACAACTCGTGGGGTTGATGGCCCGTCTTGTCCGCCAGTTCTCTGCACACGTCGAACGCGGTTTTGTGGGGACCAAGCTGCAACGGTCGGAGCATGATTAGGGTGAAACGTGACCGTTGAACTCTGGACGTACCGTGACGTTGACGCATTCCCCGTCCCTCGCGATCACGTAGATCCAGATCTTGAGGTCCCCCGAGGGCGCCGCCCTTGGACGATTGTTGGACACGTGGTGCCGCTCCAGAACCTCCAGGATCTTCGCCTCCCTGGCCAAGTCCGCCGCGGAGAGTTGATAGAGCTTCGGGTAGAGCTCGATCAGGTCCCCGACCACTCTCGTCTCGGACCGGTTCCAATCGTCGCTCTTAGTCTCTCCGGCGTGCATCAACGTGGGGCCCCACACTGCTGACAGGTTCGTAACGGTCATTCGGTTCCTCGCGCTCTGCTGGCTCAGGCAGTGAAGATGGGCCAGTATCCTCCGGAGCGTCGCCCCCGCCACGGTGCTCAACCTCTCGAGCTTGCTTCTGTAGTTCGCCACCCGCTCATCCGTGTTTTTCATGTCTGCATGGCAGTGGTTGGAAAGAATAACGATTAGTTTCGTACCCTAAGTGTGTCGAGTAATGTCAATATGGCGTTCGAAGACGATGAAATTCACAATGCATACTAATTTGACCCGGAGCGTAGTAATCGGTCCAAGTATATGTGCGTATAATAAAATAAAAAGCAATTGGTGGTAATTGCAGGAAGCGTTTATTGAATTGTTATCGGGTTCCCCTCGCCGCGCTGGTCTACTGCGCTGCGCTTTCCTAATGCATGCTAATGCCGCCGGTTTTAATTCGCTGCGCAGTTATTACACGTCAAAGGAACGTTCAACTCAGCTGTTATGGACGCCATGCCGCTGCGTAGAACTGAACGAACGGGCCCAGGTCACTGCCGTGGGCGTCCCTCTCGTTGTTTCAGACGGACAGTTCGTTAACCGATCATTTTTACTTGCATTGACCTTTTACTTTTTCTTTTAGCCTCTGGATGATTCACCAAACATTGAGAATGTCGCCCCTTGGTATACGTCTATATGAGAAATTTAAAACTGACTATGGGAAACGGAACGCTCTTTCTCCCAACGGTCGGAGGCCAATTGGGACATAATGCTCATTGTCGTGTTTTACGAATAATGGAATACCTACACGAACAGGCTCAGCGTACTTAGTTGATTATAATTTAACGACATTCAACCTACTGTTGCCGCGAGGACTCATCGTATTAGTGTACCGGAAGTCGGAACTATATTTTCACCGGGGTATTAGCAATCTTTAGGTAATTTTTTTCTTCCTTTGCAATATTCTTTTACGGTGCTTGGTTCAATTTCGCATAGTTGAGAGATTCTGCATTGCACGTCGCTAAAAGCTGGCATCGCAAAGATATAGCAACAAAAATATAATATTTCACTAGCAATGATGCGAGAAAGTTAGCTAGGCCTGGGTGTAAGAATAAATAATTGACACCATTTCCACGCCTGGTTTTCGCGGTACGCTAGGTGAACATTGTGTTATAAACGTCAGAGTCGTATCGTCTACTGCGGTGAGAATTCTCTTACGATAAGACTGACGAGGGTAAAATTTTCCGCTACTTGTGTCGAACGCAGTCTCACAATCAGGGGTCTAGAAACTCTACCTCATTGTAACAACAATGTCGATTCTGTACTCACCCACGATTCGGCAAAGAGAATCGTGACTGGCGGCGGGCAAAAGGGGCTCAGGTAGATCCCTCAGGAATCGTCTGAGCACCGTCGCAACGTCGTGCTCCGAGTAGTCAACCTTCGTGATTTGCGTCACCCACGCATCTTTGCGGAATGCTTCCAAGAGGCGGGCAACAGCGGTACTGGATCCACTGCGCCGATAAATGCCCTCGGACATGATACCTGCGGATCGGAATACATCGAGATCAGACACAACCTGCATGGCTGCACTCTTGGAGTAGGAAAAATCTTATTCCCGTAGCAAGTTCGAGGCCCGTTAATCTAAGCGTAGAACGAGCGGGTTTTGGTCGCCCCACATAGACTCCAATCAACGTTTGAATTAAACCTTCATCGGTCCTGCAGCTGGAAAGAGCGAGGCGTGAAAGAGGCGAGTGGGGCAACCTTTGTTAGTCTAGTTGTGTTCCATGCACTGAGTCAGAGAGTGGTCGGATGCTTCCGGGAAACCAATGACGAATTACGTCACGACAGTGCACGGGAAGTTACCTACATTCATCTACCTGTACAGGTTATACAGGCCAAATTGAGGATTGTCATGTGTCGGTTAAACACCGCGCGGTGTCGGTCTGATTTCACTTCCAGATAATTTATGGATGCCAACTGCTCACCGTGGGTGTAAATGAAATTTATACACTTCTCCAGGATGACCGGCACGTTGTCCTGCGTCAGCTGCTGCTGCTCAATGTCAGGACCGCAGCTTGTCGCCGCTTGGTAGAGGGCGTGCTTCCATGCAGGACCTTCTCGCGAACCCGGCGCTGCAATATGTAGGGCACTTTTTCCTCCGGCATCGACAACCACGACCGGAACGCTTCCGCCCCCAGGGATCGGTCCCTCGTGTTCTCTGAGGACTGTCGAGGTAAAAGGATAAAAAGTGGAAAGGGTTCAATGCCTTGATATTGTAAGGAGGTGACGATTCGTTATCGGTGACATTTGCACCGTCGAATTCAGTTTCTTGTAAATTCGATTAGTTCTAGGTCTGTGGGAAAGTATTTTTCTGTCTGTGTAGTGATAATCGTGAGTTCATCGACTTCGGGCGATTGATTGTACTGTTCAAACGCTCTTTCTTTATCTCGTTCGTCTACCGTCGGATTTAAGCTTACAGCAGAGCTGTGAGCCCTGTCAAATTGACGGAAACGCTTACAGCATATCTGCTCGGTTATTCGTCAATTTTCATTGTATCTAGTTTCGCGATTTGTCTAAGTAACGGCGATTTGAACGGAGTTCTTCGGCCGTGACTATTACTTTTTGTCCTGTCTGATGCCATGCGGCGTTGAACTTCGCTTGGCAACAAACCGGCGCTTGGTCCGTTCGTGAGAGCGAAGTTTTTTTTATCTCGTTCCAGAGTTCGCGCGACAGACGAGACGAAATCTACGAAGACTCACAATCGAGTCGGACATCGCTCTTCGACCCTCGTATGTAAAGAAAGCTTTACCTATGCAACGAGCTTTCCGCAGGTCCAGATGTTCAAAGATAACGGGATCCATTGACCGCGTGTAGAAGAGGCTTCTTCGTTGCAACAGCAGCCAAGCAGGAAACCACGTTCCGGTAACGCCTTCCTGCGAAGAAGGTTGACTTTCAATTTTGGATCGTGGATTCGAACGACGTGTTTACTGCATTTGCGTTAATCCTGGATGTGCAGGTGATAACCAATTGCTAATATTCACGGGTTTGGGAAGCTCGAATCTGCGGCTGGGAGATTCTCTGCATCTCGCGCGATCGCTCGTAGAAAGTAGATTTCCTTGAAAAGTGATCGCTCCGTACGTAGGTATGTACCTACCTGCGCGAGTATTATTGTTACTCCGAGTTCTCAGATTTCGCACAGGGTTTCTTGCTTTTAAAGACGTTTCGAATTTCGTTACCGACGCTTCGCGTGAGAGTGAGAGAGAGAGAGAGAGAGATGCAAAGAGGGAGGGGAGAAAGAGAGAGGCTTACCTTGACATAGGCCCAGCCCACCCTCGCTAGTTCGGAACTGTATCTAACGGGAAAGACTGGCGTCAGAGCCTCCAGAATACGTTGGGCCCAAATTCTTCGTTCCGTTACACCCTTGACGTAGAACACGTGGACGCCAGGCCTACCATCCCCGCTGATCGCCACGCAGTGAACAGCTTCCCCGTCGACTGTCCTGAAAAAATTCAGGCGAAACCCCCGCGTACTTTCAATTTCATTCGCGGTCGATGCATTTTTTGCGTAACGGTGAAACTGATTTGTTACTTTCAAATTTCTTGTCGACTCTGCTGCGGCGAACTCCTCGATGATACACCTATTTACGAACCTGCACTTTTCCCGTACCGATTTCGTCGAGAAATTCGAACGAACTCTTTGAATATAATGACTGATGACTTTTTTCCGAATTTTATTGGACCACAAGAATACTCGGAATTTTTTTTAGATTTTTTAAATCGAATGGTTTCGAGTTACGATTAAAGAATGAAATTTCTCAATACGAACTAGCTGAAAAACGTGAGATCTGACTATAAAATTTCATTAGAATAAAATACTCGGTTTGGTTCGAAATTTGAAAACTACATATGTGGAAAGTTGTATGAACTTGGTGAATACTACTTAAATATGTAACATTTCAGATTATTTTCAAAGGTTAGAATTTACCGGTATTTTATTTTAATGAAATTTATTTGCAGACCTCAAGTTTTTGTGCTACGTTTACTTGAAAAATGTTAATTCCTTAAAATGGGCGTTTAAAAGAAAAAAAAAAAAAAAAACATCTCAACTTGAAACCGTCCGATCTAAACATTCTGAAGAAAATTCACAGTCTTTTTGTGGGCTAGTGAAATTCGGAAAAAAATTGAGGACTGAATTTAAACAGATAAGGTCAAGCGTAGGTCGAGTTCGACTGAAACGCCCCTGATGCAAGAAATTAATCTCCATGCGAGAAAAAGAGTCCTCCGCTTCTCGGCTGGATGCTCTTAATTCGTAATCATTTCAACCGTTTTATCTATCCGTTGCCAAGTGCTCGATACGACAAACTGAATATTTACAGCTTTTAAACGGTTCCGGGAATCGGTTTCATCGCTGTGCATTTCAGAGCCTTATTACAATTGTTTGAACGCGTTGTCACAAGTTACATCGCCGGGATATTAACTCTAACATGGTACTCTCCGGTACGTATGTTCCCCACAGTGATTTCAAATCTTCCGCCAAAGCAGCGGGATCGTTCGGAATTAAGCCGGGTTCAGGTCAAATTATGACACACTTTTCGAATTTTCAAAAATTTTTAAATGGTAGCATCGTTTGGGGTGGGGTGCGTGGGGTACATTTGTACCCCGGTGTATAGTTAGTTGGTAAAAAAATTAGTGTACCATTATGAGGTTAAACCGCAGCGAGGAAACCTCACGACTTGGTACTTCCGTTTGGAGACTTCTAGTTTATTTTATACCTAGTCAGGATTTGACAAGAATTGATTTTTTAAATTTCATTTTCGTAATGTACATACATTCAAGTATATGCACAGAAAATTTTATGTCGATCCGTCAAATATTCTTGAAGTTACGCGCACATTTTCAAAGACAAAATTGTTTATGAAACTTTGAACGCGGTTTTCTCAAAACTATCTTCTCAAAGTCGATGCGCAAGATTTCTCGGAAACGGCTAAGCTCATCAGTCTCAAATTTTTACACAAGCTTTATGAATATATTTTTCAGTCCTTGAGCGAAGGTTTTTTTCTCCTACCATATATCAACAAAATCTTTATTGATTTTTCATTTCAGACGATCCAGTCCAGAGATATATCGCTCACCGCAAGACGCCTTTTTTTAGAATCGTCCACGTAGATCGGCTTTAGCAGCTTTAAAAATCATTATTTTTTACAAATAAAAAATATCAGAATAAAGTTCAATGCTACCTCAATACGTATGTAAGTCTTGATATAAGTAAACTGAAATCTCTCTTCGTGAAAAATCTTTGAAAAATCGCATTTTTTCGGCCTCCTGACCAGGCATAACCCTATCAATTCCGTACAACGACTAGAGCAACGAATCGCGTGAAAATTTCTTTGCTCTCCCACGGCCAGCGTGGGGACCCGTCGAATTAGGGTTCCCCCCAACGAAGGAAGGGACATAGAGGAACTAATTGTGACGATAGAGCGAACAAGCGTCGGTCTTCTGATTGACGCCGACGAGTCGTTCATAGAGACGGTACTTGACTTACTTGACATCCTGGAGCAGATGCACGCTGTGAATCGTCTCGAGGAGGACGCTCTCCTTCAGGGTGGTCATGCTCTTGTCGGTGTAGAAGGACAACTTGTTGTCCTGAAGCACGGCGGCCCGGGGCACCAAGTCCTTCGCCCTCTCGATACCGACACCGGGTCTGTAGACGATCCCCCTTTGCGGCGTCGACTTGTGTCCCGTGTACGGTGGACGCTCCAGCCTGCCCCCGATCGCGGGTTCCTTCGGGACGTCGCGGTTCCGGGATAGCAGCTTACTGCCCCGCACGAAGCTCATCACGTTTGGCCTGATGCTGGCGACCGAGTCGTGCCTCAGTTTCCTCTGCAATTTCCTCATCATCGAGGTCCTGTTCTCCTCCGCGACCTGGGGACTCGGTGGTGGCACCTCTTCGGGACACGTCGCGACCTCTGTAACTCCGATGGCTTCCTTCTGTACGTGAATTTTTATCGAAGGTTTCCTCGGTGGCACCGCCGGCTGCTTCTTACGCAGCTGAGAGAGCTTTGGCAGCAGGGCTGGATTCTTGTTCGGCACTTCGATCATCTCGACCTCGTCGTAATCGTTCTTCGGTAGGGAGTCGTACCGCCTTGGTGGCTCCGGCGGTGGTCCAGTCGCTTCGGCATTATCGACTCCCTCGTCCTTGGGCTGGATGACCTCGTGGTAGGCTTCGTCCTCCGCGTCTTCCTCCTGCTCCTGGAGGTCGGCGAGACTCCCGGCGCTGCTCGGCGACTCGCTGGTGGCGAGGAGAGCCTCCAGCAGCATCAGATCGTTGTTCTCGTAGTTGCTGTAGACGCTTTCGTCGGCCCGAGCGAGAGGGTCAAACTCGAAGAGCAGCGACTTGCTCGTCTCACGCCCGGACTCGACCACGATTTGGTCGGAGTCCAGCTTCCGAGGCAGCCAGTTTTCGTACATGGAATTCGGTATCGAGACCGTGCTCGCTCGCGGGTTGTTCAGAACTGGTTCCTGTATCGGAGGTTCGTTGACGCCTTCGTCGAGGCTCGACATCGCCTCGAGGTCAACGCCGGGCTTGGCGCTCGGCGTTGCGTCGTAAAAGGTCCAGGAATCGGACCTGGACAGTCGTTTGGGTCCGTCGATAGTGATTTTCTCGGTTAAATTCGACTCACCGTTGTTCATGCTGAGGTCAGAGTCGCTTCCGTGGCTTCGAGCGAAGCTGAGAAGGTCGAAGGAGTCGCTGAGGTCGAGGTCTCGAACTGCCGAGACGGTTGAACTGAGAGTATCGTACCTACTGCTGTGCCCGGAAGTTACCGACTGGAGCTCGTCGTAGATCGACTCTTCCGGAAGCGGCGGGGGCGGGTAAATCGGCGGTGGTGGGCTGTACCGGACCGTCGACAAGTCCTCGACGTTGCGCACGCTCTTCAGGGTCGTCCCGAGCGGACTGTAGAACGATATACCGTTGAAAATGTCGTCGGTCGGCATGGAGACGCATCGATCCTGACGTGCGCCGATCGTGTCTTTGAGCTTCCGGTTCGTAGCGTCGACGATATCGTCGGGTACGTCGCCACCGAGTCCGTCTTCGTTGTTCAGCGAGGCCAGGCGCCGCGTCAGCAAATTCTTAACCGATTTCTCGAGTCGCAGGCTAGCGTTCCGAGTGCTCGATATCACCGCCTTGCTCTTCGACGTCATCTTCTCCGATATCTCGTCCTTGAAATTCCTCGACGAGTTGCCCAGGGTTCGGAAGAACTCGGGCCCCGAGCTCTTGCCCTCAGGAGTCGTGCAGGACTTCGTGCCCTCATCGCTTTTCTCCGAGGTACTCGACTCGCTTGAGCTCGTTGACCTCGGCGTCGATCGCACGGTGGTGGAATGCAGATTTCTAGGCGCCGGTACCGGCACGGGTCGTGTGCCCTTGCCCTCGGCGATCAAGGTCGAGCGAGGTTTCGGCACTGGTTTTGCCTCCATTTTACTCATTCAATGTTGAACTTGGCGGTCGCAGAACGCTCTTCGGTCTCTCGTGTGATCGTTCAAGGCTCCCGATTCAATCGCTCCTCGATCCTCTAACCTGGCGTGCGAAAATCCATGATCCTCTAAGCGCAGTGTCCACACGGTGTTTGAACCGACGATAATTAGGTGTTGCCCGCTTGTTTGCATAGGCATGAGCTACTTTTAAATCATCCGCGCACATCGCATCTCAAGCCTCTTCACGCTGTTATTACGCGGTTCGTGTTACAAATTGTGGGTAATTCATTTAAAGATTCCTTCGAAGTCGGTTCCAGTCAATGTTACATCGGAACGAACAGTCGCTGATGCTCGTGTGATTTTTATTTCACACGAAATTGGACACAGCGACACCTCTCTAAAGTTCGCAAGGTTTCTCTTATCTCGGAGTCCAAAGATTGATCAATGGTGATACCAATTATGGCGTAACAGACTCGGTAGTGTTTCGCGGCGATGAACGACGGATCGTTTCATATTTATAGCTGGAACATTATCGTTCTGACGTTACCTATTCCACCGAGAGAGTGAGAGAGTGGAAAAAAATAGAAGGAGAAAGACACACGTACAGGCGATGAGTGAGTGAGGGAATGAGTCACTTACTCCACAGCGGTGATAAAATGCTTGCTTGCACACGTTCGTTTAGCCAACCAGACGTAAAAGCAGATGCCCATGCGTGTGTGTGACGTGCGTGTAGATCACATCGACTCTTGAATCTGCACGTATCAACACTGGTACAAATATCTAAATATACAGGCTGTTGCACGCGTGTACGTAGGAATACTCATTTATAACCGCACGAGTCACCCGACTCAGCTGATTCCAAGTCGCGCTCTGAATCTTCTCCTGTCTTACGACGATTGTGCGTACCTACACCGGTTGTCGGCTGCTATGGCTTTCAGAGACGATCCGTTCCGCTGGGTACGTTAATCTTCACGTGACACTGGCGAACCTGACACTGGACATGCTCGCTCAGCTATGTGGCAATTGAGACCACCGTTGAACGGTGATTCATTAACTCCAGAGCATGGGTTAAATTCGGGGAACCCGACATCCGAGTCATAGACACTTTGTGAGGCTGTTATTTCCTACGTCGGATGGTAAGACCCTCGGTTTCTTTCTCCGCGGGTCAAGAGCAACGACCAACCGCAGAGATGGGGGTCCCTTGAAGACGCGACGCTGTGTCCGGGTTCAGATTTTGTACCTACCGGGACAGATTTCCTCTTTGAACGAAACGGGTTTCCAAGGTGCGTTTCACTCGCGTAGACAGCGCTGATTTTATTACGGGTAGGGTTTCACGGTTTGACAGATAAGATTGCGCGAGGGCTGGACGTCCTTACCGCCTCTTGCGAGCACTCGTTTCGCTGTAATCCGGTCACGATTTCGTCAACACCGCGACTACGTCGAAGGAAACCACCGAGCAGTCGCTTGCCGATGTCAACTTCGTTCCCTCGAATACCGGACCTGGAGCTCGGTAGAGACGATTGGGCCTCGAAGCGCCGCCTTCGGTGGGGCTTTTGTCACTGGTGCCAGTGCAGCGATCTCCTCGTTGCATGGAGAAAAGAAAAACGACGCGAGCCGAATCCGCCCGAACCAAACGACGCCGCTCTCGGGCACGAGTACCAACGCACTGTAATCGGCAAGCATCGTCATCGCTCAACCGCAGACACACAGGCCCAGGGTCGCTCGAGTCGCAAGGTTGTCGACTCTGCCCGATCACCCATCGTGTACCGGGTGTCGTTTACCGACTCGGATTCCATATGTCCGCAGGAGTTGGACTGTTCCGCTCCTGCAAGAATCCCGGGTGGGAGTAAAGTGCGAAGGTTCCATTCAAGAGACCAGACGACAACCAAAGAGGCAAACATGCGGAGTGTACTTGGGACATGGTTGTTGTTTAAAACAAACAAAGTGAAAACAATAGTTGGGCTGGCGAGCCGAGGTGAAAGGTCCGGATCTTCCAGCCTTCGATCCTGATCGATCCTCTCTGATGGTCAAGGAGCTTGACCAGGGTCGGGGACATGATGGAAACCGGGATTTCTGGAAGGACGAACCACGGCGAAGATCTTTGGACAGCCGTCTTTGCTCGCAGCTGCCGCAGCGGCATGTCGGGATCCTTTCTCGTCGTTATGTACTACGCCTTAATCAACTTTATCCCAGTGTGACGTTTGCACTGCGAACCATTGTTCTTGCTGCGGCGTTTACTCGCGGCATTAGTTGACTGATTAGTTAGGGTACAACCCTTTAATTTATCAGCAATTAAACCCGCTGCGCTCCCAATTTACTTTATACATATATTCTCTTTTCTCCCGGTGCTCTATTCGAGATAATATTTTCATGCTTGTTCAGAGTTCCACGCATTATTCGAATCACCTTTTCGTAGGGTGGGCGATAAAAAGTTTCTCACCGCTGGTGAATATGTACGGCTACTTGTAGCAGTCAACCTAATTTTCCATTCTTCTAGCGCGCGACTTTCGCTTGCACGTAAATATTATACACACGTATTCGTACGTCGGGAATTTTTCGGTCAAATTTAGCACGACAGTTATCCTTGGTCCGTTATTCGCAGTAAGCTATCGTTGTTCTGCGGTATAAACAACCACGTGTCGGTGATTAATCGTACGGAGGAGTCAAAGAGTTTAAAACAGAAGTTTGCTTACTTTGTTTTCGCGAGTTTCGCAAAAATTTGAAAAGAAAATTATTTTCTCGAGTGTAATTTGAAATTCATTTTCTAAATGAATAGAAAAAGAAAAGAAAAACGTGTCGAAGGGGTGGAAAAGTCAAGACATTCTCTTTGTATTCAATAAACTTTATTTTCATTCAAATACGATCCACATGTAAATTGAATAACGCATTCGCCTGTATTATACAGCTGTGTAACGACTGACGGTTAATTAATCGTTATTTGTTGTATTTAATACATGATTCGTGGGGGTATCTGAAGACGGGGCAAAGTGAATATCCGCGAATACGACGAACATTATTTATTGTGTCACGAATGGTGAAAATTACGCGAATCTGTAATTCGTTCAATAAAACGAGACAATTCCATTTGCCAACTTTCTATGTTATACGGATATATTTTACGAAAAATTCATCTCGCCGAGCCGAATTCATTACCCCAATCGAATCGCGTAATTTATCGAGAAACGAATCCTGCGGTAACAAAGTTCGTAATAAAGATTTTCGGATTTATTCAATTAATACTAATGTTGCGGTGGTAAAATTACAACAAATTTTTTCTTTTTTCTCAATCAATTAATCGGTAAAATGAAAACGAGCGCGTCTCGACGGAACGAAACATTTATCAAGCAAAGAAACTCGCTCGCATATCGAAGACGCAAGATCAGTTGAGGATTATCGAACAGCGGATTGCCGTTTTATAATCCATGCGTAATGAACCGAGGTGAAAAAATTTGGAACAAATTTTTTTTTACGTATACGTGTTGTGCTGAGAATATGTTAAGTTATTAAATCTGTTCGTCGAATCGATTGCTTTAAAATATAGAAAAATATTTATTATATGTGAAAAAATATGCAGTTTGCAGTCGTTGAATTATTATATACTATTTATATATTATAATATTAATAGTAATAGCCGAGTGGACAGATCTGCGTCTTCGATGTATGTATATTTATATGTACTCGTTATATATGTACCTCGTACAGCACAGATAAATACTATATACACATTTATATATGCGTATATGTATAGTATAGCATATATAATATATGTATACTTAAATCACAACGCGAAAATTTTTCTTTATCATTCTCTTTTCTTTTCTTTTTTTTTTTTTGTATATTCAACTTTTCTTCTGTTCACCTTCGAAACGTAACGTATTTTAAATAATATCATAACTTCAGTTGCGACAATTTATATTACTCTACGTACCTATTACAGTAAGTGATTGTGTATTTTATAATTATTCATTTGAATAATTATTATACAGTGTGTAATATTATAGCTGTATTGCAGTCGTCGCAGACGGTAATTAATTAATTAATCAATTAATTAACTAGTGAGTCTAATTGTTGAACGATTATCGAAATACACAAATATATCATGTAAATGTATGTATATATATATATGTATATATATATATATATATATATATGTATAATAATGCATGTGTTTATGCATGTATAACTTACCTATAAGGTTAAAACTAATCCACATATCGATTCATTTTACTCGTGTGTGTAATATTATATCATAATACGTGTTATGCATAATATGTTATACATTCAATTTATATGGGGGAAAAAAAACCGACGAAAAACTATCGCACCGATTCTTTCTCCTCTCGCTTAAGGCGAATTCAATTCTATACCTGTTATAACTAATTATACGCAGTTTTTGGATTCGATGAGCGATTTGTTATAAACGACCCGGTGGCTCGTGGCGAACAGACGACGCGTTTTTACATGAATTTGCGACTTCTAAATATCTAATCATGTGTTAATAAGAAAGAAATTAAAAGTAGAAAATTATACTCTTACAAAGATGCAGTTTTGCTGTTGCAGGGAAATTCCTTGCTTAGGGTCGCAAAAAATTATCGGAAATCATACTAGCTCTCGTTTATTTATACAGGGTGGGGCATTTGAAGCGACCAGGGCGATTTTCTCGAAAACGAAGCAAAATCTCAAAAAAATTTTCAGTCGAGAGCTGTAAGGTTTTGAAATGAATTCGAGTATAAAAGTATAAGTACACCATTTTCCCAAAATTGACACTCAATAGGATATTTCAAAAATAAGAAAAAGATGTCCGTTTGCCACTTTAGGCGGAATAAATTTATAATTTTATCAAAGCAAATTTTCGATACGATGACCATAAACTTCAATACACTTCGATTCCTTTTTTTCGTTGCGACACTTCCGGTTTTTGAAAATAACCGTCTACAACTTTGTGTTTTGACTGATAACTCTTGGTTAGATTTGAAAAGGTAGCATTAAGCATCTAATGCCTGACAGAGTTGTTTACATCACGCAAACCTTAGAGGCATTGTTTTTCCTGCGTGAATCAGAAAGTTGAAATCGAACCAAGAGTTATCAGTCAAAACACAAAGTTGTCAACGAATTTTGTTCGTCGTTGTATCTTTTTCTTACTTTTGAAATATCCTATCGAGTGTCAATTTTAGGAAACTGGCGTGCTTATACTTTTATACTCGAAATTGAATACTCTTTTCATTTTCATAATAAAAAACACACCATCCCGTTTAAAAAACCAAATCTGACCTTCGTATCTCCGTCGCGCATCCACTTGATAAAAATTCGAACGCGCCATGTTCCGTCCATTTCAAAACCTTACAGCTCTCGACTGAAAATTTTTTTGAGATTTTGCTTCGTTTTCGAGAAAATCACCCTGGTCACTTTAAATGCCCCACCGCGCACCGTGTACATTATACTCGCATCGTCCGTGAAAATCGATCCTCGAGCCTGGAGGGACACAACGTTAACCTTAATTAAATACGTAAGTGGACACGAATTCTAAAATTGCCCGGTATTTTTGTATTGATCGATTTGATCGATCTTATAACGCAATAACGTGTACAGCTTATAAATAGGTTCAATGTATATTATATGGTAATTGGTATTATATAATTCAACAGTAAATATATTATCACATTTAGATTGTATATTAATTTTAAGACAATATTATTATTATTATTGTTATTATTATTTTTCTTGTTGTTCTTGTTGTTGTTGTTGTTATTGTTATAAATAAATCCATCGAAGGAAGTCGTAGCTGTGGAAACGTATAATTTATAATCAAGCGCGTGAAATTTACTTTTTTTAATTACACGATATCGGGAATTTTGGCGTGGAAAGTAGAGCTGATTTTAAAATTTTTTCAGAGTATCCGACGCAGGGAAAAAATTACACCGTGAGCGATTAGAAATATATAATAGAACGACATGGAACTACGTACTATACGTTTGTATATCTTAAGAATTCGTTTCCCACACGGTATTTGCTGAGCATACAAGAATCTTATCTCTGCCTGTTATCCCGCTTGCCCATATATTCCTCTCTTTCTCGCAATCTCCGTTTTTCTATTCGCACAAGAATATTCTTGCATAAATGCCAACAGTTTGCAGTGAAAATAATTCGCCAGCGATTTTCTTCAAAGTATCCAAGAGTATAATAATTATGCAGCAGCGACTTTTGTTTGCGACGAAGAATTGAAAAACAAAGCGAACGCCCGTTTCGATAATATATAATATCATCTAAATTTCCAAACTAAAATTTCGCTTTAGCTACAACATGTAATAAAAAAACACCAACGTGTAGATTGCATATAATTTCCATGTCCGTGTTTGAGACTTGCGTTTATATTTAGTGAGAGGCTTACGCTTTACGGCTAAAATTGTAAGTTTCATTACAGTTGAAAGATCTTTAACAAGCGTTAATTTCGTATTTACATTTGAATTACATAATACATCTAGGTTAAAACGTTCCTTCGTTGATTTGCTTTTCTTTTCTTTCTTTTTTTCTTTTTTTTTTGTGTCAATTTTCCTTCGATTTTCGGTACGAGCGTAATTACAACAATTCATGTGAAATTATTCTCACAATACGAGCAAAAAAATTATCTTAATTGTCACCCGTACACTTCAATGAAATATAATTGTCTCAAAACGTTACATTGGCACGCAAGAAATTCCCTATAATATATAAATATACACACACACACGCACACACGCACACAAAAGTATATATGTATATATGTATATTACACTCTTAGACGGACTGTGTATTTGTATGTATTTTAATAAGCATAGTCGCACGAATCGTTAAATACCCAATCATATGTTACAAGTGTGTAAGTTTGTGTGAACGAATGAACAGATCTGAAAACTGTGTACGCATGCCGTAACAATACGTGTATCACACTGGCCGGTGAAAAGAACATAAACATCCTAGAAAATATATGTATGTATGTGTAGTAATATTCAATAACAATAATAATAATAATAACGACAATAATAAATATATGTTACATACATTAAGACAACGTCGAATCTACGCTAATTATTATATTATATACATGTATAAATAATTTACCGACGCATATTGCCACACGATAAAAACCGCATCGGATCCGTGATGTGTATTTGAAATACACATCTCAATGCATATTACAAGTGTAATAATATAATTGTCAGAAAATCGCAGCACCGTGTTCGTATTATGTAAATTAGACAGATTTGGGCATGCAGATTAAAGCATAATTAAACACATTAAAAATTGACACACATTAATGTATATTACGTAACTCTGTTACGTATTAGCTAAATTTTTACGTTGGTAGTTGCGTATGTATGTATCATATTTTAATATAATATAATATCGTACAGAGAATTGAAAGAATTTGAAAAATAGCACCTTTCCTTATATTGCCAGGGTTTTAATGATTTTTTTTTTTTTTTTTTTATCTAGTATAATAATAATAATAATTGGTATAATTCGTATATTGCCAATTTCTTTACTTTCTATACAATTTACGCGCGAATCAGTCTCTTCGAATTGGGTAGATTTATACATATATCATTCTTGATATATACGTACAACGTCATTTAGTCTAGTAATTTTGAATATAATATATACTCGGAGAAGCATATATGTATATTTTTTCTAAAAAATATCGATTCATTTGATAATTTTGTAAATATTTCGAATTTTAAGAATTTATGTTTCAAATTGATGGGAATCAATGTACGATGTCGCCGAACATTCTTATCGTTAGATGGTGAAACCTGTATCCTTCCATTTTCCAAATATCTTTTACAGCTAGTTTATTAATATATCCTACTTTCACTAATCTCGTTTCTTAACCACGTGGTTCGTTTTCTCTGCATTCTCCGCTGGCTCATCGCGATTATCATCATACATCATTTTTCATTCCGCAAAGCCTGGAATTGTTAATCGGAGGTGAAAATTCGACAATTACTGCATATAATTTTGGGCAGTATTGATAATTTTCGACTTATAATTTATGTTTGTTATAAGTCAGTACCTTCGACGTTATTTAACTTTCTTTTACCTCATTTCGTTCCTTATAAACGCATAAAACCCTGGCATATTATCAGTTCTAAGTCTCAGTCTTTGTTACCACCATTTTTAGTATTTCTGCCGCCGAAATTCTTTTCGATATATTTCTGTTTTTTTTTTTTCTCTTTTTCTTTTTCGTTTTTCAATTTTTATTCATATATCGTCCTTCTTGACTCTTGTCAGTATTTTACTTGTTTAGATTTCAGTCTCCCTCTTATCCAGTCTACGACATCTAGCACCATCTCGCAGCTTTCATATAATAATGACTAATATATGTATGTATAATAATATATAATATAATCAATAATATCGTCCGATCGCGTTACGAATATATCATCGTCACGCGATCCGGATGCGAATAATAAAAAATTCTTTACAAATATTTACTTTTACTTAGAAGTTAGTTTGAAAATTTCTTTCCCCAGCAAAAGTTTCAAGGGTTATTCCATTTCGCTTTTATACTTGTCAATTTGCTTTTATCTTATTCCTATATATTTTCTCTCTCTCTCTCTCTCTCTTTTCATTTTCCTTTATTCTTTCGTTTCTTCTCCTCTCTTCTGTTTGTCCGTATTTTTAGCTTACGTTAAGTTATCGACAGTTGCATGCACTTGCTAATTCAATTCTACAAAACACATCGGTAAAAGTAGTTCTTGCCTTTTATTCCCACGGACCAGAGACGCGATTTATGAATCGATTCTTTCGCTTTTGTTCGTATTGGTGAAGTTTAATTTTCATCTTTTTATATTGATTGAATGTAAGTTTTAATAACGTGTTATTTAGGCATTCGTAGGTATTGATTATTGGGGATATAGATTTATACCGATGGTACTGTAAATTGTGACAGAAAGGAATAAAAGTTGAACAAAATTGAGAAGAGAAATTTCGGTAACAGTTTTGAAATATCGTATCTTGAAAAAAAAAAAAATATTCAAGCAAAAACTGTCACGGTTTCGGCACCCAATAAATTTTGTAAGTTTTCTCGTTTTTTTTTTCCAAATTATTTTTTCTCAAGAATCAACAACGCGTCTCTGGTCAATTTTTATTACAGATCGGCTGTAAAGAACCTACGCCTCGTCATTATTGCACAATATATAATAAGAATTTTAACGATAATTTGAAGTTGTTTAGTTTACTATAGTGACACGTGCTAATAGTTAAACTGCTTATTGACGAAGTTAGGACGTGTAAAATTGTATTTATACCTATATTTATATTAATGTATATTCATAATTCACTTCTCTCAAATATATTATGTATAATAAGAGTTAAAACAATTATATTTTCCAAATAACTTGCACGCGTAAACTCCGCCATGCTTTTTTTTTTTTTTTTTTTGTATAGTATTAAATACTAGCTCGGCTGGCAAATAAATTGCAATAAAAAGACGACCTCCGTATGTTCAAAAGAATTCTCGTAATATCGTATTACGAATACTTTGAGCTTAATTTAATGTATGCACGATTCTAGGTAGACGTCACTTGTTGTAATTACCACTTTGAATCAATTCGTGCAGTTGTTTCTATCATACTCCTCGTGTCATCTCGATAAAATAGCACCCATGTGGGACTCGACTCGGTAGGTATTCGAATCGAGCCAGTTTCTAAGTGATAGATGAAGAAAAAAAAAAAAAACCTTACCAGCAGGCGTGAAAAGTTTGAACATTTTAGAGGGTGGGGGTGAAAACTTGGAAGGGTCAATATTTGGAATGACCGATCTATCGAAGTTTCAAACATGCGAAAATAAAATAACGAAAGATGAATTGCTCGAAATCTTTCGTTATTTTACTTTCGAATGTTTGAAACTTCGGTATATCGGCCATTCCAAATATTCATTCTTCCAAGTTTTTACTTCCACGCATTTTAGAGAGACAACGATTACACAGGCACACAAAAAAGCATCTTGTCCGGCCGATCAGACCACCAAACCTGTATATTGGTTGCACATGCTGAATCCCCTAGATTTTGAGCTATATATGGGGTATTCCAATCTAATTTTCGCGTCGAAAAATCTTATAACGTTCGAGGTCGATGAACGAATCTTTCAGGCAGGATTATTCAAAATCTGGGGACGACGGTGCAATTCTTACATCCGATTTGGATTTAGCGCGTGCAAAAACGTTTAATTACGGTCGTTCACTCCGCCGGACGGGAAACTTTTTTTGTGTGACTACGATATTCGTATCGGCTCCACCTTTTTTTCCTCCAACTAACTCTCTGCGAGAGTATAAACTTATAGATGTAGATAAGACGTGTCTTACACGTGAATCGATTATCCAGCTTAAAACGCCAGCCGAATATTCTTTGGCGTAAAATAACGCCTGAATCCCGTGAAAAAAGTCGGAAACATATTTCCTCGGTTTAAAGATTTACGCCGAAAGATCACTTCGCCGAGACGTGAGCGACGTGCTCGCCTGTTGCCGATTTTCTTCCTAAGTCGCACTTCCGGAGTTCGAGGCCGGTGAAGAGGCTGGACTTCTCAGATTTTGACCGATTGGCGTGATCTGCAGCATGCCGCGGGGGCTGAAGGTGTCGCAGTAGAGGTTTTCCTTCTTGTGAACGCGACGCACGTGGCTTCTCAAATTGTCGCGTCTGGCACTCCGGTAGGCGCAGTGTGGACAAAGGTGCGGCTTCTCCCCGGTGTGCATCCTTCGATGCTGAATGAGCTGAAAGAAGCAACGAGATAGAGAGGGAGAGTTGGAGGTACGTAAGAAGAGGAGGAGGAAGAAGAAGAAGAAGAAGAACAGTCCAGTCAAAATAGGTCTGAATTAAAAATATTCGAGATATGGCAACATTTTTGTGTACAGGGGTTTTCGACCTTCGTTAACTGAAGTCTGAAGTCAACTGTGAGCCGCATAGTCGGCGTTTCGAGAAAACAGGAAAATTTGACGATTTTTTGCATTTTCCTCAAAAACAGCTATCGATAGGTGAAAAATGACTTGACCATCGTATAGAGTGGAGAATTCTACGTCGAATTATGTTAACATACGTCGGAAACGGAATCGGATTAACAAGTTAGGAGAGGAGAAATTATTTCACCAAAAATTAGAATTTCTTTTTTTTTTTTATTTGTTAATTCGATTCCGTTTCGGACATGTAACAACATAATTCGATGTAGAATTTTCCGCTCTACACGATGACCGAGTTCTTTCTCATCTATCGACAGCAGTTTTTGAGGAAAACGCAGAAAATCGTCAAATTTTCCTGTTTTCTCGAGACGCCGGCTATGCGCCTCGAAAATGACATCAGAATTGAGTTTCTGAGGATCGTGAACCCCGCACAGACGCAAAAATGCAGCCGTATCCCGAATATTTTTAACTCGGACCTATTTTGACTGGATGAAGAAGAAGAAGAAGAAGAAGAGAAAGAAGAGGAAGAGAGCGTATTGACTTTACCTTCTTAAGCTGCACCGTCCTGAAGATGCATATGTCGCAGCAGAAGTACCGATCGTCGCGGTGCCTCCGCATGTGCCGGCTGAGGTCGACTTCCGAGGTCCGATCGGCCCCGCAAACGGGACAGCTGACCCTTGTCTCGGGCGCGGCGCCCTTGGCATGGGCCCTGAGGTGCTTCTGGAAGGCCTTCTCGATGGTGCAGGCGTAGGAGCACATCGAGCAACGGTATTCCTCCCTCTCGTACCTGGATTGAAAGACCGCGAGTTGCGGTGGGGGTGAGTTTCGGGCTTCCGGCAGCCTCCAACGCTTCGTAGAAACCTCAAGTACCTGTACCTGACGCGCTGAAGGGCCAGCGAGCGCTTCTTCCCGGTCGGCGACATGCCTTGGGCCACGTGCGCCGCCACGTGGGTCTCCATCTCGCACCGACTTCCGGTCGCGAAGTCGCATCCGGTCGCCGGACACCTCCGAGACTCCCCGGCGTCCAGGGCCGACATTGCCGGATGACAGTCGGCGATGTGCTTTCTCAGAGCTGGCCGCGTGTCCGAAACCGTTTCGCAAGAACCGCAGGAGTAACCGCGACCCGGTCTCGTCAGCTCTCGAGATCTGAAGAAGGAGAGGAGAGGATACTGGTTACGCTGGTTCGCTTTTTAATTTTTGTTTTTAAGGTGCTGCTCGAAAAATTTGTGACAAACATTGAAAAAATTACTGCCGTCAAACCTGGAGGAGGTAGGAGAATATTTATAGGTCGCTAACAATTATTGTAATATTTTTTATTTATTTTTATGTGTACGCTTTATGAACTTTACTACCTCTTCGAGGTCTTACGACAATTTTTTTTTTCAGTCTTTGTCACAAATTTTTCGAGTGGCGCCTTAAAATAAAAAAAAACGTTAATAAATGAGCCACCCTAATGTTCGTGTTACGACCGGCGGAGACCCGAACTGTCACTTTTATCTCTTAACCGTAATCTCACACTTCTCATATTGTCCCTCTATATTTGACGTCTCCACGATCTTAGACATAGCCGAAAAGTATCCACTCGGCATCGATGTGGGACCCCCTGCTTCTCGCAGACCTCCTCTGAACATCTCCCGTTTCGATACCTTGACTCACTCAGAACCCTACACCTTATAAAGACGCATCTCCAGACCTCATATTCAATTGCAGTCATAGAATTACCTTCGAATTCATTTTTTAAACAAACACCATTCGACAAACATCGATCGTCATTCCCTACCCAACGAGCAGCCTTCAGGTGTGCCTACTTTCGGCGGGAAGGGACCCATTCAATAGTCCATAACGAACATAACACTGGTGGCAGCGGTGGGATACGAACCGACGCCTCCGGCATCACCAATCATTCGATATTCTAGCGACTTACTTCTCGGTGCAGGAGGACGAGTCGCTCTCCGATCCGCTCTCGGAAGGTATAGGAGGCACCTCGGAACCCTCCAGAGCAGCCGTCGCCGCCGAGAGTCGTCCCAGCATCGCCGTGTACGCTCCGAGGACCCAGCTGTTGAGGACCGGTGGAACACCCTCTTCCTAAAACCGATCGATCGAGTCATGAGTGATCGGCAGGAACGCCGCAGGGAATCTGCGACCCAGACGAACCTTGTCCAGAAGAAGACACGGCAGCCCGTCCGGGGGCTTTGGGTGAAGATTATTGTTCGCCGAGTGCCGGGATTCGTCGTTACCGCTGCTCACACTTTCCGCATCGCTTTCGTCCCCCGGGTCCTCCGTATTTCTGATCACACGTCGTATGGCCGTCTGGTTTTAAATCGAAACCATTACTGGTCGTTAATCCTCAACGATTTGATACCAACTGCGTTGCGGTAATTATACCTACTTTCTTCTGTTTTCATCCGGGTACGCTCGTATGGAAGAAGACCACCACTGGGGCTTAAGGGGGTGGTACAGGTTGGACGGTCTAAAATCGTACCTATTTTTAGGATTCTCTTTTTTAAGGAAAGTAAAAACACTCGGAGCAATCTCAGTTTGAGGGCTTTATTATTTATAGTTTCAAGAACATTTTAGAATTTTTTCACTGAAATTACTAACAAAATGGCGCCAGTTCGCTATTGATATGTGCCATGTCGCCATTTTGTTAATAATTTCAATGAAAAAATTCTAAAATGTTCTTCAAACTTTAAATAATAAAGCCTACAAACTCAAATGTCTCCAAGTGTTTTCATTCCTTTTAAAAAAAGAAAACCCTAAAAATAAGCATGATTTTAGATGAGCCAAGCTGTACCCCCCCACCCTTTATTAAGGATGAATCGGCTGAACCGAATGAACGAAAGTTGGAATAACGGAAAGAAACCGGTTAAAAAATCTACACTAATGTTAGTCACGTCTACGACGTTGAACACGAATGAAACAACATCCCCGTAGCGTCACAGACACGATTCTCATTGTCAGTCAATTCGAACAAAACTAATCAACTATTCTGGAATTAAAAGTTTTGTGATCGGGATGTTTAAGCCGATTAGGTACGAGACTCTGGTGTTTTTTATCCGGTAGAAATGTTTTTCAGCCAGGAATGTTGTTCATTTCGTTCATTTTTAGATTTCCTTTCAAAGGGTTTCTCCCTCTTTTCTCGAATCGCTATTCGATCGGTGATTTCGGCCGATTCATCCTCCGCAGTTATCGTCGATCTCCGTTACCCACCTGACTCGAGTTCTCGTCGTCATCCCGGTCGCTCCTCCGTCTTTCTTCGATGTTCGATTCGTTGTCTCGTGGTTCCCGAGCCCCGCCGGGCTGCCCAGGCTCCGTCGTCCTGGAGAGGGTCCTGGTAACCAGTTCCATGGCTCGATAAGCGGGGCTGCTCGCGGCGACGGGCATCGCGACCCCGTCAACCGGACGCCGCAGCGTGTTCAAGGCGAAGGCTGCCCCAGGTGTTCCAGGACCCCCTGGACCCAGGATCGGGTGTCTTCGGGCGAGCCGCGGATCGCCCCAAAGTCCCCCCGCGGCGTGCAGACTCCAGATCCCATATTCCATCTTCGGGTGGTTCATTTTCAACGTTTTGTTAGTTCGAGGGATCTTCGCAGGTGATGAGAATTCGAAAATACGATATTCGTTCGGTGGGTGTAGTTCCGAAAAACCCATACCTTTGATCAATTTCATATTTCGCATACCCGTGTACTTAGACTCGCCGATGACGAATATGATTGTGAAAATTCCCGAAAATTTGATTTTCAAGGTCAAAACTAAGGAAAACCGATTCTTAAAAACTTTTTCTACTTTATTTCGATGAGTTTTGATCTTGGAGAAAAATGTTTTTCACCAAAGTTCTAGCCCATAAATTATAGACTGATCTTTTATGTTCCGTACAGTTTTTGGCTGAAATCAGTTTTTTTTTTCCGAGGAAAATGGAGTAATGCTCCAATAAGTATGTACGTTTTGCCAAAACTCCATTAGTTTCGATATTGTCTACTTAGGTTGTAGTTTGGTCTTTGAAGTACGTGTGGTATTTTTTTTTTTTTTTCTCAATATGTTTGTGTTTCGAATCGTACGAAAAACGCGGAAAGTGACTGTTGCAACTCAAAGGTTGAAATAAGTTGAGCCTCCGTATGACAGGAACGCAATAACGTACTTATTGTAGCATTGTTCCATTAAAAAGAAAAATAAAATGATTTCACACAAAAACTCTATGGAACGTTGAAGATCAGTCTTTTTATAGGCTACAATTTTTGTAAAAATTTGGTTTTCGTGAGTTTTGACCTTGTAAATCAAATTTGCGGTTATTTTCACTATCATATTCGCGATCAGCGAGTCATAATACATGGGTATACGAAATTTCAAATTGATCCGAGGTACGGGCTTCTCAGAACTTTATCCCATTCGATTTATCTGCATATCTTGTGCTACAGTTTGACTATGTGGAAGTTAACGAGTTTTTCGTAAAAATAATTGCATAGTTAAAACAATTACAATGACTGGCGAAATTTATGCAGCTGATATAGTAATTCTGACGATAACGTGTACAAATGCGGTATAATTGTGAGGAATTGAATAAGAAATCGATAATAAATTAGCTTCTGTGACAAGTTGAGGAATATATTATTGTTTTTTGGTGAAATTTAATCTCAATTCTGATGCAAGCTGCTGTCATACAAGACTTGTACGAGTCTTGTGAAAAAATGAATGATTTTGGAGAAATTTGCTAAAGCAGGGAAAGAAAATGGGAGAGAATAGATTGACACGGAAATACTAAAGAGCTAGAGCCTAATTAGTGAGCCTCATCCTCTTCCCGCCCTGATTCGCCACCCTTCCGCCCTCAGCGAGGTCCCGTCCCAAAACCCAACACAGAAATTCCCGACCATCCTCTCGAATCGATTTGTTATTGTTTTTGTGTCTGCGGTCTCAGGCTGCCGGGGTTGGTAGGGCAGAGAGGTGGCGGCAGAGAGCTGAGATGAGGGATGCTGGGCCGAGATGAGAGGAGAGGAGAGGAGAGGAGAGGAGAGCGGCGAGGAGAGGAGAAGAGGAATATGGGCAGGGGATGCAGGGTCGGATTATGTGCATGGTGAGGTATGGTTGACGAGGTGTATAGGGCTAGTGACGTCAGGGGTGAAAATTTCAACTACCGCGGGGGAGGGGGGGTGGGGGAGAGGGTGAAAATCTGGTGCCGATAAAAGACGAGAGTAAATTGAGGGAGGCGTGCAGATATGCATAAGGATGTGAAACGCGGTTATATTCTAATTTAAAATTAGGCTTAATATAATATATATATTGTATATTTACGTGCTGACGGCCGGTAGCCTCTCGCTGCTCCTATCTGGTTACCATTACACTCAAATGTATGAAATGCACTAACATACTCTATCCCCCCACAATAGCCCTATTTATGATTGGGCAAAATTGCTTTCCATGCGCAGAATAAAATTCCACGCAGTAAAAATGTTTAAAAATAATGTGAAAATTGCGAAAAAAACGACCAGTTTTTTGAAAAAAAATTTTTTCCAAAACCATCGATTTTTTTCCACGCATCTTTTCGCCACGATATGCGGTTTATTCTTGCCAAATGTTTGCAAAAATTAACGAAAAATTAAATATGGCGAGACGGTGAGCCTGCGCAAAATATCATGTGTTTTTCGCGAAATCCGCGGGACCCGGATGGCGCCCCCGATCCTTGTCAGCCCGGCAAAATCCACCAAAATGGCGATTCCTCTAATTTAGCGTAATTTTTCTTTTCTACCTTGAAGCCACGAGCGGAAGTCTCGATTAAAATGTCGATTAATTCGCACGGGGAATGTTGCATGTACTATTCCCATTTGAATTACGTTATGAATGAAAACGGTGGGGAAAAACGTTTTCGTTTCATCACCAATCATATTAAATCTTGATTTCGTTAAGGGTATATCCGCACATCGGCCACCATTTTGGTCCTTTTTTTTTTGTAATTCTGTTTCGATGTATTTCAACGACAAGAGCAACCAGATGTTATACAAACGTATCTTGGCCCATTTTAGATCACCTTTTAACTTTACGGGATAGAAGAAATTCGACGGATATACAGGACATAATTTATTATAAAAGGAGAATTTGTACAAAATATATAATATTAAATTCTTAATAGCTATATTTCAATAATCTTTATCGGTATGAACACGCACTGAGACAGGTGGAAATTAATTGATTAATGTCAGTCTGCTAGAACGTTGCAAGACACGTCGGCATCGTTGTCGGCAAAAGATGCAGAGGCTTCCTTTAAAACGAGGACTTGAAGTCCGCAGAGAATATCGTCGAATCTGAAATCGAAGAATGAATGTAAATTTTTTGATTGGAATTTTCGTAGCGACTTTGTAAACGTATCGTATTATTCCAGGCATCGTACTTTTTTTTCACGCATTCGATTTCCGTTTGTTTGTCGGTCAAATTCTGTAACCCGTCCGCAAGATCCCGGTATGTGGTTTCCTTGTTGCCGTTTGACTTCAGTATGCACTTCAGTACCTCGCCAATGTCTTCTAAGCTTTTAAAAAACTCCCAGCTTTCCTCTGGATTGTTGGGAATGACAATACCCTGACATTGCAGCTCGTCTAACGGTTCGAGCAGCGTTTTCAAGTCCAATAATTTTTCCTTCACCTTATTTTTCCGAAGGTCATCTGTAGAGTGATAAATTTTATTTTATTTAATTGCAGGACAAGGCTTGTTCTCTCCTAACAATAAATTCGAATATCTGACTATTCATGTTTCTTTTTCCTACCAAAGGACGCGGTAATGTCCGTTAATTGGGCATCGATTCTGCTCTGCATCAGGTTTGCGCTTCTCAATTCACTTTCCCTCAGTTTCGCCACCTCGACCTTCTTCTTGGCAACGCGTCTCTCGCTTGAAACGGCAACCATCTGAGCAGTCATCGCACATTCCTTTTCGGCAATTTTCTTCTTAACTAGAATCTCAGTCGCTGTAGCTCGCAGGTACTTATCGTAAAGAAGGCTCAGTTCATTTTCAGGATACTCGGACTCCGCTTTCATGGGAAGCTGTGACGGATGTTGGGCCAAGGTCATGTTGAGTCTGGCCACCGCACCTACGCGTCTTTTCGTCACCAGACCTAGAGCAGAAGACAAAAGGCAGGGGTTTGAGAAGCGAGACGAAACAGTTGAATAACACTCCTCCATTCTTTGCCGAAGGTTCCGTCTATTTACCTGGGGGGATCATTATGTCACCAGGACCCATGGTAGGTCTGTGTCGAAAGTTTGTTGTTCGATTCATCGCCGAAATTGTGACATCATGAGATGGGTTACGCGAGCGATTTTCAGGTGTGCCAGCATTTCGTGTTCTAGAAAAAGCAATTTCGAAATGCTGTATACATTTTATTCTTGATATGCATTGCCCAAGACGTAAATTTCATTGTAAACAAACGACATATTATTCATGACAGTCTACTTTACGCCTAAAGGAATTTTATCGAGTTGATAAAGCTAATGCGAAGTTGAATATTAACAATCTCAACTCACTTCTTCGCGCTGTTAGATTTTACCGCACCCGGTTTCGGTTCTCTCTGCATGATTGGTTGTGGTTTTTAGGTTACGTCAAAGATTCGGAACAACTCTATTTCTCACACCGCAGGGTTTCGATTGGTTTTCAGGGCGTTCCACGAGGCTAGGGTAACATGTTTCTCCAATTTCCTCACGCATCCAGAGGTCCAATTATCATATCTTCACGATTTAAACATTCATACGATCCACCTCTCGTAACACTCGTCTCTGCGCTTCTTCAAGTTTGACGTTTGTACACAGCCGGCGAGATGGCGAGAATCGAAGCTCGAAACGTGTCAGAAGTGAGGAGGATTTTATAGTTTCTTGGTTACACTCAACGTGGCGCTACCGGATGGCCCGAATTTTAGCGCCGCCAGTGCTGATATTAGGAACTATTTGAGCCGCAAAAAGACCATTTGAAATTCCGCGGTTCGGTAACTGAAACTCCGATTAATAAAAATCTGGCCATGCTTCTTATTATTTGACTGATTCAAGAGCGCTATTTCTTCGTTATTTACTTGCTTCTCTTATTTGGCAACAGACATTTTTTGGTATTTTCGAGAACCGAACAATTTATTAAGTGAAAAGAATGGCTCGCGACTCAAGGACGTTGATTATATTCGCCGAAAATATAAGTTTTGCTTTACTCGTATACCGAAAACGTACAATTAGTGATAGGTAAAATGCAAAATGTACAGAATACGCTGTATTGATCAGCCGTGTTTTATAACTGCAGGATAGTTCCTCTTTTAATTTCAATTCCATGAAATATTTTCTCATTCGTATAAGCGCGTTAACGAACTTTTATATTTCAAGGACAATCGGAATGTGCGAAAAATGAGATCGTGCAAACGGAGTTCGCACAACGATTGTAACGATCTGTGAACGCGATGCTGGAACATAGGGTGCGCGCTTCGTCACTTTACAATGGGAACCATGCAGCAGGCAAAATTTTAAACTCGACCCGAGGATAATCCTTATGAGAGGTCACGAGTAACCTTGTCGAGTGCTTGTTCCGCGTTCGAGTACCTCAGAGCCTGAATACTCAATTAAGTCGATCAACAAAGGGTATAAGGCACAGCCGGAGAGCGGGACAGAAATGACGTCAGTCGGGAATCGTCAAAGAAGAAAGACTAAACGAATCGCGGGGAGTAAAATATGTGAGTTGCTTCGTTACACAGGTCTGCATAAATATATTTTTTTTCAGCTGCATGGGATTTTTTTTCTCAAATATTCAGTTTCCGAGTGTGCTGAATCCAAAAAAATATTTCCATTTGTCTCTGTCGCGTATAGTATTTTTGCAAAGCACAAGGTGTTTGCATAAAAAAAGCATGACAATTATGAAAAACACTACCATTTCGTTACAATGAACTAAACAATATTTCTTAGAAAATTAAACAAAGAATTTCTTTACGAAATTTATTTAAGATTCCGTGTTCGTTCTTTTCGCCTATAAAACCTTTTCTTCTTCTCTTTGATACACCTCCGAACACGCTTCCGCATTTCATTTTTTCTTTCTCTGTTTGTATTTACTCTCGAGTCGCACTCTGATATATATTAAATAAAAGTGACAAATCACTTTTGCATAAGATTTTCCGAATCAAAAATAGGATACCGGATTTCGAATTAAACGAGAGCTTCACTCTAAATGAAACTACAAACTCGAGTTGAAGAGAAAACTCGACGTGATGGAAGTTTATGAGTGTTTTTTCCGGTTTCAGCAAGTGAAAATTGAAAACAAAGAGTATAAAAAACCTGTGCGGTTCTTGGTTGCAAACCTGTGTTACAAGCCGGCACCGTGTAGTGTGCAATGTCAGAAAATTTTTTACATATAAGGAGCTCAGTTACGTGATCAGGCTGTTGATGCATCCCTGCTCTCTGTATCAAATTGTACCTGGAGTGACATCTCGTTTCCCTTACCTCGGCCACTCCGTGCTTATCAGTATCGCATAAACTCGAAAGTATGACGAACAATGGGTATGGACACACAGTGAAGCAAGGAAGCTTGCAAGCATCATATGCCGTGAAGAAGAAATTTCTGGTCATCCCTTTGATAATTCAGGCAAGTTTTAACTGCGGTCTTTTACAACCGGGTCCTTCCTCCTTCTCCCTCTGCCCCTGACCAAGCCTCTCGCTGATCCCATCTCAGGGAGCCGGGGAAGAACCCTGCTGACCCATCCCAGCGACACTTCACTCCTCGAGCTCCTTTTACGACAAACCCAACCCCCCTCTCTTTACGGAGCTCTGCATCTTAAATAATTGATTCTAACGTAGTTACGGCTGTTTTTATAACTGTTTTACCGACCGCTGTTGCCGCCATCGTACATTATTTAGATCTCAGTTTTTAAAGTTAAGTCCCAGGGCGCCAAGGTGTGAACAGACTGAAGGAATACGAAAGCTTCGACTACTCCTTTCGTACTGATGAAAGATTAAAATCGAGGCCAGCCACCCCCTCGGAATAAGGGAGAGAGAGAAAGAGGGAAAGAGAGAAAAAGCAGCCACGACGCCCACACAAATTCCCCGATTTATTTCTGCGCTGCAGCATATATGTATACGGGGGCGATTTGTATCCCATACATACCTATCGGCAAACTTTTGACGACAATGTCCGCGATACAACCTGCATCGACCGATATATCACTCGGGCAAGAGTTTTCGCTCTCCGTTCCCGAAATATAAAAGTGAAGGTATTTTAAGGAGCCAAGGAACGGGAAAATAAAAAAAAGAGAAAGAGTGCAACGCGCTGCACGAGATTATAGAAAAGCCCGCGAAGCCCGCATATAAAGATTACTATCGACGTATGCCTTTTAGCTTTATTTGCGGTTAGTAAAAAGGAGAAAGATAATTTCCTCTTCAACGTCCGCCAGGGTAGCGTTGGTGACGTTAATGTCAGATTCATGGCGCCTGTTTGTTATGGTTCGTATCACTGGCATTCCCCGTTCATGAATTTGAAAAACCCGACCTTAGCAACTCTAGCGCATCTGCAGTGCAGAAATATCTTGCTGCAAATTTTCGACCGTTTCTTGTACATT